>NW_025726016.1:3547500-4147500 GCF_021461395.2 Schistocerca americana
GTTACTCAGACGACGTTATGGTGGACATGCTGTACCATTTCGCTTCTGCAGGGCTGGCCGCAGTACGAATTAAAGAGAGGAAAGATTCAAAGAAGGGGGAGCAGCGGGCAGGAGTAACTATGACTCTCTTAAGGTAGCCAAATGCCTCGTCACTCTGCGAAATTTATCTGAAAATTCGTGGATATCGTCGTTTTAGTAACTCAGACAACGTTAAGGTGGACATGTTCCAGCATTTCGCTTCTGCTTTGACATTCCGCAGTACGAAATAAGGAGTGGAGGATTCAAAGGACGGGGAGCATCTGGCAGCAGTAACTATGACTCTCTTAATTTAGCCAAATGCCTCGTCATCCGGCGAAGTACATTTGCTAACTCGAGAAACTCGTAGTGGGAGTAACTGTGACGACGTTAAGGTGGACATACAGTGGCATATCGGTTCTGTAGGACTGGCCATAGCAAGAATGATAAAGGCCTAAAGAAATGGGAGCAGCCGGCAAGAGTAACTATGACTCTCTTAAGGTAGTCAAATGCCTCGTCACTCTGCGAAATTTATTTGAAATCTCGAGGATATCGTTGTTGGAGTAACTCAGACAACGATAAGGTGGACATGCTGTACCATTTCGCTTCTGCAGGGCTGGCCGCAGTACGAATTAAAGAGAGGAAAGATTCAAAGAAGGGGGAGCAGCGGGCAGCAGTAACTATGACTCTCTTAAGGTAGCCAAATGCCTCGTCACTCTGCGAAATTTATTTGAAAATTCGTGGATATCGTCGTTTTAGTAACTCAGACAACGTTAAGGTGGACATGTTCCAGCATTTCGCTTCTGCTTTGACATTCCGCAGTACGAAATAAGGAGAGGAGGATTCAAAGGAAGGGGAGCATCTGGCAGCAGTAACTATGACTCTCCTAAGGTAGCAAATGCCTCGTCATCCGGCGAAGTACATTTGCTAACTCGTGAAACTCGTAGTGGGACTAACTGTGACGACATTAAGGTGGACATACAGTGGCATATCGGTACTGTAGGACTGGCCATAGCAAGAATGATAAAGGCATAAAGAAATAGGAGCAGCCAGCAGGAGTAACTATGACTCTCTTAAGGTAGCCAAATGCCTCGTCACTCTGCGAAATTTATTTAAAAACTCGAGGATATCGTCGTTGGAGTAACTCAGACTACATTAAGGTGGACATGCTGTACCATTTCGCTTCTGCAGGACTGGCCGCAATACGAATTAAAGAAAAGAAAGATTCAAAGAAGGGGGAGCAGCCGGCAGGAGTAACTATTACTCTCTTAAGGTAGTCAAATGCCTCGTCACTCTGCGTAATTTATTTGAAAACTCGAGGATATCGTCGTTGGAGTTACTCAGACGACGTTATGGTGGACATGCTGTACCATTTCGCTTCTGCAGGGCTGGCCGCAGTACGAATTAAAGATAGGAAAGATTCAAAGAAAGGGGAGCAGCAGGCAGGAGTAACTATGACTCTCTTAAGGTAGCCAAATGCCTCGTCACTCTGCGAAATTTATTTGAAAATTCGTGGATATCGTCGTTTTAGTAACTCAGACAACGTTAAGGTGGACATGTTCCAGCATTTCGCTTCTGCTTTGACATTCCGCAGTACGAAATAAGGAGAGGAGGATTCAAAGGAAGGGGAGCATCTGGCAGCAGTAACTATGACTCTCTTAAGGTAGCAAATGCCTCGTCATCCGGCGAAGTACATTTGCTAACTCGAGAAACTCGTAGTGGGAATAACTGTGACGACGTTAAGGTGGACATACAGTGGCATATCGGTTCTGTAGGACTGGCCATAGCAAGAATGATAAAGGCCTAAAGAAATGGGAGCAGCCGGCAGGAGTAACTATGACTCTCTTAAGGTAGTCAAATGCCTCGTCACTCTGCGAAATTTATTTGAAATCTCGAGGATATCGTTGTTGGAGTAACTCAGACAACGATAAGGTGGACATGCTGTACCATTTCGCTTCTGCAGGGCTGGCCGCAGTACGAATTAAAGAGAGGAAAGATTCAAAGAAGGGGGAGCAGCGGGCAGCAGTAACTATGACTCTCTTAAGGTAGCCAAATGCCTCGTCACTCTGCGAAATTTATTTGAAAATTCGTGGATATCGTCGTTTTAGTAACTCAGACAACGTTAAGGTGGACATGTTCCAGCATTTCGCTTCTGCTTTGACATTCCGCAGTACGAAATAAGGAGAGGAGGATTCAAAGGAAGGGGAGCATCTGGCAGCAGTAACTATGACTCTCTTAAGGTAGCAAATGCCTCGTCATCCGGCGAAGTACATTTGCTAACTCGAGAAACTCATAGTGGGACTAACTGTGACGACATTAAGGTGGACATACAGTGGCATATCGGTTCTGTAGGACTGGCCATAGCAAGAATGATAAAGGCATAAAGAAATAGGAGCAGCCAGCAGGAGTAACTATGACTCTCATGAGGTAGCCAAATGCCTCGTCACTCTGCGAAATTTATTTAAAAACTCGAGGATATCGTCGTTGGAGTAACTCAGACTACATTAAGGTGGAGATGCTGTACCATTTCGCTTCTGCAGGGCTGGCCGCAGTACGAATTAAAGAGAGGAAAGATTCAAAGAAGGGGGAGCAGCGGGCAGCAGTAACTATGACTCTCTTAAGGTAGCCAAATGCCTCGTCACTCTGCGAAATTTATTTGAAAATTCGTGGATATCGTCGTTTTAGTAACTCAGACAACGTTAAGGTGGACATGTTCCAGCATTTCGCTTCTGCTTTGACATTCCGCAGTACGAAATAAGGAGAGGAGGATTCAAAGGAAGGGGAGCATCTGGCAGCAGTAACTATGACTCTCTTAAGGTAGCAAATGCCTCGTCATCCGGCGAAGTACATTTGCTAACTCGAGAAACTCGTAGTGGGACTAACTGTGACGACATTAAGGTGGACATACAGTGGCATATCGGTTCTGTAGGACTGGCCATAGCAAGAATGATAAAGGCATAAAGAAATAGGAGCAGCCAGCAGGAGTAACTATGACTCTCTTAAGGTAGCCAAATGCCTCGTCACTCTGCGAAATTTATTTAAAAACTCGAGGATATCGTCGTTGGAGTAACTCAGACTACATTAAGGTGGACATGCTGTACCATTTCGCTTCTGCAGGACTGGCCGCAATACGAATTAAAGAAAAGAAAGATTCAAAGAAGGGGGAGCAGCCGGCAGGAGTAACTATTACTCTCTTAAGGTAGTCAAATGCCTCGTCACTCTGCGTAATTTATTTGAAAACTCGAGGATATCGTCGTTGGAGTTACTCAGACGACGTTATGGTGGACATGCTGTACCATTTCGCTTCTGCAGGGCTGGCCGCAGTACGAATTAAAGATAGGAAAAATTCAAAGAAGGGGGAGCAGCGGGCAGGAGTAACTATGACTCTCTTAAGGTAGCCAAATGCCTCGTCACTCTGCGAAATTTATCTGAAAATTCGTGGATATCGTCGTTTTAGTAACTCAGACAACGTTAAGGTGGACATGTTCCAGCATTTCGCTTCTGCTTTGACATTCCGCAGTACGAAATAAGGAGTGGAGGATTCAAAGGACGGGGAGCATCTGGCAGCAGTAACTATGACTCTCTTAATTTAGCCAAATGCCTCGTCATCCGGCGAAGTACATTTGCTAACTCGAGAAACTCGTAGTGGGAGTAACTGTGACGACGTTAAGGTGGACATACAGTGGCATATCGGTTCTGTAGGACTGGCCATAGCAAGAATGATAAAGGCCTAAAGAAATGGGAGCAGCCGGCAAGAGTAACTATGACTCTCTTAAGGTAGTCAAATGCCTCGTCACTCTGCGAAATTTATTTGAAATCTCGAGGATATCGTTGTTGGAGTAACTCAGACAACGATAAGGTGGACATGCTGTACCATTTCGCTTCTGCAGGGCTGGCCGCAGTACGAATTAAAGAGAGGAAAGATTCAAAGAAGGGGGAGCAGCGGGCAGCAGTAACTATGACTCTCTTAAGGTAGCCAAATGCCTCGTCACTCTGCGAAATTTATTTGAAAATTCGTGGATATCGTCGTTTTAGTAACTCAGACAACGTTAAGGTGGACATGTTCCAGCATTTCGCTTCTGCTTTGACATTCCGCAGTACGAAATAAGGAGAGGAGGATTCAAAGGAAGGGGAGCATCTGGCAGCAGTAACTATGACTCTCCTAAGGTAGCAAATGCCTCGTCATCCGGCGAATTACATTTGCTAACTCGAGAAACTCGTAGTGGGACTAACTGTGACGACATTAAGGTGGACATACAGTGGCATATCGGTACTGTAGGACTGGCCATAGCAAGAATGATAAAGGCATAAAGAAATAGGAGCAGCCAGCAGGAGTAACTATGACTCTCTTAAGGTAGCCAAATGCCTCGTCACTCTGCGAAATTTATTTAAAAACTCGAGGATATCGTCGTTGGAGTAACTCAGACTACATTAAGGTGGACATGCTGTACCATTTCGCTTCTGCAGGACTGGCCGCAATACGAATTAAAGAAAAGAAAGATTCAAAGAAGGGGGAGCAGCCGGCAGGAGTAACTATTACTCTCTTAAGGTAGTCAAATGCCTCGTCACTCTGCGTAATTTATTTGAAAACTCGAGGATATCGTCGTTGGAGTTACTCAGACGACGTTATGGTGGACATGCTGTACCATTTCGCTTCTGCAGGGCTGGCCGCAGTACGAATTAAAGATAGGAAAGATTCAAAGAAGGGGGAGCAGCAGGCAGGAGTAACTATGACTCTCTTAAGGTAGCCAAATGCCTCGTCACTCTGCGAAATTTATTTGAAAATTCGTGGATATCGTCGTTTTAGTAACTCAGACAACGTTAAGGTGGACATGTTCAAGCATTTCGCTTCTGCTTTGACATTCCGCAGTACGAAATAAGGAGAGGAGGATTCAAAGGAAGGGGAGCATCTGGCAGCAGTAACTATGACTCTCTTAAGGTAGCAAATGCCTCGTCATCCGGCGAAGTGCATTTGCTAACTCGAGAAACTCGTAGTGGGAATAACTGTGACGACGTTAAGGTGGACATACAGTGGCATATCGGTTCTGTAGGACTGGCCATAGCAAGAATGATAAAGGCCTAAAGAAATGGGAGCAGCCGGCAGGAGTAACTATGACTCTCTTAAGGTAGTCAAATGCCTCGTCACTCTGCGAAATTTATTTGGAATCTCGAGGATATCGTTGTTGGAGTAACTCAGACAACGATAAGGTGGACATGCTGTACCATTTCGCTTCTGCAGGGCTGGCCGCAGTACGAATTAAAGAGAGGAAAGATTCAAAGAAGGGGGAGCAGCGGGCAGCAGTAACTATGACTCTCTTAAGGTAGCCAAATGCCTCGTCACTCTGCGAAATTTATTTGAAAATTCGTGGATATCGTCGTTTTAGTAACTCAGACAACGTTAAGGTGGACATGTTCCAGCATTTCGCTTCTGCTTTGACATTCCGCAGTACGAAATAAGGAGAGGAGGATTCAAAGGAAGGGGAGCATCTGGCAGCAGTAACTATGACTCTCTTAAGGTAGCAAATGCCTCGTCATCCGGCGAAGTACATTTGCTAACTCGAGAAACTCGTAGTGGGACTAACTGTGACGACATTAAGGTGGACATACAGTGGCATATCGGTACTGTAGGACTGGCCATAGCAAGAATGATAAAGGCATAAAGAAATAGGAGCAGCCAGCAGGAGTAACTATGACTCTCTTAAGGTAGCCAAATGACTCGTCACTCTGCGAAATTTATTTAAAAACTCGAGGATATCGTCGTTGGAGTAACTCAGACTACATTAAGGTGGACATGCTGTACCATTTCGCTTCTGCAGGACTGGCCGCAATACGAATTAAAGAAAAGAAAGATTCAAAGAAGGGGGAGCAGCCGGCAGGAGTAACTATTACTCTCTTAAGGTAGTCAAATGCCTCGTCACTCTGCGTAATTTATTTGAAAACTCGAGGATATCGTCGTTGGAGTTACTCAGACGACGTTATGGTGGACATGCTGTACCATTTCGCTTCTGCAGGGCTGGCCGCAGTACGAATTAAAGATAGGAAGGATTCAAAGAAGGGGGAGCAGCAGGCAGGAGTAACTATGACTCTCTTAAGGTAGCCAAATGCCTCGTCACTCTGCGAAATTTATTTGAAAATTCGTGGATATCGTCGTTTTAGTAACTCAGACAACGTTAAGGTGGACATGTTCCAGCATTTCGCTTCTGCTTTGACATTCCGCAGTACGAAATAAGGAGGGGAGGATTCAAAGGAAGGGGAGCATCTGGCAGCAGTAACTATGACTCTCTTAAGGTAGCAAATGCCTCGTCATCCGGCGAAGTACATTTGCTAACTCGAGAAACTCGTAGTGGGAACAACTGTGACGACGTTAAGGTGGACATACAGTGGCATATCGGTTCTGTAGGACTGGCCATAGCAAGAATGATAAAGGCCTAAAGAAATGGGAGCAGCCAGCAGGAGTAACTATGACTCTCTTAAGGTAGCCAAATGCCTCGTCACTCTGCGAAATTTATTTAAAAACTCGAGGATATCGTCGTTGGAGTAACTCAGACTACATTAAGGTGGACATGCTGTACCATTTCGCTTCTGCAGGACTGGCCGCAATTCGAATTAAAGAAAAGAAAGATTCAAAGAAGGGGGAGCAGCCGGCAGGAGTAACTATTACTCTCTTAAGGTAGTCAAATGCCTCGTCACTCTGCGTAATTTATTTGAAAACTCGAGGATATCGTCGTTGGAGTTACTCAGACGACGTTATGGTGGACATGCTGTACCATTTCGCTTCTGCAGGGCTGGCCGCAGTACGAATTAAAGATAGGAAAGATTCAAAGAAGGGGGAGCAGCGGGCAGGAGTAACTATGACTCTCTTAAGGTAGCCAAATGCCTCGTCACTCTGCGAAATTTATTTGAAAACTCGTGGATATCGTCATTTTAGTAACTCAGACAACGTTAAGGTGCTCATGTTGCAGCATTTCGCTTCTGCTTGGACATTCCGCAGTACGAATTAAAGAGAGGAAAGATTCAAAGGAAGGGGAGCTTCTGGCTGCAGTAACTATGACTCTCTTAAGGTAGCCAACGCCTCGTCATCCGGCGAAGTACATTTGCTAACTCGAGAAACTCGTAGTGGGAGTAACTGTGACGACGTTAAGGTGGACATACAGTGGCATATCGGTTCTGTAGGACTGGCCATAGCAAGAATGATAAATGCCTAAAGATATGGGAGCAGCCGGCAGGAGTAACTATGAATCTTAAGGTAGTCAAATGCCTCGTCACTCTGCGAAATTTATTTGAAATCTCGAGGATATCGTCGTTGGAGTTACTCAGACGACGTTATGGTGGACATGCTGTACCATTTCGCTTCTGCAGGGCTGGCCGCAGTACGAATTAAAGATAGGAAAGATTCAAAGAAGGGGGAGCAGCAGGCAGGAGTAACTATGACTCTCTTAAGGTAGCCAAATGCCTCGTCACTCTGCGAAATTTATTTGAAAATTCGTGGATATCGTCGTTTTAGTAACTCAGACAACGTTAAGGTGGACATGTTCCAGCATTTCGCTTCTGCTTTGACATTCCGCTGTACGAAATAAGGAGAGGAGGATTCAAAGGAAGGGGAGCATCTGGCAGCAGTAACTATGACTCTCTTAAGGTAGCAAATGCCTCGTCATCCGGCGAAGTACATTTGCTAACTCGAGAAACTCGTAGTGGGAATAACTGTGACGACGTTAAGGTGGACATACAGTGGCATATCGGTTCTGTAGGACTGGCCATAGCAAGAATGATAAAGGCCTAAAGAAATGGGAGCAGCCGGCAGGAGTAACTATGACTCTCTTAAGGTAGTCAAATGCCTCGTCACTCTGCGAAATTTATTTGAAATCTCGAGGATATCGTTGTTGGAGTAACTCAGACAACGATAAGGTGGACATGCTGTACCATTTCGCTTCTGCAGGGCTGGCCGCAGTACGAATTAAAGAGAGGAAAGATTCAAAGAAGGGGGAGCAGCGGGCAGCAGTAACTATGACTCTCTTAAGGTAGCCAAATGCCTCGTCACTCTGCGAAATTTATTTGAAAATTCGTGGATATCGTCGTTTTAGTAACTCAGACAACGTTAAGGTGGACATGTTCCAGCATTTCGCTTCTGCTTTGACATTCCGCAGTACGAAATAAGGAGAGGAGGATTCAAAGGAAGGGGAGCATCTGGCAGCAGTAACTATGACTCTCTTAAGGTAGCAAATGCCTCGTCATCCGGCGAAGTACATTTGCTAACTCGAGAAACTCGTAGTGGGACTAACTGTGACGACATTAAGGTGGACATACAGTGGCATATCGGTTCTGTAGGACTGGCCATAGCAAGAATGATAAAGGCATAAAGAAATAGGAGCAGCCAGCAGGAGTAACTATGACTCTCTTAAGGTAGCCAAATGCCTCGTCACTCTGCGAAATTTATTTAAAAACTCGAGGATATCGTCGTTGGAGTAACTCAGACTACATTGAGGTGGACATGCTGTACCATTTCGCTTCTGCAGGGCTGGCCGCAGTACGAATTAAAGAGAGGAAAGATTCAAAGAAGGGGGAGCAGCGGGCAGCAGTAACTATGACTCTCTTAAGGTAGCCAAATGCCTCGTCACTCTGCGAAATTTATTTGAAAATTCGTGGATATCGTCGTTTTAGTAACTCAGACAACGTTAAGGTGGACATGTTCCAGCATTTCGCTTCTGCTTTGACATTCCGCAGTACGAAATAAGGAGAGGAGGATTCAAAGGAAGGGGAGCATCTGGCAGCAGTAACTATGACTCTCTTAAGGTAGCAAATGCCTCGTCATCCGGCGAAGTACATTTGCTAACTCGAGAAACTCGTAGTGGGACTAACTGTGACGACATTAAGGTGGACATACAGTGGCATATCGGTTCTGTAGGACTGGCCATAGCAAGAATGATAAAGGCATAAAGAAATAGGAGCAGCCAGCAGGAGTAACTATGACTCTCTTAAGGTAGCCAAATGCCTCGTCACTCTGCGAAATTTATTTAAAAACTCGAGGATATCGTGGTTGGAGTAACTCTGACTACATTAAGGTGGACATGCTGTACCATTTGGCTTCTGCAGGGCTGGCCGCAGTACGAATTAAAGAGAGGAAAGATTCAAAGAAGGGGGAGCAGCGGGCAGCAGTAACTATGACTCTCTTAAGGTAGCCAAATGCCTCGTCACTCTGCGAAATTTATTTGAAAATTCGTGGATATCGTCGTTTTAGTAACTCAGACAACGTTAAGGTGGACATGTTCCAGCATTTCGCTTCTGCTTTGACATTCCGCAGTACGAAATAAGGAGAGGAGGATTCAAAGGAAGGGGAGCATCTGGCAGCAGTAACTATGACTCTCTTAAGGTAGCAAATGCCTCGTCATCCGGCGAAGTACATTTGCTAACTCGAGAAACTCGTAGTGGGACTAACTGTGACGACATTAAGGTGGACATACAGTGGCATATCGGTTCTGTAGGACTGGCCATAGCAAGAATGATAAAGGCATAATGAAATAGGAGCAGCCAGCAGGAGTAACTATGACTCTCTTAAGGTAGCCAAATGCCTCGTCACTCTGCGAAATTTATTTAAAAACTCGAGGATATCGTCGTTGGAGTAACTCAGACTACATTAAGGTGGACATGCTGTACCATTTCGCTTCTGCAGGACTGGCCGCAATACGAATTAAAGAAAAGAAAGATTCAAAGAAGGGGGAGCAGCCGGCAGGAGTAACTATTACTCTCTTAAGGTAGTCAAATGCCTCGTCACTCTGCGTAATTTATTTGAAAACTCGAGGATATCGTCGTTGGAGTTACTCAGACGACGTTATGGTGGACATGCTGTACCATTTCGCTTCTGCAGGGCTGGCCGCAGTACGAATTAAAGATAGGAAAGATTCAAAGAAGGGGGAGCAGCGGGCAGGAGTAACTATGACTCTCTTAAGGTAGCCAAATGCCTCGTCACTCTGCGAAATTTATCTGAAAATTCGTGGATATCGTCGTTTTAGTAACTCAGACAACGTTAAGGTGGACATGTTCCAGCATTTCGCTTCTGCTTTGACATTCCGCAGTACGAAATAAGGAGTGGAGGATTCAAAGGACGGGGAGCATCTGGCAGCAGTAACTATGACTCTCTTAATTTAGCCAAATGCCTCGTCATCCGGCGAAGTACATTTGCTAACTCGAGAAACTCGTAGTGGGAGTAACTGTGACGACGTTAAGGTGGAGATACAGTGGCATATCGGTTCTGTAGGACTGGCCATAGCAAGAATGATAAAGGCCTAAAGAAATGGGAGCAGCCGGCAAGAGTAACTATGACTCTCTTAAGGTAGTCAAATGCCTCGTCACTCTGCGAAATTTATTTGAAATCTCGAGGATATCGTTGTTGGAGTAACTCAGACAACGATAAGGTGGACATGCTGTACCATTTCGCTTCTGCAGGGCTGGCCGCAGTACGAATTAAAGAGAGGAAAGATTCAAAGAAGGGGGAGCAGCGGGCAGCAGTAACTATGACTCTCTTAAGGTAGCGAAATGCCTCGTCAATCTGCGAAATTTATTTGAAAATTCGTGGATATCGTCGTTTTAGTAACTCAGACAACGTTAAGGTGGACATGTTCCAGCATTTCGCTTCTGCTTTGACATTCCGCAGTACGAAATAAGGAGAGGAGGATTCAAAGGAAGGGGAGCATCTGGCAGCAGTAACTATGACTCTCTTAAGGTAGCAAATGCCTCGTCATCCGGCGAAGTACATTTGCTAACTCGAGAAACTCGTAGTGGGACTAACTGTGACGACATTAAGGTGGACATACAGTGGCATATCGGTTCTGTAGGACTGGCCATAGCAAGAATGATAAAGGCATAAAGAAATAGGAGCAGCCAGCAGGAGTAACTATGACTCTCATGAGGTAGCCAAATGCCTCGTCACTCTGCGAAATTTATTTAAAAACTCGAGGATATCGTCGTTGGAGTAACTCAGACTACATTAAGGTGGAGATGCTGTACCATTTCGCTTCTGCAGGGCTGGCCGCAGTACGAATTAAAGAGAGGAAAGATTCAAAGAAGGGGGAGCAGCGGGCAGCAGTAACTATGACTCTCTTAAGGTAGCCAAATGCCTCGTCACTCTGCGAAATTTATTTGAAAATTCGTGGATATCGTCGTTTTAGTAACTCAGACAACGTTAAGGTGGACATGTTCCAGCATTTCGCTTCTGCTTTGACATTCCGCAGTACGAAATAAGGAGAGGAGGATTCAAAGGAAGGGGAGCATCTGGCAGCAGTAACTATGACTCTCTTAAGGTAGCAAATGCCTCGTCATCCGGCGAAGTACATTTGCTAACTCGAGAAACTCGTAGTGGGACTAACTGTGACGACATTAAGGTGGACATACAGTGGCATATCGGTTCTGTAGGACTGGCCATAGCAAGAATGATAAAGGCATAAAGAAATAGGAGCAGCCAGCAGGAGTAACTATGACTCTCTTAAGGTAGCCAAATGCCTCGTCACTCTGCGAAATTTATTTAAAAACTCGAGGATATCGTCGTTGGAGTAACTCAGACTACATTAAGGTGGACATGCTGTACCATTTCGCTTCTGCAGGACTGGCCGCAATACGAATTAAAGAAAAGAAAGATTCAAAGAAGGGGGAGCAGCCGGCAGGAGTAACTATTACTCTCTTAAGGTAGTCAAATGCCTCGTCACTCTGCGTAATTTATTTGAAAACTCGAGGATATCGTCGTTGGAGTTACTCAGACGACGTTATGGTGGACATGCTGTACCATTTCGCTTCTGCAGGGCTGGCCGCAGTACGAATTAAAGATAGGAAAGATTCAAAGGAGGGGGAGCAGCAGGCAGGAGTAACTATGACTCTCTTAAGGTAGCCAAATGCCTCGTCACTCTGCGAAATTTATTTGAAAATTCGTGGATATCGTCGTTTTAGTAACTCAGACAACGTTAAGGTGGACATGTTCCAGCATTTCGCTTCTGCTTTGACATTCCGCAGTACGAAATAAGGAGAGGAGGATTCAAAGGAAGGGGAGCATCTGGCAGCAGTAACTATGACCCTCCTAAGGTAGCAAATGCCTCGTCATCCGGCGAAGTACATTTGCTAACTCGTGAAACTCGTAGTGGGACTAACTGTGACGACATTAAGGTGGACATACAGTGGCATATCGGTACTGTAGGACTGGCCATAGCAAGAATGATAAAGGCATAAAGAAATAGGAGCAGCCAGCAGGAGTAACTATGACTCTCTTAAGGTAGCCAAATGCCTCGTCACTCTGCGAAATTTATTTAAAAACTCGAGGATATCGTCGTTGGAGTAACTCAGACTACATTAAGGTGGACATGCTGTACCATTTCGCTTCTGCAGGACTGGCCGCAATACGAATTAAAGAAAAGAAAGATTCAAAGAAGGGGGAGCAGCCGGCAGGAGTAACTATTACTCTCTTAAGGTAGTCAAATGCCTCGTCACTCTGCGTAATTTATTTGAAAACTCGAGGATATCGTCGTTGGAGTTACTCAGACGACGTTATGGTGGACATGCTGTACCATTTCGCTTCTGCAGGGCTGGCCGCAGTACGAATTAAAGATAGGAAAGATTCAAAGGAGGGGGAGCAGCAGGCAGGAGTAACTATGACTCTCTTAAGGTAGCCAAATGCCTCGTCACTCTGCGAAATTTATTTGAAAATTCGTGGATATCGTCGTTTTAGTAACTCAGACAACGTTAAGGTGGACATGTTCCAGCATTTCGCTTCTGCTTTGACATTCCGCAGTACGAAATAAGGAGAGGAGGATTCAAAGGAAGGGGAGCATCTGGCAGCAGTAACTATGACTCTCTTAAGGTAGCAAATGCCTCGTCATCCGGCGAAGTACATTTGCTAACTCGAGAAACTCGTAGTGGGAATAACTGTGACGACGTTAAGGTGGACATACAGTGGCATATCGGTTCTGTAGGACTGGCCATAGCAAGAATGATAAATGCCTAAAGATATGGGAGCAGCCGGCAGGAGTAACTATGAATCTTAAGGTAGTCAAATGCCTCGTCACTCTGCGAAATTTATTTGAAATCTCGAGGATATCGTCGTTGGAGTTACTCAGACGACGTTATGGTGGACATGCTGTACCATTTCGCTTCTGCAGGGCTGGCCGCAGTACGAATTAAAGATAGGAAAGATTCAAAGAAGGGGGAGCAGCAGGCAGGAGTAACTATGACTCTCTTAAGGTAGCCAAATGCCTCGTCACTCTGCGAAATTTATTTGAAAATTCGTGGATATCGTCGTTTTAGTAACTCAGACAACGTTAAGGTGGACATGTTCCAGCATTTCGCTTCTGCTTTGACATTCCGCTGTACGAAATAAGGAGAGGAGGATTCAAAGGAAGGGGAGCATCTGGCAGGAGTAACTATGACTCTCTTAAGGTAGCAAATGCCTCGTCATCCGGCGAAGTACATTTGCTAACTCGAGAAACTCGTAGTGGGAATAACTGTGACGACGTTAAGGTGGACATACAGTGGCATATCGGTTCTGTAGGACTGGCCATAGCAAGAATGATAAAGGCCTAAAGAAATGGGAGCAGCCGGCAGGAGTAACTATGACTCTCTTAAGGTAGTCAAATGCCTCGTCACTCTGCGAAATTTATTTGAAATCTCGAGGATATCGTTGTTGGAGTAACTCAGACAACGATAAGGTGGACATGCTGTACCATTTCGCTTCTGCAGGGCTGGCCGCAGTACGAATTAAAGAGAGGAAAGATTCAAAGAAGGGGGAGCAGCGGGCAGCAGTAACTATGACTCTCTTAAGGTAGCCAAATGCCTCGTCACTCTGCGAAATTTATTTGAAAATTCGTGGATATCGTCGTTTTAGTAACTCAGACAACGTTAAGGTGGACATGTTCCAGCATTTCGCTTCTGCTTTGACATTCCGCAGTACGAAATAAGGAGAGGAGGATTCAAAGGAAGGGGAGCATCTGGCAGCAGTAACTATGACTCTCTTAAGGTAGCAAATGCCTCGTCATCCGGCGAAGTACATTTGCTAACTCGAGAAACTCGTAGTGGGACTAACTGTGACGACATTAAGGTGGACATACAGTGGCATATCGGTTCTGTAGGACTGGCCATAGCAAGAATGATAAAGGCATAAAGAAATAGGAGCAGCCAGCAGGAGTAACTATGACTCTCTTAAGGTAGCCAAATGCCTCGTCACTCTGCGAAATTTATTTAAAAACTCGAGGATATCGTCGTTGGAGTAACTCAGACTACATTAAGGTGGACATGCTGTACCATTTCGCTTCTGCAGGGCTGGCCGCAGTACGAATTAAAGAGAGGAAAGATTCAAAGAAGGGGGAGCAGCGGGCAGCAGTAACTATGACTCTCTTAAGGTAGCCAAATGCCTCGTCACTCTGCGAAATTTATTTGAAAATTCGTGGATATCGTCGTTTTAGTAACTCAGACAACGTTAAGGTGGACATGTTCCAGCATTTCGCTTCTGCTTTGACATTCCGCAGTACGAAATAAGGAGAGGAGGATTCAAAGGAAGGGGAGCATCTGGCAGCAGTAACTATGACTCTCTTAAGGTAGCAAATGCCTCGTCATCCGGCGAAGTACATTTGCTAACTCGAGAAACTCGTAGTGGGACTAACTGTGACGACATTAAGGTGGACATACAGTGGCATATCGGTTCTGTAGGACTGGCCATAGCAAGAATGATAAAGGCATAAAGAAATAGGAGCAGCCAGCAGGAGTAACTATGACTCTCTTAAGGTAGCCAAATGCCTCGTCACTCTGCGAAATTTATTTAAAAACTCGAGGATATCGTGGTTGGAGTAACTCTGACTACATTAAGGTGGACATGCTGTACCATTTGGCTTCTGCAGGGCTGGCCGCAGTACGAATTAAAGAGAGGAAAGATTCAAAGAAGGGGGAGCAGCGGGCAGCAGTAACTATGACTCTCTTAAGGTAGCCAAATGCCTCGTCACTCTGCGAAATTTATTTGAAAATTCGTGGATATCGTCGTTTTAGTAACTCAGACAACGTTAAGGTGGACATGTTCCAGCATTTCGCTTCTGCTTTGACATTCCGCAGTACGAAATAAGGAGAGGAGGATTCAAAGGAAGGGGAGCATCTGGCAGCAGTAACTATGACTCTCTTAAGGTAGCAAATGCCTCGTCATCCGGCGAAGTACATTTGCTAACTCGAGAAACTCGTAGTGGGACTAACTGTGACGACATTAAGGTGGACATACAGTGGCATATCGGTTCTGTAGGACTGGCCATAGCAAGAATGATAAAGGCATAATGAAATAGGAGCAGCCAGCAGGAGTAACTATGACTCTCTTAAGGTAGCCAAATGCCTCGTCACTCTGCGAAATTTATTTAAAAACTCGAGGATATCGTCGTTGGAGTAACTCAGACTACATTAAGGTGGACATGCTGTACCAATTCGCTTCTGCAGGACTGGCCGCAATACGAATTAAAGAAAAGAAAGATTCAAAGAAGGGGGAGCAGCCGGCAGGAGTAACTATTACTCTCTTAAGGTAGTCAAATGCCTCGTCACTCTGCGTAATTTATTTGAAAACTCGAGGATATCGTCGTTGGAGTTACTCAGACGACGTTATGGTGGACATGCTGTACCATTTCGCTTCTGCAGGGCTGGCCGCAGTACGAATTAAAGATAGGAAAGATTCAAAGAAGGGGGAGCAGCGGGCAGGAGTAACTATGACTCTCTTAAGGTAGCCAAATGCCTCGTCACTCTGCGAAATTTATCTGAAAATTCGTGGATATCGTCGTTTTAGTAACTCAGACAACGTTAAGGTGGACATGTTCCAGCATTTCGCTTCTGCTTTGACATTCCGCAGTACGAAATAAGGAGTGGAGGATTCAAAGGACGGGGAGCATCTGGCAGCAGTAACTATGACTCTCTTAATTTAGCCAAATGCCTCGTCATCCGGCGAAGTACATTTGCTAACTCGAGAAACTCGTAGTGGGAGTAACTGTGACGACGTTAAGGTGGAGATACAGTGGCATATCGGTTCTGTAGGACTGGCCATAGCAAGAATGATAAAGGCCTAAAGAAATGGGAGCAGCCGGCAAGAGTAACTATGACTCTCTTAAGGTAGTCAAATGCCTCGTCACTCTGCGAAATTTATTTGAAATCTCGAGGATATCGTTGTTGGAGTAACTCAGACAACGATAAGGTGGACATGCTGTACCATTTCGCTTCTGCAGGGCTGGCCGCAGTACGAATTAAAGAGAGGAAAGATTCAATGAAGGGGGAGCAGCGGGCAGCAGTAACTATGACTCTCTTAAGGTAGCGAAATGCCTCGTCAATCTGCGAAATTTATTTGAAAATTCGTGGATATCGTCGTTTTAGTAACTCAGACAACGTTAAGGTGGACATGTTCCAGCATTTCGCTTCTGCTTTGACATTCCGCAGTACGAAATAAGGAGAGGAGGATTCAAAGGAAGGGGAGCATCTGGCAGCAGTAACTATGACTCTCTTAAGGTAGCAAATGCCTCGTCATCCGGCGAAGTACATTTGCTAACTCGAGAAACTCGTAGTGGGACTAACTGTGACGACATTAAGGTGGACATACAGTGGCATATCGGTTCTGTAGGACTGGCCATAGCAAGAATGATAAAGGCATAAAGAAATAGGAGCAGCCAGCAGGAGTAACTATGACTCTCATGAGGTAGCCAAATGCCTCGTCACTCTGCGAAATTTATTTAAAAACTCGAGGATATCGTCGTTGGAGTAACTCAGACTACATTAAGGTGGAGATGCTGTACCATTTCGCTTCTGCAGGGCTGGCCGCAGTACGAATTAAAGAGAGGAAAGATTCAAAGAAGGGGGAGCAGCGGGCAGCAGTAACTATGACTCTCTTAAGGTAGCCAAATGCCTCGTCACTCTGCGAAATTTATTTGAAAATTCGTGGATATCGTCGTTTTAGTAACTCAGACAACGTTAAGGTGGACATGTTCCAGCATTTCGCTTCTGCTTTGACATTCCGCAGTACGAAATAAGGAGAGGAGGATTCAAAGGAAGGGGAGCATCTGGCAGCAGTAACAATGACTCTCTTAAGGTAGCAAATGCCTCGTCATCCGGCGAAGTACATTTGCTAACTCGAGAAACTCGTAGTGGGACTAACTGTGACGACATTAAGGTGGACATACAGTGGCATATCGGTTCTGTAGGACTGGCCATAGCAAGAATGATAAAGGCATAAAGAAATAGGAGCAGCCAGCAGGAGTAACTATGACTCTCTTAAGGTAGCCAAATGCCTCGTCACTCTGCGAAATTTATTTAAAAACTCGAGGATATCGTCGTTGGAGTAACTCAGACTACATTAATGTGGACATGCTGTACCATTTCGCTTCTGCAGGACTGGCCGCAATACGAATTAAAGAAAAGAAAGATTCAAAGAAGGGGGAGCAGCCGGCAGGAGTAACTATTACTCTCTTAAGGTAGTCAAATGCCTCGTCACTCTGCGTAATTTATTTGAAAACTCGAGGATATCGTCGTTGGAGTTACTCAGACGACGTTATGGTGGACATGCTGTACCATTTCGCTTCTGCAGGGCTGGCCGCAGTACGAATTAAAGATAGGAAAAATTCAAAGAAGGGGGAGCAGCGGGCGGGAGTAACTATGACTCTCTTAAGGTAGCCAAATGCCTCGTCACTCTGCGAAATTTATCTGAAAATTCGTGGATATCGTCGTTTTAGTAACTCAGACAACGTTAAGGTGGACATGTTCCAGCATTTCGCTTCTGCTTTGACATTCCGCAGTACGAAATAAGGAGTGGAGGATTCAAAGGACGGGGAGCATCTGGCAGCAGTAACTATGACTCTCTTAATTTAGCCAAATGCCTCGTCATCCGGCGAAGTACATTTGCTAACTCGAGAAACTCGTAGTGGGAGTAACTGTGACGACGTTAAGGTGGACATACAGTGGCATATCGGTTCTGTAGGACTGGCCATAGCAAGAATGATAAAGGCCTAAAGAAATGGGAGCAGCCGGCAAGAGTAACTATGACTCTCTTAAGGTAGTCAAATGCCTCGTCACTCTGCGAAATTTATTTGAAATCTCGAGGATATCGTTGTTGGAGTAACTCAGACAACGATAAGGTGGACATGCTGTACCATTTCGCTTCTGCAGGGCTGGCCGCAGTACGAATTAAAGAGAGGAAAGTTTCAAAGAAGGGGGAGCAGCGGGCAGCAGTAACTATGACTCTCTTAAGGTAGCCAAATGCCTCGTCACTCTGCGAAATTTATTTGAAAATTCGTGGATATCGTCGTTTTAGTAACTCAGACAACGTTAAGGTGGACATGTTCCAGCATTTCGCTTCTGCTTTGACATTCCGCAGTACGAAATAAGGAGAGGAGGATTCAAAGGAAGGGGAGCATCTGGCAGCAGTAACTATGACTCTCCTAAGGTAGCAAATGCCTCGTCATCCGGCGAAGTACATTTGCTAACTCGTGAAACTCGTAGTGGGACTAACTGTGACGACATTAAGGTGGACATACAGTGGCATATCGGTACTGTAGGACTGGCCATAGCAAGAATGATAAAGGCATAAAGAAATAGGAGCAGCCAGCAGGAGTAACTATGACTCTCTTAAGGTAGCCAAATGCCTCGTCACTCTGCGAAATTTATTTAAAAACTCGAGGATATCGTCGTTGGAGTAACTCAGACTACATTAAGGTGGACATGCTGTACCATTTCGCTTCTGCAGGACTGGCCGCAATACGAATTAAAGAAAAGAAAGATTCAAAGAAGGGGGAGCAGCCGGCAGGAGTAACTATTACTCTCTTAAGGTAGTCAAATGCCTCGTCACTCTGCGTAATTTATTTGAAAACTCGAGGATATCGTCGTTGGAGTTACTCAGACGACGTTATGGTGGACATGCTGTACCATTTCGCTTCTGCAGGGCTGGCCGCAGTACGAATTAAAGATAGGAAAGATTCAAAGGAGGGGGAGCAGCAGGCAGGAGTAACTATGACTCTCTTAAGGTAGCCAAATGCCTCGTCACTCTGCGAAATTTATTTGAAAATTCGTGGATATCGTCGTTTTAGTAACTCAGACAACGTTAAGGTGGACATGTTCCAGCATTTCGCTTCTGCTTTGACATTCCGCAGTACGAAATAAGGAGAGGAGGATTCAAAGGAAGGGGAGCATCTGGCAGCAGTAACTATGACCCTCCTAAGGTAGCAAATGCCTCGTCATCCGGCGAAGTACATTTGCTAACTCGTGAAACTCGTAGTGGGACTAACTGTGACGACATTAAGGTGGACATACAGTGGCATATCGGTACTGTAGGACTGGCCATAGCAAGAATGATAAAGGCATAAAGAAATAGGAGCAGCCAGCAGGAGTAACTATGACTCTCTTAAGGTAGCCAAATGCCTCGTCACTCTGCGAAATTTATTTAAAAACTCGAGGATATCGTCGTTGGAGTAACTCAGACTACATTAAGGTGGACATGCTGTACCATTTCGCTTCTGCAGGACTGGCCGCAATACGAATTAAAGAAAAGAAAGATTCAAAGAAGGGGGAGCAGCCGGCAGGAGTAACTATTACTCTCTTAAGGTAGTCAAATGCCTCGTCACTCTGCGTAATTTATTTGAAAACTCGAGGATATCGTCGTTGGAGTTACTCAGACGACGTTATGGTGGACATGCTGTACCATTTCGCTTCTGCAGGGCTGGCCGCAGTACGAATTAAAGATAGGAAAGATTCAAAGGAGGGGGAGCAGCAGGCAGGAGTAACTATGACTCTCTTAAGGTAGCCAAATGCCTCGTCACTCTGCGAAATTTATTTGAAAATTCGTGGATATCGTCGTTTTAGTAACTCAGACAACGTTAAGGTGGACATGTTCCAGCATTTCGCTTCTGCTTTGACATTCCGCAGTACGAAATAAGGAGAGGAGGATTCAAAGGAAGGGGAGCATCTGGCAGCAGTAACTATGACTCTCTTAAGGTAGCAAATGCCTCGTCATCCGGCGAAGTACATTTGCTAACTCGAGAAACTCGTAGTGGGAATAACTGTGACGACGTTAAGGTGGACATACAGTGGCATATCGGTTCTGTAGGACTGGCCATAGCAAGAATGATAAAGGCCTAAAGAAATGGGAGCAGCCGGCAGGAGTAACTATGACTCTCTTAAGGTAGTCAAATGCCTCGTCACTCTGCGAAATTTATTTGAAATCTCGAGGATATCGTTGTTGGAGTAACTCAGACAACGATAAGGTGGACATGCTGTACCATTTCGCTTCTGCAGGGCTGGCCGCAGTACGAATTAAAGAGAGGAAAGATTCAAAGAAGGGGGAGCAGCGGGCAGCAGTAACTATGACTCTCTAAAGGTAGCCAAATGCCTCGTCATTCTGCGAAATTTATTTGAAAATTCGTGGATATCGTCGTTTTAGTAACTCAAACAACGTTAAGGTGGACATGTTCCAGCATTTCGCTTCTGCTTTGACATTCCGCAGTACGAAATAAGGAGAGGAGGATTCAAAGGAAGGGGAGCATCTGGCAGCAGTAACTATGACTCTCTTAAGGTAGCAAATGCCTCGTCATCCGGCGAAGTACATTTGCTAACTCGAGAAACTCGTAGTGGGAATAACTGTGACGACGTTAAGGTGGACATACAGTGGCATATCGGTTCTGTAGGACTGGCCATAGCAAGAATGATAAAGGCATAAAGAAATAGGAGCAGCCAGCAGGAGTAACTATGACTCTCTTAAGGTAGCCAAATGCCTCGTCACTCTGCGAAATTTATTTAAAAACTCGAGGATATCGTCGTTGGAGTAACTCAGACTACATTAAGGTGGACATGCTGTACCATTTCGCTTCTGCAGGACTGGCCGCAATACGAATTAAAGAAAAGAAAGATTCAAAGAAGGGGGAGCAGCCGGCAGGAGTAACTATTACTCTCTTAAGGTAGTCAAATGCCTCGTCACTCTGCGTAATTTATTTGAAAACTCGAGGATATCGTCGTTGGAGTTACTCAGACGACGTTATGGTGGACATGCTGTACCATTTCGCTTCTGCAGGGCTGGCCGCAGTACGAATTAAAGATAGGAAAGATTCAAAGGAGGGGGAGCAGCAGGCAGGAGTAACTATGACTCTCTTAAGGTAGCCAAATGCCTCGTCACTCTGCGAAATTTATTTGAAAATTCGTGGATATCGTCGTTTTAGTAACTCAGACAACGTTAAGGTGGACATGTTCCAGCATTTCGCTTCTGCTTTGACATTCCGCAGTACGAAATAAGGAGAGGAGGATTCAAAGGAAGGGGAGCATCTGGCAGCAGTAACTATGACTCTCTTAAGGTAGCAAATGCCTCGTCATCCGGCGAAGTACATTTGCTAACTCGAGAAACTCGTAGTGGGAATAACTGTGACGACGTTAAGGTGGACATACAGTGGCATATCGGTTCTGTAGGACTGGCCATAGCAAGAATGATAAAGGCCTAAAGAAATGGGAGCAGCCGGCAGGAGTAACTATGACTCTCTTAAGGTAGTCAAATGCCTCGTCACTCTGCGAAATTTATTTGAAATCTCGAGGATATCGTTGTTGGAGTAACTCAGACAACGATAAGGTGGACATGCTGTACCATTTCGCTTCTGCAGGGCTGGCCGCAGTACGAATTAAAGAGAGGAAAGATTCAAAGAAGGGGGAGCAGCGGGCAGCAGTAACTATGACTCTCTAAAGGTAGCCAAATGCCTCGTCATTCTGCGAAATTTATTTGAAAATTCGTGGATATCGTCGTTTTAGTAACTCAAACAACGTTAAGGTGGACATGTTCCAGCATTTCGCTTCTGCTTTGACATTCCGCAGTACGAAATAAGGAGAGGAGGATTCAAAGGAAGGGGAGCATCTGGCAGCAGTAACTATGACTCTCTTAAGGTAGCAAATGCCTCGTCATCCGGCGAAGTACATTTGCTAACTCGAGAAACTCGTAGTGGGACTAACTGTGACGACATTAAGGTGGACATACAGTGGCATATCGGTTCTGTAGGACTGGCCATAGCAAGAATGATAAAGGCATAAAGAAATAGGAGCAGCCAGCAGGAGTAACTATGACTCTCTTAAGGTAGCCAAATGCCTCGTCACTCTGCGAAATTTATTTAAAAACTCGAGGATATCGTCGTTGGAGTAACTCAGACTACATTAAGGTGGACATGCTGTACCATTTCGCTTCTGCAGGACTGGCCGCAATACGAATTAAAGAAAAGAAAGATTCAAAGAAGGGGGAGCAGCCGGCAGGAGTAACTATTACTCTCTTAAGGTAGTCAAATGCCTCGTCACTCTGCGTAATTTATTTGAAAACTCGAGGATATCGTCGTTGGAGTTACTCAGACGACGTTATGGTGGACATGCTGTACCATTTCGCTTCTGCAGGGCTGGCCGCAGTACGAATTAAAGATAGGAAAGATTCAAAGAAGGGGGAGCAGCGGGCAGGAGTAACTATGACTCTCTTAAGGTAGCCAAATGCCTCGTCACTCTGCGAAATTTATTTGAAAACTCGTGGATATGGTCATTTTAGTAACTCAGACAACGTTAAGTTGCTCATGTTGCAGCATTTCGCTTCTGCTTGGACATTCCGCAGTACGAATTAAAGAGAGGAAAGATTCAAAGGAAGGGGAGCTTCTGGCTGCAGTAACTATGACTCTCTTAAGGTAGCCAACGCCTCGTCATCCGGCGAAGTACATTTGCTAACTCGAGAAACTCGTAGTGGGAGTAACTGTGACGACGTTAAGGTGGACATACAGTGGCATATCGGTTCTGTAGGACTGGCCATAGCAAGAATGATAAAGGCCTAAAGATATGGGAGCAGCCGGCAGGAGTAACTATGAATCTTAAGGTAGTCAAATGCCTCGTCACTCTGCGAAATTTATTTGAAATCTCGAGGATATCGTTGTTGGAGTAACTCAGACAACGATAAGGTGGACATGCTGTACCATTTCGCTTCTGCAGGGCTGGCCGCAGTACGAATTAAAGAGAGGAAAGATTCAAAGAAGGGGGAGCAGCGGGCAGCTGTAACTATGACTCTCTTAAGGTAGCCAAATGCCTCGTCACTCTGCGAAATTTATCTGAAAATTCGTGGATATCGTCGTTTTAGTAACTCAGACAACGTTAAGGTGGACATGTTCCAGCATTTCGCTTCTGCTTTGACATTCCGCAGTACGAAATAAGGAGAGGAGGATTCAAAGGAAGGGGAGCATCTGGCAGCAGTAACTATGACTCTCTTAAGGTAGCAAATGCCTCGTCATCCGGCGAAGTACATTTGCTAACTCGAGAAACTCGTAGTGGGAATAACTGTGACGACGTTAAGGTGGACATACAGTGGCATATCGGTTCTGTAGGACTGGCCATAGCAAGAATGATAAAGGCCTAAAGAAATGGGAGCAGCCAGCAGGAGTAACTATGACTCTCTTAAGGTAGCCAAATGCCTCGTCACTCTGCGAAATTTATTTAAAAACTCGAGGATATCGTCGTTGGAGTAACTCAGACTACATTAAGGTGGACATGCTGTACCATTTCGCTTCTGCAGGACTGGCCGCAATACGAATTAAAGAAAAGAAAGATTCAAAGAAGGGGGAGCAGCCGGCAGGAGTAACTATTACTCTCTTAAGGTAGTCAAATGCCTCGTCACTCTGCGTAATTTATTTGAAAACTCGAGGATATCGTCGTTGGAGTTACTCAGACGACGTTATGGTGGACATGCTGTACCATTTCGCTTCTGCAGGGCTGGCCGCAGTACGAATTAAAGATAGGAAAGATTCAAAGAAGGGGGAGCAGCGGGCAGGAGTAACTATGACTCTCTTAAGGTAGCCAAATGCCTCGTCACTCTGCGAAATTTATTTGAAAACTCGTGGATATCGTCATTTTAGTAACTCAGACAACGTTAAGGTGCTCATGTTGCAGCATTTCGCTTCTGCTTGGACATTCCGCAGTACGAATTAAAGAGAGGAAAGATTCAAAGGAAGGGGAGCTTCTGGCTGCAGTAACTATGACTCTCTTAAGGTAGCCAACGCCTCGTCATCCGGCGAAGTACATTTGCTAACTCGAGAAACTCGTAGTGGGAGTAACTGTGACGACGTTAAGGTGGACATACAGTGGCATATCGGTTCTGTAGGACTGGCCATAGCAAGAATGATAAAGGCCTAAAGATATGGGAGCAGCCGGCAGGAGTAACTATGAATCTTAAGGTAGTCAAATGCCTCGTCACTCTGCGAAATTTATTTGAAATCTCGAGGATATCGTTGTTGGAGTAACTCAGACAACGATAAGGTGGACATGCTGTACCATTTCGCTTCTGCAGGGCTGGCCGCAGTACGAATTAAAGAGAGGAAAGATTCAAAGAAGGGGGAGCAGCGGGCAGCTGTAACTATGACTCTCTTAAGGTAGCCAAATGCCTCGTCACTCTGCGAAATTTATCTGAAAATTCGTGGATATCGTCGTTTTAGTAACTCAGACAACGTTAAGGTGGACATGTTCCAGCATTTCGCTTCTGCTTTGACATTCCGCAGTACGAAATAAGGAGAGGAGGATTCAAAGGAAGGGGAGCATCTGGCAGCAGTAACTATGACTCTCTTAAGGTAGCAAATGCCTCGTCATCCGGCGAAGTACATTTGCTAACTCGAGAAACTCGTAGTGGGAATAACTGTGACGACGTTAAGGTGGACATACAGTGGCATATCGGTTCTGTAGGACTGGCCATAGCAAGAATGATAAAGGCCTAAAGAAATGGGAGCAGCCAGCAGGAGTAACTATGACTCTCTTAAGGTAGCCAAATGCCTCGTCACTCTGCGAAATTTATTTAAAAACTCGAGGATATCGTCGTTGGAGTAACTCAGACTACATTAAGGTGGACATGCTGTACCATTTCGCTTCTGCAGGACTGGCCGCAATACGAATTAAAGAAAAGAAAGATTCAAAGAAGGGGGAGCAGCCGGCAGGAGTAACTATTACTCTCTTAAGGTAGTCAAATGCCTCGTCACTCTGCGTAATTTATTTGAAAACTCGAGGATATCGTCGTTGGAGTTACTCAGACGACGTTATGGTGGACATGCTGTACCATTTCGCTTCTGCAGGGCTGGCCGCAGTACGAATTAAAGATAGGAAAGATTCAAAGAAGGGGGAGCAGCGGGCAGGAGTAACTATGACTCTCTTAAGGTAGCCAAATGCCTCGTCACTCTGCGAAATTTATTTGAAAACTCGTGGATATCGTCATTTTAGTAACTCAGACAACGTTAAGGTGCTCATGTTGCAGCATTTCGCTTCTGCTTGGACATTCCGCAGTACGAATTAAAGAGAGGAAAGATTCAAAGGAAGGGGAGCTTCTGGCTGCAGTAACTATGACTCTCTTAAGGTAGCCAACGCCTCGTCATCCGGCGAAGTACATTTGCTAACTCGAGAAACTCGTAGTGGGAGTAACTGTGACGACGTTAAGGTGGACATACAGTGGCATATCGGTTCTGTAGGACTGGCCATAGCAAGAATGATAAATGCCTAAAGATATGGGAGCAGCCGGCAGGAGTAACTATGAATCTTAAGGTAGTCAAATGCCTCGTCACTCTGCGAAATTTATTTGAAATCTCGAGGATATCGTTGTTGGAGTAACTCAGACAACGATAAGGTGGACATGCTGTACCATTTCGCTTCTGCAGGGCTGGCCGCAGTACGAATTAAAGAGAGGAAAGATTCAAAGAAGGGGGAGCAGCGGGCAGCTGTAACTATGACTCTCTTAAGGTAGCCAAATGCCTCGTCACTCTGCGAAATTTATCTGAAAATTCGTGGATATCGTCGTTTTAGTAACTCAGACAACGTTAAGGTGGACATGTTCCAGCATTTCGCTTCTGCTTTGACATTCCGCAGTACGAAATAAGGAGTGGAGGATTCAAAGGACGGGGAGCATCTGGCAGCAGTAACTATGACTCTCTTAATTTAGCCAAATGCCTCGTCATCCGGCGAAGTACATTTGCTAACTCGAGAAACTCGTAGTGGGAGTAACTGTGACGACGTTAAGGTGGACATACAGTGGCATATTGGTTCTGTAGGACTGGCCATAGCAAGAATGATAAAGGCCTAAAGAAATGGGAGCAGCCGGCAGGAGTAACTATGACTCTCTTAAGGTAGTCAAATGCCTCGTCACTCTGCGAAATTTATTTGAAATCTCGAGGATATCGTTGTTGGAGTAACTCAGACAACGATAAGGTGGACATGCTGTACCATTTCGCTTCTGCAGGGCTGGCCGCAGTACGAATTAAAGAGAGGAAAGATTCAAAGAAGGGGGAGCAGCGGGCAGCAGTAACTATGACTCTCTTAAGGTAGCCAAATGCCTCGTCATTCTGCGAAATTTATTTGAAAATTCGTGGATATCGTCGTTTTAGTAACTCAGACAACGTTAAGGTGGACATGTTCCAGCATTTCGCTTCTGCTTTGACATTCCGCAGTACGAAATAAGGAGAGGAGGATTCAAAGGAAGGGGAGCATCTGGCAGCAGTAACTATGACTCTCTTAAGGTAGCAAATGCCTCGTCATCCGGCGAAGTACATTTGCTAACTCGAGAAACTCGTATTGGGACTAACTGTGACGACATTAAGGTGGACGTACAGTGGCATATCGGTTCTGTAGGACTGGCCATAGCAAGAATGATAAAGGCATAAAGAAATAGGAGCAGCCAGCAGGAGTAACTATGACTCTCTTAAGGTAGCCAAATGCCTCGTCACTCTGCGAAATTTATTTAAAAACTCGAGGAAATCGTCGTTGGAGTAACTCAGACCACATTAAGGTGGACATGCTGTACCATTTCGCTTCTGCAGGACTGGCCGCAATACGAATTAAAGAAAAGAAAGATTCAAAGAAGGGGGAGCAGCCGGCAGGAGTAACTATTACTCTCTTAAGGTAGTCAAATGCCTCGTCACTCTGCGTAATTTATTTGAAAACTCGAGGATATCGTCGTTGGAGTTACTCAGACGACGTTATGGTGGACATGCTGTACCATTTCGCTTCTGCAGGGCTGGCCGCAGTACGAAATAAAGATAGGAAAGATTCAAAGAAGGGGGAGCAGCGGGCAGGAGTAACTATGACTCTCTTAAGGTAGCCAAATGCCTCGTCACTCTGCGAAATTTATTTGAAAACTCGTGGATATCGTCATTTTAGTAACTCAGACAACGTTAAGGTGCTCATGTTGCAGCATTTCGCTTCTGCTTGGACATTCCGCAGTACGAATTAAAGAGAGGAAAGATTCAAAGGAAGGGGAGCTTCTGGCTGCAGTAACTATGACTCTCTTAAGGTAGCCAACGCCTCGTCATCCGGCGAAGTACATTTGCTAACTCGAGAAACTCGTAGTGGGAATAACTGTGACGACGTTAAGGTGGACATACAGTGGCATATCGGTTCTGTAGGACTGGCCATAGCAAGAATGATAAAGCCTAAGGAAATGGGAGCAGCCGGCAGGAGTAACTATGACTCTCTTAAGGTAGTCAAATGCCTCGTCACTCTGCGAAATTTATTTGAAATCTCGAGGATATCGTTGTTGGAGTAACTCAGACAACGATAAGGTGGACATGCTGTACCATTTCGCTTCTGCAGGGCTGGCCGCAGTACGAATTAAAGAGAGGAAAGATTCAAAGAAGGGGGAGCAGCGGGCAGCACTAACTATGACTCTCTTAAGGTAGCCAAATGCCTCGTCACTCTGCGAAATTTATCTGAAAATTCGTGGATATCGTCGTTTTAGTAACTCAGACAACGTTAAGGTGGACATGTTCCAGCATTTCGCTTCTGCTTTGACATTCCGCAGTACGAAATAAGGAGAGGAGGATTCAAAGGAAGGGGAGCATCTGGCAGCAGTAACTATGACTCTCTTAAGGTAGCAAATGCCTCGTCATCCGGCGAAGTACATTTGCTAACTCGAGAAACTCGTATTGGGACTAACTGTGACGACATTAAGGTGGACGTACAGTGGCATATCGGTTCTGTAGGACTGGCCATAGCAAGAATGATAAAGGCATAAAGAAATAGGAGCAGCCAGCAGGAGTAACTATGACTCTCTTAAGGTAGCCAAATGCCTCGTCACTCTGCGAAATTTATTTAAAAACTCGAGGAAATCGTCGTTGGAGTAACTCAGACCACATTAAGGTGGACATGCTGTACCATTTCGCTTCTGCAGGACTGGCCGCAATACGAATTAAAGAAAAGAAAGATTCAAAGAAGGGGGAGCAGCCGGCAGGAGTATCTATTACTCTCTTAAGGTAGTCAAATGCCTCGTCACTCTGCGTAATTTATTTGAAAACTCGAGGATATCGTCGTTGGAGTTACTCAGACGACGTTATGGTGGACATGCTGTACCATTTCGCTTCTGCAGGGCTGGCCGCAGTACGAATTAAAGATAGGAAAGATTCAAAGAAGGGGGAGCAGCGGGCAGGAGTAACTATGACTCTCTTAAGGTAGCCAAATGCCTCGTCACTCTGCGAAATTTATTTGAAAACTCGTGGATATCGTCATTTTAGTAACTCAGACAACGTTAAGTTGCTCATGTTGCAGCATTTCGCTTCTGCTTGGACATTCCGCAGTACGAATTAAAGAGAGGAAAGATTCAAAGGAAGGGGAGCTTCTGGCTGCAGTAACTATGACTCTCTTAAGGTAGCCAACGCCTCGTCATCCGGCGAAGTACATTTGCTAACTCGAGAAACTCGTAGTGGGAGTAACTGTGACGACGTTAAGGTGGACATACAGTGGCATATCGGTTCTGTAGGACTGGCCATAGCAAGAATGATAAAGGCCTAAAGATATGGGAGCAGCCGGCAGGAGTAACTATGAATCTTAAGGTAGTCAAATGCCTCGTCGCTCTGCGAAATTTATTTGAAATCTCGAGGATATCGTTGTTGGAGTAACTCAGACAACGATAAGGTGGACATGCTGTACCATTTCGCTTCTGCAGGGCTGGCCGCAGTACGAATTAAAGAGAGGAAAGATTCAAAGAAGGGGGAGCAGCGGGCAGCTGTAACTATGACTCTCTTAAGGTAGCCAAATGCCTCGTCACTCTGCGAAATTTATCTGAAAATTCGTGGATATCCTCGTTTTAGTAACTCAGACAACGTTAAGGTGGACATGTTCCAGCATTTCGCTTCTGCTTTGACATTCCGCAGTACGAAATAAGGAGAGGAGGATTCAAAGGAAGGGGAGCATCTGGCAGCAGTAACTATGACTCTCTTAAGGTAGCAAATGCCTCGTCATCCGGCGAAGTACATTTGCTAACTCGAGAAACTCGTAGTGGGAATAACTGTGACGACGTTAAGGTGGACATACAGTGGCATATCGGTTCTGTAGGACTGGCCATAGCAAGAATGATAAAGGCCTAAAGAAATGGGAGCAGCCAGCAGGAGTAACTATGACTCTCTTAAGGTAGCCAAATGCCTCGTCACTCTGCGAAATTTATTTAAAAACTCGAGGATATCGTCGTTGGAGTAACTCAGACTACATTAAGGTGGACATGCTGTACCATTTCGCTTCTGCAGGACTGGCCGCAATACGAATTAAAGAAAAGAAAGATTCAAAGAAGGGGGAGCAGCCGGCGGGAGTAACTATTACTCTCTTAAGGTAGTCAAATGCCTCGTCACTCTGCGTAATTTATTTGAAAACTCGAGGATATCGTCGTTGGAGTTACTCAGACGACGTTATGGTGGACATGCTGTACCATTTCGCTTCTGCAGGGCTGGCCGCAGTACGAATTAAAGATAGGAAAGATTCAAAGAAGGGGGAGCAGCGGGCAGGAGTAACTATGACTCTCTTAAGGTAGCCAAATGCCTCGTCACTCTGCGAAATTTATTTGAAAACTCGTGGATATCGTCATTTTAGTAACTCAGACAACGTTAAGGTGCTCATGTTGCAGCATTTCGCTTCTGCTTGGACATTCCGCAGTACGAATTAAAGAGAGGAAAGATTCAAAGGAAGGGGAGCTTCTGGCTGCAGTAACTATGACTCTCTTAAGGTAGCCAACGCCTCGTCATCCGGCGAAGTACATTTGCTAACTCGAGAAACTCGTAGTGGGAGTAACTGTGACGACGTTAAGGTGGACATACAGTGGCATATCGGTTCTGTAGGACTGGCCATAGCAAGAATGATAAATGCCTAAAGATATGGGAGCAGCCGGCAGGAGTAACTATGAATCTTAAGGTAGTCAAATGCCTCGTCACTCTGCGAAATTTATTTGAAATCTCGTGGATATCGTTGTTGGAGTAACTCAGACAACGATAAGGTGGACATGCTGTACCATTTCGCTTCTGCAGGGCTGGCCGCAGTACGAATTAAAGAGAGGAAAGATTCAAAGAAGGGGGAGCAGCGGGCAGCTGTAACTATGACTCTCTTAAGGTAGCCAAATGCCTCGTCACTCTGCGAAATTTATCTGAAAATTCGTGGATATCGTCGTTTTAGTAACTCAGACAACGTTAAGGTGGACATGTTCCAGCATTTCGCTTCTGCTTTGACATTCCGCAGTACGAAATAAGGAGTGGAGGATTCAAAGGACGGGGAGCATCTGGCAGCAGTAACTATGACTCTCTTAATTTAGCCAAATGCCTCGTCATCCGGCGAAGTACATTTGCTAACTCGAGAAACTCGTAGTGGGAGTAACTGTGACGACGTTAAGGTGGACATACAGTGGCATATCGGTTCTGTAGGACTGGCCATAGCAAGAATGATAAAGGCCTAAAGAAATGGGAGCAGCCGGCAAGAGTAACTATGACTCTCTTAAGGTAGTCAAATGCCTCGTCACTCTGCGAAATTTATTTGAAATCTCGAGGATATCGTTGTTGGAGTAACTCAGACAACGATAAGGTGGACATGCTGTACCATTTCGCTTCTGCAGGACTGGCCGCAATACGAATTAAAGAAAAGAAAGATTCAAAGAAGGGGGAGCAGCCGGCGGGAGTAACTATTACTCTCTTAAGGTAGTCAAATGCCTCGTCACTCTGCGTAATTTATTTGAAAACTCGAGGATATCGTCGTTGGAGTTACTCAGACGACGTTATGGTGGACATGCTGTACCATTTCGCTTCTGCAGGGCTGGCCGCAGTACGAATTAAAGATAGGAAAGATTCAAAGAAGGGGGAGCAGCGGGCAGGAGTAACTATGACTCTCTTAAGGTAGCCAAATGCCTCGTCACTCTGCGAAATTTATTTGAAAACTCGTGGATATCGTCATTTTAGTAACTCAGACAACGTTAAGGTGCTCATGTTGCAGCATTTCGCTTCTGCTTGGACATTCCGCAGTACGAATTAAAGAGAGGAAAGATTCAAAGGAAGGGGAGCTTCTGGCTGCAGTAACTATGACTCTCTTAAGGTAGCCAACGCCTCGTCATCCGGCGAAGTACATTTGCTAACTCGAGAAACTCGTAGTGGGAGTAACTGTGACGACGTTAAGGTGGACATACAGTGGCATATCGGTTCTGTAGGACTGGCCATAGCAAGAATGATAAATGCCTAAAGATATGGGAGCAGCCGGCAGGAGTAACTATGAATCTTAAGGTAGTCAAATGCCTCGTCACTCTGCGAAATTTATTTGAAATCTCGAGGATATCGTTGTTGGAGTAACTCAGACAACGATAAGGTGGACATGCTGTACCATTTCGCTTCTGCAGGGCTGGCCGCAGTACGAATTAAAGAGAGGAAAGATTCAAAGAAGGGGGAGCAGCGGGCAGCTGTAACTATGACTCTCTTAAGGTAGCCAAATGCCTCGTCACTCTGCGAAATTTATCTGAAAATTCGTGGATATCGTCGTTTTAGTAACTCAGACAACGTTAAGGTGGACATGTTCCAGCATTTCGCTTCTGCTTTGACATTCCGCAGTACGAAATAAGGAGTGGAGGATTCAAAGGACGGGGAGCATCTGGCAGCAGTAACTATGACTCTCTTAATTTAGCCAAATGCCTCGTCATCCGGCGAAGTACATTTGCTAACTCGAGAAACTCGTAGTGGGAGTAACTGTGACGACGTTAAGGTGGACATACAGTGGCATATCGGTTCTGTAGGACTGGCCATAGCAAGAATGATAAAGGCCTAAAGAAATGGGAGCAGCCGGCAAGAGTAACTATGACTCTCTTAAGGTAGTCAAATGCCTCGTCACTCTGCGAAATTTATTTGAAATCTCGAGGATATCGTTGTTGGAGTAACTCAGACAACGATAAGGTGGACATGCTGTACCATTTCGCTTCTGCAGGGCTGGCCGCAGTACGAATTAAAGAGAGGAAAGATTCAAAGAAGGGGGAGCAGCGGGCAGCAGTAACTATGACTGTCTTAAGGTAGCCAAATGCCTCGTCACTCTGCGAAATTTATTTGAAAATTCGTGGATATCGTCGTTTTAGTAACTCAGACAACGTTAAGGTGGACATGTTCCAGCATTTCGCTTCTGCTTTGACATTCCGCAGTACGAAATAAGGAGAGGAGGATTCAAAGGAAGGGGAGCATCTGGCAGCAGTAACTATGACTCTCTTAAGGTAGCAAATGCCTCGTCATCCGGCGAAGTACATTTGCTAACTCGAGAAACTCGTATTGGGACTAACTGTGACGACATTAAGGTGGACGTACAGTGGCATATCGGTTCTGTAGGACTGGCCATAGCAAGAATGATAAAGGCATAAAGAAATAGGAGCAGCCAGCAGGAGTAACTATGACTCTCTTAAGGTAGCCAAATGCCTCGTCACTCTGCGAAATTTATTTAAAAACTCGAGGAAATCGTCGTTGGAGTAACTCAGACCACATTAAGGTGGACATGCTGTACCATTTCGCTTCTGCAGGACTGGCCGCAATACGAATTAAAGAAAAGAAAGATTCAAAGAAGGGGGAGCAGCCGGCAGGAGTAACTATTACTCTCTTAAGGTAGTCAAATGCCTCGTCACTCTGCGTAATTTATTTGAAAACTCGAGGATATCGTCGTTGGAGTTACTCAGACGACGTTATGGTGGACATGCTGTACCATTTCGCTTCTGCAGGGCTGGCCGCAGTACGAAATAAAGATAGGAAAGATTCAAAGAAGGGGGAGCAGCGGGCAGGAGTAACTATGACTCTCTTAAGGTAGCCAAATGCCTCGTCACTCTGCGAAATTTATTTGAAAACTCGTGGATATCGTCATTTTAGTAACTCAGACAACGTTAAGGTGCTCATGTTGCAGCATTTCGCTTCTGCTTGGACATTCCGCAGTACGAATTAAAGAGAGGAAAGATTCAAAGGAAGGGGAGCTTCTGGCTGCAGTAACTATGACTCTCTTAAGGTAGCCAACGCCTCGTCATCCGGCGAAGTACATTTGCTAACTCGAGAAACTCGTAGTGGGAATAACTGTGACGACGTTAAGGTGGACATACAGTGGCATATCGGTTCTGTAGGACTGGCCATAGCAAGAATGATAAAGCCTAAAGAAATGGGAGCAGCCGGCAGGAGTAACTATGACTCTCTTAAGGTAGTCAAATGCCTCGTCACTCTGCGAAATTTATTTGAAATCTCGAGGATATCGTTGTTGGAGTAACTCAGACAACGATAAGGTGGACATGCTGTACCATTTCGCTTCTGCAGGGCTGGCCGCAGTACGAATTAAAGAGAGGAAAGATTCAAAGAAGGGGGAGCAGCGGGCAGCAGTAACTATGACTCTCTTAAGGTAGCCAAATGCCTCGTCACTCTGCGAAATTTATCTGAAAATTCGTGGATATCGTCGTTTTAGTAACTCAGACAACGTTAAGGTGGACATGTTCCAGCATTTCGCTTCTGCTTTGACATTCCGCAGTACGAAATAAGGAGAGGAGGATTCAAAGGAAGGGGAGCATCTGGCAGCAGTAACTATGACTCTCTTAAGGTAGCAAATGCCTCGTCATCCGGCGAAGTACATTTGCTAACTCGAGAAACTCGTAGTGGGAATAACTGTGACGACGTTAAGGTGGACATACAGTGGCATATCGGTTCTGTAGGACTGGCCATAGCAAGAATGATAAAGCCTAAAGAAATGGGAGCAGCCGGCAGGAGTAACTATGACTCTCTTAAGGTAGTCAAATGCCTCGTCACTCTGCGAAATTTATTTGAAATCTCGAGGATATCGTTGTTGGAGTAACTCAGACAACGATAAGGTGGACATGCTGTACCATTTCGCTTCTGCAGGGCTGGCCGCAGTACGAATTAAAGAGAGGAAAGATTCAAAGAAGGGGGAGCAGCGGGCAGCAGTAACTATGACTGTCTTAAGGTAGCCAAATGCCTCGTCACTCTGCGAAATTTATTTGAAAATTCGTGGATATCGTCGTTTTAGTAACTCAGACAACGTTAAGGTGGACATGTTCCAGCATTTCGCTTCTGCTTTGACATTCCGCAGTACGAAATAAGGAGAGGAGGATTCAAAGGAAGGGGAGCATCTGGCAGCAGTAACTATGACTCTCTTAAGGTAGCAAATGCCTTGTCATCCGGCGAAGTACATTTGCTAACTCGAGAAACTCGTAGTGGGAATAACTGTGACGACGTTAAGGTGGACATACAGTGGTATATCGGTTCTGTAGGACTGGCCATAGCAAGAATGATAAAGGCCTAAAGAAATGGGAGCAGCCAGCAGGAGTAACTATGACTCTCTTAAGGTAGCCAAATGCCTCGTCACTCTGCGAAATTTATTTAAAAACTCGAGGATATCGTCGTTGGAGTAACTCAGACTACATTAAGGTGGACATGCTGTACCATTTCGCTTCTGCAGGACTGGCCGCAATACGAATTAAAGAAAAGAAAGATTCAAAGAAGGGGGAGCAGCCGGCGGGAGTAACTATTACTCTCTTAAGGTAGTCAAATGCCTCGTCACTCTGCGTAATTTATTTGAAAACTCGAGGATATCGTCGTTGGAGTTACTCAGACGACGTTATGGTGGACATGCTGTACCATTTCGCTTCTGCAGGGCTGGCCGCAGTACGAATTAAAGATAGGAAAGATTCAAAGAAGGGGGAGCAGCGGGCAGGAGTAACTATGACTCTCTTAAGGTAGCCAAAGGCCTCGTCACTCTGCGAAATTTATTTGAAAACTCGTGGATATCGTCATTTTAGTAACTCAGACAACGTTAAGGTGCTCATGTTGCAGCATTTCGCTTCTGCTTGGACATTCCGCAGTACGAATTAAAGAGAGGAAAGATTCAAAGGAAGGGGAGCTTCTGGCTGCAGTAACTATGACTCTCTTAAGGTAGCCAACGCCTCGTCATCCGGCGAAGTACATTTGCTAATTCGAGAAACTCGTAGTGGGAGTGACTGTGACGACGTTAAGGTGGACATACAGTGGCATATCGGTTCTGTAGGACTGGCCATAGCAAGAATGATAAATGCCTAAAGATATGGGAGCAGCCGGCAGGAGTAACTATGAATCTTAAGGTAGTCAAATGCCTCGTCACTCTGCGAAATTTATTTGAAATCTCGAGGATATCGTTGTTGGAGTAACTCAGACAACGATAAGGTGGACATGCTGTACCATTTCGCTTCTGCAGGGCTGGCCGCAGTACGAATTAAAGAGAGGAAAGATTCAAAGAAGGGGGAGCAGCGGGCAGCTGTAACTATGACTCTCTTAAGGTAGCCAAATGCCTCGTCACTCTGCGAAATTTATCTGAAAATTCGTGGATATCGTCGTTTTAGTAACTCAGACAACGTTAAGGTGGACATGTTCCAGCATTTCGCTTCTGCTTTGACATTCCGCAGTACGAAATAAGGAGTGGAGGATTCAAAGGACGGGGAGCATCTGGCAGCAGTAACTATGACTCTCTTAATTTAGCCAAATGCCTCGTCATCCGGCGAAGTACATTTGCTAACTCGAGAAACTCGTAGTGGGAGTAACTGTGACGACGTTAAGGTGGACATACAGTGGCATATCGGTTCTGTAGGACTGGCCATAGCAAGAATGATAAAGGCCTAAAGAAATGGGAGCAGCCGGCAAGAGTAACTATGACTCTCTTAAGGTAGTCAAATGCCTCGTCACTCTGCGAAATTTATTTGAAATCTCGAGGATATCGTTGTTGGAGTAACTCAGACAACGATAAGGTGGACATGCTGTACCATTTCGCTTCTGCAGGGCTGGCCGCAGTACGAATTAAAGAGAGGAAAGATTCAAAGAAGGGGGAGCAGCGGGCAGCAGTAACTATGACTGTCTTAAGGTAGCCAAATGCCTCGTCACTCTGCGAAATTTATTTGAAAATTCGTGGATATCGTCGTTTTAGTAACTCAGACAACGTTAAGGTGGACATGTTCCAGCATTTCGCTTCTGCTTTGACATTCCGCAGTACGAAATAAGGAGAGGAGGATTCAAAGGAAGGGGAGCATCTGGCAGCAGTAACTATGACTCTCTTAAGGTAGCAAATGCCTCGTCATCCGGCGAAGTACATTTGCTAACTCGAGAAACTCGTATTGGGACTAACTGTGACGACATTAAGGTGGACGTACAGTGGCATATCGGTTCTGTAGGACTGGCCATAGCAAGAATGATAAAGGCATAAAGAAATAGGAGCAGCCAGCAGGAGTAACTATGACTCTCTTAAGGTAGCCAAATGCCTCGTCACTCTGCGAAATTTATTTAAAAACTCGAGGAAATCGTCGTTGGAGTAACTCAGACCACATTAAGGTGGACATGCTGTACCATTTCGCTTCTGCAGGACTGGCCGCAATACGAATTAAAGAAAAGAAAGATTCAAAGAAGGGGGAGCAGCCGGCAGGAGTAACTATTACTCTCTTAAGGTAGTCAAATGCCTCGTCACTCTGCGTAATTTATTTGAAAACTCGAGGATATCGTCGTTGGAGTTACTCAGACGACGTTATGGTGGACATGCTGTACCATTTCGCTTCTGCAGGGCTGGCCGCAGTACGAAATAAAGATAGGAAAGATTCAAAGAAGGGGGAGCAGCGGGCAGGAGTAACTATGACTCTCTTAAGGTAGCCAAATGCCTCGTCACTCTACGAAATTTATTTGAAAACTCGTGGATATCGTCATTTTAGTACCTCAGACAACGTTAAGGTGCTCATGTTGCAGCATTTCGCTTCTGCTTGGACATTCCGCAGTACGAATTAAAGAGAGGAAAGATTCAAAGGAAGGGGAGCTTCTGGCTGCAGTAACTATGACTCTCTTAAGGTAGCCAACGCCTCGTCATCCGGCGAAGTACATTTGCTAACTCGAGAAACTCGTAGTGGGAATAACTGTGACGACGTTAAGGTGGACATACAGTGGCATATCGGTTCTGTAGGACTGGCCATAGCAAGAATGATAAAGGCCTAAAGAAATGGGAGCAGCCAGCAGGAGTAACTATGACTCTCTTAAGGTAGCCAAATGCCTCGTCACTCTGCGAAATTTATTTAAAAACTCGAGGATATCGTCGTTGGAGTAACTCAGACTACATTAAGGTGGACATGCTGTACCATTTCGCTTCTGCAGGACTGGCCGCAATACGAATTAAAGAAAAGAAAGATTCAAAGAAGGGGGAGCAGCCGGCGGGAGTAACTATTACTCTCTTAAGGTAGTCAAATGCCTCGTCACTCTGCGTAATTTATTTGAAAACTCGAGGATATCGTCGTTGGAGTTACTCAGACGACGTTATGGTGGACATGCTGTACCATTTCGCTTCTGCAGGGCTGGCCGCAGTACGAATTAAAGATAGGAAAGATTCAAAGAAGGGGGAGCAGCGGGCAGGAGTAACTATGACTCTCTTAAGGTAGCCAAATGCCTCGTCACTCTGCGAAATTTATTTGAAAACTCGTGGATATCGTCATTTTAGTAACTCAGACAACGTTAAGGTGCTCATGTTGCAGCATTTCGCTTCTGCTTGGACATTCCGCAGTACGAATTAAAGAGAGGAAAGATTCAAAGGAAGGGGAGCTTCTGGCTGCAGTAACTATGACTCTCTTAAGGTAGCCAACGCCTCGTCATCCGGCGAAGTACATTTGCTAACTCGAGAAACTCGTAGTGGGAGTAACTGTGACGACGTTAAGGTGGACATACAGTGGCATATCGGTTCTGTAGGACTGGCCATAGCAAGAATGATAAATGCCTAAAGATATGGGAGCAGCCGGCAGGAGTAACTATGAATCTTAAGGTAGTCAAATGCCTCGTCACTCTGCGAAATTTATTTGAAATCTCGAGGATATCGTTGTTGGAGTAACTCAGACAACGATAAGGTGGACATGCTGTACCATTTCGCTTCTGCAGGGCTGGCCGCAGTACGAATTAAAGAGAGGAAAGATTCAAAGAAGGGGGAGCAGCGGGCAGCTGTAACTATGACTCTCTTAAGGTAGCCAAATGCCTCGTCACTCTGCGAAATTTATCTGAAAATTCGTGGATATCGTCGTTTTAGTAACTCAGACAACGTTAAGGTGGACATGTTCCAGCATTTCGATTCTGCTTTGACATTCCGCAGTACGAAATAAGGAGTGGAGGATTCAAAGGACGGGGAGCATCTGGCAGCAGTAACTATGACTCTCTTAATTTAGCCAAATGCCTCGTCATCCGGCGAAGTACATTTGCTAACTCGAGAAACTCGTAGTGGGAGTAACTGTGACGACGTTAAGGTGGACATACAGTGGCATATCGGTTCTGTAGGACTGGCCATAGCAAGAATGATAAAGGCCTAAAGAAATGGGAGCAGCCGGCAAGAGTAACTATGACTCTCTTAAGGTAGTCAAATGCCTCGTCACTCTGCGAAATTTATTTGAAATCTCGAGGATATCGTTGTTGGAGTAACTCAGACAACGATAAGGTGGACATGCTGTACCATTTCGCTTCTGCAGGGCTGGCCGCAGTACGAATTAAAGAGAGGAAAGATTCAAAGAAGGGGGAGCAGCGGGCAGCAGTAACTATGACTGTCTTAAGGTAGCCAAATGCCTCGTCACTCTGCGAAATTTATTTGAAAATTCGTGGATATCGTCGTTTTAGTAACTCAGACAACGTTAAGGTGGACATGTTCCAGCATTTCGCTTCTGCTTTGACATTCCGCAGTACGAAATAAGGAGAGGAGGATTCAAAGGAAGGGGAGCATCTGGCAGCAGTAACTATGACTCTCTTAAGGTAGCAAATGCCTCGTCATCCGGCGAAGTACATTTGCTAACTCGAGAAACTCGTATTGGGACTAACTGTGACGACATTAAGGTGGACGTACAGTGGCATATCGGTTCTGTAGGACTGGCCATAGCAAGAATGATAAAGGCATAAAGAAATAGGAGCAGCCAGCAGGAGTAACTATGACTCTCTTAAGGTAGCCAAATGCCTCGTCACTCTGCGAAATTTATTTAAAAACTCGAGGAAATCGTCGTTGGAGTAACTCAGACCACATTAAGGTGGACATGCTGTACCATTTCGCTTCTGCAGGACTGGCCGCAATACGAATTAAAGAAAAGAAAGATTCAAAGAAGGGGGAGCAGCCGGCAGGAGTAACTATTACTCTCTTAAGGTAGTCAAATGCCTCGTCACTCTGCGTAATTTATTTGAAAACTCGAGGATATCGTCGTTGGAGTTACTCAGACGACGTTATGGTGGACATGCTGTACCATTTCGCTTCTGCAGGGCTGGCCGCAGTACGAAATAAAGATAGGAAAGATTCAAAGAAGGGGGAGCAGCGGGCAGGAGTAACTATGACTCTCTTAAGGTAGCCAAATGCCTCGTCACTCTGCGAAATTTATTTGAAAACTCGTGGATATCGTCATTTTAGTAACTCAGACAACGTTAAGGTGCTCATGTTGCAGCATTTCGCTTCTGCTTGGACATTCCGCAGTACGAATTAAAGAGAGGAAAGATTCAAAGGAAGGGGAGCTTCTGGTTGCAGTAACTATGACTCTCTTAAGGTAGCCAACGCCTCGTCATCCGGCGAAGTACATTTGCTAACTCGAGAAACTCGTAGTGGGAATAACTGTGACGACGTTAAGGTGGACATACAGTGGCATATCGGTTCTGTAGGACTGGCCATAGCAAGAATGATAAAGCCTAAAGAAATGGGAGCAGCCGGCAGGAGTAACTATGACTCTCTTAAGGTAGTCAAATGCCTCGTCACTCTGCGAAATTTATTTGAAATCTCGAGGATATCGTTGTTGGAGTAACTCAGACAACGATAAGGTGGACATGCTGTACCATTTCGCTTCTGCAGGGCTGGCCGCAGTACGAATTAAAGAGAGGAAAGATTCAAAGAAGGGGGAGCAGCGGGCAGCAGTAACTATGACTCTCTTAAGGTAGCCAAATGCCTCGTCACTCTGCGAAATTTATTTGAAAATTCGTTGATATCGTCGTTTTAGTAACTCAGACAACGTTAAGGTGGACATGTTCCAGCATTTCGCTTCTGCTTTGACATTCCGCAGTACGAAATAAGGAGAGGAGGATTCAAAGGAAGGGGAGCATCTGGCAGCAGTAACTATGACTCTCTTAAGGTAGCAAATGCCTCGTCATCCGGCGAAGTACATTTGCTAACTCGAGAAACTCGTAGTGGGACTAACTGTGACGACATTAAGGTGGACATACAGTGGCATATCGGTTCTGTAGGACTGGCCATAGCAAGAATGATAAAGGCATAAAGAAATAGGAGCAGCCAGCAGGAGTAACTATGACTCTCTTAAGGTAGCCAAATGCTTCGTCACTCTGCGAAATTTATTTAAAAACTCGAGGATATCGTCGTTGGAGTAACTCAGACTACATTAAGGTGGACATGCTGTACCATTTCGCTTCTGCAGGACTGGCCGCAATACGAATTAAAGAAAAGAAAGATTCAAAGAAGGGGGAGCAGCCGGCAGGAGTAACTATTACTCTCTCAAGGTAGTCAAATGCCTCGTCACTCTGCGTAATTTATTTGAAAACTCGAGGATATCGTCGTTGGAGTTACTCAGACGACGTTATGGTGGACATGCTGTACCATTTCGCTTCTGCAGGGCTGGCCGCAGTACGAATTAAAGATAGGAAAGATTCAAAGAAGGGGGAGCAGCGGGCAGGAGTAACTATGACTCTCTTAAGGTAGCCAAATGCCTCGTCACTCTGCGAAATTTATTTGAAAACTCGTGGATATCGTCATTTTAGTAACTCAGACAACGTTAAGGTGCTCATGTTGCAGCATTTCGCTTCTGCTTGGACATTCCGCAGTACGAATTAAAGAGAGGAAAGATTCAAAGGAAGGGGAGCTTCTGGCTGCAGTAACTATGACTCTCTTAAGGTAGCCAACGCCTCGTCATCCGGCGAAGTACATTTGCTAACTCGAGAAACTCGTAGTGGGAGTAACTGTGACGACGTTAAGGTGGACATACAGTGGCATATCGGTTCTGTAGGACTGGCCATAGCAAGATTGATAAATGCCTAAAGATATGGGAGCAGCCGGCAGGAGTAACTATGAATCTTAAGGTAGTCAAATGCCTCGTCACTCTGCGAAATTTATTTGAAATCTCGAGGATATCGTTGTTGGAGTAACTCAGACAACGATAAGGTGGACATGCTGTACCATTTCGCTTCTGCAGGGCTGGCCGCAGTACGAATTAAAGAGAGGAAAGATTCAAAGAAGGGGGAGCAGCGGGCAGCTGTAACTATGACTCTCTTAAGGTAGCCAAATGCCTCGTCACTCGGCGAAATTTATCTGAAAATTCGTGGATATCGTCGTTTTAGTAACTCAGACAACGTTAAGGTGGACATGTTCCAGCATTTCGCTTCTGCTTTGACATTCCGCAGTACGAAATAAGGAGTGGAGGATTCTAAGGACGGGGAGCATCTGGCAGCAGTAACTATGACTCTCTTAATTTAGCCAAATGCCTCGTCATCCGGCGAAGTACATTTGCTAACTCGAGAAACTCGTAGTGGGAGTAACTGTGACGACGTTAAGGTGGACATACAGTGGCATATCGGTTCTGTAGGACTGGCCATAGCAAGAATGATAAAGGCATAAAGAAATAGGAGCAGCCAGCAGGAGTAACTATGACTCCCTTAAGGTAGCCAAATGCCTCGTCACTCTGCGAAATTTATTTGAAATCTCGAGGATATCGTTGTTGGAGTAACTCAGACAACGATAAGGTGGACATGCTGTACCATTTCGCTTCTGCAGGGCTGGCCGCAGTACGAATTAAAGAGAGGAAAGATTCAAAGAAGGGGGAGCAGCGGGCAGCAGTAACTATGACTCTCTTATGGTAGCCAAATGCCTCGTCACTCTGCGAAATTTATTTGAAAATTCGTGGATATCGTCGTTTTAGTAACTCAGACAACGTTAAGGTGGACATGTTCCAGCATTACGCTTCTGCTTTGACATTCCGCAGTACGAAATAAGGAGAGGAGGATTCAAAGGAAGGGGAGCATCTGGCAGCAGTAACTATGACTCTCTTAAGGTAGCAAATGCCTCGTCATCCGGCGAAGTACATTTGCTAACTCGAGAAACTCGTAGTGGGACTAACTGTGACGACATTAAGGTGGACGTACAGTGGCATATCGGTTCTGTTGGACTGGCCATAGCAAGAATGATAAAGGCATAAAGAAATAGGAGCAGCCAGCAGGAGTAACTATGACTCCCTTAAGGTAGCCAAATGCCTCGTCACACTGCGAAATTTATTTAAAAACTCGAGGATATCGTCGTTGGAGTAACTCAGACCACATTAAGGTGGACATGCTGTACCATTTCGCTTCTGCAGGACTGGCCGCAATACGAATTAAAGAAAAGAAAGATTCAAAGAAGGGGGAGCAGCCGGCAGGAGTAACTATGACTCTCTTAAGGTAGTCAAATGCCTCGTCACTCTGCGAAATTTATTTGAAATCTCGAGGATATCGTTGTTGGAGTAACTCAGACAACGATAAGGTGGACATGCTGTACCATTTCGCTTCTGCAGGGCTGGCCGCAGTACGAATTAAAGAGAGGAAAGATTCAAAGAAGGGGGAGCAGCGGGCAGGAGTAACTATGACTCTCTTAAGGTAGCCAAATGCCTCGTCACTCTGCGAAATTTATTTGAAAATTCGTGGATATCGTCGTTTTAGTAACTCAGACAACGTTAAGGTGGACATGTTCCAGCATTTCGCTTCTGCTTTGACATTCCGCAGTACGAAATAAGGAGAGGAGGATTCAAAGGAAGGGGAGCATCTGGCAGCAGTAACTATGACTCTCTTAAGGTAGCAAATGCCTCGTCATCCGGCGAAGTACATTTGCTAACTCGAGAAACTCGTAGTGGGACTAACTGTGACGACATTAAGGTGGACGTACAGTGGCATATCGGTTCTGTAGGACTGGCCATAGCAAGAATGATAAAGGCATAAAGAAATAGGAGCAGCCAGCAGGAGTAACTATGACTCTCTTAAGGTAGCCAAATGCCTCGTCACTCTGCGAAATTTATTTAAAAACTCGAGGATATCGTCGTTGGAGTAACTCAGACCACATTAAGGTGGACATGCTGTACCATTTCGCTTCTGCAGGACTGGCCGCAATACGAATTAAAGAAAAGAAAGATTCAAAGAAGGGGGAGCAGCCGGCAGGAGTAACTATTACTCTCTTAAGGTAGTCAAATGCCTCGTCACTCTGCGTAATTTATTTGAAAACTCGAGGATATCGTCGTTGGAGTTACTCAGACGACGTTATGGTAGACATGCTGTACCATTTCGCTTCTGCAGGGCTGGCCGCAGTACGAATTAAAGATAGGAAAGATTCAAAGAAGGGGGAGCAGCGGGCAGGAGTAACTATGACTCTCTTAAGGTAGCCAAATTCCTCGTCACTCTGCGAAATTTATTTGAAAACTCGTGGATATCGTCATTTTAGTAACTCAGACAACGTTAAGGTGCTCATGTTGCAGCATTTCGCTTCTGCTTGGACATTCCGCAGTACGAATTAAAGAGAGGAAAGATTCAAAGGAAGGGGAGCTTCTGGCTGCAGTAACTATGACTCTCTTAAGGTAGCCAACGCCTCGTCATCCGGCGAAGTACATTTGCTAACTCGAGAAACTCGTAGTGGGAGTAACTGTGACGACGTTAAGGTGGACATACAGTGGCATATCGGTTCTGTAGGACTGGCCATAGCAAGAATGATAAAGGCCTAAAGATATGGGAGCAGCCGGCAGGAGTAACTATGAATCTTAAGGTAGTCAAATGCCTCGTCACTCTGCGAAATTTATTTGAAATCTCGAGGATATCGTTGTTGGAGTAACTCAGACAACGATAAGGTGGACATGCTGTACCATTTCGCTTCTGCAGGGCTGGCCGCAGTACGAATTAAAGAGAGGAAAGATTCAAAGAAGGGGGAGCAGCGGGCAGCTGTAACTATGACTCTCTTAGGGTAGCCAAATGCCTCGTCACTCTGCGAAATTTATCTGAAAATTCGTGGATATCGTCGTTTTAGTAACTCAGACAACGTTAAGGTGGATATGTTCCAGCATTTCGCTTCTGCTTTGACATTCCGCAGTACGAAATAAGGAGTGGAGGATTCAAAGGACGGGGAGCATCTGGCAGCAGTAACTATGACTCTCTTAATTTAGCCAATTGCCTCGTCATCCGGCGAAGTACATTTGCTAACTCGAGAAACTCGTAGTGGGAGTAACTGTGACGACGTTAAGGTGGACATACAGTGGCATATCGGTTCTGTAGGACTGGCCATAGCAAGAATGATAAAGGCCTAAAGAAATGGGAGCAGCCGGCAAGAGTAACTACGACTCTCTTAAGGTAGTCAAATGCCTCGTCACTCTGCGAAATTTATTTGAAATCTCGAGGATATCGTTGTTGGAGTAACTCAGACAACGATAAGGTGGACATGCTGTACCATTTCGCTTCTGCAGGGCTGGCCGCAGTACGAATTAAAGAGAGGAAAGATTCAAAGAAGGGGGAGCAGCGGGCAGCAGTAACCATGACTCTCTTAAGGTAGCCAAATGCCTCGTCACTCTGCGAAATTTATTTGAAAATTCGTGGATATCGTCGTTTTAGTAACTCAGACAACGTTAAGGTGGACATGTTCCAGCATTTCGCTTCTGCTTTGACATTCCGCAGTACGAAATAAGGAGAGGAGGATTCAAAGGAAGGGGAGCATCTGGCAGCAGTAACTATGACTCTCTTAAGGTAGCAAATGCCTCGTCATCCGGCGAAGTACATTTGCTAACTCGAGAAACTCGTAGTGGGAATAACTGTGACGACGTTAAGGTGGACATACAGTGGCATATCGGTTCTGTAGGACTGGCCATAGCAAGAATGATAAAGGCATAAAGAAATAGGAGCAGCCAGCAGGAGTAACTATGACTCTCTTAAGGTAGCCAAATGCCTCGTCACTATGCGAAATTTATTTAAAAACTCGAGGATATCGTCGTTGGAGTAACTCAGACCACATTAAGGTGGACATGCTGTACCATTTCGCTTCTGCAGGACTGGCCGCAATACGAATTAAAGAAAAGAAAGATTCAAAGAAGGGGGAGCAGCCGGCAGGAGTAACTATTACTCTCTTAAGGTAGTCAAATGCTTCGTCACTCTGCGTAATTTATTTGAAAACTCGAGGATATCGTCGTTGGAGTTACTCAGACGACGTTATGGTGGACATGCTGTACCATTTCGCTTCTGCAGGGCTGGCCGCAGTACGAATTAAAGATAGGAAAGATTCAAAGAAGAGGGAGCAGCGGGCAGGAGTAACTATGACTCTCTTAAGGTAGCCAAATGCCTCGTCACTCTGCGAAATTTATTTGAAAACTCGTGGATATCGTCATTTTAGTAACTCAGAAAACGTTAAGGTGCTCATGTTGCAGCATTTCGCTTCTGCTTGGACATTCCGCAGTACGAATTAAAGAGAGGAAAGATTCAAAGGAAGGGGAGCTTCTGGCTGCAGTAACTATGACTCTCTTAAGGTAGCCAACGCCTCGTCATCCGGCGAAGTACATTTGCTAACTCGAGAAACTCGTAGTGGGAGTAACTGTGACGACGTTCAGGTGGACATACAGTGGCATATCGGTTCTGTAGGACTGGCCATAGCAAGAATGATAAAGGCCTAAAGATATGGGAGCAGCCGGCAGGAGTAACTATGAATCTTAAGGTAGTCAAATGCCTCGTCACTCTGCGAAATTTATTTGAAATCTCGAGGATATCGGTGTTGGAGTAACTCAGACAACGATAAGGTGGACATGCTGTACCATTTCGCTTCTGCAGGGCTGGCCGCAGTACGAATTAAAGAGAGGAAAGATTCAAAGAAGGGGGAGCAGCGGGCAGCTGTAACTATGACTCTCTTAAGGTAGCCAAATGCCTCGTCACTCTGCGAAATTTATCTGAAAATTCGTGGATATCGTCGTTTTAGTAACTCAGACAACGTTAATGTGGACATGTTCCAGCATTTCGCTTCTGCTTTGACATTCCGCAGTACGAAATAAGGAGTGGAGGATTCAAAAGACGGGGAGCATCTGGCAGCAGTAACTATGACTCTCTTAATTTAGCCAAATGCCTCGTCATCCGGCGAAGTACATTTGCTAACTCGAGAAACTCGTAGTGGGAGTAACTGTGACGACGTTAAGGTGGACATACAGTGGCATATCGGTTCTGTAGGACTGGCCATAGCAAGAATGATAAAGGCCTAAAGATATGGGAGCAGCCGGCAGGAGTAACTATGAATCTTAAGGTAGTCAAATGCCTCGTCACTCTGCGAAATTTATTTGAAATCTCGAGGATATCGTTGTTGGAGTAACTCAGACAACGATAAGGTGGACATGCTGTACCATTTCGCTTCTGCAGGGCTGGCCGCAGTACGAATTAAAGAGAGGAAAGATTCAAAGAAGGGGGAGCAGCGGGCAGCAGTAACCATGACTCTCTTAAGGTAGCCAAATGCCTCGTCACTCTGCGAAATTTATTTGAAAATTCGTGGATATCGTCGTTTTAGTAACTCAGACAACGTTAAGGTGGACATGTTCCAGCATTTCGCTTCTGCTTTGACATTCCGCAGTACGAAATAAGGAGAGGAGGATTCAAAGGAAGGGGAGCATCTGGCAGCAGTAACTATGACTCTCTTAAGGTAGCAAATGCCTCGTCATCCGGCGAAGTACATTTGCTAACTCGAGAAACTCGTAGTGGGACTAACTGTGACGACATTAAGGTGGACATACAGTGGCATATCGGTTCTGTAGGACTGGCCATAGCAAGAATGATAAAGGCATAAAGAAATAGGAGCAGCCAGCAGGAGTAACTATGACTCTCTTAAGGTAGCCAAATGCCTCGTCACTATGCGAAATTTATTTAAAAACTCGAGGATATCGTCGTTGGAGTAACTCAGACCACATTAAGGTGGACATGCTGTACCATTTCGCTTCTGCAGGACTGGCCGCAATACGAATTAAAGAAAAGAAAGATTCAAAGAAGGGGGAGCAGCCGGCAGGAGTAACTATTACTCTCTTAAGGTAGTCAAATGCTTCGTCACTCTGCGTAATTTATTTGAAAACTCGAGGATATCGTCGTTGGAGTTACTCAGACGACGTTATGGTGGACATGCTGTACCATTTCGCTTCTGCAGGGCTGGCCGCAGTACGAATTAAAGATAGCAAAGATTCAAAGAAGAGGGAGCAGCGGGCAGGAGTAACTATGACTCTCTTAAGGTAGCCAAATGCCTCGTCACTCTGCGAAATTTATTTGAAAACTCGTGGATATCGTCATTTTAGTAACTCAGAAAACGTTAAGGTGCTCATGTTGCAGCATTTCGCTTCTGCTTGGACATTCCGCAGTACGAATTAAAGAGAGGAAAGATTCAAAGGAAGGGGAGCTTCTGGCTGCAGTAACTATGACTCTCTTAAGGTAGCCAACGCCTCGTCATCCGGCGAAGTACATTTGCTAACTCGAGAAACTCGTAGTGGGAGTAACTGTGACGACGTTAAGGTGGACATACAGTGGCATATCGGTTCTGTAGGACTGGCCATAGCAAGAATGATAAAGGCCTAAAGATATGGGAGCAGCCGGCAGGAGTAACTATGAATCTTAAGGTAGTCAAATGCCTCGTCACTCTGCGAAATTTATTTGAAATCTCGAGGATATCGGTGTTGGAGTAACTCAGACAACGATAAGGTGGACATGCTGTACCATTTCGCTTCTGCAGGGCTGGCCGCAGTACGAATTAAAGAGAGGAAAGATTCAAAGAAGGGGGAGCAGCGGGCAGCTGTAACTATGACTCTCTTAAGGTAGCCAAATGCCTCGTCACTCTGCGAAATTTATCTGAAAATTCGTGGATATCGTCGTTTTAGTAACTCAGACAACGTTAAGGTGGACATGTTCCAGCATTTCGCTTCTGCTTTGACATTCCGCAGTACGAAATAAGGAGTGGAGGATTCAAAGGACGGGGAGCATCTGGCAGCAGTAACTATGACTCTCTTAATTTAGCCAAATGCCTCGTCATCCGGCGAAGTACATTTGCTAACTCGAGAAACTCGTAGTGGGAGTAACTGTGACGACGTTAAGGTGGACATACAGTGGCATATCGGTTCTGTAGGACTGGCCATAGCAAGAATGATAAAGGCCTAAAGATATGGGAGCAGCCGGCAGGAGTAACTATGAATCTTAAGGTAGTCAAATGCCTCGTCACTCTGCGAAATTTATTTGAAATCTCGAGGATATCGTTGTTGGAGTAACTCAGACAACGATAAGGTGGACATGCTGTACCATTTCGCTTCTGCAGGGCTGGCCGCAGTACGAATTAAAGAGAGGAAAGATTCAAAGAAGGGGGAGCAGCGGGCAGCAGTAACCATGACTCTCTTAAGGTAGCCAAATGCCTCGTCACTCTGCGAAATTTATTTGAAAATTCGTGGATATCGTCGTTTTAGTAACTCAGACAACGTTAAGGTGGACATGTTCCAGCATTTCGCTTCTGCTTTGACATTCCGCAGTACGAAATAAGGAGAGGAGGATTCAAAGGAAGGGGAGCATCTGGCAGCAGTAACTATGACTCTCTTAAGGTAGCAAATGCCTCGTCATCCGGCGAAGTACATTTGCTAACTCGAGAAACTCGTAGTGGGAATAACTGTGACGACGTTAAGGTGGACATACAGTGGCATATCGGTTCTGTAGGACTGGCCATAGCAAGAATGATAAAGGCATAAAGAAATAGGAGCAGCCAGCAGGAGTAACTATGACTCTCTTAAGGTAGCCAAATGCCTCGTCACTATGCGAAATTTATTTAAAAACTCGAGGATATCGTCGTTGGAGTAACTCAGACCACATTAAGGTGGACATGCTGTACCATTTCGCTTCTGCAGGACTGGCCGCAATACGAATTAAAGAAAAGAAAGATTCAAAGAAGGGGGAGCAGCCGGCAGGAGTAACTATTACTCTCTTAAGGTAGTCAAATGCTTCGTCACTCTGCGTAATTTATTTGAAAACTCGAGGATATCGTCGTTGGAGTTACTCAGACGACGTTATGGTGGACATGCTGTACCATTTCGCTTCTGCAGGGCTGGCCGCAGTACGAATTAAAGATAGGAAAGATTCAAAGAAGAGGGAGCAGCGGGCAGGAGTAACTATGACTCTCTTAAGGTAGCCAAATGCCTCGTCACTCTGCGAAATTTATTTGAAAACTCGTGGATATCGTCATTTTAGTAACTCAGAAAACGTTAAGGTGCTCATGTTGCAGCATTTCGCTTCTGCTTGGACATTCCGCAGTACGAATTAAAGAGAGGAAAGATTCAAAGGAAGGGGAGCTTCTGGCTGCAGTAACTATGACTCTCTTAAGGTAGCCAACGCCTCGTCATCCGGCGAAGTACATTTGCTAACTCGAGAAACTCGTAGTGGGAGTAACTGTGACGACGTTCAGGTGGACATACAGTGGCATATCGGTTCTGTAGGACTGGCCATAGCAAGAATGATAAAGGCCTAAAGATATGGGAGCAGCCGGCAGGAGTAACTATGAATCTTAAGGTAGTCAAATGCCTCGTCACTCTGCGAAATTTATTTGAAATCTCGAGGATATCGGTGTTGGAGTAACTCAGACAACGATAAGGTGGACATGCTGTACCATTTCGCTTCTGCAGGGCTGGCCGCAGTACGAATTAAAGAGAGGAAAGATTCAAAGAAGGGGGAGCAGCGGGCAGCTGTAACTATGACTCTCTTAAGGTAGCCAAATGCCTCGTCACTCTGCGAAATTTATCTGAAAATTCGTGGATATCGTCGTTTTAGTAACTCAGACAACGTTAATGTGGACATGTTCCAGCATTTCGCTTCTGCTTTGACATTCCGCAGTACGAAATAAGGAGTGGAGGATTCAAAAGACGGGGAGCATCTGGCAGCAGTAACTATGACTCTCTTAATTTAGCCAAATGCCTCGTCATCCGGCGAAGTACATTTGCTAACTCGAGAAACTCGTAGTGGGAGTAACTGTGACGACGTTAAGGTGGACATACAGTGGCATATCGGTTCTGTAGGACTGGCCATAGCAAGAATGATAAAGGCCTAAAGATATGGGAGCAGCCGGCAGGAGTAACTATGAATCTTAAGGTAGTCAAATGCCTCGTCACTCTGCGAAATTTATTTGAAATCTCGAGGATATCGTTGTTGGAGTAACTCAGACAACGATAAGGTGGACATGCTGTACCATTTCGCTTCTGCAGGGCTGGCCGCAGTACGAATTAAAGAGAGGAAAGATTCAAAGAAGGGGGAGCAGCGGGCAGCAGTAACCATGACTCTCTTAAGGTAGCCAAATGCCTCGTCACTCTGCGAAATTTATTTGAAAATTCGTGGATATCGTCGTTTTAGTAACTCAGACAACGTTAAGGTGGACATGTTCCAGCATTTCGCTTCTGCTTTGACATTCCGCAGTACGAAATAAGGAGAGGAGGATTCAAAGGAAGGGGAGCATCTGGCAGCAGTAACTATGACTCTCTTAAGGTAGCAAATGCCTCGTCATCCGGCGAAGTACATTTGCTAACTCGAGAAACTCGTAGTGGGACTAACTGTGACGACATTAAGGTTAACATACAGTGGCATATCGGTTCTGTAGGACTGGCCATAGCAAGAATGATAAAGGCATAAAGAAATAGGAGCAGCCAGCAGGAGTAACTATGACTCTCTTAAGGTAGCCAAATGCCTCGTCACTATGCGAAATTTATTTAAAAACTCGAGGATATCGTCGTTGGAGTAACTCAGACCACATTAAGGTGGACATGCTGTACCATTTCGCTTCTGCAGGACTGGCCGCAATACGAATTAAAGAAAAGAAAGATTCAAAGAAGGGGGAGCAGCCGGCAGGAGTAACTATTACTCTCTTAAGGTAGTCAAATGCTTCGTCACTCTGCGTAATTTATTTGAAAACTCGAGGATATCGTCGTTGGAGTTACTCAGACGACGTTATGGTGGACATGCTGTACCATTTCGCTTCTGCAGGGCTGGCCGCAGTACGAATTAAAGATAGCAAAGATTCAAAGAAGAGGGAGCAGCGGGCAGGAGTAACTATGACTCTCTTAAGGTAGCCAAATGCCTCGTCACTCTGCGAAATTTATTTGAAAACTCGTGGATATCGTCATTTTAGTAACACAGAAAACGTTAAGGTGCTCATGTTGCAGCATTTCGCTTCTGCTTGGACATTCCGCAGTACGAATTAAAGAGAGGAAAGATTCAAAGGAAGGGGAGCTTCTGGCTGCAGTAACTATGACTCTCTTAAGGTAGCCAACGCCTCGTCATCCGGCGAAGTACATTTGCTAACTCGAGAAACTCGTAGTGGGAGTAACTGTGACGACGTTAAGGTGGACATACAGTGGCATATCGGTTCTGTAGGACTGGCCATAGCAAGAATGATAAAGGCCTAAAGATATGGGAGCAGCCGGCAGGAGTAACTATGAATCTTAAGGTAGTCAAATGCCTCGTCACTCTGCGAAATTTATTTGAAATCTCGAGGATATCGGTGTTGGAGTAACTCAGACAACGATAAGGTGGACATGCTGTACCATTTCGCTTCTGCAGGGCTGGCCGCAGTACGAATTAAAGAGAGGAAAGATTCAAAGAAGGGGGAGCAGCGGGCAGCTGTAACTATGACTCTCTTAAGGTAGCCAAATGCCTCGTCACTCTGCGAAATTTATCTGAAAATTCGTGGATATCGTCGTTTTAGTAACTCAGACAACGTTAAGGTGGACATGTTCCAGCATTTCGCTTCTGCTTTGACATTCCGCAGTACGAAATAAGGAGTGGAGGATTCAAAGGACGGGGAGCATCTGGCAGCAGTAACTATGACTCTCTTAATTTAGCCAAATGCCTCGTCATCCGGCGAAGTACATTTGCTAACTCGAGAAACTCGTAGTGGGAGTAACTGTGACGACGTTAAGGTGGACATACAGTGGCATATCGGTTCTGTAGGACTGGCCATAGCAAGAATGATAAAGGCCTAAAGATATGGGAGCAGCCGGCAGGAGTAACTATGAATCTTAAGGTAGTCAAATGCCTCGTCACTCTGCGAAATTTATTTGAAATCTCGAGGATATCGTTGTTGGAGTAACTCAGACAACGATAAGGTGGACATGCTGTACCATTTCGCTTCTGCAGGGCTGGCCGCAGTACGAATTAAAGAGAGGAAAGATTCAAAGAAGGGGGAGCAGCGGGCAGCAGTAACTATGACTCTCTTAAGGTAGCCAAATGCCTCGTCACTCTGCGAAATTTATTTGAAAATTCGTGGATATCGTCGTTTTAGTAACTCAGAAAACGTTAAGGTGCTCATGTTGCAGCATTTCGCTTCTGCTTGGACATTCCGCAGTACGAATTAAAGAGAGGAAAGATTCAAAGGAAGGGGAGCTTCTGGCTGCAGTAACTATGACTCTCTTAAGGTAGCCAACGCCTCGTCATCCGGCGAAGTACATTTGCTAACTCGAGAAACTCGTAGTGGGAGTAACTGTGACGACGTTAAGGTGGACATACAGTGGCATATCGGTTCTGTAGGACTGGCCATAGCAAGAATGATAAAGGCCTAAAGATATGGGAGCAGCCGGCAGGAGTAACTATGAATCTTAAGGTAGTCAAATGCCTCGTCACTCTGCGAAATTTATTTGAAATCTCGAGGATATCGGTGTTGGAGTAACTCAGACAACGATAAGGTGGACATGCTGTACCATTTCGCTTCTGCAGGGCTGGCCGCAGTACGAATTAAAGAGAGGAAAGATTCAAAGAAGGGGGAGCAGCGGGCAGCTGTAACTATGACTCTCTTAAGGTAGCCAAATGCCTCGTCACTCTGCGAAATTTATCTGAAAATTCGTGGATATCGTCGTTTTAGTAACTCAGACAACGTTAAGGTGGACATGTTCCAGCATTTCGCTTCTGCTTTGACATTCCGCAGTACGAAATAAGGAGTGGAGGATTCAAAGGACGGGGAGCATCTGGCAGCAGTAACTATGACTCTCTTAATTTAGCCAAATGCCTCGTCATCCGGCGAAGTACATTTGCTAACTCGAGAAACTCGTAGTGGGAGTAACTGTGACGACGTTAAGGTGGACATACAGTGGCATATCGGTTCTGTAGGACTGGCCATAGCAAGAATGATAAAGGCCTAAAGATATGGGAGCAGCCGGCAGGAGTAACTATGAATCTTAAGGTAGTCAAATGCCTCGTCACTCTGCGAAATTTATTTGAAATCTCGAGGATATCGTTGTTGGAGTAACTCAGACAACGATAAGGTGGACATGCTGTACCATTTCGCTTCTGCAGGGCTGGCCGCAGTACGAATTAAAGAGAGGAAAGATTCAAAGAAGGGGGAGCAGCGGGCAGCAGTAACTATGACTCTCTTAAGGTAGCCAAATGCCTCGTCACTCTGCGAAATTCATTTGAAAATTCGTGGATATCGTCATTTTAGTAACTCAGACAACGTTAAGGTGGACATGTTCCAGCATTTCGCTTCTGCTTTGACATTCCGCAGTACGAAATAAGGAGAGGAGGATTCAAAGGAAGGGGAGCATCTGGCAGCAGTAACTATGACTCTCTTAAGGTAGCAAATGCCTCGTCATCCGGCGAAGTACATTTGCTAACTCGAGAAACTCGTAGTGGGACTAACTGTGACGACGTTAAGGTGGACATACAGTGGCATATCGGTTCTGTAGGACTGGCCATAGCAAGAATGATAATGGCATAAAGAAATAGGAGCAGCCAGCAGGAGTAACTATGACTCTCTTAAGGTAGCCAAATGCCTCGTCACTCTGCGAAATTTATTTAAAAACTCGAGGATATCGTCGTTGGAGTAACTCAGACCACATTAAGGTGGACATGCTGTACCATTTCGCTTCTGCAGGACTGGCCGCAATACGAATTAAAGAAAAGAAAGATTCAAAGAAGGGGGAGCAGCCGGCAGGAGTAACTATTACTCTCTTAAGGTAGTCAAATGCCTCGTCACTCTGCGAAATTTATTTGAAATCTCGAGGATATCGGTGTTGGAGTAACTCAGACAACGATAAGGTGGACATGCTGTACCATTTCGCTTCTGCAGGGCTGGCCGCAGTACGAATTAAAGAGAGGAAAGATTCAAAGAAGGGGGAGCAGCGGGCAGCTGTAACTATGACTCTCTTAAGGTAGCCAAATGCCTCGTCACTCTGCGAAATTTATCTGAAAATTCGTGGATATCGTCGTTTTAGTAACTCAGACAACGTTAAGGTGGACATGTTCCAGCATTTCGCTTCTGCTTTGACATTCCGCAGTACGAAATAAGGAGTGGAGGATTCAAAGGACGGGGAGCATCTGGCAGCAGTAACTATGACTCTCTTAATTTAGCCAAATGCCTCGTCATCCGGCGAAGTACATTTGCTAACTCGAGAAACTCGTAGTGGGAGTAACTGTGACGACGTTAAGGTGGACATACAGTGGCATATCGGTTCTGTAGGACCGGCCATAGCAAGAATGATAAAGGCCTAAAGAAATGGGAGCAGCCGGCAAGAGTAACTATGACTCTCTTAAGGTAGTCAAATGCCTCGTCACTCTGCGAAATTTATTTGAAATCTCGAGGATATCGTTGTTGGAGTAACTCAGACAACGATAAGGTGGACATGCTGTACCATTTCGCTTCTGCAGGGCTGGCCGCAGTACGAATTAAAGATAGGAAAGATTCAAAGAAGGGGGAGCAGCGGGCAGCAGTAACTATGACTCTCTTAAGGTAGCCAAATGCCTCGTCACTCTGCGAAATTTATTTGAAAATTCGTGGATATCGTCGTTTTAGTAACTCAGACAACGTTAAGGTGGACATGTTCCATCATTTCGCTTCTGCTTTGACATTCCGCAGTACGAAATAAGGAGAGGAGGATTCAAAGGAAGGGGAGCATCTGGCAGCAGTAACTATGACTCTCTTAAGGTAGCAAATGCCTCGTCATCCGGCGAAGTACATTTGCTAACTCGAGAAACTCGTAGTGGGACTAACTGTGACGACGTTAAGGTGGACATACAGTGGCATATCGGTTCTGTAGGACTGGCCATAGCAAGAATGATAAAGGCATAAAGAAATAGGAGCAGCCAGCAGGAGTAACTATGACTCTCTTAAGGTAGCCAAATGCCTCGTCACTCTGCGAAATTTATTTAAAAACTCGAGGATATCGTCCTTGGAGTAACTCAGACTACATTAAGGTGGACATGCTGTACCATTTCGCTTCTGCAGGACTGGCCGCAATACGAATTAAAGAAAAGAAAGATTCAAAGAAGGGGGAGCAGCGGGCAGGAGTAACTATTACTCTCTTAAGGTAGCCAAATGCCTCGTCACTCTGCGAAATTTATTTGAAAATTCGTGGATATCGTCGTTTTAGTAACTCAGACAACGTTAAGGTGGACATGTTCCAGCATTTCGCTTCTGCTTTGACATTCCGCAGTACGAAATAAGGAGAGGAGGATTCAAAGGAAGGGGAGCATCTGGCAGCAGTTACTATGACTCTCTTAAGGTAGCAAATGCCTCGTCATCCGGCGAAGTACATTTGCTAACTCGAGAAACTCGTAGTGGGACTAACTGTGACGACGTTAAGGTGGACATACAGTGGCATATCGGTTCTGTAGGACTGGCCATAGCAAGAATGATAAAGGCATAAAGAAATAGGAGCAGCCAGCAGGAGTAACTATGACTCTCTTAAGGTAGCCAAATGCCTCGTCACTCTGCGAAATTTATTTAAAAACTCGAGGATATCGTCGTTGGAGTAACTCAGACCACATTAAGGTGGACATGCTGTACCATTTCGCTTCTGCAGGACTGGCCGCAATACGAATTAAAGAAAAGAAAGATTCAAAGAAGGGGGAGCAGCCGGCAGGAGTAACTATTACTCTCTTAAGGTAGTCAAATGCCTCGTCACTCTGCGTAATTTATTTGAAAACTCGAGGATATCGTCGTTGGAGTTACTCAGACGACGTTATGGTGGACATGCTGTACCATTTCGCTTCTGCAGGGCTGGTCGCAGTACGAATTAAAGATAGGAAAGATTCAAAGAAGGGGGAGCAGCGGGCAGGAGTAACTATGACTCTCTTAAGGTAGCCAAATGCCTCGTCACTCTGCGAAATTTATTTGAAAACTCGTGGATATCGTCATTTTAGTAACTCAGACAACGTTAAGGTGCTCATGTTGCAGCATTTCGCTTCTGCTTGGACATTCCGCAGTACGAATTAAAGAGAGGAAAGATTCAAAGGAAGGGGAGCTTCTGGCTGCAGTAACTATGACTCTCTTAAGGTAGCCAACGCCTCGTCATCCGGCGAAGTACATTTGCTAACTCGAGAAACTCGTAGTGGGAGTAACTGTGACGACGTTAAGGTGGACATACAGTGGCATATCGGTTCTGTAGGACTGGCCATAGCAAGAATGATAAAGGCCTAAAGACATGGGAGCAGCCGGCAGGAGTAACTATGAATCTTAAGGTAGTCAAATGCCTCGTCACTCTGCGAAATTTATTTGAAATCTCGAGGATATCGTTGTTGGAGTAACTCAGACAACGATAAGGTGGACATGCTGTACCATTTCGCTTCTGCAGGGCTGGCCGCAGTACGAATTAAAGAGAGGAAAGATTCAAAGAAGGGGGAGCAGCGGGCAGCTGTAACTATGACTCTCTTAAGGTAGCCAAATGCCTCGTCACTCTGCGAAATTTATCTGAAAATTCGGGGATATCGTCGTTTTAGTAACTCAGACAACGTTAAGGTGGACATGTTCCAGCATTTCGCTTCTGCTTTGACATTCCGCAGTACGAAATAAGGAGTGGAGGATTCAAAGGACGGGGAGCATCTGGCAGCAGTAACTATGACTCTCTTAATTTAGCCAAATGCCTCGTCATCCGGCGAAGTACATTTGCTAACTCGAGAAACTCGTAGTGGGAGTAACTGAGACGACGTTAAGGTGGACATACAGTGGCATATCGGTTCTGTAGGACTGGCCATAGCAAGAATGATAAAGGCCTAAAGAAATGGGAGCAGCCGGCAAGAGTAACTATGACTCTCTTAAGGTAGTCAAATGCTTCGTCACTCTGCGTAATTTATTTGAAAACTCGAGGATATCGTCGTTGGAGTTACTCAGACGACGTTATGGTGGACATGCTGTACCATTTCGCTTCTGCAGGGCTGGCCGCAGTACGAATTAAAGATAGGAAAGATTCAAAGAAGTGGGAGCAGCGGGCAGGAGTAACTATGACTATCTTAAGGTAGCCAAATGCCTCGTCACTCTGCGAAATTTATTTGAAAACTCGTGGATATCGTCATTTTAGTAACTCAGACAACGTTAAGGTGCTCATGTTGCAGCATTTCGCTTCTGCTTGGACATTCCGCAGTACGAATTAAAGAGAGGAAAGATTCAAAGGAAGGGGAGCTTCTGGCTGCAGTAACTATGACTCTCTTAAGGTAGCCAACGCCTCGTCATCCGGCGAAGTACATTTGCTAACTCGAGAAACTCGTAGTGGGAGTAACTGTGACGACGTTAAGGTGGACATACAGTGGCATATCGGTTCTGTAGGACTGGCCATAGCAAGAATGATAAAGGCCTAAAGATATGGGAGCAGCCGGCAGGAGTAACTATGAATCTTAAGGTAGTCAAATGCCTCGTCACTCTGCGAAATTTCTTTGAAATCTCGAGGATATCGTTGTTGGAGTAACTCAGACAACGATAAGGTGGACATGCTGTACCATTTCGCTTCTGCAGGGCTGGCCGCAGTACGAATTAAAGAGAGGAAAGATTCAAAGAAGGGGGAGCAGCGGGCAGCTGTAACTATGACTCTCTTAAGGTAGCCAAATGCCTCGTCACTCTGCGAAATTTATCTGAAAATTCGTGGATATCGTCGTTTTAGTAACTCAGACAACGTTAAGGTGGACATGTTCCAGCATTTCGCTTCTGCTTTGACATTCCGCAGTACGAAATAAGGAGTGGAGGATTCAAAGGACGGGGAGCATCTGGCAGCAGTAACTATGACTCTCTTAATTTAGCCAAATGCCTCGTCATCCGGCGAAGTACATTTGCTAACTCGAGAAACTCGTAGTGGGAGTAACTGTGACGACGTTAAGGTGGACATACAGTGGCATATCGGTTCTGTAGGACTGGCCATAGCAAGAATGATAAAGGCCTAAAGATATGGGAGCAGCCGGCAGGAGTAACTATGACTCTCTTAAGGTAGTCAAATGCCTCGTCACTCTGCGAAATTTTTTTGAAATCTCGAGGATATCGTTGTTGGAGTAACTCAGACAACGATAAGGTGGACATGCTGTACCATTTCGCTTCTGCAGGGCTGGCCGCAGTACGAATTAAAGAGAGGAAAGATTCAAAGAAGGGGGAGCAGCGGGCAGCTGTAACTATGACTCTCTTAAGGTAGCCAAATGCCTCGTCACTCTGCGAAATTTATCTGAAAATTCGTGGATATCGTCGTTTTAGTAACTCAGACAACGTTAAGGTGGACATGTTCCAGCATTTCGCTTCTGCTTTGACATTCCGCAGTACGAAATAAGGAGTGGAGGATTCAAAGGACGGGGAGCATCTGGCAGCAGTAACTATGACTCTCTTAATTTAGCCAAATGCCTCGTCATCCGGCGAAGTACATTTGCTAACTCGAGAAACTCGTAGTGGGAGTAACTGTGACGACGTTAAGGTGGACATACAGTGGCATATCGGTTCTGTAGGACTGGCCATAGCAAGAATGATAAAGGCCTAAAGAAATGGGAGCAGCCGGCAAGAGTAACTATGACTCTCTTAAGGTAGTCAAATGCCTCGTCACTCTGCGAAATTTATTTGAAATCTCGAGGATATCGTTGTTGGAGTAACTCAGACAACGATAAGGTGGACATGCTGTACCATTTCGCTTCTGCAGGGCTGGCCGCAGTACGAATTAAAGAGAGGAAAGATTCAAAGAAGGGGGAGCAGCGGGCAGCAGTAACTATGACTCTCTTAAGGTAGCCAAATGCCTCGTCACTCTGCGAAATTTATTTGAAAATTCGTGGATATCGTCGTTTTAGTAACTCAGACAACGTTAAGGTGGACATGTTCCATCATTTCGCTTCTGCTTTGACATTCCGCAGTACGAAATAAGGAGAGGAGGATTCAAAGGAAGGGGAGCATCTGGCAGCAGTAACTATGACTCTCTTAAGGTAGCAAATGCCTCGTCATCCGGCGAAGTACATTTGCTAACTCGAGAAACTCGTAGTGGGACTAACTGTGACGACGTTAAGGTGGACATACAGTGGCATATCGGTTCTGTAGGACTGGCCATAGCAAGAATGATAAAGGCATAAAGAAATAGGAGCAGCCAGCACGAGCACCTATGACTCTCTTAAGGTAGCCAAATGCCTCGTCACTCTGCGAAATTTATTTAAAAACTCCAGGATATCGTCGTTGGAGTAACTCAGACTACATTAAGGTGGACATGCTGTACCATTTCGCTTCTGCAGGACTGGCCGCAATACGAATTAAATAAAAGAAAGATTCAAAGAAGGGGGAGCAGCCGGCAGGAGTAACTATTACTCTCTTAAGGTAGCCAAATGCCTCGTCACTCTGCGAAATTTATTTGAAAATTCGTGGATATCGTCGTTTTAGTAACTCAGACAACGTTAAGGTGGACATGTTCCAGCATTTCGCTTCTGCTTTGACATTCCGCAGTACGAAATAAGGAGAGGAGGATTCAAAGGAAGGGGAGCATCTGGCAGCAGTAACTATGACTCTCTTAAGGTAGCAAATGCCTCGTCATCCGGCGAAGTACATTTGCTAACTCGAGAAACTCGTAGTGGGACTAACTGTGACGACGTTAAGGTGGACATACAGTGGCATATCGGTTCTGTAGGACTGGCCATAGCAAGAATGATAAAGGCCTAAAGAAATGGGAGCAGCCGGCAAGAGTAACTATGACTCTCTTAAGGTTGTCAAATGCTTCGTCACTCTGCGTAATTTATTTGAAAACTCGAGGATATCGTCGTTGGAGTTACTCAGACGACGTTATGGTGGACATGCTGTACCATTTCGCTTCTGCAGGGCTGGCCGCAGTACGAATTAAAGATAGGAAAGATTCAAAGAAGAGGGAGCAGCGGGCAGGAGTAACTATGACTCTCTTAAGGTAGCCAAATGCCTCGTCACTCTGCGAAATTTATTTGAAAACTCGTGGATATCGTCATTTTAGTAACTCAGACAACGTTAAGGTGCTCATGTTGCAGCATTTCGCTTCTGCTTGGACATTCCGCAGTACGAATTAAAGAGAGGAAAGATTCAAAGGAAGGGGAGCTTCTGGCTGCAGTAACTATGACTCTCTTAAGGTAGCCAACGCCTCGTCATCCGGCGAAGTACATTTGCTAACTCGAGAAACTCGTAGTGGGAGTAACTGTGACGACGTTAAGGTGGACATACAGTGGCATATCGGTTCTGTAGGACTGGCCATAGCAAGAATGATAAAGGCCTAAAGATATGGGAGCAGCCGGCAGGAGTAACTATGAATCTTAAGGTAGTCAAATGCCTCGTCACTCTGCGAAATTTATTTGAAATCTCGAGGATATCGTTGTTGGAGTAACTCAGACAACGATAAGGTGGACATGCTGTACCATTTCGCTTCTGCAGGGCTGGCCGCAGTACGAATTAAAGAGAGGAAAGATTCAAAGAAGGGGGAGCAGCGGGCAGCTGTAACTATGACTCTCTAAAAGTAGCCAAATGCCTCGTCACTCTGCGAAATTTATCTGAAAATTCGTGGATATCGTCGTTTTAGTAACTCAGACAACGTTAAGGTGGACATGTTCCAGCATTTCGCTTCTGCTTTGACATTCCGCAGTACGAAATAAGGAGTGGAGGATTCAAAGGACGGGGAGCATCTGGCAGCAGTAACTATGACTCTCTTAATTTAGCCAAATGCCTCGTCATCCGGCGAAGTACATTTGCTAACTCGAGAAACTCGTAGTGGGAGTAACTGTGACGACGTTAAGGTGGACATACAGTGGCATATCGGTTCTGTAGGACTGGCCATAGCAAGAATGATAAAGGCATAAAGAAATAGGAGCAGCCAGCAGGAGTAACTATGACTCTCTTAAGGTAGCCAAATGCCTCGTCACTCTGCGAAATTTATTTGAAATCTCGAGGATATCGTTGTTGGAGTAACTCAGACAACGATAAGGTGGACATGCTGTACCATTTCGCTTCTGCAGGGCTGGCCGCAGTACGAATTAAATAAAAGAAAGATTCAAAGAAGGGGGAGCAGCCGGCAGGAGTAACTATGACTCTCTTAAGGTAGCCAAATGCCTCGTCACTCTGCGAAATTTATTTGAAAATTCGTGGATGTCGTCGTTTTAGTAACTCAGACAACGTTAAGGTGGACATGTTCCAGCATTTCGCTTCTGCTTTGACATTCCGCAGTACGAAATAAGGAGAGGAGGATTCAAAGGAAGGGGAGCATCTGGCAGCAGTAACTATGACTCTCTTAAGGTAGCAAATGCCTCGTCATCCGGCGAAGTACATTTGCTAACTCGAGAAACTCGTAGTGGGACTAACTGTGACGACGTTAAGGTGGACATACAGTGGCATATCGGTTCTGTAGGACTGGCCATAGCAAGAATGATAAAGGCATAAAGAAATAGGAGCAGCCAGCAGGAGTAACTATGACTCTCTTAAGGTAGCCAAATGCCTCGTCACTCTGCGAAATTTATTTAAAAACTCGAGGATATCGTCGTTGGAGTAACTCAGACTACATTAAGGTGGACATGCTGTACCATTTCGCTTCTGCAGGACTGGCCGCAATACGAATTAAATAAAAGAAAGATTCAAAGAAGGGGGAGCAGCCGGCAGGAGTAACTATTACTCTCTTAAGGTAGCCAAATGCCTCGTCACTCTGCGAAATTTATTTGAAAATTCGTGGATATCGTCGTTTTAGTAACTCAGACAACGTTAAGGTGGACATGTTCCAGCATTTCGCTTCTGCTTTGACATTCCGCAGTACGAAACAAGGAGAGGAGGATTCAAAGGAAGGGGAGCATCTGGCAGCAGTAACTATGACTCTCTTAAGGTAGCAAATGCCTCGTCATCCGGCGAAGTACATTTGCTAACTCGAGAAACTCGTAGTGGGACTAACTGTGACGACGTTAAGGTGGACATACAGTGGCATATCGGTTCTGTAGGACTGGCCATAGCAAGAATGATAAAGGCCTAAAGAAATGGGAGCAGCCGGCAAGAGTAACTATGACTCTCTTAAGGTAGTCAAATGCTTCGTCACTCTGCGTAATTTATTTGAAAACTCGAGGATATCGTCGTTGGAGTTACTCAGACGACGTTATGGTGGACATGCTGTACCATTTCGCTTCTGCAGGGCTGGCCGCAGTACGAATTAAAGATAGGAAAGATTCAAAGAAGAGGGAGCAGCGGGCAGGAGTAACTATGACTCTCTTAAGGTAGCCAAATGCCTCGTCACTCTGCGAAATTTATTTGAAAACTCGTGGATATCGTCATTTTAGTAACTCAGACAACGTTAAGGTGCTCATGTTGCAGCATTTCGCTTCTGCTTGGACATTCCGCAGTACGAATTAAAGAGAGGAAAGATTCAAAGGAAGGGGAGCTTCTGGCTGCAGTAACTATGACTCTCTTAAGGTAGCCAACGCCTCGTCATCCGGCGAAGTACATTTGCTAACTCGAGAAACTCGTAGTGGGAGTAACTGTGACGACGTTAAGGTGGACATACAGTGGCATATCGGTTCTGTAGGACTGGCCATAGCAAGAATGATAAAGGCCTAAAGATATGGGAGCAGCCGGCAGGAGTAACTATGAATCTTAAGGTAGTCAAATGCCTCGTCACTCTGCGAAATTTATTTGAAATCTCGAGGATATCGTTGTTGGAGTAACTCAGACAACGATAAGGTGGACATGCTGTACCATTTCGCTTCTGCAGGGCTGGCCGCAGTACGAATTAAAGAGAGGAAAGATTCAAAGAAGGGGGAGCAGCGGGCAGCTGTTACTATGACTCTCTTAAAGTAGCCAAATGCCTCGTCACTCTGCGAAATTTATCTGAAAATTCGTGGATATCGTCGTTTTAGTAACTCAGACAACGTTAAGGTGGACATGTTCCAGCATTTCGCTTCTGCTTTGACATTCCGCAGTACGAAATAAGGAGTGGAGGATTCAAAGGACGGGGAGCATCTGGCAGCAGTAACTATGACTCTCTTAATTTAGCCAAATGCCTCGTCATCCGGCGAAGTACATTTGCTAACTCGAGAAACTCGTAGTGGGAGTAACTGTGACGACGTTAAGGTGGACATACAGTGGCATATCGGTTCTGTAGGACTGGCCATAGCAAGAATGATAAAGGCCTAAAGATATGGGAGCAGCCGGCAGGAGTAACTATGACTCTCTTAAGGTAGTCAAATGCCTCGTCACTCTGCGAAATTAATTTGAAATCTCGAGGATATCGTTGTTGGAGTAACTCAGACAACGATAAGGTGGACATGCTGTACCATTTCGCTTCTGCAGGGCTGGCCGCAGTACGAATTAAAGAGAGGAAAGATTCAAAGAAGGGGGAGCAGCGGGCAGCTGTAACTATGACTCTCTTAAGGTAGCCAAATGCCTCGTCACTCTGCGAAATTTATCTGAAAATTCGTGGATATCGTCGTTTTAGTAACTCAGACAACGTTAAGGTGGACATGTTCCAGCATTTCGCTTCTGCTTTGACATTCCGCAGTACGAAATAAGGAGTGGAGGATTCAAAGGACGGGGAGCATCTGGCAGCAGTAACTATGACTCTCTTAATTTAGCCAAATGCCTCGTCATCCGGCGAAGTACATTTGCTAACTCGAGAAACTCGTAGTGGGAGTAACTGTGACGACGTTAAGGTGGACATACAGTGGCATATCGGTTCTGTAGGACTGGCCATAGCAAGAATGATAAAGGCCTAAAGAAATGGGAGCAGCCGGCAAGAGTAACTATGACTCTCTTAAGGTAGTCAAATGCCTCGTCACTCTGCGAAATTTATTTGAAATCTCGAGGATATCGTTGTTGGAGTAACTCAGACAACGATAAGGTGGACATGCCGTACCATTTCGCTTCTGCAGGGCTGGCCGCAGTACGAATTAAAGAGAGGAAAGATTCAAAGAAGGGGGAGCAGCGGGCAGCAGTAACTATGACTCTCTTAAGGTAGCCAAATGCCTCGTCACTCTGCGAAATTTATTTGAAAATTCGTGGATATCGTCGTTTTAGTAACTCAGACAACGTTAAGGTGGACATGTTCCATCATTTCGCTTCTGCTTTGACATTCCGCAGTACGAAATAAGGAGAGGAGGATTCAAAGGAAGGGGAGCATCTGGCAGCAGTAACTATGACTCTCTTAAGGTAGCAAATGCCTCGTCATCCGGCGAAGTACATTTGCTAACTCGAGAAACTCGTAGTGGGACTAACTGTGACGACGTTAAGGTGGACATACAGTGGCATATCGGTTCTGTAGGACTGGCCATAGCAAGAATGATAAAGGCATAAAGAAATAGGAGCAGCCAGCAGGAGTAACTATGACTCTCTTAAGGTAGCCAAATGCCTCGTCACTCTGCGAAATTTATTTAAAAACTCGAGGATATCGTCGTTGGAGTAACTCAGACTACATTAAGGTGGACATGCTGTACCATTTCGCTTCTGCAGGACTGGCCGCAATACGAATTAAATAAAAGAAAGATTCAAAGAAGGGGGAGCAGCCGGCAGGAGTAACTATTACTCTCTTAAGGTAGCCAAATGCCTCGTCACTCTGCGAAATTTATTTGAAAATTCGTGGATATCGTCGTTTTAGTAACTCAGACAACGTTAAGGTGGACATGTTCCAGCATTTCGCTTCTGCTTTGACATTCCGCAGTACGAAATAAGGAGAGGAGGATTCAAAGGAAGGGGAGCATCTGGCAGCAGTAACTATGACTCTCTTAAGGTAGCAAATGCCTCGTCATCCGGCGAAGTACATTTGCTAACTCGAGAAACTCGTAGTGGGACTAACTGTGACGACGTTAAGGTGGACATACAGTGGCATATCGGTTCTGTAGGACTGGCCATAGCAAGAATGATAAAGGCCTAAAGAAATGGGAGCAGCCGGCAAGAGTAACTATGACTCTCTTAAGGTAGTCAAATGCTTCGTCACTCTGCGTAATTTATTTGAAAACTCGAGGATATCGTCGTTGGAGTTACTCAGACGACGTTATGGTGGACATGCTGTACCATTTCGCTTCTGCAGGGCTGGCCGCAGTACGAATTAAAGATAGGAAAGATTCAAAGAAGAGGGAGCAGCGGGCAGGAGTAACTATGACTCTCTTAAGGTAGCCAAATGCCTCGTCACTCTGCGAAATTTATTTGAAAACTCGTGGATATCGTCATTTTAGTAACTCAGACAACGTTAAGGTGCTCATGTTGCAGCATTTCGCTTCTGCTTGGACATTCCGCAGTACGAATTAAAGAGAGGAAAGATTCAAAGGAAGGGGAGCTTCTGGCTGCAGTAACTATGACTCTCTTAAGGTAGCCAACGCCTCGTCATCCGGCGAAGTACATTTGCTAACTCGAGAAACTCGTAGTGGGAGTAACTGTGACGACGTTAAGGTGGACATACAGTGGCATATCGGTTCTGTAGGACTGGCCATAGCAAGAATGATAAAGGCCTAAAGATATGGGAGCAGCCGGCAGGAGTAACTATGAATCTTAAGGTAGTCAAATGCCTCGTCACTCTGCGAAATTTATTTGAAATCTCGAGGATATCGTTGTTGGAGTAACTCAGACAACGATAAGGTGGACATGCTGTACCATTTCGCTTCTGCAGGGCTGGCCGCAGTACGAATTAAAGAGAGGAAAGATTCAAAGAAGGGGGAGCAGCGGGCAGCTGTAACTATGACTCTCTTAAAGTAGCCAAATGCCTCGTCACTCTGCGAAATTTATCTGAAAATTCGTGGATATCGTCGTTTTAGTAACTCAGACAACGTTAAGGTGGACATGTTCCAGCATTTCGCTTCTGCTTTGACATTCCGCAGTACGAAATAAGGAGTGGAGGATTCAAAGGACGGGGAGCATCTGGCAGCAGTAACTATGACTCTCTTAATTTAGCCAAATGCCTCGTCATCCGGCGAAGTACATTTGCTAACTCGAGAAACTCGTAGTGGGAGTAACTGTGACGACGTTAAGGTGGACATACAGTGGCATATCGGTTCTGTAGGACTGGCCATAGCAAGAATGATAAAGGCATAAAGAAATAGGAGCAGCCAGCAGGAGTAACTATGACTCTCTTAAGGTAGCCAAATGCCTCGTCACTCTGCGAAATTTATTTAAAAACTCGAGGATATCGTCGTTGGAGTAACTCAGACTACATTAAGGTGGACATGCTGTACCATTTCGCTTCTGCAGGGCTGGCCGCAGTACGAATTAAATAAAAGAAAGATTCAAAGAAGGGGGAGCAGCCGGCAGGAGTAACTATGACTCTCTTAAGGTAGCCAAATGCCTCGTCACTCTGCGAAATTTATTTGAAAATTCGTGGATATCGTCGTTTTAGTAACTCAGACAACGTTAAGGTGGACATGTTCCAGCATTTCGCTTCTGCTTTGACATTCCGCAGTACGAAATAAGGAGAGGAGGATTCAAAGGAAGGGGAGCATCTGGCAGCAGTAACTATGACTCTCTTAAGGTAGCAAATGCCTCGTCATCCGGCGAAGTACATTTGCTAACTCGAGAAACTCGTAGTGGGACTAACTGTGACGACGTTAAGGTGGACATACAGTGGCATATCGGTTCTGTAGGACTGGCCATAGCAAGAATGATAAAGGCATAAAGAAATAGGAGCAGCCAGCAGGAGTAACTATGACTCTCTTAAGGTAGCCAAATGCCTCGTCACTCTGCGAAATTTATTTAAAAACTCGAGGATATCGTCGTTGGAGTAACTCAGACTACATTAAGGTGGACATGCTGTACCATTTCGCTTCTGCAGGACTGGCCGCAATACGAATTAAATAAAAGAAAGATTCAAAGAAGGGGGAGCAGCCGGCAGGAGTAACTATTACTCTCTTAAGGTAGCCAAATGCCTCGTCACTCTGCGAAATTTATTTGAAAATTCGTGGATATCGTCGTTTTAGTAACTCAGACAACGTTAAGGTGGACATGTTCCAGCATTTCGCTTCTGCTTTGACATTCCGCAGTACGAAATAAGGAGAGGAGGATTCAAAGGAAGGGGAGCATCTGGCAGCAGTAACTATGACTCTCTTAAGGTAGCAAATGCCTCGTCATCCGGCAGAGTACATTTGCTAACTCGAGAAACTCGTAGTGGGACTAACTGTGACGACGTTAAGGTGGACATACAGTGGCATATCGGTTCTGTAGGACTGGCCATAGCAAGAATGATAAAGGCCTAAAGAAATGGGAGCAGCCGGCAAGAGTAACTATGACTCTCTTAAGGTAGTCAAATGCCTCGTCACTCTGCGTAATTTATTTGAAAACTCGAGGATATCGTCGTTGGAGTTACTCAGACGACGTTATGGTGGACATGCTGTACCATTTCGCTTCTGCAGGGCTGGCCGCAGTACGAATTAAAGATAGGAAAGATTCAAAGAAGAGGGAGCAGCGGGCAGGAGTAACTATGACTCTCTTAAGGTAGCCAAATGCCTCGTCACTCTGCGAAATTTATTTGAAAACTCGTGGATATCGTCATTTTAGTAACTCAGACAACGTTAAGGTGCTCATGTTGCAGCATTTCGCTTCTGCTTGGACATTCCGCAGTACGAATTAAAGAGAGGAAAGATTCAAAGGAAGGGGAGCTTTTGGCTGCAGTAACTATGACTCTCTTAAGGTAGCCAACGCCTCGTCATCCGGCGAAGTACATTTGCTAACTCGAGAAACTCGTAGTGGGAGTAACTGTGACGACGTTAAGGTGGACATACAGTGGCATATCGGTTCTGTAGGACTGGCCATAGCAAGAATGATAAAGGCCTAAAGATATGGGAGCAGCCGGCAGGAGTAACTATGAATCTTAAGGTAGTCAAATGCCTCGTCACTCTGCGAAATTTATTTGAAATCTCGAGGATATCGTTGTTGGAGTAACTCAGACAACGATAAGGTGGACATGCTGTACCATTTCGCTTCTGCAGGGCTGGCCGCAGTACGAATTAAAGAGAGGAAAGATTCAAAGAAGGGGGAGCAGCGGGCAGCTGTAACTATGACTCTCTTAAAGTAGCCAAATGCCTCGTCACTCTGCGAAATTTATCTGAAAATTCGTGGATATCGTCGTTTTAGTAACTCAGACAACGTTAAGGTGGACATGTTCCAGCATTTCGCTTCTGCTTTGACATTCCGCAGTACGAAATAAGGAGTGGAGGATTCAAAGGACGGGGAGCATCTGGCAGCAGTAACTATGACTCTCTTAATTTAGCCAAATGCCTCGTCATCCGGCGAAGTACATTTGCTAACTCGAGAAACTCGTAGTGGGAGTAACTGTGACGACGTTAAGGTGGACATACAGTGGCATATCGGTTCTGTAGGACTGGCCATAGCAAGAATGATAAAGGCCTAAAGATATGGGAGCAGCCGGCAGGAGTAACTATGACTCTCTTAAGGTAGTCAAATGCCTCGTCACTCTGCGAAATTAATTTGAAATCTCGAGGATATCGTTGTTGGAGTAACTCAGACAACGATAAGGTGGACATGCTGTACCATTTCGCTTCTGCAGGGCTGGCCGCAGTACGAATTAAAGAGAGGAAAGATTCAAAGAAGGGGGAGCAGCGGGCAGCTGTAACTATGACTCTCTTAAGGTAGCCAAATGCCTCGTCACTCTGCGAAATTTATCTGAAAATTCGTGGATATCGTCGTTTTAGTAACTCAGACAACGTTAAGGTGGACATGTTCCAGCATTTCGCTTCTGCTTTGACATTCCGCAGTACGAAATAAGGAGTGGAGGATTCAAAGGACGGGGAGCATCTGGCAGCAGTAACTATGACTCTCTTAATTTAGCCAAATGCCTCGTCATCCGGCGAAGTACATTTGCTAACTCGAGAAACTCGTAGTGGGAGTAACTGTGACGACGTTAAGGTGGACATACAGTGGCATATCGGTTCTGTAGGACTGGCCATAGCAAGAATGATAAAGGCCTAAAGAAATGGGAGCAGCCGGCAGGAGTAACTATGACTCTCTTAAGGTAGTCAAATGCCTCGTCACTCTGCGAAATTTATTTGAAATCTCGAGGATATCGTTGTTGGAGTAACTCAGACAACGATAAGGTGGACATGCTGTACCATTTCGCTTCTGCAGGGCTGGCCGCAGTACGAATTAAAGAGAGGAAAGATTCAAAGAAGGGGGAGCAGCGGGCAGCAGTAACTATGACTCTCTTAAGGTAGCCAAATGCCTCGTCACTCTGCGAAATTTATTTGAAAATTCGTGGATATCGTCGTTTTAGTAACTCAGACAACGTTAAGGTGGACATGTTCCAGCATTTCGCTTCTGCTTTGACATTCCGCAGTACGAAATAAGGAGAGGAGGATTCAAAGGAAGGGGAGCATCTGGCAGCAGTAACTATGACTCTCTTAAGGTAGAAAATGCCTCGTCATCCGGCGAAGTACATTTGCTAACTCGAGAAACTCGTAGTGGGACTAACTGTGACGACATTAAGGTGGACATACAGTGGCATATCGGTTCTGTAGGACTGGCCATAGCAAGAATGATAAAGGCATAAAGAAATAGGAGCAGCCAGCAGGAGTAACTATGACTCTCTTAAGGTAGCCAAATGCCTCGTCACTCTGCGAAATTTATTTAAAAACTCGAGGATATCGTCGTTGGAGTAACTCAGACTACATTAAGGTGGACATGCTGTACCATTTCGCTTCTGCAGGACTGGCCGCAATACGAATTAAAGAAAAGAAAGATTCAAAGAAGGGGGAGCAGCCGGCAGGAGTAACTATTACTCTCTTAAGGTAGCCAAATGCCTCGTCACTCTGCGAAATTTATTTGAAAATTCGTGGATATCGTCGTTTTAGTAACTCAGACAACGTTAAGGTGGACATGTTCCAGCATTTCGCTTCTGCTTTGACATTCCGCAGTACGAAATAAGGAGAGGAGGATTCAAAGGAAGGGGAGCATCTGGCAGCAGTAACTATGACTCTCTTAAGGTAGCAAATGCCTCGTCATCCGGCGAAGTACATTTGCTAACTCGAGAAACTCGTAGTGGGACTAACTGTGACGACGTTAAGGTGGACATACAGTGGCATATCGGTTCTGTAGGACTGGCCATAGCAAGAATGATAAAGGATAAAGAAATAGGAGCAGCCAGCAGGAGTAACTATGACTCTCTTAAGGTAGCCAAATGCCTCGTCACTCTGCGAAATTTATTTAAAAACTCGAGGATATCGTCGTTGGAGTAACTCAGACCACATTAAGGTGGACATGCTGTACCATTTCGCTTCTGCAGGACTGGCCGCAATACGAATTAAAGAAAAGAAAGATTCAAAGAAGGGGGAGCAGCCGGCAGGAGTAACTATTACTCTCTTAAGGTAGTCAAATGCCTCGTCACTCTGCGTAATTTATTTGAAAACTCGAGGATATCGTCGTTGGAGTTACTCAGACGACGTTATGGTGGACATGCTGTACCATTTCGCTTCTGCAGGGCTGGTCGCAGTACGAATTAAAGATAGGAAAGATTCAAAGAAGGGGGAGCAGCGGGCAGGAGTAACTATGACTCTCTTAAGGTAGCCAAATGCCTCGTCACTCTGCGAAATTTATTTGAAAACTCGTGGATATCGTCATTTTAGTAACTCAGACAACGTTAAGGTGCTCATGTTGCAGCATTTCGCTTCTGCTTGGACATTCCGCAGTACGAATTAAAGAGAGGAAAGATTCAAAGGAAGGGGAGCTTCTGGCTGCAGTAACTATGACTCTCTTAAGGTAGCCAACGCCTCGTCATCCGGCGAAGTACATTTGCTAACTCGAGAAACTCGTAGTGGGAGTAACTGTGACGACGTTAAGGTGGACATACAGTGGCATATCGGTTCTGTAGGACTGGCCATAGCAAGAATGATAAAGGCCTAAAGACATGGGAGCAGCCGGCAGGAGTAACTATGAATCTTAAGGTAGTCAAATGAGTCGTCACTCTGCGAAATTTATTTGAAATCTCGAGGATAGCGTTGTTGGAGTAACTCAGACAACGATAAGGTGGACATGCTGTACCATTTCGCTTCTGCAGGGCTGGCCGCAGTACGAATTAAAGAGAGGAAAGATTCAAAGAAGGGGGAGCAGCGGGCAGCTGTAACTATGACTCTCTTAAGGTAGCCAAATGCCTCGTCACTCTGCGAAATTTATCTGAAAATTCGTGGATATCGTCGTTTTAGTAACTCAGACAACGTTAAGGTGGACATGTTCCTGCATTTCGCTTCTGCTTTGACATTCCGCAGTACGAAATAAGGAGTGGAGGATTCAAAGGACGGGGAGCATCTGGCAGCAGTAACTATGACTCTCTTAATTTAGCCAAATGCCTCGTCATCCGGCGAAGTACATTTGCTAACTCGAGAAACTCGTAGTGGGAGTAACTGTGACGACGTTAAGGTGGACATACAGTGGCATATCGGTTCTGTAGGACTGGCCATAGCAAGAATGATAAAGGCCTAAAGAAATGGGAGCAGCCGGCAAGAGTAACTATGACTCTCTTAAGGTAGTCAAATGCTTCGTCACTCTGCGTAATTTATTTGAAAACTCGAGGATATCGTCGTTGGAGTTACTCAGACGACGTTATGGTGGACATGCTGTAACATTTCGCTTCTGCAGGGCTGGCCGCAGTACGAATTAAAGATAGGAAAGATTCAAAGAAGAGGGAGCAGCGGGCAGGAGTAACTATGACTCTCTTAAGGTAGCCAAATGCCTCGTCACTCTGCGAAATTTATTTGAAAACTCGTGGATATCGTCATTTTAGTAACTCAGACAACGTTAAGGTGCTCATGTTGCAGCATTTCGCTTCTGCTTGGACATTCCGCAGTACGAATTAAAGAGAGGAAAGATTCAAAGGAAGGGGAGCTTCTGGCCGCAGTAACTATGACTCTCTTAAGGTAGCCAACGCCTCGTCATCCGGCGAAGTACATTTGCTAACTCGAGAAACTCGTAGTGGGAGTAACTGTGACGACGTTAAGGTGGACATACAGTGGCATATCGGTTCTGTAGGACTGGCAATAGCAAGAATGATAAAGGCCTAAAGATATGGGAGCAGCCGGCAGGAGTAACTATGAATCTTAAGGTAGTCAAATGCCTCGTCACTCTGCGAAATTTATTTGAAATCTCGAGGATATCGTTGTTGGAGTAACTCAGACAACGATAAGGTGGACATGCTGTACCATTTCGCTTCTGCAGGGCTGGCCGCAGTACGAATTAAAGAGAGGAAAGATTCAAAGAAGGGGGAGCAGCGGGCAGCTGTAACTATGACTCTCTTAAGGTAGCCAAATACCTCGTCACTCTGCGAAATTTATCTGAAAATTCGTGGATATCGTCGTTTTAGTAACTCAGACAACGTTAAGGTGGACATGTTCCAGCATTTCGCTTCTGCTTTGACATTCCGCAGTACGAAATAAGGAGTGGAGGATTCAAAGGACGGGGAGCATCTGGCAGCAGTAACTATGACTCTCTTAATTTAGCCAAATGCCTCGTCATCCGGCGAAGTACATTTGCTAACTCGAGAAACTCGTAGTGGGAGTAACTGTGACGACGTTAAGGTGGACATACAGTGGCATATCGGTTCTGTAGGACTGGCCATAGCAAGAATGATAAAGGCCTAAAGATATGGGAGCAGCCGGCAGGAGTAACTATGAATCTTAAGGTAGTCAAATGCCTCGTCACTCTGCGAAATTTATTTGAAATCTCGAGGATATCGTTGTTGGAGTAACTCAGACAACGATAAGGTGGACATGCTGTACCATTTCGCTTCTGCAGGGCTTGCCGCAGTACGAATTAAAGAGAGGAAAGATTCAAAGAAGGGGGAGCAGCGGGCAGCTGTAACTATGACTCTCTTAAGGTAGCCAAATGCCTCGTCACTCTGCGAAATTTATCTGAAAATTCGTGGATATCGTCGTTTTAGTAACTCAGACAACGTTAAGGTGGACATGTTCCAGCATTTCGCTTCTGCTTTGACATTCCGCAGTACGAAATAAGGAGTGGAGGATTCAAAGGACGGGGAGCATCTGGCAGCAGTAACTATGACTCTCTTAATTTAGCCAAATGCCTCGTCATCCGGCGAAGTACATTTGCTAACTCGAGAAACTCGTAGTGGGAGTAACTGTGACGACGTTAAGGTGGACATACAGTGGCATATCGGTTCTGTAGGACTGGCCATAGCAAGAATGATAAAGGCCTAAAGAAATGGGAGCAGCCGGCAAGAGTAACTATGACTCTCTTAAGGTAGTCAAATGCCTCGTCACTCTGCGAAATTTATTTGAAATCTCGAGGATATCGTTGTTGGAGTAACTCAGACAACGATAAGGTGGACATGCTGTACCATTTCGCTTCTGCAGGGCTGGCCGCAGTACGAATTAAAGAGAGGAAAGATTCAAAGATGGGGGAGCAGCGGGCAGCAGTAACTATGACTCTCTTAAGGTAGCCAAATGCCTCGTCACTCTGCGAAATTTATTTGAAAATTCGTGGATATCGTCGTTTTAGTAACTCAGACAACGTTAAGGTGGACATGTTCCATCATTTCGCTTCTGCTTTGACATTCCGCAGTACGAAATAAGGAGAGGAGGATTCAAAGGAAGGGGAGCATCTGGCAGCAGTAACTATGACTCTCTTAAGGTAGCAAATGCCTCGTCATCCGGCGAAGTACATTTGCTAACTCGAGAAACACGTAGTGGGACTAACTGTGACGACGTTAAGGTGGACATACAGTGGCATATCGGTTCTGTAGGACTGGCCATAGCAAGAATGATAAAGGCATAAAGAAATAGGAGCAGCCAGCAGGAGTAACTATGACTCTCTTAAGGTAGCCAAATGCCTCGTCACTCTGCGAAATTTATTTAAAAACTCGAGGATATCGTCGTTGGAGTAACTCAGACTACATTAAGGTGGACATGCTGTACCATTTCGCTTCTGCAGGACTGGCCGCAATACGAATTAAAGAAAAGAAAGATTCAAAGAAGGGGGAGCAGCCGGCAGGAGTAACTATTACTCTCTTAAGGTAGTCAAATGCCTCGTCACTCTGCGTAATTTATTTGAAAACTCGAGGATATCGTCGTTGGAGTTACTCAGACGACGTTATGGTGGACATGCTGTACCATTTCGCTTCTGCAGGGCTGGCCGCAGTACGAATTAAAGATAGGAAAGATTCAAAGAAGGGGGAGCAGCGGGCAGGAGTAACTATGACTCTCTTAAGGTAGCCAAATGCCTCGTCACTCTGCGAAATTTATTTGAAAACTCGTGGATATCGTCATTTTAGTAACTCAGACAACGTTAAGGTGCTCATGTTGCAGCATTTTGCTTCTGCTTGGACATTCCGCAGTACGAATTAAAGAGAGGAAAGATTCAAAGGAAGGGGAGCTTCTGGCTGCAGTAACTATGACTCTCTTAAGGTAGCCAACGCCTCGTCATCCGGCGAAGTACATTTGCTAACTCGAGAAACTCGTAGTGGGAATAACTGTGACGACGTTAAGGTGGACATACAGTGGCATATCGGTTCTGTAGGACTGGCCATAGCAAGAATGATAAAGGCATAAAGAAATAGGAGCAGCCAGCAGGAGTAACTATGACTCTCTTAAGGTAGCCAAATGCCTCGTCACTATGCGAAATTTATTTAAAAACTCGAGGATATCGTCGTTGGAGTAACTCAGACCACATTAAGGTGGACATGCTGTACCATTTCGCTTCTGCAGGACTGGCCGCAATACGAATTAAAGAAAAGAAAGATTCAAAGAAGGGGGAGCAGCCGGCACGAGTAACTATTACTCTCTTAAGGTAGTCAAATGCTTCGTCACTCTGCGTAATTTATTTGAAAACTCGAGGATATCGTCGTTGGAGTTACTCAGACGACGTTATGGTGGACATGCTGTACCATTTCGCTTCTGCAGGGCTGGCCGCAGTACGAATTAAAGATAGGAAAGATTCAAAGAAGAGGGAGCAGCGGGCAGGAGTAACTATGACTCTCTTAAGGTAGCCAAATGCCTCGTCACTCTGCGAAATTTATTTGAAAACTCGTGGATATCGTCATTTTAGTAACTCAGACAACGTTAAGGTGCTCATGTTGCAGCATTTCGCTTCTGCTTGGACATTCCGCAGTACGAATTAAAGAGAGGAAAGATTTAAAGGAAGGGGAGCTTCTGGCTGCAGTAACTATGACTCTCTTAAGGTAGCCAACGCCTCGTCATCCGGCGAAGTACATTTGCTAACTCGAGAAACTCGTAGTGGGAGTAACTGTGACGACGTTAAGGTGGACATACAGTGGCATATCGGTTCTGTAGGACTGGCCATAGCAAGAATGATAAAGGCCTAAAGATATGGGAGCAGCCGGCAGGAGTAACTATGAATCTTAAGGTAGTCAAATGCCTCGTCACTCTGCGAAATTTATTTGAAATCTCGAGGATATCGTTGTTGGAGTAACTCAGACAACGATAAGGTGGACATGCTGTACCATTTCGCTTCTGCAGGGCTGGCCGCAGTACGAATTAAAGAGAGGAAAGATTCAAAGAAGGGGGAGCAGCGGGCAGCTGTAACTATGACTCTCTTAAGGTAGCCAAATGCCTCGTCACTCTGCGAAATTTATCTGAAAATTCGTGGATATCGTCGTTTTAGTAACTCAGACAACGTTAAGGTGGACATGTTCCAGCATTTCGCTTCTGCTTTGACATTCCGCAGTACGAAATAAGGAGTGGAGGATTCAAAGGACGGGGAGCATCTGGCAGCAGTAACTATGACTCTCTTAATTTAGCCAAATGCCTCGTCATCCGGCGAAGTACATTTGCTAACTCGAGAAACTCGTAGTGGGACTAACTGTGACGACGTTAAGGTGGACATACAGTGGCATATCGGTTCTGTAGGACTGGCCATAGCAAGAATGATAAAGGCCTAAAGAAATGGGAGCAGCCGGCAAGAGTAACTATGACTCTCTTAAGGTAGCCAAATGCCTCGTCACTATGCGAAATTTATTTAAAAACTCGAGGATATCGTCGTTGGAGTAACTCAGACCACATTAAGGTGGACATGCTGTACCATTTCGCTTCTGCAGGACTGGCCGCAATACGAATTAAAGAAAAGAAAGATTCAAAGAAGGGGGAGCAGCCGGCAGGAGTAACTATTACTCTCTTAAGGTAGTCAAATGCCTCGTCACTCTGCGTAATTTATTTGAAAACTCGAGGATATCGTCGTTGGAGTTACTCAGACGACGTTATGGTGGACATGCTGTACCATTTCGCTTCTGCAGGGCTGGTCGCAGTACGAATTAAAGATAGGAAAGATTCAAAGAAGGGGGAGCAGCGGGCAGGAGTAACTATGACTCTCTTAAGGTAGCCAAATGCCTCGTCACTCTGCGAAATTTATTTGAAAACTCGTGGATATCGTCATTTTAGTAACTCAGACAACGTTAAGGTGCTCATGTTGCAGCATTTCGCTTCTGCTTGGACATTCCGCAGTACGAATTAAAGAGAGGAAAGATTCAAAGGAAGGGGAGCTTCTGGCTGCAGTAACTATGACTCTCTTAAGGTAGCCAACGCCTCGTCATCCGGCGAAGTACATTTGCTAACTCGAGAAACTCGTAGTGGGAGTAACTGTGACGACGTTAAGGTGGACATACAGTGGCATATCGGTTCTGTAGGACTGGCCATAGCAAGAATGATAAAGGCCTAAAGACATGGGAGCAGCCGTCAGGAGTAACTATGAATCTTAAGGTAGTCAAATGCCTCGTCACTCTGCGAAATTTATTTGAAATCTCGAGGATATCGTTGTTGGAGTAACTCAGACAACGATAAGGTGGACATGCTGTACCATTTCGCTTCTGCAGGGCTGGCCGCAGTACGAATTAAAGAGAGGAAAGATTCAAAGAAGGGGGAGCAGCGGGCAGCTGTAACTATGACTCTCTTAAGGTAGCCAAATGCCTCGTCACTCTGCGAAATTTATCTGAAAATTCGTGGATATCGTGGTTTTAGTAACTCAGACAACGTTAAGGTGGACATGTTCCAGCATTTCGCTTCTGCTTTGACATTCCGCAGTACGAAATAAGGAGTGGTGGATTCAAAGGACGGGGAGCATCTGGCAGCAGTAACTATGACTCTCTTAATTTAGCCAAATGCCTCGTCATCCGGCGAAGTACATTTGCTAACTCGAGAAACTCGTAGTGGGAGTAACTGTGACGACGTTAAGGTGGACATACAGTGGCATATCGGTTCTGTAGGACTGGCCATAGCAAGAATGATAAAGGCCTAAAGATATGGGAGCAGCCGGCAGGAGTAACTATGAATCTTAAGGTAGTCAAATGCCTCGTCACTCTGCGAAATTTATTTGAAATCTCGAGGATATCGTTGTTGGAGTAACTCAGACAACGATAAGGTGGACATGCTGTACCATTTCGCTTCTGCAGGGCTGGCCGCAGTACGAATTAAAGAGAGGAAAGATTCAAAGAAGGGGGAGCAGCGGGCAGCTGTAACTATGACTCTCTTAAGGTAGCCAAATGCCTCGTCACTCTGCGAAATTTATCTGAAAATTCGTGGATATCGTCGTTTTAGTAACTCAGACAACGTTAAGGTGGACATGTTCCAGCATTTCGCTTCTGCTTTGACATTCCGCAGTACGAAATAAGGAGTGGAGGATTCAAAGGACGGGGAGCATCTGGCAGCAGTAACTATGACTCTCTTAATTTAGCCAAATGCCTCGTCATCCGGCGAAGTACATTTGCTAACTCGAGAAACTCGTAGTGGGAGTAACTGTGACGACGTTAAGGTGGACATACAGTGGCATATCGGTTCTGTAGGACTGGCCATAGCAAGAATGATAAAGGCCTAAAGATATGGGAGCAGCCGGCAGGAGTAACTATGAATCTTAAGGTAGTCAAATGCCTCGTCACTCTGCGAAATTTATTTGAAATCTCGAGGATATCGTTGTTGGAGTAACACAGACAACGATAAGGTGGACATGCTGTACCATTTCGCTTCTGCAGGGCTGGCTGCAGTACGAATTAAAGAGAGGAAAGATTCAAAGAAGGGGGAGCAGCGGGCAGCTGTAACTATGACTCTCTTAAGGTAGCCAAATGCCTCGTCACTCTGCGAAATTTATCTGAAAATTCGTGGATATCGTCGTTTTAGTAACTCAGACAACGTTAAGGTGGACATGTTCCAGCATTTCGCTTCTGCTTTGACATTCAGCAGTACGAAATAAGGAGTGGAGGATTCAAAGGACGGGGAGCATCTGGCAGCAGTAACTATGACTCTCTTAATTTAGCCAAATGCCTCGTCATCCGGCGAAGTACATTTGCTAACCTGAGAAACTCGTAGTGGGAGTAACTGTGACGACGTTAAGGTGGACATACAGTGGCATATCGGTTCTGTAGGACTGGCCATAGCAAGAATGATAAAGGCCTAAAGAAATGGGAGCAGCCGGCAGGAGTAACTATGACTCTCTTAAGGTAGTCAAATGCCTCGTCACTCTGCGAAATTTATTTGAAATCTCGAGGATATCGTTGTTGGAGTAACTCAGACAACGATAAGGTGGACATGCTGTACCATTTCGCTTCTGCAGGGCTGGCCGCAGTACGAATTAAAGAGAGGAAAGATTCAAAGAAGGGGGAGCAGCGGGCAGCAGTAACTATGACTCTCTTAAGGTAGCCAAATGCCTCGTCACTCTGCGAAATTTATTTGAAAACTCGTGGATATCGTCATTTTAGTAACTCAGACAACGTTAAGGTGCTCATGTTGCAGCATTTCGCTTCTGCTTGGACATTCCGCAGTACGAATTAAAGAGAGGAAAGATTCAAAGGAAGGGGAGCTTCTGGCTGCAGTAACTATGACTCTCTTAAGGTAGCCAACGCCTCGTCATCCGGCGAAGTACATTTGCTAACTCGAGAAACTCGTAGTGGGAGAAACTGTGACGACGTTAAGGTGGACATACAGTGGCATATCGGTTCTGTAGGACTGGTCATAGCAAGAATGATAAAGGCCTAAAGACATGGGAGCAGCCGGCAGGAGTAACTATGAATCTTAAGGTAGTCAAATGCCTCGTCACTCTGCGAAATTTATTTGAAATCTCGAGGATATCGTTGTTGGAGTAACTCAGACAACGATAAGGTGGACATGCTGTACCATTTCGCTTCTGCAGGGCTGGCCGCAGTACGAATTAAAGAGAGGAAAGATTCAAAGAAGGGGGAGCAGCGGGCAGCTGTAACTATGACTCTCTTAAGGTAGCCAAATGCCTCGTCACTCTGCGAAATTTATCTGAAAATTCGTGGATATCGTCGTTTTAGTAACTCAGACAACGTTAAGGTGGACATGTTCCAGCATTTCGCTTCTGCTTTGACATTCCGCAGTACGAAATAAGGAGTGGAGGATTCAAAGGACGGGGAGCATCTGGCAGCAGTAACTATGACTCTCTTAATTTAGCCAAATGCCTCGTCATCCGGCGAAGTACATTTGCTAACTCGAGAAACTCGTAGTGGGAGTAACTATGACGACGTTAAGGTGGACATACAGTGGCATATCGGTTCTGTAGGACTGGCCATAGCAAGAATGATAAAGGCCGAAAGATATGGGAGCAGCCGGCAGGAGTAACTATGAATCTTAAGGTAGTCAAATGCCTCGTCACTCTGCGAAATTTATTTGAAATCTCGAGGATATCGTTGTTGGAGTAACTCAGACAACGATAAGGTGGACATGCTGTACCATTTCGCTTCTGCAGGGCTGGCCGCAGTACGAATTAAAGAGAGGAAAGATTCAAAGAAGGGGGAGCAGCGGGCAGCTGTAACTATGACTCTCTTAAGGTAGCCAAATGCCTCGTCACTCTGCGAAATTTATCTGAAAATTCGTGGATATCGTCGTTTTAGTAACTCAGACAACGTTAAGGTGGACATGTTCCAGCATTTCGCTTCTGCTTTGACATTCCGCAGTACGAAATAAGGAGTGGAGGATTCAAAGGACGGGGAGCATCTGGCAGCAGTAACTATGACTCTCTTAATTTAGCCAAATGCCTCGTCATCCGGCGAAGTACATTTGCTAACTCGAGAAACTCGTAGTGGGAGTAACTGTGACGACGTTAAGGTGGACATACAGTGGCATATCGGTTCTGTAGGACTGGCCATAGCAAGAATGATAAAGGCCTAAAGAAATGGGAGCAGCCGGCAAGAGTAACTATGACTCTCTTAAGGTAGTCAAATGCCTCGTCACTCTGCGAAATTTATTTGAAATCTCGAGGATATCGTTGTTGGAGTAACTCAGACAACGATAAGGTGGACATGCTGTACCATTTCGCTTCTGCAGGGCTGGCCGCAGTACGAATTAAAGAGAGGAAAGATTCAAAGAAGGGGGAGCAGCGGGCAGCAGTAACTATGACTCTCTTAAGGTAGCCAAATGCCTCGTCACTCTGCGAAATTTATTTGAAAATTCGTGGATATCGTCGTTTTAGTAACTCAGACAACGTTAAGGTGGACATGTTCCATCATTTCGCTTCTGCTTTGACATTCCGCAGTACGAAATAAGGAGAGGAGGATTCAAAGGAAGGGGAGCATCTGGCAGCAGTAACTATGACTCTCTTAATTTAGCCAAATGCCTCGTCATCCGGCGAAGTACATTTGCTAACTTGAGAAACTCGTAGTGGGAGTAACTGTGACGACGTTAAGGTGGACATACAGTGGCATATCGGTTCTGTAGGACTGGCCATAGCAAGAATGATAAAGGCCTAAAGAAATGGGAGCAGCCGGCAGGAGTAACTATGACTCTCTTAAGGTAGTCAAATGCCTCGTCACTCTGCGAAATTTATTTGAAATCTCGAGGATATCGTTGTTGGAGTAACTCAGACAACGATAAGGTGGACATGCTGTACCATTTCGCTTCTGCAGGGCTGGCCGCAGTACGAATTAAAGAGAGGAAAGATTCAAAGAAGGGGGAGCAGCGGGCAGCAGTAACTATGACTCTCTTAAGGTAGCCAAATGCCTCGTCACTCTGCGAAATTTATTTGAAAACTCGTGGATATCGTCATTTTAGTAACTCAGACAACGTTAAGGTGCTCATGTTGCAGCATTTCGCTTCTGCTTGGACATTCCGCAGTACGAATTAAAGAGAGGAAAGATTCAAAGGAAGGGGAGCTTCTGGCTGCAGTAACTATGACTCTCTTAAGGTAGCCAACGCCTCGTCATCCGGCGAAGTACATTTGCTAACTCGAGAAACTCGTAGTGGGAGAAACTGTGACGACGTTAAGGTGGACATACAGTGGCATATCGGTTCTGTAGGACTGGCCATAGCAAGAATGATAAAGGCCTAAAGACATGGGAGCAGCCGGCAGGAGTAACTATGAATCTTAAGGTAGTCAAATGCCTCGTCACTCTGCGAAATTTATTTGAAATCTCGAGGATATCGTTGTTGGAGTAACTCAGACAACGATAAGGTGGACATGCTGTACCATTTCGCTTCTGCAGGGCTGGCCGCAGTACGAATTAAAGAGAGGAAAGATTCAAAGAAGGGGGAGCAGCGGGCAGCTGTAACTATGACTCTCTTAAGGTAGCCAAATGCCTCGTCACTCTGCGAAATTTATCTGAAAATTCGTGGATATCGTCGTTTTAGTAACTCAGACAACGTTAAGGTGGACATGTTCCAGCATTTCGCTTCTGCTTTGACATTCCGCAGTACGAAATAAGGAGTGGAGGATTCAAAGGACGGGGAGCATCTGGCAGCAGTAACTATGACTCTCTTAATTTAGCCAAATGCCTCGTCATCCGGCGAAGTACATTTGCTAACTCGAGAAACTCGTAGTGGGAGTAACTATGACGACGTTAAGGTGGACATACAGTGGCATATCGGTTCTGTAGGACTGGCCATAGCAAGAATGATAAAGGCCGAAAGATATGGGAGCAGCCGGCAGGAGTAACTATGAATCTTAAGGTAGTCAAATGCCTCGTCACTCTGCGAAATTTATTTGAAATCTCGAGGATATCGTTGTTGGAGTAACTCAGACAACGATAAGGTGGACATGCTGTACCATTTCGCTTCTGCAGGGCTGGCCGCAGTACGAATTAAAGAGAGGAAAGATTCAAAGAAGGGGGAGCAGCGGGCAGCTGTAACTATGACTCTCTTAAGGTAGCCAAATGCCTCGTCACTCTGCGAAATTTATCTGAAAATTCGTGGATATCGTCGTTTTAGTAACTCAGACAACGTTAAGGTGGACATGTTCCAGCATTTCGCTTCTGCTTTGACATTCCGCAGTACGAAATAAGGAGTGGAGGATTCAAAGGACGGGGAGCATCTGGCAGCAGTAACTATGACTCTCTTAATTTAGCCAAATGCCTCGTCATCCGGCGAAGTACATTTGCTAACTCGAGAAACTCGTAGTGGGAGTAACTGTGACGACGTTAAGGTGGACATACAGTGGCATATCGGTTCTGTAGGACTGGCCATAGCAAGAATGATAAAGGCCTAAAGAAATGGGAGCAGCCGGCAAGAGTAACTATGACTCTCTTAAGGTAGTCAAATGCCTCGTCACTCTGCGAAATTTATTTGAAATCTCGAGGATATCGTTGTTGGAGTAACTCAGACAACGATAAGGTGGACATGCTGTACCATTTCGCTTCTGCAGGGCTGGCCGCAGTACGAATTAAAGAGAGGAAAGATTCAAAGAAGGGGGAGCAGCGGGCAGCAGTAACTATGACTCTCTTAAGGTAGCCAAATGCCTCGTCACTCTGCGAAATTTATTTGAAAATTCGTGGATATCGTCGTTTTAGTAACTCAGACAACGTTAAGGTGGACATGTTCCATCATTTCGCTTCTGCTTTGACATTCCGCAGTACGAAATAAGGAGAGGAGGATTCAAAGGAAGGGGAGCATCTGGCAGCAGTAACTATGACTCTCTTAAGGTAGCAAATGCCTCGTCATCCGGCAAAGTACATTTGCTAACTCGAGAAACTCGTAGTGGGACTAACTGTGACGACGTTAAGGTGGACATACAGTGGCATATCGGTTCTGTAGGACTGGCCATAGCAAGAATGATAAAGGCATAAAGAAATAGGAGCAGCCAGCAGGAGTAACTATGACTCTCTTAAGGTAGCCAAATGCCTCGTCACTCTGCGAAATTTATTTGAAAACTCGTGGATATCGTCATTTTAGTAACTCAGACAACGTTAAGGTGCTCATGTTGCAGCATTTCGCTTCTGCTTGGACATTCCGCAGTACGAATTAAAGAGAGGAAAGATTCAAAGGAAGGGGAGCTTCTGGCTGCAGTAACTATGACTCTCTTAAGGTAGCCAACGCCTCGTCATCCGGCGAAGTACATTTGCTAACTCGAGAAACTCGTAGTGGGAATAACTGTGACGACGTTAAGGTGGACATACAGTGGCATATCGGTTCTGTAGGACTGGCCAAAGCAAGAATGATAAAGGCCTAAAGAAATGGGAGCAGCCGGCAGGAGTAACTATGACTCTCTTAAGGTAGTCAAATGCCTCGTCACTCTGCGAAATTTATTTGAAATCTCGAGGATATCGTTGTTGGAGTAACTCAGACAACGATAAGGTGGACATGCTGTACCATTTCGCTTCTGCAGGGCTGGCCGCAGTACGAATTAAAGAGAGGAAAGATTCAAAGAAGGGGGAGCAGCGGGCAGCAGTAACTATGACTCTCTTAAGGTAGCCAAATGCCTCGTCACTCTGCGAAATTTATTTGAAAATTCGTGGATATCGTCGTTTTAGTAACTCAGACAACGTTAAGGTGGACATGTTCCAGCATTTCGCTTCTGCTTTGACATTCCGCAGTACGAAATAAGGAGAGGAGGATTCAAAGGAAGGGGAGCATCTGGCAGCAGTAACTATGACTCTCTTAAGGTAGCAAATGCCTCGTCATCCGGCGAAGTACATTTGCTAACTCGTGAAACTCGTAGTGGGACTAACTGTGACGACATTAAGGTGGACATACAGTGGCATATCGGTACTGTAGGACTGGCCATAGCAAGAATGATAAAGGCATAAAGAAATAGGAGCAGCCAGCAGGAGTAACTATGACTCTCTTAAGGTAGCCAAATGCCTCGTCACTCTGCGAAATTTATTTAAAAACTCGAGGATATCGTCGTTGGAGTAACTCAGACTACATTAAGGTGGACATGCTGTACCATTTCGCTTCTGCAGGACTGGCCGCAATACGAATTAAAGAAAAGAAAGATTCAAAGAAGGGGGAGCAGCCGGCAGGAGTAACTATTACTCTCTTAAGGTAGTCAAATGCCTCGTCACTCTGCGTAATTCATTTGAAAACTCGAGGATATCGTCGTTGGAGTTACTCAGACGACGGTATGGTGGACATGCTGTACCATTTGGCTTCTGCAGGGCTGGCCGCAGTACGAATTAAAGATAGGAGAGATTCAAAGAAGGGGGAGCAGCGGGCAGGAGTAACTATGACTCTCTTAAGGTAGCCAAATGCCTCGTCACTCTGCGAAATTTATTTGAAAACTCGTGGATATCGTCATTTTAGTAACTCAGACAACGTTAAGGTGCTCATGTTGCAGCATTTCGCTTCTGCTTGGACATTCCGCAGTACGAATTAAAGAGAGGAAAGATTCAAACGAAGGGGAGCTTCAGGCTGCAGTAACTATGACTCTCTTAAGGTAGCCAACGCCTCGTCATCCGGCGAAGTACATTTGCTAACTCGAGAAACTCGTAGTGGGAATAACTGTGACGACGTTAAGGTGGACATACAGTGGCATATCGGTTCTGTAGGACTGGCCATAGCAAGAAAGATAAAGGCCTAAAGAAATGGGAGCAGCCGGCAGGAGTAACTATGACTCTCTTAAGGTAGTCAAATGCCTCGTCACTCTGCGAAATTTATTTGAAATCTCGAGGATATCGTTGTTGGAGTAACTCAGACAACGATAAGGTGGACATGCTGTACCATTTCGCTTCTGCAGGGCTGGCCGCAGTACGAATTAAAGAGAGGAAAGATTCAAAGAAGGGGGAGCAGCGGGCAGCTGTAACTATGACTCTCTTAAGGTAGCCAAATGCCTCGTCACTCTGCGAAATTTATCTGAAAATTCGTGGATATCGTCGTTTTAGTAACTCAGACAACGTTAAGGTGGACATGTTCCAGCATTTCGCTTCTGCTTTGACATTCCGCAGTACGAAATAAGGAGTGGAGGATTCAAAGGACGGGGAGCATCTGGCAGCAGTAACTATGACTCTCTTAATTTAGCCAAATGCCTCGTCATCCGGCGAAGTACATTTGCTAACTCGAGAAACTCGTAGTGGGAGTAACTATGACGACGTTAAGGTGGACATACAGTGGCATATCGGTTCTGTAGGACTGGCCATAGCAAGAATGATAAAGGCCGAAAGATATGGGAGCAGCCGGCAGGAGTAACTATGAATCTTAAGGTAGTCAAATGCCTCGTCACTCTGCGAAATTTATTTGAAATCTCGAGGATATCGTTGTTGGAGTAACTCAGACAACGATAAGGTGGACATGCTGTACCATTTCGCTTCTGCAGGGCTGGCCGCAGTACGAATTAAAGAGAGGAAAGATTCAAAGAAGGGGGAGCAGCGGGCAGCTGTAACTATGACTCTCTTAAGGTAGCCAAATGCCTCGTCACTCTGCGAAATTTATCTGAAAATTCGTGGATATCGTCGTTTTAGTAACTCAGACAACGTTAAGGTGGACATGTTCCAGCATTTCGCTTCTGCTTTGACATTCCGCAGTACGAAATAAGGAGTGGAGGATTCAAAGGACGGGGAGCATCTGGCAGCAGTAACTATGACTCTCTTAATTTAGCCAAATGCCTCGTCATCCGGCGAAGTACATTTGCTAACTCGAGAAACTCGTAGTGGGAGTAACTGTGACGACGTTAAGGTGGACATACAGTGGCATATCGGTTCTGTAGGACTGGCCATAGCAAGAATGATAAAGGCCTAAAGAAATGGGAGCAGCCGGCAAGAGTAACTATGACTCTCTTAAGGTAGTCAAATGCCTCGTCACTCTGCGAAATTTATTTGAAATCTCGAGGATATCGTTGTTGGAGTAACTCAGACAACGATAAGGTGGACATGCTGTACCATTTCGCTTCTGCAGGGCTGGCCGCAGTACGAATTAAAGAGAGGAAAGATTCAAAGAAGGGGGAGCAGCGGGCAGCAGTAACTATGACTCTCTTAAGGTAGCCAAATGCCTCGTCACTCTGCGAAATTTATTTGAAAATTCGTGGATATCGTCGTTTTAGTAACTCAGACAACGTTAAGGTGGACATGTTCCATCATTTCGCTTCTGCTTTGACATTCCGCAGTACGAAATAAGGAGAGGAGGATTCAAAGGAAGGGGAGCATCTGGCAGCAGTAACTATGACTCTCTTAAGGTAGCAAATGCCTCGTCATCCGGCAAAGTACATTTGCTAACTCGAGAAACTCGTAGTGGGACTAACTGTGACGACGTTAAGGTGGACATACAGTGGCATATCGGTTCTGTAGGACTGGCCATAGCAAGAATGATAAAGGCATAAAGAAATAGGAGCAGCCAGCAGGAGTAACTATGACTCTCTTAAGGTAGCCAAATGCCTCGTCACTCTGCGAAATTTATTTGAAAACTCGTGGATATCGTCATTTTAGTAACTCAGACAACGTTAAGGTGCTCATGTTGCAGCATTTCGCTTCTGCTTGGACATTCCGCAGTACGAATTAAAGAGAGGAAAGATTCAAAGGAAGGGGAGCTTCTGGCTGCAGTAACTATGACTCTCTTAAGGTAGCCAACGCCTCGTCATCCGGCGAAGTACATTTGCTAACTCGAGAAACTCGTAGTGGGAATAACTGTGACGACGTTAAGGTGGACATACAGTGGCATATCGGTTCTGTAGGACTGGCCAAAGCAAGAATGATAAAGGCCTAAAGAAATGGGAGCAGCCGGCAGGAGTAACTATGACTCTCTTAAGGTAGTCAAATGCCTCGTCACTCTGCGAAATTTATTTGAAATCTCGAGGATATCGTTGTTGGAGTAACTCAGACAACGATAAGGTGGACATGCTGTACCATTTCGCTTCTGCAGGGCTGGCCGCAGTACGAATTAAAGAGAGGAAAGATTCAAAGAAGGGGGAGCAGCGGGCAGCAGTAACTATGACTCTCTTAAGGTAGCCAAATGCCTCGTCACTCTGCGAAATTTATTTGAAAATTCGTGGATATCGTCGTTTTAGTAACTCAGACAACGTTAAGGTGGACATGTTCCAGCATTTCGCTTCTGCTTTGACATTCCGCAGTACGAAATAAGGAGAGGAGGATTCAAAGGAAGGGGAGCATCTGGCAGCAGTAACTATGACTCTCTTAAGGTAGCAAATGCCTCGTCATCCGGCGAAGTACATTTGCTAACTCGTGAAACTCGTAGTGGGACTAACTGTGACGACATTAAGGTGGACATACAGTGGCATATCGGTACTGTAGGACTGGCCATAGCAAGAATGATAAAGGCATAAAGAAATAGGAGCAGCCAGCAGGAGTAACTATGACTCTCTTAAGGTAGCCAAATGCCTCGTCACTCTGCGAAATTTATTTAAAAACTCGAGGATATCGTCGTTGGAGTAACTCAGACTACATTAAGGTGGACATGCTGTACCATTTCGCTTCTGCAGGACTGGCCGCAATACGAATTAAAGAAAAGAAAGATTCAAAGAAGGGGGAGCAGCCGGCAGGAGTAACTATTACTCTCTTAAGGTAGTCAAATGCCTCGTCACTCTGCGTAATTCATTTGAAAACTCGAGGATATCGTCGTTGGAGTTACTCAGACGACGGTATGGTGGACATGCTGTACCATTTGGCTTCTGCAGGGCTGGCCGCAGTACGAATTAAAGATAGGAGAGATTCAAAGAAGGGGGAGCAGCGGGCAGGAGTAACTATGACTCTCTTAAGGTAGCCAAATGCCTCGTCACTCTGCGAAATTTATTTGAAAACTCGTGGATATCGTCATTTTAGTAACTCAGACAACGTTAAGGTGCTCATGTTGCAGCATTTCGCTTCTGCTTGGACATTCCGCAGTACGAATTAAAGAGAGGAAAGATTCAAACGAAGGGGAGCTTCAGGCTGCAGTAACTATGACTCTCTTAAGGTAGCCAACGCCTCGTCATCCGGCGAAGTACATTTGCTAACTCGAGAAACTCGTAGTGGGAATAACTGTGACGACGTTAAGGTGGACATACAGTGGCATATCGGTTCTGTAGGACTGGCCATAGCAAGAAAGATAAAGGCCTAAAGAAATGGGAGCAGCCGGCAGGAGTAACTATGACTCTCTTAAGGTAGTCAAATGCCTCGTCACTCTGCGAAATTTATTTGAAATCTCGAGGATATCGTTGTTGGAGTAACTCAGACAACGATAAGGTGGACATGCTGTACCATTTCGCTTCTGCAGGGCTGGCCGCAGTACGAATTAAAGAGAGGAAAGATTCAAAGAAGGGGGAGCAGCGGGCAGCTGTAACTATGACTCTCTTAAGGTAGCCAAATGCCTCGTCACTCTGCGAAATTTATCTGAAAATTCGTGGATATCGTCGTTTTAGTAACTCAGACAACGTTAAGGTGGACATGTTCCAGCATTTCGCTTCTGCTTTGACATTCCGCAGTACGAAATAAGGAGTGGAGGATTCAAAGGACGGGGAGCATCTGGCAGCAGTAACTATGACTCTCTTAATTTAGCCAAATGCCTCGTCATCCGGCGAAGTACATTTGCTAACTCGAGAAACTCGTAGTGGGAGTAACTATGACGACGTTAAGGTGGACATACAGTGGCATATCGGTTCTGTAGGACTGGCCATAGCAAGAATGATAAAGGCCGAAAGATATGGGAGCAGCCGGCAGGAGTAACTATGAATCTTAAGGTAGTCAAATGCCTCGTCACTCTGCGAAATTTATTTGAAATCTCGAGGATATCGTTGTTGGAGTAACTCAGACAACGATAAGGTGGACATGCTGTACCATTTCGCTTCTGCAGGGCTGGCCGCAGTACGAATTAAAGAGAGGAAAGATTCAAAGAAGGGGGAGCAGCGGGCAGCTGTAACTATGACTCTCTTAAGGTAGCCAAATGCCTCGTCACTCTGCGAAATTTATCTGAAAATTCGTGGATATCGTCGTTTTAGTAACTCAGACAACGTTAAGGTGGACATGTTCCAGCATTTCGCTTCTGCTTTGACATTCCGCAGTACGAAATAAGGAGTGGAGGATTCAAAGGACGGGGAGCATCTGGCAGCAGTAACTATGACTCTCTTAATTTAGCCAAATGCCTCGTCATCCGGCGAAGTACATTTGCTAACTCGAGAAACTCGTAGTGGGAGTAACTGTGACGACGTTAAGGTGGACATACAGTGGCATATCGGTTCTGTAGGACTGGCCATAGCAAGAATGATAAAGGCCTAAAGAAATGGGAGCAGCCGGCAAGAGTAACTATGACTCTCTTAAGGTAGTCAAATGCCTCGTCACTCTGCGAAATTTATTTGAAATCTCGAGGATATCGTTGTTGGAGTAACTCAGACAACGATAAGGTGGACATGCTGTACCATTTCGCTTCTGCAGGGCTGGCCGCAGTACGAATTAAAGAGAGGAAAGATTCAAAGAAGGGGGAGCAGCGGGCAGCAGTAACTATGACTCTCTTAAGGTAGCCAAATGCCTCGTCACTCTGCGAAATTTATTTGAAAATTCGTGGATATCGTCGTTTTAGTAACTCAGACAACGTTAAGGTGGACATGTTCCATCATTTCGCTTCTGCTTTGACATTCCGCAGTACGAAATAAGGAGAGGAGGATTCAAAGGAAGGGGAGCATCTGGCAGCAGTAACTATGACTCTCTTAAGGTAGCAAATGCCTCGTCATCCGGCAAAGTACATTTGCTAACTCGAGAAACTCGTAGTGGGACTAACTGTGACGACGTTAAGGTGGACATACAGTGGCATATCGGTTCTGTAGGACTGGCCATAGCAAGAATGATAAAGGCATAAAGAAATAGGAGCAGCCAGCAGGAGTAACTATGACTCTCTTAAGGTAGCCAAATGCCTCGTCACTCTGCGAAATTTATTTGAAAACTCGTGGATATCGTCATTTTAGTAACTCAGACAACGTTAAGGTGCTCATGTTGCAGCATTTCGCTTCTGCTTGGACATTCCGCAGTACGAATTAAAGAGAGGAAAGATTCAAAGGAAGGGGAGCTTCTGGCTGCAGTAACTATGACTCTCTTAAGGTAGCCAACGCCTCGTCATCCGGCGAAGTACATTTGCTAACTCGAGAAACTCGTAGTGGGAATAACTGTGACGACGTTAAGGTGGACATACAGTGGCATATCGGTTCTGTAGGACTGGCCAAAGCAAGAATGATAAAGGCCTAAAGAAATGGGAGCAGCCGGCAGGAGTAACTATGACTCTCTTAAGGTAGTCAAATGCCTCGTCACTCTGCGAAATTTATTTGAAATCTCGAGGATATCGTTGTTGGAGTAACTCAGACAACGATAAGGTGGACATGCTGTACCATTTCGCTTCTGCAGGGCTGGCCGCAGTACGAATTAAAGAGAGGAAAGATTCAAAGAAGGGGGAGCAGCGGGCAGCAGTAACTATGACTCTCTTAAGGTAGCCAAATGCCTCGTCACTCTGCGAAATTTATTTGAAAATTCGTGGATATCGTCGTTTTAGTAACTCAGACAACGTTAAGGTGGACATGTTCCAGCATTTCGCTTCTGCTTTGACATTCCGCAGTACGAAATAAGGAGTGGAGGATTCAAAGGACGGGGAGCATCTGGCAGCAGTAACTATGACTCTCTTAATTTAGCCAAATGCCTCGTCATCCGGCGAAGTACATTTGCTAACTTGAGAAACTCGTAGTGGGAGTAACTGTGACGACGTTAAGGTGGACATACAGTGGCATATCGGTTCTGTAGGACTGGCCATAGCAAGAATGATAAAGGCCTAAAGAAATGGGAGCAGCCGGCAGGAGTAACTATGACTCTCTTAAGGTAGTCAAATGCCTCGTCACTCTGCGAAATTTATTTGAAATCTCGAGGATATCGTTGTTGGAGTAACTCAGACAACGATAAGGTGGACATGCTGTACCATTTCGCTTCTGCAGGGCTGGCCGCAGTACGAATTAAAGAGAGGAAAGATTCAAAGAAGGGGGAGCAGCGGGCAGCTGTAACTATGACTCTCTTAAGGTAGCCAAATGCCTCGTCACTCTGCGAAATTTATCTGAAAATTCGTGGATATCGTCGTTTTAGTAACTCAGACAACGTTAAGGTGGACATGTTCCAGCATTTCGCTTCTGCTTTGACATTCCGCAGTACGAAATAAGGAGTGGAGGATTCAAAGGACGGGGAGCATCTGGCAGCAGTAACTATGACTCTCTTAATTTAGCCAAATGCCTCGTCATCCGGCGAAGTACATTTGCTAACTCGAGAAACTCGTAGTGGGAGTAACTGTGACGACGTTAAGGTGGACATACAGTGGCATATCGGTTCTGTAGGACTGGCCATAGCAAGAATGATAAAGGCCTAAAGATATGGGAGCAGCCGGCAGGAGTAACTATGAATCTTAAGGTAGTCAAATGCCTCGTCACTCTGCGAAATTTATTTGAAATCTCGAGGATATCGTTGTTGGAGTAACTCAGACAACGATAAGGTGGACATGCTGTACCATTTCGCTTCTGCAGGGCTGGCCGCAGTACGAATTAAAGAGAGGAAAGATTCAAAGAAGGGGGAGCAGCGGGCAGCTGTAACTATGACTCTCTTAAGGTAGCCAAATGCCTCGTCACTCTGCGAAATTTATCTGAAAATTCGTGGATATCGTCGTTTTAGTAACTCAGACAACGTTAAGGTGGACATGTTCCAGCATTTCGCTTCTGCTTTGACATTCCGCAGTACGAAATAAGGAGTGGAGGATTCAAAGGACGGGGAGCATCTGGCAGCAGTAACTATGACTCTCTTAATTTAGCCAAATGCCTCGTCATCCGGCGAAGTACATTTGCTAACTCGAGAAACTCGTAGTGGGAGTAACTGTGACGACGTTAAGGTGGACATACAGTGGCATATCGGTTCTGTAGGACTGGCCATAGCAAGAATGATAAAGGCCTAAAGAAATGGGAGCAGCCGGCAAGAGTAACTATGACTCTCTTAAGGTAGTCAAATGCCTCGTCACTCTGCGAAATTTATTTGAAATCTCGAGGATATCGTTGTTGGAGTAACTCAGACAACGATAAGGTGGACATGCTGTACCATTTCGCTTCTGCAGGGCTGGCCGCAGTACGAATTAAAGAGAGGAAAGATTCAAAGAAGGGGGAGCAGCGGGCAGCAGTAACTATGACTCTCTTAAGGTAGCCAAATGCCTCGTCACTCTGCGAAATTTATTTGAAAACTCGTGGATATCGTCATTTTAGTAACTCAGACAACGTTAAGGTGCTCATGTTGCAGCATTTCGCTTCTGCTTGGACATTCCGCAGTACGAATTAAAGAGAGGAAAGATTCAAAGGAAGGGGAGCTTCTGGCTGCAGTAACTATGACTCTCTTAAGGTAGCCAACGCCTCGTCATCCGGCGAAGTACATTTGCTAACTCGAGAAACTCGTAGTGGGAGAAACTGTGACGACGTTAAGGTGGACATACAGTGGCATATCGGTTCTGTAGGACTGGCCATAGCAAGAATGATAAAGGCCTAAAGACATGGGAGCAGCCGGCAGGAGTAACTATGAATCTTAAGGTAGTCAAATGCCTCGTCACTCTGCGAAATTTATTTGAAATCTCGAGGATATCGTTGTTGGAGTAACTCAGACAACGATAAGGTGGACATGCTGTACCATTTCGCTTCTGCAGGGCTGGCCGCAGTACGAATTAAAGAGAGGAAAGATTCAAAGAAGGGGGAGCAGCGGGCAGCTGTAACTATGACTCTCTTAAGGTAGCCAAATGCCTCGTCACTCTGCGAAATTTATCTGAAAATTCGTGGATATCGTCGTTTTAGTAACTCAGACAACGTTAAGGTGGACATGTTCCAGCATTTCGCTTCTGCTTTGACATTCCGCAGTACGAAATAAGGAGTGGAGGATTCAAAGGACGGGGAGCATCTGGCAGCAGTAACTATGACTCTCTTAATTTAGCCAAATGCCTCGTCATCCGGCGAAGTACATTTGCTAACTCGAGAAACTCGTAGTGGGAGTAACTGTGACGACGTTAAGGTGGACATACAGTGGCATATCGGTTCTGTAGGACTGGCCATAGCAAGAATGATAAAGGCCTAAAGAAATGGGAGCAGCCGGCAAGAGTAACTATGACTCTCTTAAGGTAGTCAAATGCCTCGTCACTCTGCGAAATTTATTTGAAATCTCGAGGATATCGTTGTTGGAGTAACTCAGACAACGATAAGGTGGACATGCTGTACCATTTCGCTTCTGCAGGGCTGGCCGCAGTACGAATTAAAGAGAGGAAAGATTCAAAGAAGGGGGAGCAGCGGGCAGCAGTAACTATGACTCTCTTAAGGTAGCCAAATGCCTCGTCACTCTGCGAAATTTATTTGAAAATTCGTGGATATCGTCGTTTTAGTAACTCAGACAACGTTAAGGTGGACATGTTCCATCATTTCGCTTCTGCTTTGACATTCCGCAGTACGAAATAAGGAGAGGAGGATTCAAAGGAAGGGGAGCATCTGGCAGCAGTAACTATGACTCTCTTAAGGTAGCAAATGCCTCGTCATCCGGCAAAGTACATTTGCTAACTCGAGAAACTCGTAGTGGGACTAACTGTGACGACGTTAAGGTGGACATACAGTGGCATATCGGTTCTGTAGGACTGGCCATAGCAAGAATGATAAAGGCATAAAGAAATAGGAGCAGCCAGCAGGAGTAACTATGACTCTCTTAAGGTAGCCAAATGCCTCGTCACTCTGCGAAATTTATTTAAAAACTCGAGGATATCGTCGTTGGAGTAACTCAGACTACATTAAGGTGGACATGCTGTACCATTTCGCTTCTGCAGGACTGGCCGCAATACGAATTAAAGAAAAGAAAGATTCAAAGAAGGGGGAGCAGCCGGCAGGAGTAACTATTACTCTCTTAAGGTAGTCAAATGCCTCGTCACTCTGCGTAATTCATTTGAAAACTCGAGGATATCGTCGTTGGAGTTACTCAGACGACGGTATGGTGGACATGCTGTACCATTTGGCTTCTGCAGGGCTGGCCGCAGTACGAATTAAAGATAGGAGAGATTCAAAGAAGGGGGAGCAGCGGGCAGGAGTAACTATGACTCTCTTAAGGTAGCCAAATGCCTCGTCACTCTGCGAAATTTATTTGAAAACTCGTGGATATCGTCATTTTAGTAACTCAGACAACGTTAAGGTGCTCATGTTGCAGCATTTCGCTTCTGCTTGGACATTCCGCAGTACGAATTAAAGAGAGGAAAGATTCAAAGGAAGGGGAGCTTCAGGCTGCAGTAACTATGACTCTCTTAAGGTAGCCAACGCCTCGTCATCCGGCGAAGTACATTTGCTAACTCGAGAAACTCGTAGTGGGAATAACTGTGACGACGTTAAGGTGGACATACAGTGGCATATCGGTTCTGTAGGACTGGCCATAGCAAGAATGATAAAGGCCTAAAGATATGGGAGCAGCCGGCAGGAGTAACTATGAATCTTAAGGTAGTCAAATGCCTCGTCACTCTGCGAAATTTATTTGAAAATTCGTGGATATCGTCGTTTTAGTAACTCAGACAACGTAAAGGTGGACATGTTCCAGCATTTCGCTTCTGCTTTGACATTCCGCAGTACGAAATAAGGAGAGGAGGATTCAAAGGAAGGGGAGCATCTGGCAGCAGTAACTATGACTCTCTTAAGGTAGCAAATGCCTCGTCATCCGGCGAAGTACATTTGCTAACTCGAGAAACTCGTAGTGGGACTAACTGTGACGACATTAAGGTGGACATACAGTGGCATATCGGTTCTGTAGGACTGGCCATAGCAAGAATGATAAAGGCATAAAGAAATAGGAGCAGCCAGCAGGAGTAACTATGACTCTCTTAAGGTAGCCAAATGCCTCGTCACTCTGCGAAATTTATTTAAAAACTCGAGGATATCGTCGTTGGAGTAACTCAGACTACATTAAGGTGGACATGCTGTACCATATCGCTTCTGCAGGACTGGCCGCAATACGAATTAAAGAAAAGAAAGATTCAAAGAAGGGGGAGCAGCCGGCAAGAGTAACTATTACTCTCTTAAGGTAGTCAAATGCCTCGTCACTCTGCGTAATTTATTTGAAAATTCGAGGATATCGTCGTTGGAGTTACTCAGACGACGTTATGGTGGACATGCTGTACCATTTCGCTTCTGCAGGGCTGGTCGCAGTACGAATTAAAGATAGGAAAGATTCAAAGAAGGGGGAGCAGCGGGCAGGAGTAACTATGACTCTCTTAAGGTAGCCAAATGCCTCGCCACTCTGCGAAATTTATTTGAAAACTCGTGGATATCGTCATTTTAGTAACTCAGACAACGTTAAGGTGCTCATGTTTGCAGCATTTCGCTTCTGCTTGGACATTCCGCAGTACGAATTAAAGAGAGGAAAGATTCAAAGGAAGGGGAGCTTCTGGCTGCAGTAACTATGACTCTCTTGAGGTAGCCAACGCCTCGTCATCCGGCGAAGTACATTTGCTAACTCGAGAAACTCGTAGTGGGAATAACTGTGACGACGTTAAGGTGGACATACAGTGGCATATCGGTTCTGTAGGACCGGCCATAGCAAGAATGATAAAGGCCTAAAGATATGGGAGCAGCCGGCAGGAGTAACTATGAATCTTAAGGTAGTCAAATGCCTCGTCACTCTGCGAAATTTATTTGAAATCTCGAGGATATCGTTGTTGGAGTAACTCAGACAACGATAAGGTGGACATGCTGTACCATTTCGCTTCTGCAGGGCTGGCCGCAGTACGAATTAAAGAGAGGAAAGATTCAAAGAAGGGGGAGCAGCGGGCAGCTGTAACTATGACTCTCTTAAGGTAGCCAAATGCCTCGTCACTCTGCGAAATTTATTTGAAAATTCGTTTATATCGTCGTTTTAGTAACTCAGACAACGTTAAGGTGGACATGTTCCAGCATTTCGCTTCTGCTTTGACATTCCGCAGTACGAAATAAGGAGAGGAGGATTCAAAGGAAGGGGAGCATCTGGCAGCAGTAACTATGACTCTCTTAAGGTAGCAAATGCCTCGTCATCCGGCGAAGTACATTTGCTAACTCGAGAAACTCGTAGTGGGACTAACTGTGACGACATTAAGGTGGACATACAGTGGCATATCGGTTCTGTAGGACTGGCCATAGCAAGAATGATAAAGGCATAAAGAAATAGGAGCAGCCAGCAGGAGTAACTATGACTCTCTTAAGGTAGCCAAATGCCTCGTCACTCTGCGAAATTTATTTAAAAACTCGAGGATATCGTCGTTGGAGTAACTCAGACTACATTAAGGTGGACATGCTGTACCATATCGCTTCTGCAGGACTGGCCGCAATACGAATTAAAGAAAAGAAAGATTCAAAGAAGGGGGAGCAGCCGGCAGGAGTAACTATTACTCTCTTAAGGTAGTCAAATGCCTCGTCACTCTGCGTAATTTATTTGAAAATTCGAGGATATCGTCGTTGGAGTTACTCAGACGACGTTATGGTGGACATGCTGTACCATTTCGCTTCTGCAGGGCTGGTCGCAGTACGAATTAAAGATAGGAAAGATTCAAAGAAGGGGGAGCAGCGGGCAGGAGTAACTATGACTCTCTTAAGGTAGCCAAATGCCTCGTCACTCTGCGAAATTTATTTGAAAACTCGTGGATATCGTCATTTTAGTAACTCAGACAACGTTAAGGTGCTCATGTTGCAGCATTCCGCAGTACGAATTAAAGAGGGGAAAGATTCAAAGGAAGGGGAGCTTCTGGCTGCAGTAACTATGACTCTCTTAAGGTAGCCAACGCCTCGTCATCCGGCGAAGTACATTTGCTAACTCGAGAAACTCGTAGTGGGAATAACTGTGACGACGTTAAGGTGGACATACAGTGGCATATCGGTTCTGTAGGACTGGCCATAGCAAGAATGATAAAGGCCTAAAGAAATGGGAGCAGCCGGCAGGAGTAACTATGACTCTCTTAAGGTATTCAAATGCCTCGTCACTCTGCGAAATTTATTTGAAATCTCGAGGGTATCGTTGTTGGAGTAACTCAGACAACGACAAGGTGGACATGCTGTACCATTTCGCTTCTGCAGGGCTGGCCGCAGTACGAATTAAAGAGAGGAAAGATTCAAAGAAGGGGGAGCAGCGGGCAGCAGTAACTATGACTCTCTTAAGGTAGCCAAATGCCTCGTCACTCTGCGAAATTTATTTGAAAATTCGTGGATATCGTCGTTTTAGTAACTCAGACAACGTTAAGGTGGACATGTTCCAGCATTTCGCTTCTGCTTTGACATTCCGCAGTACGAAATAAGGAGAGGAGGATTCAAAGGAAGGGGAGCATCTGGCAGCAGTAACTATGACTCTCTTAAGGTAGCAAATGCCTCGTCATCCGGCGAAGTACATTTGCTAACTCGAGAAACTCGTAGTGGGACTAACTGTGACGACATTAAGGTGGACATACAGTGGCATATCGGTTCTGTAGGACTGGCCATAGCAAGAATGATAAAGGCATAAAGAAATAGGAGCAGCCAGCAGGAGTAACTATGACTCTCTTAAGGTAGCCAAATGCCTCGTCACTCTGCGAAATTTATTTAAAAACTCCAGGATATCGTCGTTGGAGTAACTCAGACTACATTATGGTGGACATGCTGTACCATTTCGCTTCTGCAGGACTGGCCGCAATACGAATTAAAGAAAAGAAAGATTCAAAGAAGGGGGAGCAGCCGGCAGGAGTAACTATTACTCTCTTAAGGTAGTCAAATGCCTCGTCACTCTGCGTAATTTATTTGAAAACTCGAGGATATCGTCGTTGGAGTTACTCAGACGACGGTATGGTGGACATGCTGTACCATTTGGCTTCTGCAGGGCTGGCCGCAGTACGAATTAAAGATAGGAAAGATTCAAAGAAGGGGGAGCAGCGGGCAGGAGTAACTATGACTCTCTTAAGGTAGCCAAATGCCTCGTCACTCTGCGAAATTTATTTGAAAACTCGTGGATATCGTCACTTTAGTAACTCAGACAACGTTAAGGTGCCCATGTTGCAGCATTTCGCTTCTGCTTGGACATTCCGCAGTACGAATTAAAGAGAGGAAAGATTCAAAGGAAGGGGAGCTTCTGGCTGCAGTAACTATGACTCTCTTAAGGTAGCCAACGCCTCGTCATCCGGCGAAGTACATTTGCTAACTCGAGAAACTCGTAGTGGGAATAACTGTGACGACGTTAAGGTGGACATACAGTGGCATATCGGTTCTGTAGGACTGGCCATAGCAAGAATGATAAAGGCCTAAAGATATGGGAGCAGCCGGCAGGAGTAACTATGAATCTTAAGGTAGTCAAATGCCTCGTCACTCTGCGAAATTTATTTGAAATCTCGAGGATATCGTTGTTGGAGTAACTCAGACAACGATAAGGTGGACATGCTGTACCATTTCGCTTCTGCAGGGCTGGCCGCAGTACGAATTAGAGAGAGGAAAGATTCAAAGAAGGGGGAGCAGCGGGCAGCAGTAACTATGACTCTCTTAAGGTAGCCAAATGCCTCGTCACTCTGGGAAATTTATTTGAAAATTCGTGGATATCGTCGTTTTAGTAACTCAGACAACGTTAAGGTGGACATGTTCCAGCATTTCGCTTCTGCTTTGACATTCCGCAGTACGAAATAAGGAGAGGAGGATTCAAAGGAAGGGGAGCATCTGGCAGCAGTAACTATGACTCTCTTAAGGTAGCAAATGCCTCGTCATCCGGCGAAGTACATTTGCTAACTCGAGAAACTCGTAGTGGGACTAACTGTGACGACATTAAGGTGGACATACAGTGGCATATCGGTTCTGTAGGACTGGCCATAGCAAGAATGATAAAGGCATAAAGAAATAGGAGCAGCCAGCAGGAGTAACTATGACTCTCTTAAGGTAGCCAAATGCCTCGTCACTCTGCGAAATTTATTTAAAAACTCGAGGATATCGTCGTTGGAGTAACTCAGACTACATTAAGGTGGACATGCTGTACCATTTCGCTTCTGCAGGACTGGCCGCAATACGAATTAAAGAAAAGAAAGATTCAAAGAAGGGGGAGCAGCCGGCAGGAGTAACTATTACTCTCTTAAGGTAGTCAAATGCCTCGTCACTCTGCGTAATTTATTTGAAAACTCGAGGATATCGTCGTTGGAGTTACTCAGACGACGGTATGGTGGACATGCTGTACCATTTGGCTTCTGCAGGGCTGGCCGCAGTACGAATTAAAGATAGGAAAGATTCAAAGAAGGGGGAGCAGCGGGCAGGAGTAACTATGACTCTCTTAAAGTAGCCAAATGCCTCGTCACTCTGCGAAATTTATTTGAAAACTCGTGGATATCGTCATTTTAGTAACTCAGACAACGTTAAGGTGCTCATGTTGCAGCATTTCGCTTCTGCTTGGACATTCCGCAGTACGAATTAAAGAGAGGAAAGATTCAAAGGAAGGGGAGCTTCTGGCTGCAGTAACTATGACTCTGTTAAGGTAGCCAACGCCTCGTCATCCGGCGAAGTACATTTGCTAACTCGAGAAACTCGTAGTGGGAATAACTGTGACGACGTTAAGGTGGACATACAGTGGCATATCGGTTCTGTAGGACTGGCCATAGCAAGAATGATAAAGGCCTAAAGATATGGGAGCAGCCTGCAGGAGTAACTATGAATCTTAAGGTAGTCAAATGCCTCGTCACTCTGCGAAATTTATTTGAAATCTCGAGGATATCGTTGTTGGAGTAACTCAGACAACGATAAGGTGGACATGCTGTACCATTTCGCTTCTGCAGGGCTGGCCGCAGTACGAATTAAAGAGAGGAAAGATTCAAAGAAGGGGGAGCAGCGGGCAGCAGTAACTATGACTCTCTTAAGGTAGCCAAATGCCTCGTCACTCTGGGAAATTTATTTGAAAATTCGTGGATATCTTCGTTTTAGTAACTCAGACAACGTTAAGGTGGACATGTTCCAGCATTTCGCTTCTGCTTTGACATTCCGCAGTACGAAATAAGGAGAGGAGGATTCAAAGGAAGGGGAGCATCTGGCAGCAGTAACTATGACTCTCTTAAGGTAGCAAATGCCTCGTCATCCGGCGAAGTACATTTGCTAACTCGAGAAACTCGTAGTGGGACTAACTGTGACGACATTAAGGTGGACATACAGTGGCATATCGGTTCTGTAGGACTGGCCATAGCAAGAATGATAAAGGCATAAAGAAATAGGAGCAGCCAGCAGGAGTAACTATGACTCTCTTAAGGTAGCCAAATGCCTCGTCACTCTGCGAAATTTATTTAAAAACTCCAGGATATCGTCGTTGGAGTAACTCAGACTACATTAAGGTGGACATGCTGTACCATTTCGCTTCTGCAGGACTGGCCGCAATACGAATTAAAGAAAAGAAAGATTCAAAGAAGGGGGAGCAGCCGGCAGGAGTAACTATTACTCTCTTAAGGTAGTCAAATGCCTCGTCACTCTGCGTAATTTATTTGAAAACTCGAGGATATCGTCGTTGGAGTTACTCAGACGACGGTATGGTGGACATGCTGTACCATTTGGCTTCTGCAGGGCTGGCCGCAGTACGAATTAAAGATAGGAAAGATTCAAAGAAGGGGGAGCAGCGGGCAGGAGTAACTATGACTCTCTTAAGGTAGCCAAATGCCTCGTCACTCTGCGAAATTTATTTGAAAACTCGTGGATATCGTCACTTTAGTAACTCAGACAACGTTAAGGTGCCCATGTTGCAGCATTTCGCTTCTGCTTGGACATTCCGCAGTACGAATTAAAGAGAGGAAAGATTCAAAGGAAGGGGAGCTTCTGGCTGCAGTAACTATGACTCTCTTAAGGTAGCCAACGCCTCGTCATCCGGCGAAGTACATTTGCTAACTCGAGAAACTCGTAGTGGGAATAACTGTGACGACGTTAAGGTGGACATACAGTGGCATATCGGTTCTGTAGGACTGGCCATAGCAAGAATGATAAAGGCCTAAAGATATGGGAGCAGCCGCCAGGAGTAACTATGAATCTTAAGGTAGTCAAATGCCTCGTCACTCTGCGAAATTTATTTGAAATCTCGAGGATATCGTTGTTGGAGTAACTCAGACAACGATAAGGTGGACATGCTGTACCATTTCGCTTCTGCAGGGCTGGCCGCAGTACGAATTAAAGAGAGGAAAGATTCAAAGAAGGGGGAGCAGCGGGCAGCAGTAACTATGACTCTCTTAAGGTAGCCAAATGCCTCGTCACTCTGGGAAATTTATTTGAAAATTCGTGGATATCGTCGTTTTAGTAACTCAGACAACGTTAAGGTGGACATGTTCCAGCATTTCGCTTCTGCTTTGACATTCCGCAGTACGAAATAAGGAGAGGAGGATTCAAAGGAAGGGGAGCATCTGGCAGCAGTAACTATGACTCTCTTAAGGTAGCAAATGCCTCGTCATCCGGCGAAGTACATTTGCTAACTCGAGAAACTCGTAGTGGGACTAACTGTGACGACATTAAGGTGGACATACAGTGGCATATCGGTTCTGTAGGACTGGCCATAGCAAGAATGATAAAGGCATAAAGAAATAGGAGCAGCCAGCAGGAGTAACTATGACTCTCTTAAGGTAGCCAAATGCCTCGTCACTCTGCGAAATTTATTTAAAAACTCGAGGATATCGTCGTTGGAGTAACTCAGACTACATTAAGGTGGACATGCTGTACCATTTCGCTTCTGCAGGACTGGCCGCAATACGAATTAAAGAAAAGAAAGATTCAAAGAAGGGGGAGCAGCCGGCAGGAGTAACTATTACTCTTTTAAGGTAGTCAAATGCCTCGTCACTCTGCGTAATTTATTTGAAAACTCGAGGATATCGTCGTTGGAGTTACTCAGACGACGGTATGGTGGACATGCTGTACCATTTGGCTTCTGCAGGGCTGGCCGCAGTACGAATTAAAGATAGGAAAGATTCAAAGAAGGGGGAGCAGCGGGCAGGAGTAACTATGACTCTCTTAAGGTAGCCAAATGCCTCGTCACTCTGCGAAATTTATTTGAAAACTCGTGGATATCGTCATTTTAGTAACTCAGACAACGTTAAGGTGCTCATGTTGCAGCATTTCGCTTCTGCTTGGACATTCCGCAGTACGAATTAAAGAGAGGAAAGATTCAAAGGAAGGGGAGCTTCTGGCTGCAGTAACTATGACTCTGTTAAGGTAGCCAACGCCTCGTCATCCGGCGAAGTACATTTGCTAACTCGAGAAACTCGTAGTGGGAATAACTGTGACGACGTTAAGGTGGACATACAGTGGCATATCGGTTCTGTAGGACTGGCCATAGCAAGAATGATAAAGGCCTAAAGATATGGGAGCAGCCGGCAGGAGTAACTATGAATCTTAAGGTAGTCAAATGCCTCGTCACTCTGCGAAATTTATTTGAAATCTCGAGGATATCGTTGTTGGAGTAACTCAGACAACGATAAGGTGGACATGCTGTACCATTTCGCTTCTGCAGGGCTGGCCGCAGTACGAATTAAAGAGAGGAAAGATTCAAAGAAGGGGGAGCAGCGGGCAGCAGTAACTATGACTCTCTTAAGGTAGCCAAATGCCTCGTCACTCTGGGAAATTTATTTGAAAATTCGTGGATATCGTCGTTTTAGTAACTCAGACAACGTTAAGGTGGACATGTTCCAGCATTTCGCTTCTGCTTTGACATTCCGCAGTACGAAATAAGGAGAGGAGGATTCAAAGGAAGGGGAGCATCTGGCAGCAGTAACTATGACTCTCTTAAGGTAGCAAATGCCTCGTCATCCGGCGAAGTACATTTGCTAACTCGAGAAACTCGTAGTGGGACTAACTGTGACGACATTAAGGTGGACATACAGTGGCATATCGGTTCTGTAGGACTGGCCATAGCAAGAATGATAAAGGCATAAAGAAATAGGAGCAGCCAGCAGGAGTAACTATGACTCTCTTAAGGTAGCCAAATGCCTCGTCACTCTGCGAAATTTATTTAAAAACTCGAGGATATCGTCGTTGGAGTAACTCAGACTACATTAAGGTGGACATGCTGTACCATATCGCTTCTGCAGGACTGGCCGCAATACGAATTAAAGAAAAGAAAGATTCAAAGAAGGGGGAGCAGCCGGCAGGAGTAACTATTACTCTCTTAAGGTAGTCAAATGCCTCGTCACTCTGCGTAATTTATTTGAAAACTCGAGGATATCGTCGTTGGAGTTACTCAGACGACGTTATGGTGGACATGCTGTACCATTTCGCTTCTGCAGGGCTGGCCGCAGTACGAATTAAAGATAGGAAAGATTCAAAGAAGGGGGAGCAGCGGGCAGGAGTAACTATGACTCTCTTAAGGTAGCCAAATGCCTCGTCACTCTGCGAAATTTATTTGAAAACTCGTGGATATCGTCATTTTAGTAACTCAGACAACGTTAAGGTGCTCATGTTGCAGCATTTCGCTTCTGCTTGGACATTCCGCAGTACGAATTAAAGAGAGGAAAGATTCAAAGGAAGGGGAGGTTCTGGCTGCAGTAACTATGACTCTCTTAAGGTAGCCAACGCCTCGTCATCCGGCGAAGTACATTTGCTAACTCGAGAAACTCGTAGTGGGAATAACTGTGACGACGTTAAGGTGGACATACAGTGGCATACCGGTTCTGTAGGACTGGCCATAGCAAGAATGATAAAGGCCTAAAGATATGGGAGCAGCCGGCAGGAGTAACTATGAATCTTAAGGTAGTCAAATGCCTCGTCACTCTGCGAAATTTATTTGAAATCTCGAGGATATCGTTGTTGGAGTAACTCAGACAACGATAAGGTGGACATGCTGTACCATTTCGCTTCTGCAGGGCTGGCCGCAGTACGAATTAAAGAGAGGAAAGATTCAAAGAAGGGGGAGCAGCGGGCAGCTGTAACTATGACTCTCTTAAGGTAGCCAAATGCCTCGTCACTCTGCGAAATTTATCTGAAAATTCGTGGATATCGTCGTTTTAGTAACTCAGACAACGTTAAGGTGGACATGTTCCAGCATTTCGCTTCTGCTTTGACATTCCGCAGTACGAAATAAGGAGTGGAGGATTCAAAGGACGGGGAGCATCTGGCAGCAGTAACTATGACTCTCTTAATTTAGCCAAATGCATTGTCATCCGGCGAAGTACATTTGCTAACTCGAGAAACTCGTAGTGGGAGTAACTGTGACGACGTTAAGGTGGGCATACAGTGGCATATCGGTTCTGTAGGACTGGCCATAGCAAGAATGATAAAGGCCTAAAGAAATGGGAGCAGCCGGCAGGAGTAACTATGACTCTCTTAAGGTAGTCAAATGCCTCGTCACTCTGCGAAATTTATTTGAAATCTCGAGGATATCGTTGTTGGAGTAACTCAGACAACGATAAGGTGGACATGCTGTACCATTTCGCTTCTGCAGGGCTGGCCGCAGTACGAATTAAAGAGAGGAAAGATTCAAAGAAGGGGGAGCAGCGGGCAGCTGTAACTATGACTCTCTTAAGGTAGCCAAATGCCTCGTCACTCTGCGAAATTTATTTGAAAATTCGTGGATATCGTCGTTTTAGTAACTCAGACAACGTTAAGGTGGACATGTTCCAGCATTTCGCTTCTGCTTTGACATTCCGCAGTACGAAATAAGGAGAGGAGGATTCAAAGGAAGGGGAGCATCTGGCAGCAGTAACTATGACTCTCTTAAGGTAGCAAATGCCTCGTCATCCGGCGAAGTACATTTGCTAACTCGAGAAACTCGTAGTGGGACTAACTGTGACGACATTAAGGTGGACATACAGTGGCATATCGGTTCTGTAGGACTGGCCATAGCAAGAATGATAAAGGCATAAAGAAATAGGAGCAGCCAGCAGGAGTAACTATGACTCTCTTAAGGTAGCCAAATGCCTCGTCACTCTGCGAAATTTATTTAAAAACTCGAGGATATCGTCGTTGGAGTAACTCAGACTACATTAAGGTGGACATGCTGTACCATTTCGCTTCTGCAGGACTGGCCGCAATACGAATTAAAGAAAAGAAAGATTCAAAGAAGGGGGAGCAGCCGGCAGGAGTAACTATTACTCTCTTAAGGTAGTCAAATGCCTCGTCACTCTGCGTAATTTATTTGAAAACTCGAGGATATCGTCGTTGGAGTTACTCAGACGGCGTTATGGTGGACATGCTGTACCATTTCGCTTCTGCAGGGCTGGCCGCAGTACGAATTAAAGATAGGAAAGATTCAAAGAAGGGGGAGCAGCGGGCAGGAGTAACTATGACTCTCTTAAGGTAGCCAAATGCCTCGTCACTCTGCGAAATTTATTTGAAAACACGTGGATATCGTCATTTTAGTAACTCTGACAACGTTAAGGTGCTCATGTTGCAGCATTTCGCTTCTGCTTGGACATTCCGCAGTATAAATTAAAGAGAGGAAAGATTCAAAGGAAGGGGAGCTTCTGGCTGCAGTAACTATGACTCTCTTAAGGTAGCCAACGCCTCGTCATCCGGCGAAGTACATTTGCTAACTCGAGAAACTCGTAGTGGGAATAACTGTGACGACGTTAAGGTGGACATACAGTGGCAAATCGGTTCTGTAGGACTGGCCATAGCAAGAATGATAAAGGCCTAAAGATATGGGAGCAGCCGGCAGGAGTAACTATGAATCTTAAGGTAGTCAAATGCCTCGTCACTCTGCGAAATTTATTTGAAATCTCGAGGATATCGTTGTTGGAGTAACTCAGACAACGATAAGGTGGACATGCTGTACCATTTCGCTTCTGCAGGGCTGGCCGCAGTACGAATTAAAGAGAGGAAAGATTCAAAGAAGGGGGAGCAGCGGGCAGCTGTAACTATGACTCTCTTAAGGTAGCCAAATGCCTCGTCACTCTGCGAAATTTATCTGAAAATTCGTGGATATCGTCGTTTTAGTAACTCAGACAACGTTAAGGTGGACATGTTCCAGCATTTCGCTTCTGCTTTGACATTCCGCAGTACGAAATAAGGAGTGGAGGATTCAAAGGACGGGCAGCATCTGGCAGCAGTAACTATGACTCTCTTAATTTAGCCAAATGCATTAACATCCGGCGAAGTACATTTGCTAACTCGAGAAACTCGTAGTGGGAGTAACTGTGACGACGTTAAGGTGGGCATACAGTGGCATGTCGGTTCTGTAGGACTGGCCATAGCAAGAATGATAAAGGCCTAAAGAAATGGGAGCAGCCGGCAGGAGTAACCATGACTCTCTTAAGGTAGTCAAATGCCTCGTCACTCTGCGAAATTTATTTGAAATCTCGAGGATATCGTTGTTGGAGTAACTCAGACAACGATAAGGTGGACATGCTGTACCATTTCGCTTCTGCAGGGCTGGCCGCAGTACGAATTAAAGAGAGGAAAGATTCAAAGAAGGGGGAGCAGCGGGCAGCTGTAACTATGACTCTCTTAAGGTAGCCAAATGCCTCGTCACTCTGCGAAATTTATTTGAAAATTCGTGGATATCGTCGTTTTAGTAACTCAGACAACGTTAAGGTGGACATGTTCCAGCATTTCGCTTCTGCTTTGACATTCCGCAGTACGAAATAAGGAGAGGAGGATTCAAAGGAAGGGGAGCATCTGGCAGCAGTAACTATGACTCTCTTAAGGTAGCAAATGCCTCGTCATCCGGCGAAGTACATTTGCTAACTCGAGAAACTCGTAGTGGGACTAACCGTGACGACATTAAGGTGGACATACAGTGGCATATCGGTTCTGTTTGACTGGCCATAGCAAGAATGATAAAGGCATAAAGAAATAGGAGCAGCCAGCAGGAGTAACTATGACTCTCTTAAGGTAGCCAAATGCCTCGTCACTCTGCGAAATTTATTTAAAAACTCGAGGATATCGTCGTTGGAGTAACTCAGACTACATTAAGGTGGACATGCTGTACCATTTCGCTTCTGCAGGACTGGCCGCAATACGAATTAAAGAAAAGAAAGATTCAAAGAAGGGGGAGCAGCCGGCAGGAGTAACTATTACTCTCTTAAGGTAGTCAAATGCCTCGTCACTCTGCGTAATTTATTTGAAAACTCGAGGATATCGTCGTTGGAGTTACTCAGACGACGGTATGGTGGACATGCTGTACCATTTGGCTTCTGCAGGGCTGGCCGCAGTACGAATTAAAGATAGGAAAGATTCAAAGAAGGGGGAGCAGCGGGCAGGAGTAACTATGACTCTCTTAAAGTAGCCAAATGCCTCGTCACTCTGCGAAATTTATTTGAAAACTCGTGGATATCGTCATTTTAGTAACTCAGACAACGTTAAGGTGCTCATGTTGCAGCATTTCGCTTCTGCTTGGACATTCCGCAGTACGAATTAAAGAGAGGAAAGATTCAAAGGAAGGGGAGCTTCTGGCTGCAGTAACTATGACTCTGTTAAGGTAGCCAACGCCTCGTCATCCGGCGAAGTACATTTGCTAACTCGAGAAACTCGTAGTGGGAATAACTGTGACGACGTTAAGGTGGACATACAGTGGCATATCGGTTCTGTAGGACTGGCCATAGCAAGAATGATAAAGGCCTAAAGATATGGGAGCAGCCGGCAGGAGTAACTATGAATCTTAAGGTAGTCAAATGCCTCGTCACTCTGCGAAATTTATTTGAAATCTCGAGGATATCGTTGTTGGAGTAACTCAGACAACGATAAGGTGGACATGCTGTACCATTTCGCTTCTGCAGGGCTGGCCGCAGTACGAATTAAAGAGAGGAAAGATTCAAAGAAGGGGGAGCAGCGGGCAGCAGTAACTATGACTCTCTTAAGGTAGCCAAATGCCTCGTCACTCTGGGAAATTTATTTGAAAATTCGTGGATATCTTCGTTTTAGTAACTCAGACAACGTTAAGGTGGACATGTTCCAGCATTTCGCTTCTGCTTTGACATTCCGCAGTACGAAATAAGGAGAGGAGGATTCAAAGGAAGGGGAGCATCTGGCAGCAGTAACTATGACTCTCTTAAGGTAGCAAATGCCTCGTCATCCGGCGAAGTACATTTGCTAACTCGAGAAACTCGTAGTGGGACTAACTGTGACGACATTAAGGTGGACATACAGTGGCATATCGGTTCTGTAGGACTGGCCATAGCAAGAATGATAAAGGCATAAAGAAATAGGAGCAGCCAGCAGGAGTAACTATGACTCTCTTAAGGTAGCCAAATGCCTCGTCACTCTGCGAAATTTATTTAAAAACTCCAGGATATCGTCGTTGGAGTAACTCAGACTACATTAAGGTGGACATGCTGTACCATTTCGCTTCTGCAGGACTGGCCGCAATACGAATTAAAGAAAAGAAAGATTCAAAGAAGGGGGAGCAGCCGGCAGGAGTAACTATTACTCTCTTAAGGTAGTCAAATGCCTCGTCACTCTGCGTAATTTATTTGAAAACTCGAGGATATCGTCGTTGGAGTTACTCAGACGACGGTATGGTGGACATGCTGTACCATTTGGCTTCTGCAGGGCTGGCCGCAGTACGAATTAAAGATAGGAAAGATTCAAAGAAGGGGGAGCAGCGGGCAGGAGTAACTATGACTCTCTTAAGGTAGCCAAATGCCTCGTCACTCTGCGAAATTTATTTGAAAACTCGTGGATATCGTCACTTTAGTAACTCAGACAACGTTAAGGTGCCCATGTTGCAGCATTTCGCTTCTGCTTGGACATTCCGCAGTACGAATTAAAGAGAGGAAAGATTCAAAGGAAGGGGAGCTTCTGGCTGCAGTAACTATGACTCTCTTAAGGTAGCCAACGCCTCGTCATCCGGCGAAGTACATTTGCTAACTCGAGAAACTCGTAGTGGGAATAACTGTGACGACGTTAAGGTGGACATACAGTGGCATATCGGTTCTGTAGGACTGGCCATAGCAAGAATGATAAAGGCCTAAAGATATGGGAGCAGCCGGCAGGAGTAACTATGAATCTTAAGGTAGTCAAATGCCTCGTCACTCTGCGAAATTTATTTGAAATCTCGAGGATATCGTTGTTGGAGTAACTCAGACAACGATAAGGTGGACATGCTGTACCATTTCGCTTCTGCAGGGCTGGCCGCAGTACGAATTAAAGAGAGGAAAGATTCAAAGAAGGGGGAGCAGCGGGCAGCAGTAACTATGACTCTCTTAAGGTAGCCAAATGCCTCGTCACTCTGGGAAATTTATTTGAAAATTCGTGGATATCGTCGTTTTAGTAACTCAGACAACGTTAAGGTGGACATGTTCCAGCATTTCGCTTCTGCTTTGACATTCCGCAGTACGAAATAAGGAGAGGAGGATTCAAAGGAAGGGGAGCATCTGGCAGCAGTAACTATGACTCTCTTAAGGTAGCAAATGCCTCGTCATCCGGCGAAGTACATTTGCTAACTCGAGAAACTCGTAGTGGGACTAACTGTGACGACATTAAGGTGGACATACAGTGGCATATCGGTTCTGTAGGACTGGCCATAGCAAGAATGATAAAGGCATAAAGAAATAGGAGCAGCCAGCAGGAGTAACTATGACTCTCTTAAGGTAGCCAAATGCCTCGTCACTCTGCGAAATTTATTTAAAAACTCGAGGATATCGTCGTTGGAGTAACTCAGACTACATTAAGGTGGACATGCTGTACCATTTCGCTTCTGCAGGACTGGCCGCAATACGAATTAAAGAAAAGAAAGATTCAAAGAAGGGGGAGCAGCCGGCAGGAGTAACTATTACTCTTTTAAGGTAGTCAAATGCCTCGTCACTCTGCGTAATTTATTTGAAAACTCGAGGATATCGTCGTTGGAGTTACTCAGACGACGGTATGGTGGACATGCTGTACCATTTGGCTTCTGCAGGGCTGGCCGCAGTACGAATTAAAGATAGGAAAGATTCAAAGAAGGGGGAGCAGCGGGCAGGAGTAACTATGACTCTCTTAAGGTAGCCAAATGCCTCGTCACTCTGCGAAATTTATTTGAAAACTCGTGGATATCGTCATTTTAGTAACTCAGACAACGTTAAGGTGCTCATGTTGCAGCATTTCGCTTCTGCTTGGACATTCCGCAGTACGAATTAAAGAGAGGAAAGATTCAAAGGAAGGGGAGCTTCTGGCTGCAGTAACTATGACTCTGTTAAGGTAGCCAACGCCTCGTCATCCGGCGAAGTACATTTGCTAACTCGAGAAACTCGTAGTGGGAATAACTGTGACGACGTTAAGGTGGACATACAGTGGCATATCGGTTCTGTAGGACTGGCCATAGCAAGAATGATAAAGGCCTAAAGATATGGGAGCAGCCGGCAGGAGTAACTATGAATCTTAAGGTAGTCAAATGCCTCGTCACTCTGCGAAATTTATTTGAAATCTCGAGGATATCGTTGTTGGAGTAACTCAGACAACGATAAGGTGGACATGCTGTACCATTTCGCTTCTGCAGGGCTGGCCGCAGTACGAATTAAAGAGAGGAAAGATTCAAAGAAGGGGGAGCAGCGGGCAGCAGTAACTATGACTCTCTTAAGGTAGCCAAATGCCTCGTCACTCTGGGAAATTTATTTGAAAATTCGTGGATATCGTCGTTTTAGTAACTCAGACAACGTTAAGGTGGACATGTTCCAGCATTTCGCTTCTGCTTTGACATTCCGCAGTACGAAATAAGGAGAGGAGGATTCAAAGGAAGGGGAGCATCTGGCAGCAGTAACTATGACTCTCTTAAGGTAGCAAATGCCTCGTCATCCGGCGAAGTACATTTGCTAACTCGAGAAACTCGTAGTGGGACTAACTGTGACGACATTAAGGTGGACATACAGTGGCATATCGGTTCTGTAGGACTGGCCATAGCAAGAATGATAAAGGCATAAAGAAATAGGAGCAGCCAGCAGGAGTAACTATGACTCTCTTAAGGTAGCCAAATGCCTCGTCACTCTGCGAAATTTATTTAAAAACTCGAGGATATCGTCGTTGGAGTAACTCAGACTACATTAAGGTGGACATGCTGTACCATATCGCTTCTGCAGGACTGGCCGCAATACGAATTAAAGAAAAGAAAGATTCAAAGAAGGGGGAGCAGCCGGCAGGAGTAACTATTACTCTCTTAAGGTAGTCAAATGCCTCGTCACTCTGCGTAATTTATTTGAAAACTCGAGGATATCGTCGTTGGAGTTACTCAGACGACGTTATGGTGGACATGCTGTACCATTTCGCTTCTGCAGGGCTGGCCGCAGTACGAATTAAAGATAGGAAAGATTCAAAGAAGGGGGAGCAGCGGGCAGGAGTAACTATGACTCTCTTAAGGTAGCCAAATGCCTCGTCACTCTGCGAAATTTATTTGAAAACTCGTGGATATCGTCATTTTAGTAACTCAGACAACGTTAAGGTGCTCATGTTGCAGCATTTCGCTTCTGCTTGGACATTCCGCAGTACGAATTAAAGAGAGGAAAGATTCAAAGGAAGGGGAGCTTCTGGCTGCAGTAACTATGACTCTCTTAAGGTAGCCAACGCCTCGTCATCCGGCGAAGTACATTTGCTAACTCGAGAAACTCGTAGTGGGAATAACTGTGACGACGTTAAGGTGGACATACAGTGGCATACCGGTTCTGTAGGACTGGCCATAGCAAGAATGATAAAGGCCTAAAGATATGGGAGCAGCCGGCAGGAGTAACTATGAATCTTAAGGTAGTCAAATGCCTCGTCACTCTGCGAAATTTATTTGAAATCTCGAGGATATCGTTGTTGGAGTAACTCAGACAACGATAAGGTGGACATGCTGTACCATTTCGCTTCTGCAGGGCTGGCCGCAGTACGAATTAAAGAGAGGAAAGATTCAAAGAAGGGGGAGCAGCGGGCAGCTGTAACTATGACTCTCTTAAGGTAGCCAAATGCCTCGTCACTCTGCGAAATTTATCTGAAAATTCGTGGATATCGTCGTTTTAGTAACTCAGACAACGTTAAGGTGGACATGTTCCAGCATTTCGCTTCTGCTTTGACATTCCGCAGTACGAAATAAGGAGTGGAGGATTCAAAGGACGGGGAGCATCTGGCAGCAGTAACTATGACTCTCTTAATTTAGCCAAATGCATTGTCATCCGGCGAAGTACATTTGCTAACTCGAGAAACTCGTAGTGGGAGTAACTGTGACGACGTTAAGGTGGGCATACAGTGGCATATCGGTTCTGTAGGACTGGCCATAGCAAGAATGATAAAGGCCTAAAGAAATGGGAGCAGCCGGCAGGAGTAACTATGACTCTCTTAAGGTAGTCAAATGCCTCGTCACTCTGCGAAATTTATTTGAAATCTCGAGGATATCGTTGTTGGAGTAACTCAGACAACGATAAGGTGGACATGCTGTACCATTTCGCTTCTGCAGGGCTGGCCGCAGTACGAATTAAAGAGAGGAAAGATTCAAAGAAGGGGGAGCAGCGGGCAGCTGTAACTATGACTCTCTTAAGGTAGCCAAATGCCTCGTCACTCTGCGAAATTTATTTGAAAATTCGTGGATATCGTCGTTTTAGTAACTCAGACAACGTTAAGGTGGACATGTTCCAGCATTTCGCTTCTGCTTTGACATTCCGCAGTACGAAATAAGGAGAGGAGGATTCAAAGGAAGGGGAGCATCTGGCAGCAGTAACTATGACTCTCTTAAGGTAGCAAATGCCTCGTCATCCGGCGAAGTACATTTGCTAACTCGAGAAACTCGTAGTGGGACTAACTGTGACGACATTAAGGTGGACATACAGTGGCATATCGGTTCTGTAGGACTGGCCATAGCAAGAATGATAAAGGCATAAAGAAATAGGAGCAGCCAGCAGGAGTAACTATGACTCTCTTAAGGTAGCCAAATGCCTCGTCACTCTGCGAAATTTATTTAAAAACTCGAGGATATCGTCGTTGGAGTAACTCAGACTACATTAAGGTGGACATGCTGTACCATTTCGCTTCTGCAGGACTGGCCGCAATACGAATTAAAGAAAAGAAAGATTCAAAGAAGGGGGAGCAGCCGGCAGGAGTAACTATTACTCTCTTAAGGTAGTCAAATGCCTCGTCACTCTGCGTAATTTATTTGAAAACTCGAGGATATCGTCGTTGGAGTTACTCAGACGGCGTTATGGTGGACATGCTGTACCATTTCGCTTCTGCAGGGCTGGCCGCAGTACGAATTAAAGATAGGAAAGATTCAAAGAAGGGGGAGCAGCGGGCAGGAGTAACTATGACTCTCTTAAGGTAGCCAAATGCCTCGTCACTCTGCGAAATTTATTTGAAAACACGTGGATATCGTCATTTTAGTAACTCTGACAACGTTAAGGTGCTCATGTTGCAGCATTTCGCTTCTGCTTGGACATTCCGCAGTATAAATTAAAGAGAGGAAAGATTCAAAGGAAGGGGAGCTTCTGGCTGCAGTAACTATGACTCTCTTAAGGTAGCCAACGCCTCGTCATCCGGCGAAGTACATTTGCTAACTCGAGAAACTCGTAGTGGGAATAACTGTGACGACGTTAAGGTGGACATACAGTGGCAAATCGGTTCTGTAGGACTGGCCATAGCAAGAATGATAAAGGCCTAAAGATATGGGAGCAGCCGGCAGGAGTAACTATGAATCTTAAGGTAGTCAAATGCCTCGTCACTCTGCGAAATTTATTTGAAATCTCGAGGATATCGTTGTTGGAGTAACTCAGACAACGATAAGGTGGACATGCTGTACCATTTCGCTTCTGCAGGGCTGGCCGCAGTACGAATTAAAGAGAGGAAAGATTCAAAGAAGGGGGAGCAGCGGGCAGCTGTAACTATGACTCTCTTAAGGTAGCCAAATGCCTCGTCACTCTGCGAAATTTATCTGAAAATTCGTGGATATCGTCGTTTTAGTAACTCAGACAACGTTAAGGTGGACATGTTCCAGCATTTCGCTTCTGCTTTGACATTCCGCAGTACGAAATAAGGAGTGGAGGATTCAAAGGACGGGCAGCATCTGGCAGCAGTAACTATGACTCTCTTAATTTAGCCAAATGCATTAACATCCGGCGAAGTACATTTGCTAACTCGAGAAACTCGTAGTGGGAGTAACTGTGACGACGTTAAGGTGGGCATACAGTGGCATGTCGGTTCTGTAGGACTGGCCATAGCAAGAATGATAAAGGCCTAAAGAAATGGGAGCAGCCGGCAGGAGTAACCATGACTCTCTTAAGGTAGTCAAATGCCTCGTCACTCTGCGAAATTTATTTGAAATCTCGAGGATATCGTTGTTGGAGTAACTCAGACAACGATAAGGTGGACATGCTGTACCATTTCGCTTCTGCAGGGCTGGCCGCAGTACGAATTAAAGAGAGGAAAGATTCAAAGAAGGGGGAGCAGCGGGCAGCTGTAACTATGACTCTCTTAAGGTAGCCAAATGCCTCGTCACTCTGCGAAATTTATTTGAAAATTCGTGGATATCGTCGTTTTAGTAACTCAGACAACGTTAAGGTGGACATGTTCCAGCATTTCGCTTCTGCTTTGACATTCCGCAGTACGAAATAAGGAGAGGAGGATTCAAAGGAAGGGGAGCATCTGGCAGCAGTAACTATGACTCTCTTAAGGTAGCAAATGCCTCGTCATCCGGCGAAGTACATTTGCTAACTCGAGAAACTCGTAGTGGGACTAACCGTGACGACATTAAGGTGGACATACAGTGGCATATCGGTTCTGTTTGACTGGCCATAGCAAGAATGATAAAGGCATAAAGAAATAGGAGCAGCCAGCAGGAGTAACTATGACTCTCTTAAGGTAGCCAAATGCCTCGTCACTCTGCGAAATTTATTTAAAAACTCGAGGATATCGTCGTTGGAGTAACTCAGACTACATTAAGGTGGACATGCTGTACCATATCGCTTCTGCAGGACTGGCCGCAATACGAATTAAAGAAAAGAAAGATTCAAAGAAGGGGGAGCAGCCGGCAGGAGTAACTATTACTCTCTTAAGGTAGTCAAATGCCTCGTCACTCTGCGTAATTTATTTGAAAACTCGAGGATATCGTCGTTGGAGTTACTCAGACGACGTTATGGTGGACATGCTGTACCATTTCGCTTCTGCAGGGCTGGCCGCAGTACGAATTAAAGATAGGAAAGATTCAAAGAAGGGGGAGCAGCGGGCAGGAGTAACTATGACTCTCTTAAGGTAGCCAAATGCCTCGTCACTCTGCGAAATTTATTTGAAAACTCGTGGATATCGTCATTTTAGTAACTCAGACAACGTTAAGGTGCTCATGTTGCAGCATTTCGCTTCTGCTTGGACATTCCGCAGTACGAATTAAAGAGAGGAAAGATTCAAAGGAAGGGGAGCTTCTGGCTGCAGTAACTATGACTCTCTTAAGGTAGCCAACGCCTCGTCATCCGGCGAAGTACATTTGCTAACTCGAGAAACTCGTAGTGGGAATAACTGTGACGACGTTAAGGTGGACATACAGTGGCATATCGGTTCTGTAGGACTGGCCATAGCAAGAATGATAAAGGCCTAAAGATATGGGAGCAGCCGGCAGGAGTAACTATGAATCTTAAGGTAGTCAAATGCCTCGTCACTCTGCGAAATTTATTTGAAATCTCGAGGATATCGTTGTTGGAGTAACTCAGACAACGATAAGGTGGACATGCTGTACCATTTCGCTTCTGCAGGGCTGGCCGCAGTACGAATTAAAGAGAGGAAAGATTCAAAGAAGGGGGAGCAGCGGGCAGCTGTAACTATGACTCTCTTAAGGTAGCCAAATGCCTCGTCACTCTGCGAAATTTATCTGAAAATTCGTGGATATCGTCGTTTTAGTAACTCAGACAACGTTAAGGTGGACATGTTCCAGCATTTCGCTTCTGCTTTGACATTCCGCAGTACGAAATAAGGAGTGGAGGATTCAAAGGACGGGGAGCATCTGGCAGCAGTAACTATGACTCTCTTAATTTAGCCAAATGCATTGTCATCCGGCGAAGTACATTTGCTAACTCGAGAAACTCGTAGTGGGAGTAACTGTGACGACGTTAAGGTGGGCATACAGTGGCATATCGGTTCTGTAGGACTGGCCATAGCAAGAATGATAAAGGCCTAAAGAAATGGGAGCAGCCGGCAGGAGTAACTATGACTCTCTTAAGGTAGTCAAATGCCTCGTCACTCTGCGAAATTTATTTGAAATCTCGAGGATATCGTTGTTGGAGTAACTCAGACAACGATAAGGTCTACATGCTGTACCATTTCGCTTCTGCAGGGCTGGCCGCAGTACGAATTAAAGAGAGGAAAGATTCAAAGAAGGGGGAGCAGCGGGCAGCTGTAACTATGACTCTCTTAAGGTAGCCAAATGCCTCGTCACTCTGCGAAATTTATTTGAAAATTCGTGGATATCGTCGTTTTAGTAACTCAGACAACGTTAAGGTGGACATGTTCCAGCATTTCGCTTCTGCTTTGACATTCCGCAGTACGAAATAAGGAGAGGAGGATTCAAAGGAAGGGGAGCATCTGGCAGCAGTAACTATGACTCTCTTAAGGTAGCAAATGCCTCGTCATCCGGCGAAGTACATTTGCTAACTCGAGAAACTCGTAGTGGGACTAACTGTGACGACATTAAGGTGGACATACAGTGGCATATCGGTTCTGTAGGACTGGCCATAGCAAGAATGATAAAGGCATAAAGAAATAGGAGCAGCCAGCAGGAGTAACTATGACTCTCTTAAGGTAGCCAAATGCCTCGTCACTCTGCGAAATTTATTTAAAAACTCCAGGATATCGTCGTTGGAGTAACTCAGACTACATTAAGGTGGACATGCTGTACCATTTCGCTTCTGCAGGACTGGCCGCAATACGAATTAAAGAAAAGAAAGATTCAAAGAAGGGGGAGCAGCCGGCAGGAGTAACTATTACTCTCTTAAGGTAGTCAAATGCCTCGTCACTCTGCGTAATTTATTTGAAAACTCGAGGTTATCGTCGTTGGAGTTACTCAGACGACGGTATGGTGGACATGCTGTACCATTTGGCTTCTGCAGGGCTGGCCGCAGTACGAATTAAAGATAGGAAAGATTCAAAGAAGGGGGAGCAGCGGGCAGGAGTAACTATGACTCTCTTAAGGTAGCCAAATGCCTCGTCACTCTGCGAAATTTATTTGAAAACTCGTGGATATCGTCATTTTAGTAACTCAGACAACGTTAAGGTGCCCATGTTGCAGCATTTCGCTTCTGCTTGGACATTCCGCAGTACGAATTAAAGAGAGGAAAGATTCAAAGGAAGGGGAGCTTCTGGCTGCAGTAACTATGACTCTCTTAAGGTAGCCAACGCCTCGTCATCCGGCGAAGTACATTTGCTAACTCGAGAAACTCGTAGTGGGAATAACTGTGACGACGTTAAGGTGGACATACAGTGGCATATCGGTTCTGTAGGACTGGCCATAGCAAGAATGATAAAGGCCTAAAGATATGGGAGCAGCCGGCAGGAGTAACTATGAATCTTAAGGTAGTCAAATGCCTCGTCACTCTGCGAAATTTATTTGAAATCTCGAGGATATCGTTGTTGGAGTAACTCAGACAACGATAAGGTGGACATGCTGTACCATTTCGCTTCTGCAGGGCTGGCCGCAGTACGAATTAAAGAGAGGAAAGATTCAAAGAAGGGGGAGCAGCGGGCAGCAGTAACTATGACTCTCTTAAGGTAGCCAAATGCCTCGTCACTCTGGGAAATTTATTTGAAAATTCGTGGATATCGTCGTTTTAGTAACTCAGACAACGTTAAGGTGGACATGTTCCAGCATTTCGCTTCTGCTTTGACATTCCGCAGTACGAAATAAGGAGAGGAGGATTCAAAGGAAGGGGAGCATCTGGCAGCAGTAACTATGACTCTCTTAAGGTAGCAAATGCCTCGTCATCCGGCGAAGTACATTTGCTAACTCGAGAAACTCGTAGTGGGACTAACTGTGACGACATTAAGGTGGACATACAGTGGCATATCGGTTCTGTAGGACTGGCCATAGCAAGAATGATAAAGGCATAAAGAAATAGGAGCAGCCAGCAGGAGTAACTATGACTCTCTTAAGGTAGCCAAATGCCTCGTCACTCTGCGAAATTTATTTAAAAACTCGAGGATATCGTCGTTGGAGTAACTCAGACTACATTAAGGTGGACATGCTGTACCATTTCGCTTCTGCAGGACTGGCCGCAATACGAATTAAAGAAAAGAAAGATTCAAAGAAGGGGGAGCAGCCGGCAGGAGTAACTATTACTCTCTTAAGGTAGTCAAATGCCTCGTCACTCTGCGTAATTTATTTGAAAACTCGAGGATATCGTCGTTGGAGTTACTCAGACGACGGTATGGTGGACATGCTGTACCATTTGGCTTCTGCAGGGCTGGCCGCAGTACGAATTAAAGATAGGAAAGATTCAAAGAAGGGGGAGCAGCGGGCAGGAGTAACTATGACTCTCTTAAGGTAGCCAAATGCCTCGTCACTCTGCGAAATTTATTTGAAAACTCGTGGATATCGTCATTTTAGTAACTCAGACAACGTTAAGGTGCTCATGTTGCAGCATTTCGCTTCTGCTTGGACATTCCGCAGTACGAATTAAAGAGAGGAAAGATTCAAAGGAAGGGGAGCTTCTGGCTGCAGTAACTATGACTCTCTTAAGGTAGCCAACGCCTCGTCATCCGGCGAAGTACATTTGCTAACTCGAGAAACTCGTAGTGGGAATAACTGTGACGACGTTAAGGTGGACATACAGTGGCATATCGGTTCTGTAGGACTGGCCATAGCAAGAATGATAAAGGCCTAAAGATATGGGAGCAGCCGGCAGGAGTAACTATGAATCTTAAGGTAGTCAAATGCCTCGTCACTCTGCGAAATTTATTTGAAATCTCGAGGATATCGTTGTTGGAGTAACTCAGACAACGATAAGGTGGACATGCTGTACCATTTCGCTTCTGCAGGGCTGGCCGCAGTACGAATTAAAGAGAGGAAAGATTCAAAGAAGGGGGAGCAGCGGGCAGCAGTAACTATGACTCTCTTAAGGTAGCCAAATGCCTCGTCACTCTGCGAAATTTATTTGAAAATTCGTGGATATCGTCGTTTTAGTAACTCAGACAACGTTAAGGTGGACATGTTCCAGCATTTCTCTTCTGCTTTGACATTCCGCAGTACGAAATAAGGAGAGGAGGATTCAAAGGAAGGGGAGCATCTGGCAGCAGTAACTATGACTCTCTTAAGGTAGCAAATGCCTCGTCATCCGGCGAAGTACATTTGCTAACTCGAGAAACTCGTAGTGGGACTAACTGTGACGACATTAAGGTGGACATACAGTGGCATATCGGTTCTGTAGGACTGGCCATAGCAAGAATGATAAAGGCATAAAGAAATAGGAGCAGCCAGCAGGAGTAACTATGACTCTCTTAAGGTAGCCAAATGCCTCGTCACTCTGCGAAATTTATTTAAAAACTCGAGGATATCGTCGTTGGAGTAACTCAGACTACATTAAGGTGGACATGCTGTACCATATCGCTTCTGCAGGACTGGCCGCAATACGAATTAAAGAAAAGAAAGATTCAAGGAAGGGGGAGCAGCCGGCAGGAGTAACTATTACTCTCTTAAGGTAGTCAAATGCCTCGTCACTCTGCGTAATTTATTTGAAAACTCGAGGATATCGTCGTTGGAGTTACTCAGACGACGTTATGGTGGACATGCTGTACCATTTCGCTTCTGCAGGGCTGGCCGCAGTACGAATTAAAGATAGGAAAGATTCAAAGAAGGGGGAGCAGCGGGCAGGAGTAACTATGACTCTCTTAAGGTAGCCAAATGCCTCGTCACTCTGCGAAATTTATTTGAAAACTCGTGGATATCGTCATTTTAGTAACTCAGACAACGTTAAGGTGCTCATGTTGCAGCATTTCGCTTCTGCTTGGACATTCCGCAGTACGAATTAAAGAGAGGAAAGATTCAAAGGAAGGGGAGCTTCTGGCTGCAGTAACTATGACTCTCTTAAGGTAGCCAACGCCTCGTCATCCGGCGAAGTACATTTGCTAACTCGAGACACTCGTAGTGGGAATAACTGTGACGACGTTAAGGTGGACATACAGTGGCATATCGGTTCTGTAGGACTGGCCATAGCAAGAATGATAAAGGCCTAAAGATATGGGAGCAGCCGGCAGGAGTAACTATGAATCTTAAGGTAGTCAAATGCCTCGTCACTCTGCGAAATTTATTTGAAATCTCGAGGATATCGTTGTTGGAGTAACTCAGACAACGATAAGGTGGACATGCTGTACCATTTCGCTTCTGCAGGGCTGGCCGCAGTACGAATTAAAGAGAGGAAAGATTCAAAGAAGGGGGAGCAGCGGGCAGCTGTAACTATGACTCTCTTAAGGTAGCCAAATGCCTCGTCACTCTGCGAAATTTATCTGAAAATTCGTGGATATCGTCGTTTTAGTAACTCAGACAACGTTAAGGTGGACATGTTCCAGCATTTCGCTTCTGCTTTGACATTCCGCAGTACGAAATAAGGAGTGGAGGATTCAAAGGACGGGGAGCATCTGGCAGCAGTAACTATGACTCTCTTAATTTAGCCAAATGCATTGTCATCCGGCGAAGTACATTTGCTAACTCGAGAAACTCGTAGTGGGAGTAACTGTGACGACGTTAAGGTGGGCATACAGTGGCATATCGGTTCTGTAGGACTGGCCATAGCAAGAATGATGAAGGCCTAAAGAAATGGGAGCAGCCGGCAGGAGTAACTATGACTCTCTTAAGGTAGTCAAATGTCTCGTCACTCTGCGAAATTTATTTGAAATCTCGAGGATATCGTTGTTGGAGTAACTCAGACAACGATAAGGTCTACATGCTGTACCATTTCGCTTCTGCAGGGCTGGCCGCAGTACGAATTAAAGAGAGGAAAGATTCAAAGAAGGGGGAGCAGCGGGCAGCTGTAACTATGACTCTCTTAAGGTAGCCAAATGCCTCGTCACTCTGCGAAATTTATTTGAAAATTCGTGGATATCGTCGTTTTAGTAACTCAGACAACGTTAAGGTGGACATGTTCCAGCATTTCGCATCTGCTTTGACATTCCGCAGTACGAAATAAGGAGAGGAGGATTCAAAGGAAGGGGAGCATCTGGCAGCAGTAACTATGACTCTCTTAAGGTAGCAAATGCCTCGTCATCCGGCGAAGTACATTTGCTAACTCGAGAAACTCGTAGTGGGACTAACTGTGACGACATTAAGGTGGACATACAGTGGCATATCGGTTCTGTAGGACTGGCCATAGCAAGAATGATAAAGGCATAAAGAAATAGGAGCAGCCAGCAGGAGTAACTATGACTCTCTTAAGGTAGCCAAATGCCTCGTCACTCTGCGAAATTTATTTAAAAACTCGAGGATATCGTCGTTGGAGTAACTCAGACTACATTAAGGTGGACATGCTGTACCATTTCGCTTCTGCAGGACTGGCCGCAATACGAATTAAAGAAAAGAAAGATTCAAAGAAGGGGGAGCAGCCGGCAGGAGTAACTATTACTCTCTTAAGGTAGTCAAATGCCTCGTCACTCTGCGTAATTTATTTGAAAACTCGAGGATATCGTCGCTGGAGTTACTCAGACGACGGTATGGTGGACATGCTGTACCATTTGGCTTCTGCAGGGCTGGCCGCAGTACGAATTAAAGATAGGAAAGATTCAAAGAAGGGGGAGCAGCGGGCAGGAGTAACTATGACTCTCTTAAGGTAGCCAAATGCCTCGTCACTCTGCGAAATTTATTTGAAAACTCGTGGATATCGTCATTTTAGTAACTCTGACAACGTTAAGGTGCTCATGTTGCAGCATTTCGCTTCTGCTTGGACATTCCGCAGTACGAATTAAAGAGAGGAAAGATTCAAAGGAAGGGGAGCTTCTGGCTGCAGTAACTATGACTCTCTTAAGGTAGCCAACGCCTCGTCATCCGGCGAAGTACATTTGCTAACTCGAGAAACTCGTAGTGATAATAACTGTGACGACGTTAAGGTGGACATACAGTGGCATATCGGTTCTGTAGGACTGGCCATAGCAAGAATGATAAAGGCCTAAAGATATGGGAGCAGCCGGCAGGAGTAACTATGAATCTTAAGGTAGTCAAATGCTTCGTCACTCTGCGAAATTTATTTGAAATCTCGAGGATATCGTTGTTGGAGTAACTCAGACAACGATAAGGTGGACATGCTGTACCATTTCGCTTCTGCAGGGCTGGCCGCAGTACGAATTAAAGAGAGGAAAGATTCAAAGGGGGGGGGAGCAGCGGGCAGCTGTAACTATGACTCTCTTAAGGTAGCCAAATGCCTCGTCACTCTGCGAAATTTATCTGAAAATTCGTGGATATCGTCGTTTTAGTAACTCAGACAACGTTAAGGTGGACATGTTCCAGCATTTCGCTTCTGCTTTGACATTCCGCAGTACGAAATAAGGAGTGGAGGATTCAAAGGACGGGGAGCATCTGGCAGCAGTAACATTAACATCCGGCGAAGTACATTTGCTAACTCGAGAAACTCGTAGTGGGAGTAACTGTGACGACGTTAAGGTGGGCATACAGTGGCATGTCGGTTCTGTAGGACTGGCCATAGCAAGAATGATAAAGGCCTAAAGAAATGGGAGCAGCCGGCAGGAGTAACTATGACTCTCTTAAGGTAGTCAAATGCCTCGTCACTCTGCGAAATTTATTTGAAATCTCGAGGATATCGTTGTTGGAGTAACTCAGACAACGATAAGGTGGACATGCTGTACCATTTCGCTTCTGCAGGGCTGGCCGCAGTACGAATTAAAGAGAGGAAAGATTCAAAGAAGGGGGAGCAGCGGGCAGCTGTAACTATGACTCTCTTAAGGTAGCCAAATGCCTTGTCACCCTGCGAAATTTATTTGAAAATTCGTGGATATCGTCGTTTTAGTAACTCAGACAACGTTAAGGTGGACATGTTCCAGCATTTCGCTTCTGCTTTGACATTCCGCAGTACGAAATAAGGAGAGGAGGATTCAAAGGAAGGGGAGCATCTGGCAGCAGTAACTATGACTCTCTTAAGGTAGCAAATGCCTCGTCATCCGGCGAAGTACATTTGCTAACTCGAGAAACTCGTAGTGGGACTAACTGTGACGACATTAAGGTGGACATACAGTGGCATATCGGTTCTGTAGGACTGGCCATAGCAAGAATGATAAAGGCATAAAGAAATAGGAGCAGCCAGCAGGAGTAACTATGACTCTCTTAAGGTAGCCAAATGCCTCGTCACTCTGCGTAATTTATTTGAAAACTCGAGGATATCGTCGTTGGAGTTACTCAGACGACGGTATGGTGGACATGCTGTACCATTTGGCTTCTGCAGGGCTGGCCGCAGTACGAATTAAAGATAGGAAAGATTCAAAGAAGGGGGAGCAGCGGGCAGGAGTAACTATGACTCTCTTAAGGTAGCCAAATGCCTCGTCACTCTGCGAAATTTATTTGAAAACTCGTGGATATCGTGATTTTAGTAACTCTGACAACGTTAAGGTGCTCATGTTGCAGCATTTCGCTTCTGCTTGGACATTCCGCAGTACGAATTAAAGAGAGGAAAGATTCAAAGGAAGGGGAGCTTCTGGCTGCAGTAACTATGACTCTCTTAAGGTAGCCAACGCCTCGTCATCCGGCGAAGTACATTTGCTAACTCGAGAAACTCGTAGTGGGAATAACTGTGACGACGTTAAGGTGGACATACAGTGGCATATCGGTTCTGTAGGACTGGCCATAGCAAGAATGATAAAGGCCTAAAGATATGGGAGCAGCCGGCAGGAGTAACTATGAATCTTAAGGTAGTCAAATGCCTCGTCACTCTGCGAAATTTATTTGAAATCTCGAGGATATCGTTGTTGGAGTAACTCAGACAACGATAAGGTGGACATGCTGTACCATTTCGCTTCTGCAGGGCTGGCCGCAGTACGAATTAAAGAGAGGAAAGATTCAAAGGGGGGGGAGCAGCGGGCAGCTGTAACTATGACTCTCTTAAGGTAGCCAAATGCCTCGTCACTCTGCGAAATTTATCTGAAAATTCGTGGATATCGTCGTTTTAGTAACTCAGACAACGTTAAGGTGGACATGTTCCAGCATTTCGCTTCTGCTTTGACATTCCGCAGTACGAAATAAGGAGTGGAGGATTCAAAGGACGGGGAGCATCTGGCAGCAGTAACTATGACTCTCTTAATTTAGCCAAATGCATTGTCATCCGGCGAAGTACATTTGCTAACTCGAGAAACTCGTAGTGGGAGTAACTGTGACGACGTTAAGGTGGGCATACAGTGGCATATCGGTTCTGTAGGACTGACCATAGCAAGAATGATAAAGGCCTAAAGAAATGGGAGCAGCCGGCAGGAGTAACTATGACTCTCTTAAGGTAGTCAAATGCCTCGTCACTCTGCGAAATTTATTTGAAATCTCGAGGATATCGTTGTTGGAGTAACTCAGACAACGATAAGGTGGACATGCTGTACCATTTCGCTTCTGCAGGGCTGGCCGCAGTACGAATTAAAGAGAGGAAAGATTCAAAGAAGGGGGAGCAGCGGGCAGCAGTAACTATGACTCTCTTAAGGTAGCCAAATGCCTCGTCACTCTGCGAAATTTATTTGAAAATTCGTGGATATCGTCGTTTTAGTAACTCAGACAACGTTAAGGTGGACATGTTCCAGCATTTCGCTTCTGCTTTGACATTCCGCAGTACGAAATAAGGAGAGGAGGATTCAAAGGAAAGGGAGCATCTGGCAGCAGTAACTATGACTCTCTTAAGGTAGCAAATGCCTCGTCATCCGGCGAAGTACATTTGCTAACTCGAGAAACTCGTAGTGGGACTAACTGTGACGACATTAAGGTGGACATACAGTGGCATATCGGTTCTGTAGGACTGGCCATAGCAAGAATGATAAAGGCATAAAGAAATAGGAGCAGCCAGCAGGAGTAACTATGACTCTCTTAAGGTAGCCAAATGCCTCGTCACTCTGCGAAATTTATTTAAAAACTCGAGGATATCGTCGTTGGAGTAACTCAGACTACATTAAGGTGGACATGCTGTACCATATCGCTTCTGCAGGACTGGCCGCAATACGAATTAAAGAAAAGAAAGATTCAAAGAAGGGGGAGCAGCCGGCAGGAGTAACTATTACTCTCTTAAGGTAGTCAAATGCCTCGTCACTCTGCGTAATTTATTTGAAAACTCGAGGATATCGTCGTTGGAGTTACTCAGACGACGTTATGGTGGACATGCTGTACCATTTCGCTTCTGCAGGGCTGGCCGCAGTACGAATTAAAGATAGGAAAGATTCAAAGAAGGGGGAGCAGCGGGCAGGAGTAACTATGACTCTCTTAAGGTAGCCAAATGCCTCGTCACTCTGCGAAATTTATTTGAAAACTCGTGGATATCGTCATTTTAGTAACTCAGACAACGTTAAGGTGCTCATGTTGCAGCATTTCGCTTCTGCTTGGACATTCCGCAGTACGAATTAAAGAGAGGAAAGATTCAAAGGAAGGGGAGCTTCTGGCTGCAGTAACTATGACTCTCTTAAGGTAGCCAACGCCTCGTCATCCGGCGAAGTACATTTGCTAACTCGAGACACTCGTAGTGGGAATAACTGTGACGACGTTAAGGTGGACATACAGTGGCATATCGGTTCTGTAGGACTGGCCATAGCAAGAATGATAAAGGCCTAAAGATATGGGAGCAGCCGGCAGGAGTAACTATGAATCTTAAGGTAGTCAAATGCCTCGTCACTCTGCGAAATTTATTTGAAATCTCGAGGATATCGTTGTTGGAGTAACTCAGACAACGATAAGGTGGACATGCTGTACCATTTCGCTTCTGCAGGGCTGGCCGCAGTACGAATTAAAGAGAGGAAAGATTCAAAGAAGGGGGAGCAGCGGGCAGCTGTAACTATGACTCTCTTAAGGTAGCCAAATGCCTCGTCACTCTGCGAAATTTATCTGAAAATTCGTGGATATCGTCGTTTTAGTAACTCAGACAACGTTAAGGTGGACATGTTCCAGCATTTCGCTTCTGCTTTGACATTCCGCAGTACGAAATAAGGAGTGGAGGATTCAAAGGACGGGGAGCATCTGGCAGCAGTAACTATGACTCTCTTAATGTAGCCAAATGCATTGTCATCCGGCGAAGTACATTTGCTAACTCGAGAAACTCGTAGTGGGAGTAACTGTGACGACGTTAAGGTGGGCATACAGTGGCATATCGGTTCTGTAGGACTGGCCATAGCAAGAATGATAAAGGCCTAAAGAAATGGGAGCAGCCGGCAGGAGTAACTATGACTCTCTTAAGGTAGTCAAATGTCTCGTCACACTGCGAAATTTATTTGAAATCTCGAGGATATCGTTGTTGGAGTAACTCAGACAACGATAAGGTCTACATGCTGTACCATTTCGCTTCTGCAGGGCTGGCCGCAGTACGAATTAAAGAGAGGAAAGATTCAAAGAAGGGGGAGCAGCGGGCAGCTGTAACTATGACTCTCTTAAGGTAGCCAAATGCCTCGTCACTCTGCGAAATTTATTTGAAAATTCGTGGATATCGTCGTTTTAGTAACTCAGACAACGTTAAGGTGGACATGTTCCAGCATTTCGCATCTGCTTTGACATTCCGCAGTACGAAATAAGGAGAGGAGGATTCAAAGGAAGGGGAGCATCTGGCAGCAGTAACTATGACTCTCTTAAGGTAGCAAATGCCTCGTCATCCGGCGAAGTACATTTGCTAACTCGAGAAACTCGTAGTGGGACTAACTGTGACGACATTAAGGTGGACATACAGTGGCATATCGGTTCTGTAGGACTGGCCATAGCAAGAATGATAAAGGCATAAAGAAATAGGAGCAGCCAGCAGGAGTAACTATGACTCTCTTAAGGTAGCCAAATGCCTCGTCACTCTGCGAAATTTATTTAAAAACTCGAGGATATCGTCGTTGGAGTAACTCAGACTACATTAAGGTGGACATGCTGTACCATTTCGCTTCTGCAGGACTGGCCGCAATACGAATTAAAGAAAAGAAAGATTCAAAGAAGGGGGAGCAGCCGGCAGGAGTAACTATTACTCTCTTAAGGTAGTCAAATGCCTCGTCACTCTGCGTAATTTATTTGAAAACTCGAGGATATCGTCGTTGGAGTTACTCAGACGACGGTATGGTGGACATGCTGTACCATTTGGCTTCTGCAGGGCTGGCCGCAGTACGAATTAAAGATAGGAAAGATTCAAAGAAGGGGGAGCAGCGGGTTGCAGTAACTATGACTCTCTTAAGGTAGCCAAATGCCTCGTCACTCTGCGAAATTTATTTGAAAACTCGTGGATATCGTCATTTTAGTAACTCTGACAACGTTAAGGTGCTCATGTTGCAGCATTTCGCTTCTGCTTGGACATTCCGCAGTACGAATTAAAGAGAGGAAAGATTCAAAGGAAGGGGAGCTTCTGGCTGCAGTAACTATGACTCTCTTAAGGTAGTCAACGCCTCGTCATCCGGCGAAGTACATTTGCTAACTCGAGAAACTCGTAGTGGGAATAACTGTGACGACGTTAAGGTGGACATACAGTGGCATATCGGTTCTGTAGGACTGGCCATAGCAAGAATGATAAAGGCCTAAAGATATGGGAGCAGCCGGCAGGAGTAACTATGAATCTTAAGGTAGTCAAATGCCTCGTCACTCTGCGAAATTTATTTGAAATCTCGAGGATATCGTTGTTGGAGTAACTCAGACAACGATAAGGTGGACATGCTGTACCATTTCGCTTCTGCAGGGCTGGCCGCAGTACGAATTAAAGAGAGGAAAGATTCAAAGGGGGGGGAGCAGCGGGCAGCTGTAACTATGACTCTCTTAAGGTAGCCAAATGCCTCGTCACTCTGCGAAATTTATCTGAAAATTCGTGGATATCGTCGTTTTAGTAACTCAGACAACGTTAAGGTGGACTTGTTCCAGCATTTCGCTTCTGCTTTGACATTCCGCAGTACGAAATAAGGAGTGGGGGATTCAAAGGACGGGGAGCATCTGGCAGCAGTAACTATGACTCTCTTAATTTAGCCAAATGCACTAACATCCGGCGAAGTACATTTGCTAACTCGAGAAACTCGTAGTGGGAGTAACTGTGACGACGTTAAGGTGGGCATACAGTGGCATGTCGGTTCTGTAGGACTGGCCATAGCAAGAATGATAAAGGCCTAAAGAAATGGGAGCAGCCGGCAGGAGTAACTATGACTCTCTTAAGGTAGTCAAATGCCTCGTCACTCTGCGAAATTTATTTGAAATCTCGAGGATATCGTTGTTGGAGTAACTCAGACAACGATAAGGTGGACATGCTGTACCATTTCGCTTCTGCAGGGCTGGCCGCAGTACGAATTAAAGAGAGGAAAGATTCAAAGAAGGGGGAGCAGCGGGCAGCTGTAACTATGACTCTCTTAAGGTAGCCAAATGCCTTGTCACCCTGCGAAATTTATTTGAAAATTCGTGGATATCGTCGTTTTAGTAACTCAGACAACGTTAAGGTGGACATGTTCCAGCATTTCGCTTCTGCTTTGACATTCCGCAGTACGAAATAAGGAGAGGAGGATTCAAAGGAAGGGGAGCATCTGGCAGCAGTAACTATGACTCTCTTAAGGTAGCAAATGCCTCGTCATCCGGCGAAGTACATTTGCTAACTCGAGAAACTCGTAGTGGGACTAACTGTGACGACATTAAGGTGGACATACAGTGGCATATCGGTTCTGTAGGACTGGCCATAGCAAGAATGATAAAGGCATAAAGAAATAGGAGCAGCCAGCAGGAGTAACTATGACTCTCTTAAGGTAGCCAAATGCCTCGTCACTCTGCGTAATTTATTTGAAAACTCGAGGATATCGTCGTTGGAGTTACTCAGACGACGGTATGGTGGACATGCTGTACCATTTGGCTTCTGCAGGGCTGGCCGCAGTACGAATTAAAGATAGGAAAGATTCAAAGAAGGGGGAGCAGCGGGCAGGAGTAACTATGACTCTCTTAAGGTAGCCAAATGCCTCGTCACTCTGCGAAATTTATTTGAAAACTCGTGGATATCGTCATTTTAGTAACTCTGACAACGTTAAGGTGCTCATGTTGCAGCATTTCGCTTCTGCTTGGACATTCCGCAGTACGAATTAAAGAGAGGAAAGATTCAAAGGAAGGGGAGCTTCTGGCTGCAGTAACTATGACTCTCTTAAGGTAGCCAACGCCTCGTCATCCGGCGAAGTACATTTGCTAACTCGAGAAACTCGTAGTGGGAATAACTGTGACGACGTTAAGGTGGACATACAGTGGCATATCGGTTCTGTAGGACTGGCCATAGCAAGAATGATAAAGGCCTAAAGATATGGGAGCAGCCGGCAGGAGTAACTATGAATCTTAAGGTAGTCAAATGCCTCGTCACTCTGCGAAATTTATTTGAAATCTCGAGGATATCGTTGTTGGAGTAACTCAGACAACGATAAGGTGGACATGCTGTACCATTTCGCTTCTGCAGGGCTGGCCGCAGTACGAATTAAAGAGAGGAAAGATTCAAAGGGGGGGGAGCAGCGGGCAGCTGTAACTATGACTCTCTTAAGGTAGCCAAATGCCTCGTCACTCTGCGAAATTTATCTGAAAATTCGTGGATATCGTCGTTTTAGTAACTCAGACAACGTTAAGGTGGACATGTTCCAGCATTTCGCTTCTGCTTTGACATTCCGCAGTACGAAATAAGGAGTGGAGGATTCAAAGGACGGGGAGCATCTGGCAGCAGTAACTATGACTCTCTTAATTTAGCCAAATGCATTGTCATCCGGCGAAGTACATTTGCTAACTCGAGAAACTCGTAGTGGGAGTAACTGTGACGACGTTAAGGTGGGCATACAGTGGCATATCGGTTCTGTAGGACTGGCCATAGCAAGAATGATAAAGGCCTAAAGAAATGGGAGCTGCCGGCAGGAGTAACTATGACTCTCTTAAGGTAGTCAAATGCCTCGTCACTCTGCGAAATTTATTTGAAATCTCGAGGATATCGTTGTTGGAGTAACTCAGACAACGATAAGGTGGACATGCTGTACCATTTCGCTTCTGCAGGGCTGGCCGCAGTACGAATTAAAGAGAGGAAAGATTCAAAGAAGGGGGAGCAGCGGGCAGCTGTAACTATGACTCTCTTAAGGTAGCCAAATGCCTCGTCACTCTGCGAAATTTATTTGAAAATTCGTGGATATCGTCGTTTTAGTAACTCAGACAACGTTAAGGTGGACATGTTCCAGCATTTCGCTTCTGCTTTGACATTCCGCAGTACGAAATAAGGAGAGGAGGATTCAAAGGAAGGGGAGCATCTGGCAGCAGTAACTATGACTCTCTTAAGGTAGCAAATGCCTCGTCATCCGGCGAAGTACATTTGCTAACTCGAGAAACTCGTAGTGGGACTAACTGTGACGACATTAAGGTGGACATACAGTGGCATATCGGTTCTGTAGGACTGGCCATAGCAAGAATGATAAAGGCCTAAAGAAATGGGAGCAGCCGGCAGGAGTAACTATGACTCTCTTAAGGTAGTCAAATGCCTCGTCACTCTGCGTAATTTATTTGAAAACTCGAGGATATCGTCGTTGGAGTTACTCAGACGACGTTATGGTGGACATGCTGTACCATTACGCTTCTGCAGGGCTGGCCGCAGTACGAATTAAAGATAGGAAAGATTCAAAGAAGGGGGAGCAGCGGGTAGGAGTAACTATGACTCTCTTAAGGTAACCAAATGCCTCGTCACTCTGCGAAATTTATTTGAAAACTCGTGGATATCGTCATTTTAGTAACTCAGACAACGTTAAGGTGCTCATGTTGCAGCATTTCGCTTCTGCTTGGACATTCCGCAGTACGAATAAAAGAGAGGAAAGATTCAAACTAAGGGGAGCTTCTGGCTGCAGTAACTATGACTCTCTTAAGGTAGCCAACGCCTCGTCATCCGGCGAAGTACATTTGCTAACTCGAGAAACTCGTAGTGGGAATAACTGTGACGACGTTAAGGTGGACATACAGTGGCATATCGGTTCTGTAGGACTGGCCATAGCAAGAATGATAAAGGCCTAAAGATATGGGAGCAGCCGGCAGGAGTAACTATGAATCTTAAGGTAGTCAAATGCCTCGTCACTCTGCGAAATTTATTTGAAATCTCGAGGATATCGTTGTTGGAGTAGCTCAGACAACGATAAGGTGGACGTGCTGTACCATTTCGCTTCTGCAGGGCTGGCCGCAGTACGAATTAAAGAGAGGAAAGATTCAAAGAAGGGGGAGCAGCGGGCAGCTGTAACTATGACTCTCTTAAGGTAGCCAAATGCCTCGTCACTCTGCGAAATTTATCTGAAAATTCGTGGATATCGTCGTTTTAGTAACTCAGAGAACGTTAAGGTGGACATGTTCCAGCATTTCGCCTCTGCTTTGACATTCCGCAGTACGAAATAAGGAGTGGAGGATTCAAAGGACGGGGAGCATCTGGCAGCAGTAACTATGACTCTCTTAATTTAGCCAAATGCCTCGTCATCCGGCGAAGTACATTTGCTAACTCGAGAAACTCGTAGTGGGAGTAACTGTGACGACGTTAAGGTGGACATACAGTGGCATATCGGTTCTGTAGGACTGGCCATAGCAAGAACGATAAAGGCCTAAAGATATGGGAGCAGCCGGCAGGAGTAACTATGAATCTTAAGGTAGTCAAATGCCTCGTCACTCTGCGAAATTTATTTGAAATCTCGAGGATATCGTTGTTGGAGTAACTCAGACAACGATAAGGTGGACATGCTGTACCATTTCGCTTCTGCAGGGCTGGCCGCAGTACGAATTAAAGAGAGGAAAGATTCAAAGAAGGGGGAGCAGCGGGCAGCTGTAACTATGACTCTCTTAAGGTAGCCAAATGCCTCGTCACTCTGCGAAATTTATCTGAAAATTCGTGGATATCGTCGTTTTAGTAACTCAGACAACGTTAAGGTGGACATGTTCCAGCATTTCGCTTCTGCTTTGACATTCCGCAGTACGAAATAAGGAGTGGAGGATTCAAAGGACGGGGAGCATCTGGCAGCAGTAACTATGACTCTCTTAATTTAGCCAAATGCCTCGTCATCCGGCGAAGTACATTTGCTAACTCGAGAAACTCGTAGTGGGAGTAACTGTGACGACGTTAAGGTGGACATACAGTGGCATATCGGTTCTGTAGGACTGGCCATAGCAAGAATGATAAAGGCCTAAAGATATGGGAGCAGCCGGCAGGAGTAACTATGAATCTTAAGGTAGTCAAATGCCTCGTCACTCTGCGAAATTTATTTGAAATCTCGAGGATATCGTTGTTGGAGTAACTCAGACAACGATAAGGTGGACATGCTGTACCATTTCGCTTCTGCAGGGCTGGCCGCAGTACGAATTAAAGAGAGGAAAGATTCAAAGAAGGGGGAGCAGCGGGCAGCTGTAACTATGACTCTCTTAAGGTAGCCAAATGCCTCGTCACTCTGCGAAATTTATCTGAAAATTCGTGGATATCGTCGTTTTAGTAACTCAGACAACGTTAAGGTGGACATGTTCCAGCATTTCGCTTCTGCTTTGACATTCCGCAGTACGAAATAAGGAGTGGAGGATTCAAAGGACGGGGAGCATCTGGCAGCAGTAACTATGACTCTCTTAATTTAGCCAAATGCCTCGTCATCCGGCGAAGTACATTTGCTAACTCGAGAAACTCGTAGTGGGAGTAACTGTGACGACGTTAAGGTGGACATACAGTGGCATATCGGTTCTGTAGGACTGGCCATAGCAAGAATGATAAAGGCCTAAAGAAATGGGAGCAGCCGGCAGGAGTAACTATGACTCTCTTAAGGTAGTCAAATGCCTCGTCACTCTGCGAAATTTATTTGAAATCTCGAGGATATCGTTGTTGGAGTAACTCAGACAACGATAAGGTGGACATGCTGTACCATTTCGCTTCTGCAGGGCTGGCCGCAGTACGAATTAAAGAGAGGAAAGATTCAAAGAAGGGGGAGCAGCGGGCAGCTGTAACTATGACTCTCTTAAGGTAGCCAAATGCCTCGTCACTCTGCGAAATTTATTTGAAAATTCGTGGATATCGTCGTTTTAGTAACTCAGACAACGTTAAGGTGGACATGTTCCAGCATTTCGCTTCTGCTTTGACATTCCGCAGTACGAAATAAGGAGACGAGGATTCAAAGGAAGGGGAGCATCTGGCAGCAGTAACTATGACTCTCTTAAGGTAGCAAATGCCTCGTCATCCGGCGAAGTACATTTGCTAACTCGTGAAACTCGTAGTGGGACTAACTGTGACGACATTAAGGTGGACATACAGTGGCATATCGGTACTGTAGGACTGGCCATAGCAAGAATGATAAAGGCATAAAGAAATAGGAGCAGCCAGCAGGAGTAACTATGACTCTCTTAAGGTAGCCAAATGCCTCGTCACTCTGCGAAATTTATTTAAAAACTCGAGGATATCGTCGTTGGAGTAACTCAGACTACATTAAGGTGGACATGCTGTACCATTTCGCTTCTGCAGGACTGGCCGCAATACGAATTAAAGAAAAGAAAGATTCAAAGAAGGGGGAGCAGCCGGCAGGAGTAACTATTACTCTCTTAAGGTAGTCAAATGCCTCGTCACTCTGCGTAATTTATTTGAAAACTCGAGGATATCGTCGTTGGAGTTACTCAGACGACGTTATGGTGGACATGCTGTACCATTACGCTTCTGCAGGGCTGGCCGCAGTACGAATTAAAGATAGGAAAGATTCAAAGAAGGGGGAGCAGCGGGCAGGAGTAACTATGACTCTCTTAAGGTAGCCAAATGCCTCGTCACTCTGCGAAATTTATTTGAAAACTCGTGGATATCGTCATTTTAGTAACTCAGACAACGTTAAGGTGCTCATGTTGCAGCATTTCGCTTCTGCTTGGACATTCCGCAGTACGAATTAAAGAGAGGAAAGATTCAAAGGAAGGGGAGCTTCTGGCTGCAGTAACTATGACTCTCTTAAGGTAGCCAACGCCTCGTCATCCGGCGAAGTACATTTGCTAACTCGAGAAACTCGTAGTGGGAATAACTGTGACGACGTTAAGGTGGACATACAGTGGCATATCGGTTCTGTAGGACTGGCCATAGCAAGAATGATAAAGGCCTAAAGATATGGGAGCAGCCGGCAAGAGTAACTATGAATCTTAAGGTAGTCAAATGCCTCGTCACTCTGCGAAATTTATTTGAAATCTCGAGGATATCGTTGTTGGAGTAGCTCAGACAACGATAAGGTGGACGTGCTGTACCATTTCGCTTCTGCAGGGCTGGCCGCAGTACGAATTAAAGAGAGGAAAGATTCAAAGAAGGGGGAGCAGCGGGCAGCTGTAACTATGACTCTCTTAAGGTAGCCAAATGCCTCGTCACTCTGCGAAATTTATCTGAAAATTCGTGGATATCGTCGTTTTAGTAACTCAGACAACGTTAAGGTGGACATGTTCCAGCATTTCGCTTCTGCTTTGACATTCCGCAGTACGAAATAAGGAGTGGAGGATTCAAAGGACGGGGAGCATCTGGCAGCAGTAACTATGACTCTCTTAATTTAGCCAAATGCCTCGTCATCCGGCGAAGTACATTTGCTAACTCGAGAAACTCGTAGTGGGAGTAACTGTGACGACGTTAAGGTGGACATACAGTGGCATATCGGTTCTGTAGGACTGGCCATAGCAAGAATGATAAAGGCCTAAAGATATGGGAGCAGCCGGCAGGAGTAACTATGAATCTTAAGGTAGTCAAATGCCTCGTCACTCTGCGAAATTTATTTGAAATCTCGAGGATATCGTTGTTGGAGTAACTCAGACAACGATAAGGTGGACATGCTGTACCATTTCGCTTCTGCAGGGCTGGCCGCAGTACGAATTAAAGAGAGGAAAGATTCAAAGAAGGGGGAGCAGCGGGCAGCTGTAACTATGACTCTCTTAAGGTAGCCAAATGCCTCGTCACTCTGCGAAATTTATCTGAAAATTCGTGGATATCGTCGTTTTAGTAACTCAGACAACGTTAAGGTGGACATGTTCCAGCATTTCGCTTCTGCTTTGACATTCCGCAGTACGAAATAAGGAGTGGAGGATTCAAAGGACGGGGAGCATCTGGCAGCAGTAACTATGACTCTCTTAATTTAGCCAAATGCCTCGTCATCCGGCGAAGTACATTTGCTAACTCGAGAAACTCGTAGTGGGAGTAACTGTGACGACGTTAAGGTGGACATACAGTGGCATATCGGTTCTGTAGGACTGGCCATAGCAAGAATGATAAAGGCCTAAAGAAATGGGAGCAGCCGGCAGGAGTAACTATGACTCTCTTAAGGTAGTCAAATGCCTCGTCACTCTGCGAAATTTATTTGAAATCTCGAGGATATCGTTGTTGGAGTAACTCAGACAACGATAAGGTGGACATGCTGTACCATTTCGCTTCTGCAGGGCTGGCCGCAGTACGAATTAAAGAGAGGAAAGATTCAAAGAAGGGGGAGCAGCGGGCAGCTGTAACTATGACTCTCTTAAGGTAGCCAAATGCCTCGTCACTCTGCGAAATTTATTTGAAAATTCGTGGATATCGTCGTTTTAGTAACTCAGACAACGTTAAGGTGGACATGTTCCAGCATTTCGCTTCTGCTTTGACATTCCGCAGTACGAAATAAGGAGAGGAGGATTCAAAGGAAGGGGAGCATCTGGCACCAGTAACTATGACTCTCTTAAGGTAGCAAATGCCTCGTCATCCGGCGAAGTACATTTGCTAACTCGTGAAACTCGTAGTGGGACTAACTGTGACGACATTAAGGTGGACATACAGTGGCATATCGGTACTGTAGGACTGGCCATAGCAAGAATGATAAAGGCATAAAGAAATAGGAGCAGCCAGCAGGAGTAACTATGACTCTCTTAAGGTAGCCAAATGCCTCGTCACTCTGCGAAATTTATTTAAAAACTCGAGGATATCGTCGTTGGAGTAACTCAGACTACATTAAGGTGGACATGCTGTACCATTTCGCTTCTGCAGGACTGGCCGCAATACGAATTAAAGAAAAGAAAGATTCAAAGAAGGGGGAGCAGCCGGCAGGAGTAACTATTACTCTCTTAAGGTAGTCAAATGCCTCGTCACTCTGCGTAATTTATTTGAAAACTCGAGGATATCGTCGTTGGAGTTACTCAGACGACGGTATGGTGGACATGCTGTACCATTTGGCTTCTGCAGGGCTGGCCGCAGTACGAATTAAAGATAGGAAAGATTCAAAGAAGGGGGAGCAGCGGGCAGGAGTAACTATGACTCTCTTAAGGTAGCCAAATGCCTCGTCACTCTGCGAAATTTATTTGAAAACTCGTGGATATCGTCATTTTAGTAACTCAGACAACGTTAAGGTGCTCATGTTGCAGCATTTCGCTTCTGCTTGGACATTCCGCAGTACGAATTAAAGAGAGGAAAGATTCAAAGGAAGGGGAGCTTCTGGCTGCAGTAACTATGACTCTCTTAAGGTAGCCAACGCCTCGTCATCCGGCGAAGTACATTTGCTAACTCGAGAAACTCGTAGTGGGAATAACTGTGACGACGTTAAGGTGGACATACAGTGGCATATCGGTTCTGTAGGACTGGCCATAGCAAGAATGATAAAGGCCTAAAGATATGGGAGCAGCCGGCAGGAGTAACTATGAATCTTAAGGTAGTCAAATGCCTCGTCACTCTGCGAAATTTATTTGAAATCTCGAGGATATCGTTGTTGGAGTAACTCAGACAACGATAAGGTGGACATGCTGTACCATTTCGCTTCTGCAGGGCTGGCCGCAGTACGAATTAAAGAGAGGAAAGATTCAAAGAAGGGGGAGCAGCGGGCAGCTGTAACTATGACTCTCTTAAGGTAGCCAAATGCCTCGTCACTCTGCGAAATTTATCTGAAACTTCGTGGATATCGTCGTTTTAGTAACTCAGACAACGTTAAGGTGGACATGTTCCAGCATTTCGCTTCTGCTTTGACATTCCGCAGAACGAAATAAGGAGTGGAGGATTCAAAGGACGGGGAGCATCTGGCAGCAGTAACTATGACTCTCTTAATTTAGCCAAATGCCTCGTCATCCGGCGAAGTACATTTGCTAACTCGAGAAACTCGTAGTGGGAGTAACTGTGACGACGTTAAGGTGGACATACAGTGGCATATCGGTTCTGTAGGACTGGCCATAGCAAGAATGATAAAGGCCTAAAGAAATGGGAGCAGCCGGCAGGAGTAACTATGACTCTCTTAAGGTAGTCAAATGTCTCGTCACTCTGCGAAATTTATTTGAAATCTCGAGGATATCGTTGTTGGAGTAACTCAGACAACGATAAGGTGGACATGCTGTACCATTTCGCTTCTGCAGGGCTGGCCGCAGTACGAATTAAAGAGAGGAAAGATTCAAAGAAGGGGGAGCAGCGGGCAGCTGTAACTATGACTCTCTTAAGGTAGCCAAATGCCTCGTCACTCTGCGAAATTTATTTGAAAATTCGTGGATATCTTCGTTTTAGTAACTCAGACAACGTTAAGGTGGACATGTTCCAGCATTTCGCTTCTGCTTTGACATTCCGCAGTACGAAATAAGGAGAGGAGGATTCAAAGGAAGGGGAGCATCTGGCAGCAGTAACTATGACTCTCTTAAGGTAGCAAATGCCTCGTCATCCGGCGAAGTACATTTGCTAACTCGAGAAACTCGTAGTGGGACTAACTGTGACGACATTAAGGTGGACATACAGTGGCATATCGGTTCTGTAGGACTGGCCATAGCAAGAATGATAAAGGCATAAAGAAATAGGAGCAGCCAGCAGGAGTAACTATGACTCTCTTAAGGTAGCCAAATGCCTCGTCACTCTGCGAAATTTATTTAAAAACTCGAGGATATCGTCGTTGGAGTAACTCAGACTACATTAAGGTGGACATGCTGTACCATTTCGCTTCTGCAGGACTGGCCGCAATACGAATTAAAGAAAAGAAAGATTCAAAGAAGGGGGAGCAGCCGGCAGGAGTAACTATTACTCTCTTAAGGTAGTCAAATGCCTCGTCACTCTGCGTAATTTATTTGAAAACTCGAGGATATCGTCGTTGGAGTTACTCAGACGACGTTATGGTGGACATGCTGTACCATTACGCTTCTGCAGGGCTGGCCGCAGTACGAATTAAAGATAGGAAAGATTCAAAGAAGGGGGAGCAGCGGGCAGGAGTAACTATGACTCTCTTAAGGTAGCCAAATGCCTCGTCACTCTGCGAAATTTATTTGAAAACTCGTGGATATCGTCATTTTAGTAACTCAGACAACGTTAAGGTGCTCATGTTGCAGCATTTCGCTTCTGCTTGGACATTCCGCAGTACGAATTAAAGAGAGGAAAGATTCAAAGGAAGGGGAGCTTCTGGCTGCAGTAACTATGACTCTCTTAAGGTAGCCAACGCCTCGTCATCCGGCGAAGTACATTTGCTAACTCGAGAAACTCGTAGTGGGAATAACTGTGACGACGTTAAGGTGGACATACAGTGGCATATCGGTTCTGTAGGACTGGCCATAGCAAGAATGATAAAGGCCTAAAGATATGGGAGCAGCCGGCAGGAGTAACTATGAATCTTAAGGTAGTCAAATGCCTCGTCACTCTGCGAAATTTATTTGAAATCTCGAGGATATCGTTGTTGGAGTAGCTCAGACAACGATAAGGTGGACGTGCTGTACCATTTCGCTTCTGCAGGGCTGGCCGCAGTACGAATTAAAGAGAGGAAAGATTCAAAGAAGGGGGAGCAGCGGGCAGCTGTAACTATGACTCTCTTAAGGTAGCTAAATGCCTCGTCACTCTGCGAAATTTATCTGAAAATTCGTGGATATCGTCGTTTTAGTAACTCAGACAACGTTAAGGTGGACATGTTCCAGCATTTCGCTTCTGCTTTGACATTCCGCAGTACGAAATAAGGAGTGGAGGATTCAAAGGACGGGGAGCATCTGGCAGCAGTAACTATGACTCTCTTAATTTAGCCAAATGCCTCGTCATCCGGCGAAGTACATTTGCTAACTCGAGAAACTCGTAGTGGGACTAACTGTGACGACATTAAGGTGGACATACAGTGGCATATCGGTTCTGTGGGACTGGCCATAGCAAGAATGATAAAGGCATAAAGAAATAGGAGCAGCCAGCAGGAGTAACTATGACTCTCTTAAGGTAGCCAAATGCCTCGTCACTCTGCGAAATTTATTTAAAAACTCGAGGATATCGTCGTTGGAGTAACTCATACTACATTAAGGTGGACATTCTGTACCTTTTCGCTTCTGCAGGACTGGCCGCAATACGAATTAAAGAAAAGAAAGATTCAAAGAAGGGGGAGCAGCCGGCAGGAGTAACTATTACTCTCTTAAGGTAGTCAAATGCCTCGTCACTCTGCGTAATTTATTTGAAAACTCGAGGATATCGTCGTTGGAGTTACTCAGACGACGTTATGGTGGACATGCTGTACCATTTCGCTTCTGCAGGGCTGGCCGCAGTACGAATTAAAGATAGGAAAGATTCAAAGAAGGGGGAGCAGCGGGCAGGAGTAACTGTGACTCTCTTAAGGTAGCCAAATGCCTCGTCACTCTGCGAAATTTATTTGAAAACTCGTGGATATCGTCATTTTAGTAACTCAGACAACGTTAAGGTGCTCATGTTGCAGCATTTCGCTTCTGCTTGGACATTCCGCAGTACGAATTAAAGAGAGGAAAGATTCAAAGGAAGGGGAGCTTCTGGCTGCAGTAACTATGACTCTCTTAAGGTAGCCAACGCCTCGTCATCCGGCGAAGTACATTTGCTAACTCGAGAAACTCGTAGTGGGAATAACTGTGACGACGTTAAGGTGGACATACAGTGGCATATCGGTTCTGTAGGACTGGCCATAGCAAGAATGATAAAGGCCTAAAGATATGGGAGCAGCCGGCAGGAGTAACTATGAATCTTAAGGTAGTCAAATGCCTCGTCACTCTGCGAAATTTATTTGAAATCTCGAGGATATCGTTGTTGGAGTAACTCAGACAACGATAAGGTGGACATGCTGTACCATTTCGCTTCTGCAGGGCTGGCCGCAGTACGAATTAAAGAGAGGAAAGATTCAAAGAAGGGGGAGCAGCGGGCAGCTGTAACTATGACTCTCTTAAGGTAGCCAAATGCCTCGTCACTCTGCGAAATTTATCTGAAAATTCGTGGATATCGTCGTTTTAGTAACTCAGACAACGTTAAGGTGGACATGTTCCAGCATTTCGCTTCTGCTTTGACATTCCGCAGTACGAAATAAGGAGTGGAGGATTCAAAGGACGGGGAGCATCTGGCAGCAGTAACTATGACTCTCTTTATTTAGCCAAATGCATTGTCATCCGGCGAAGTACATTTGCTAATTCGAGAAACTCGTAGTGGGAGTAACTGTGACGACGTTAAGGTGGGCATACAGTGGCATATCGGTTCTGTAGGACTGGCCATAGCAAGAATGATAAAGGCCTAAAGAAATGGGAGCAGCCGGCAGGAGTAACTATGACTCTCGTAAGGTAGTCAAATGCCTCGTCACTCTGCGAAATTTATTTGAAATCTCGAGGATATCGTTGTTGGAGTAACCCAGACAACGATAAGGTGGACATGCTGTACCATTTCGCTTCTGCAGGGCTGGCCGCAGTACGAATTAAAGAGAGGAAAGATTCAAAGAAGTTGGAGCAGCGGGCAGCAGTAACTATGACTCTCTTAAGGTAGCCAAATGCCTCGTCACTCTGCGAAATTTATTTGATAATTCGTGGATATCGTCGTTTTAGTAACTCAGACAACGTTAAGGTGGACATGTTCCAGCATTTCGCTTCTGCTTTGACATTCCGCAGTACGAAATAAGGAGAGGAGGATTCAAGGGAAGGGGAGCATCTGGCAGCAGTAACTATGACTCTCTTAAGGTAGCAAATGCCTCGTCATCCGGCGAAGTACATTTGCTAACTCGAGAAACTCGTAGTGGGACTAACTGTGACGACATTAAGGTGGACATACAGTGGCATATCGGTTCTGTAGGACTGGGCATAGCAAGGATGATAAAGGCCTAAAGAAATGGGAGCAGCCGGTAGGAGTAACTATGACTCTCTTAAGGTAGCCAAATGCCACGTCACTCTGCGAAATTAATTTGAAAACTCGAGGATATCGACGTTGGAGTAACTCAGACAACGTTAAGGTGGACATGCTGTACCATTTCGCTTCCGCAGGACTGGCCGCAATACGAATTAAAAAGAGGAAAGATTCAAAGTTGGGGGAGCAGCGGGGTGCAGTAACTATGACTCCCTTAAGGTAGCCAAATGCCTCGTCACTCTGCGAAATTTATTTGAAAACTCGTCGATATCGTAGTTGGAGTAACTCAGACAACGTTAGGGTGGACAAGTTGCAACATTTCGCTTCTTATTGGACATTCCGCAATATGAATTAAAGAAAGGAAAGATTCAAAGGAAGGGGAGCATCTGGCTGCAGTAACTATGACTCTCTTAAGGTAGCCAAATGATTCGTCATCCGTCGAAGTACGTTTGCTAACTCGAGAAACTCGTAGTGGGAGTAACTGTGACGACGTTAAGGTGGACATACAGTGGCATATCGGTTCTGTAGGACTTACCATAGCAAGAATGATAAATCCAAAAGAAATGGGAGCAGCCGGCAGGAGTAACTATGACTCTCTTAAGGTAGCCAAATGCCCCGTCACTCTGCGAAATTTATTTACAACTCGAGGATATCGTCGTTGGAGTAACTCAGACAACGTTAAGGTGGACATGCTGTACCATTTCGCTTCTGCAGGACTGGCCGCAATACGAATTAAAGAGAGGAAAGTTTCAAAGGAGGGGGAGCAGCGGGCAGCAGTAACTTCGACTCACTTAAGGTAGCCAAATACCTCGTCACTCTGCGAAACTTATTTGAAAACTCGTCGATGTCGTCGTTGGAGTAACTCAGACAACGTTAAGACGGACAAAGTGCAGCATTATGCTTCTGCTTGGACATTCCACAGTACGAATTAAACAGAGGAAAGATTCAAAGAAGGGGGAGCAGCGGGCAGCTGTAACTATGACTCTCTTAAGGTAGCCAAATGCCTCGTCACTCTGCGAAATTTATCTGAAACTTCGTGGATATCGTCGTTTTAGTAACTCAGACAACGTTAAGGTGGACATGTTCCAGCATTTCGCTTCTGCTTTGACATTCCGCAGAACGAAATAAGGAGTGGAGGATTCAAAGGACGGGGAGCATCTGGCAGCAGTAACTAGGACTCTCTTAATTTAGCCAAATGCCTCGTCATCCGGCGAAGTACATTTGCTAACTCGAGAAACTCGTAGTGGGAGTAACTGTGACGACGTTAAGGTGGACATACAGTGGCATATCGGTTCTGTAGGACTGGCCATAGCAAGAATGATAAAGGCCTAAAGAAATGGGAGCAGCCGGCAGGAGTAACTATGACTCTCTTAAGGTAGTCAAATGCCTCGTCACTCTGCGAAATTTATTTGAAATCTCGAGGATATCGTTGTTGGAGTAACTCAGACAACGATAAGGTGGACATGCTGTACCATTTCGCTTCTGCAGGGCTGGCCGCAGTACGAATTAAAGAGAGGAAAGATTCAAAGAAGGGGGAGCAGCGGGCAGCTGTAACTATGACTCTCTTAAGGTAGCCAAATGCCTCGTCACTCTGCGAAATTTATTTGAAAATTCGTGGATATCGTCGTTTTAGTAACTCAGACAACGTTAAGGTGGACATGTTCCAGCATTTCGCTTCTGCTTTGACATTCCGCAGTACGAAATAAGGAGAGGAGGATTCAAAGGAAGGGGAGCATCTGGCAGCAGTAACTATGACTCTCTTAAGGTAGCAAATGCCTCGTCATCCGGCGAAGTACATTTGCTAACTCGAGAAACTCGTAGTGGGACTAACTGTGACGACATTAAGGTGGACATACAGTGGCATATCGGTTCTGTAGGACTGGCCATAGCAAGAATGATAAAGGCATAAAGAAATAGGAGCAGCCAGCAGGAGTAACTATGACTCTCTTAAGGTAGCCAAATGCCTCGTCACTCTGCGAAATTTATTTAAAAACTCGAGGATATCGTCGTTGGAGTAACTCAGACTACATTAAGGTGGACATGCTGTACCATTTCGCTTCTGCAGGACTGGCCGCAATACGAATTAAAGAAAAGAAAGATTCAAAGAAGGGGGAGCAGCCGGCAGGAGTAACTATTACTCTCTTAAGGTAGTCAAATGCCTCGTCACTCTGCGTAATTTATTTGAAAACTCGAGGATATCGTCGTTGGAGTTACTCAGACGACGTTATGGTGGACATGCTGTACCATTACGCTTCTGCAGGGCTGGCCGCAGTACGAATTAAAGATAGGAAAGATTCAAAGAAGGGGGAGCAGCGGGCAGGAGTAACTATGACTCTCTTAAGGTAGCCAAATGCCTCGTCACTCTGCGAAATTTATTTGAAAACTCGTGGATATCGTCATTTTAGTAACTCAGACAACGTTAAGGTGCTCATGTTGCAGCATTTCGCTTCTGCTTGGACATTCCGCAGTACGAATTAAAGAGAGGAAAGATTCAAAGGAAGGGGAGCTTCTGGCTGCAGTAACTATGACTCTCTTAAGGTAGCCAACGCCTCGTCATCCGGCGAAGTACATTTGCTAACTCGAGAAACTCGTAGTGGGAATAACTGTGACGACGTTAAGGTGGACATACAGTGGCATATCGGTTCTGTAGGACTGGCCATAGCAAGAATGATAAAGGCCTAAAGATATGGGAGCAGCCGGCAGGAGTAACTATGAATCTTAAGGTAGTCAAATGCCTCGTCACTCTGCGAAATTTATTTGAAATCTCGAGGATATCGTTGTTGGAGTAGCTCAGACAACGATAAGGTGGACGTGCTGTACCATTTCGCTTCTGCAGGGCTGGCCGCAGTACGAATTAAAGAGAGGAAAGATTCAAAGAAGGGGGAGCAGCGGGCAGCTGTAACTATGACTCTCTTAAGGTAGCTAAATGCCTCGTCACTCTGCGAAATTTATCTGAAAATTCGTGGATATCGTCGTTTTAGTAACTCAGACAACGTTAAGGTGGACATGTTCCAGCATTTCGCTTCTGCTTTGACATTCCGCAGTACGAAATAAGGAGTGGAGGATTCAAAGGACGGGGAGCATCTGGCAGCAGTAACTATGACTCTCTTAATTTAGCCAAATGCCTCGTCATCCGGCGAAGTACATTTGCTAACTCGAGAAACTCGTAGTGGGAGTAACTGTGACGACGTTAAGGTTGACATACAGTGGCATATCGGTTCTGTAGGACTGGCCATAGCAAGAATGATAAAGGCCTAAAGAAATGGGAGCAGCCGGCAGGAGTAACTATGGCTCTCTTAAGGTAGTCAAATGCCTCGTCACTCTGCGAAATTTATTTGAAATCTCGAGGATATCGTTGTTGGAGTAACTCAGACAACGATAAGGTGGACATGCTGTACCATTTCGCTTCTGCAGGGCTGGCCGCAGTACGAATTAAAGAGAGGAAAGATTCAAAGAAGGGGGAGCAGCGGGCAGCTGTAACTATGACTCTCTTAAGGTAGCCAAATGCCTCGTCACTCTGCGAAATTTATTTGAAAATTCGTGGATATCGACGTTTTAGTAACTCAGACAACGTTAAGGTGGACATGTTCCAGCATTTCGCTTCTGCTTTGACATTCCGCAGTACGAAATAAGGAGTGGAGGATTCAAAGGAAGGGGAGCATCTGGCAGCAGTAACTATGACTCTCTTAAGGTAGCAAATGCCTCGTCATCCGGCGAAGTACATTTGCTAACTCGAGAAACTCGTAGTGGGACTAACTGTGACGACATTAAGGTGGACATACAGTGGCATATCGGTTCTGTAGGACTGGCCATAGCAAGAATGATAAAGGCATAAAGAAATAGGAGCAGCCAGCAGGAGTAACTATGACTCTCTTAAGTTGGCCAAATGCCTCGTCACTCTGCGAAATTTATTTAAAAACTCGAGGATATCGTCGTTGGAGTAACTCATACTACATTAAGGTGGACATTCTGTACCATTTCGCTTCTGCAGGACTGGCCGCAATACGAATTAAAGAAAAGAAAGATTCAAAGAAGGGGGAGCAGCCGGCAGGAGTAACTATTACTCTCTTAAGGTAGTCAAATGCCTCGTCACTCTGCGTAATTTATTTGAAAACTCGAGGATATCGTCGTTGGAGTTACTCAGACGACGTTATGGTGGACATGCTGTACCATTTCGCTTCTGCAGGGCTGGCCGCAGTACGAATTAAAGATAGGAAAGATTCAAAGAAGGGGGAGCAGCGGGCAGGAGTAACTGTGACTCTCTTTAGGTAGCCAAATGCCTCGTCACTCTGCGAAATTTATTTGAAAACTCGTGGATATCGTCATTTTAGTAACTCAGACAACGTTAAGGTGCTCATGTTGCAGCATTTCGCTTCTGCTTGGACATTCCGCAGTACGAATTAAAGAGAGGAAAGATTCAAAGGAAGGGGAGCTTCTGGCTGCAGTAACTATGACTCTCTTAAGGTAGCCAACGCCTCGTCATCCGGCGAAGTACATTTGCTAACTCGAGAAACTCCTAGTGGGAATAACTGTGACGACGTTAAGGTGGACATACAGTGGCATATCGGTTCTGTAGGACTGGCCATAGCAAGAATGATAAAGGCCTAAAGAAATGGGAGCAGCCGGCAGGAGTAACTATGACTCTCGTAAGGTAGTCAAATGCCTCGTCACTCTGCGAAATTTATTTGAAATCTCGAGGATATCGTTGTTGGAGTAACTCAGACAACGATAAGGTGGACATGCTGTACCATTTCGCTTCTGCAGGGCTGGCCGCAGTACGAATTAAAGAGAGGAAAGATTCAAAGAAGGGGGAGCAGCGGGCAGCTGTAACTATGACTCTCTTAAGGTAGCCAAATGCCTCGTCACTCTGCGAAATTTATCTGAAAATTCGTGGATATCGTCGTTTTAGTAACTCAGACAACGTTAAGGTGGACATGTTCCAGCATTTCGCTTCTGCTTTGACATTCCGCAGTACGAAATAAGGAGTGGAGGATTCAAAGGACGGGGAGCATCTGGCAGCAGTAACTATGACTCTCTTAATTTAGCCAAATGCATTGTCATCCGGCGAAGTACATTTGCTAACTCGAGAAACTCGTAGTGGGAGTAACTGTGACGACGTTAAGGTGGGCATACAGTGGCATATCGGTTCTGTAGGACTGGCCATAGCAAGAATGATAAAGGCCTAAAGAAATGGGAGCAGCCGGCAGGAGTAACTATGACTCTCGTAAGGTAGTCAAATGCCTCGTCACTCTGCGAAATTTATTTGAAATCTCGAGGATATCGTTGTTGGAGTAACTCAGACAACGATAAGGTGGACATGCTGTACCATTTCGCTTCTGCAGGGCTGGCCGCAGTACGAATTAAAGAGAGGAAAGATTCAAAGAAGGGGGAGCAGCGGGCAGCAGTAACTATGACTCTCTTAAGGTAGCCAAATGCCTCGTCACTCTGCGAAATTTATTTGAAAACTCGTGGATATCGTCATTTTAGTAACTCAGACAACGTTAAGGTGCTCATGTTGCAGCATTTCGCTTCTGCTTGGACATTCCGCAGTACGAATTAAAGAGAGGAAAGATTCAAAGGAAGGGGAGCTTCTGGCTGCAGTAACTATGACTCTCTTAAGGTAGCCAACGCCTCGTCATCCGGCGAAGTACATTTGCTAACTCGAGAAACTCGTAGTGGGAATAACTGTGACGACGTTAAGGTGGACATACAGTGGCATATCGGTTCTGTAGGACTGGCCATAGCAAGAATGATAAAGGCCTAAAGATATGGGAGCAGCCGGCAGGAGTAACTATGAATCTTAAGGTAGTCAAATGCCTCGTCACTCTGCGAAATTTATTTGAAATCTCGAGGATATCGTTGTTGGAGTAGCTCAGACAACGATAAGGTGGACGTGCTGTACCATTTCGCTTCTGCAGGGCTGGCCGCAGTACGAATTAAAGAGAGGAAAGATTCAAAGAAGGGGGAGCAGCGGGCAGCTGTAACTATGACTCTCTTAAGGTAGCTAAATGCCTCGTCACTCTGCGAAATTTATCTGAAAATTCGTGGATATCGTCGTTTTAGTAACTCAGACAACGTTAAGGTGGACATGTTCCAGCATTTCGCTTCTGCTTTGACATTCCGCAGTACGAAATAAGGAGTGGAGGATTCAAAGGACGGGGAGCATCTGGCAGCAGTAACTATGACTCTCTTAATTTAGCCAAATGCCTCGTCATCCGGCGAAGTACATTTGCTAACTCGAGAAACTCGTAGTGGGAGTAACTGTGACGACGTTAAGGTGGACATACAGTGGCATATCGGTTCTGTAGGACTGGCCATAGCAAGAATGATAAAGGCCTAAAGAAATGGGAGCAGCCGGCAGGAGTAACTATGGCTCTCTTAAGGTAATCAAATGCCTCGTCACTCTGCGAAATTTATTTGAAATCTCGAGGATATCGTTGTTGGAGTAACTCAGACAACGATAAGGTGGACATGCTGTACCATTTCGCTTCTGCAGGGCTGGCCGCAGTACGAATTAAAGAGAGGAAAGATTCAAAGAAGGGGGAGCAGCGGGCAGCTGTAACTATGACTCTCTTAAGGTATCCAAATGCCTCGTCACTCTGCGAAATTTATTTGAAAATTCGTGGATATCGTCGTTTTAGTAACTCAGACAACGTTAAGGTGGACATGTTCCAGCATTTCGCTTCTGCTTTGACATTCCGCAGTACGAAATAAGGAGAGGAGGATTCAAAGGAAGGGGAGCATCTGGCAGCAGTAACTATGACTCTCTTAAGGTAGCAAACGCCTCGTCATCCGGCGAAGTACATTTGCTAACTCGAGAAACTCGTAGTGGGACTAACTGTGACGACATTAAGGTGGACATACAGTGGCATATCGGTTCTGTAGGACTGGCCATAGCAAGAATGATAAAGGCATAAAGAAATAGGAGCAGCCAGCAGGAGTAACTATGACTCTCTTAAGGTAGCCAAATGCCTCGTCACTCTGCGAAATTTATTTAAAAACTCGAGGATATCGTCGTTGGAGTAACTCATACTACATTAAGGTGGACATTCTGTACCATTTCGCTTCTGCAGGACTGGCCGCAATACGAATTAAAGAAAAGAAAGATTCAAAGAAGGGGGAGCAGCCGGCAGGAGTAACTATTACTCTCTTAAGGTAGTCAAATGCCTCGTCACTCTGCGTAATTTATTTGAAAACTCGAGGATATCGTCGTTGGAGTTACTCAGACGACGTTATGGTGGACATGCTGTACCATTTCGCTTCTGCAGGGCTGGCCGCAGTACGAATTAAAGATAGGAAAGATTCAAAGAAGGGGGAGCAGCGGGCAGGAGTAACTGTGACTCTCTTAAGGTAGCCAAATGCCTCGTCACTCTGCGAAATTTATTTGAAAACTCGTGGATATCGTCATTTTAGTAACTCAGACAACGTTAAGGTGCTCATGTTGCAGCATTTCGCTTCTGCTTGGACATTCCGCAGTACGAATTAAAGAGAGGAAAGATTCAAAGGAAGGGGAGCTTCTGGCTGCAGTAACTATGACTCTCTTAAGGTAGCCAACGCCTCGTCATCCGGCGAAGTACATTTGCTAACTCGAGAAACTCGTAGTGGGAATAACTGTGACGACGTTAAGGTGGACACACAGTGGCATATCGGTTCTGTAGGACTGGCCATAGCAAGAATGATAAAGGCCTAAAGATATGGGAGCAGCCGGCAGGAGTAACTATGAATCTTAAGGTAGTCAAATGCCTCGTCACTCTGCGAAATTTATTTGAAATCTCGAGGATATCGTTGTTGGAGTAACTCAGACAACGATAAGGTGGACATGCTGTACCATTTCGCTTCTGCAGGGCTGGCCGCAGTACGAATTAAAGAGAGGAAAGATTCAAAGAAGGGGGAGCAGCGGGCAGCTGTAACTATGACTCTCTTAAGGTAGCCAAATGCCTCGTCACTCTGCGAAATTTATCTGAAAATTCGTGGATATCGTCGTTTTAGTAACTCAGACAACGTTAAGGTGGACATGTTCCAGCATTTCGCTTCTGCTTTGACATTCCGCAGTACGAAATAAGGAGTGGAGGATTCAAAGGACGGGGAGCATCTGGCAGCAGTAACTATGACTCTCTTAATTTAGCCAAATGCATTGTCATCCGGCGAAATACATTTGCTAACTCGAGAAACTCGTAGTGGGAGTAACTGTGACGACGTTAAGGTGGGCATACAGTGGCATATCGGTTCTGTAGGACTGGCCATAGCAAGAATGATAAAGGCCTAAAGAAATGGGAGCAGCCGGCAGGAGTAACTATGACTCTCGTAAGGTAGTCAAATGCCTCGTCACTCTGCGAAATTTATTTGAAATCTCGAGGATATCGTTGTTGGAGTAACTCAGACAACGATAAGGTGGACATGCTGTACCATTTCGCTTCTGCAGGGCTGGCCGCAGTACGAATTAAAGAGAGGAAAGATTCAAAGAAGGGGGAGCAGCGGGCAGCAGTAACTATGACTCTCTTAAGGTATCCAAATGCCTCGTCACTCTGCGAAATTTATTTGATAATTCGTGGATATCGTCGTTTTAGTAACTCAGACAACGTTAAGGTGGACATGTTCCAGCATTTCGCTTCTGCTTTGACATTCCGCAGTACGAAATAAGGAGAGGAGGATTCAAAGGAAGGGGAGCATCTGGCAGCAGTAACTATGACTCTCTTAAGGTAGCAAATGCCTCGTCATCCGGCGAAGTACATTTGCTAACTCGAGAAACTCGTAGTGGGACTAACTGTGACGACATTAAGGTGGACATACAGTGGCATATCGGTTCTGTAGGACTGGGCATAGCAAGGATGATAAAGGCCTAAAGAAATGGGAGCAGCCGGTAGGAGTAACTATGACTCTCTTAAGGTAGCCAAATGCCACGTCACTCTGCGAAATTTATTTGAAAACTCGAGGATATCGACGTTGGAGTAACTCAGACAACGTTAAGGTGGACATGCTGTACCATTTCGCTTCCGCAGGACTGGCCGCAATACGAATTAAAAAGAGGAAAGATTCAAAGTTGGGGGAGCAGCTGGGTGCAGTAACTATGACTCCCTTAACGTAGCCAAATGCCTCGTCACTCTGCGAAATTTATTTGAAAACTCGTCGATATCGTAGTTGGAGTAACTCAGACAACGTTAGGGTGGACAAGTTGCAACATTTCGCTTCTTATTGGACATTCCGCAATATGAATTAAAGAAAGGAAAGATTCAAAGGAAGGGGAGCATCTGGCTGCAGTAACTATGACTCTCTTAAGGTAGCCAAATGATTCGTCATCCGTCGAAGTACGTTTGCTAACTCGAGAAACTCGTAGTGGGAGTAACTGTGACGACGTTAAGGTGGACATACAGTGGCATATCGGTTCTGTAGGACTTACCATAGCAAGAATGATAAATCCAAAAGAAATGGGAGCAGCCGGCAGGAGTAACTATGACTCTCTTAAGGTAGCCAAATGCCTCGTCACTCTGCGAAATTTATTTAAAACTCGAGGATATCGTCGTTGGAGTGACTCAGACAACGTTAAGGTGGACATGCTGTACCATTTCGCTTCTGCAGGACTGGCCGCAATACGAATTAAAGAGAGGAAAGTTTCAAAGGAGGGGGAGCAGCGGGCAGCAGTAACTTCGACTCACTTAAGGTAGCCAAATACCTCGTCACTCTGCGAAACTTATTTGAAAACTCGTCGATGTCGTCGTTGGAGTAACTCAGACAACGTTAAGACGGACAAAGTGCAGCATTTTGCTTCTGCTTGGACATTCCACAGTACGAATTAAACAGAGGAAAGATTCAAAGGAAGGGGAGCATCTGGTTGCAGTAACTATGGCTCTCTTAAGGTAGCCAAATGCCTCGTCACTCTGCGAAATTTATTAGAAAATTCGAGGATATCGTCGTTGGAGTAACTCAGACAACGTTAAGGTGGACATGCTGTACCATTTCGCTTCTGCAGGACTGGCCGCAATACGAATTAAAGAGAGGAAAGATTCAAAGTTGGGGGAGAAGCGGGAGGCAGTAACTATGACTTTCTTAAGGTAGCCAAATGCCTCGTCACTCTGCGAAATTTATTTGAAAACTCGTCGATATCGTCGTTGGAGTAACTCAGACAACGTTAAGGTGAACAAGTTGCAGCATTTCGCTTTTGCTTGGACATTCCGCAGTACGAATTAAAGAGAGGGAAGATTTAAAGGAAGGGGAGCATCTGACTGCAGTAACTATCACTCTCTTAAGGTAGCCAAATGCCTCGTCATCCGTCGAAGTACATTTGCTTACTCGAGAAAGTCGTAGTGGGAGTAACTGTGACGACGCTAAGGTGGACATACAGTGGCATATCGGTTCTGTAGGACGTGCCATAGCAAGAATGATAAAGGCCTAAAGAAATGGGAGCAGCCGGCAGGTGTAACTATGACTCGCTTAAGGTAGGCAAATGCCTCGTCACTCTGCGAAATTTATTTGAATATTCGAGGATATAGTCGTTGGAGTAACTCAGACAACGTTAAGGGGACATGCTGTACCATTTCGCTTCTGCAGGACTGGCTGCAATACGAATTAAAGAGAGGAAAGTTTCAAAGAGGGGGGAGCAGCGAGCAGCAGTAACTATGCCTGTCTTAAGGTAGCCAAATGCCTCGTCACTCTGCGAAATTTATGTGAAAACTCGTCGATATCGTCGTTGGAGTAACTCAGACAACGTTATGGTGGACAAGTTGCAGCATTTCGCTTCTGCTTGGACATTCCGCTGTACGAATTAAAGAGAGGGAAGATTTAAAGGATGGGGAGCATCTTGCAGCAGTAACTATGACTCTCTTAAGGTAGCCAAATGGCTCGTCATCCGGCGAAGTCCCTTTGCTAACTCGAGAAACTCGTATTGGGAATAACTGTGACGACGTTAAGGTGGACATACAGTGGCATATCGGGTCTGTAGGACTGGCCATAGCAAGAATGACAAAGGCCTAAAGAAATGGGAGCAGCCGGCAGGAGTAACTATGACTCTCTTAAGGTAGCCAAATGCCTCGTCACTCTGCGAAATTTATTTGAAAACTCGAGGATATCGTCGTTGGAGTAACTAAGACAACGTTAAGGTGGACATGGTGTACCATTTCGCTTCTGCAGGACTGGCCGCAATACGAATTAAAGAGAGGAAAGATTCAAAGAAGGGGGAGCAGCGGGCAGCAGTAACTATGACTCTCTTAAGGTAGCCAAATGCCTCGTCACTCTGCGAAATTTATTTGAAAACTCGTCGATATCGTCGTTGGAGTAACTCAGACAACGTTAAGGTGGACAAGTTGCAGCATTTCGCTTCTGCTTGGACATTCCGCAGTACAAATTAAAGAGAGGGATGATTCAAAGGAAGGGGAGCATCTGACTGCAGTAACTATGACCCTCTTAAGGTAGCCAAATGCCACATCATCCGTCGAAGTACATTTGCTAACTCGAGAAAGTCGTAGTTTGAGTAACTGTGACGACGTTAAGGTGGACATACAGTGGCATATCGGTTCTGTATGACATGCCATAGCAAGAATGATAAAGGCCTAAAGAAATGGGAGCAGCCGGCAGGAGTAACAATGACTCTCTTAAGGTAGCCAAATGCCTCGTCACTCTGCGTAATTTATTTGAAAACTCGAGGATATCGTAGTTGGAGTAACTCTGACAACGTTAGGGTGGACAAGTTGCAGCATTTCTCTTCTGATTGGACATTCCGCAGTACGAATTAAAGAGAGGAAAGATTCAAAGGACGGGGAGCATCTGGCTGCAGTAACTATGACTCTCTTAAGGTAGCCAAATGCCTCGTCAAAGTAGGGGGAGCAGCGGGCAGCAGTAATTATGACTCCATAAGGTAGCCAAATGCCTCGTCACTCTGCGAAATTTATTCGAAAACTCGTCGATATCACAGTTGGACTAACTCAGACAACGTTAGGGTGGACAAGTTGCAGCATTTCGCTTCTGATTGGACATTCCGCAGTACGAATGAAAGAGAGGAAAGATTAAAAGGAAGGGGAGCATCTGGCTGCAATAACTATGACTCTCTTAAGGTAGCCAAATGCCTCGTCACTCTGCGAAATTTATTTGAAAACTCGAGGATATCGTAGTTGGAGTAACTCTGACAACGTTAGGGTGGACAAGTTGCAGCATTTCGCTTTTGATTGGACATTCCGCAGTACGAATTAACGAGAGGAAAGATTCAAAGGAAGGGGAGCATCTGGCTGTAGTAACTATGACTCTCTTAAGGTAGCCAAATGCCTCGTCAAAGTAGGGGGAGCAGCGGGCAGCGGTAACTATGACTCTCTTAAGGTAGCCAAATGCCTCGTCACTCTGCGAAATTTATTTAAAAACTCGTCGATATCGTAGTTTGACTAACTCAGACAACGTTAGGGTGGACAAGTTGCCGCATTTCGCTTCTGATTGGACATTCCACAGTACGAATTAAAGAGGGAATGATTCAAAGGAAGGGGAGCATCTGGCTGCAGTAACTATGACTCTCTTAAGGTAGTCAAATGCCTCGTCATCCTGCGAACTACATTTGCTTATTCGCGAAACTCGTAGTGGGAATAACTGTGACGACGTGAAGGTGGACCTACAGTGGCATATAGCTTCTGTAGGACTGGGAATAACAAGAATGATAAAGGCCTAAAGAAATGGGAGCAGCCGGCAGGAGTAACTATGACTCTCTTAATGCAGCCAAATGCTCCGTCACTCTGCGAAATTTATTTGAAAACTCGAGGATATCGTCGTTGGAGTAACTCAGACAACGTTAAGGTGGACATGCTATACCATTTCGCTTCTGCAGGACTGGCCGCAATACGAAATAAAGAGAGGAATGATTCAAAGAAGGGGGAACAGCGGGCGGCAGTAACTATGACTTTCTTAAGGTAGCCAAATGCCTCGTGACTCTGCGAAATTTATTTGAAAACTCGTCGATATCGTCGTTGGAGTAACTCAGACAACGTTAAGGTGGACAAGTTGCAGCATTTCGCTTCTGCTTGGACATTCCGCAGTACGAATTAAAGAGAGGGAAGATTCAAAGGAAGGGGAGCATCTGACTGCAGTAACTATGACTCTCTTAAGGTAGCCAAATGCCACATCATCCGTCGAAGTACATTTGCTAACTCGAGAAAGTCGTAGTGGGAGTAACTGTGACGACGTTAAGGTGGACATACAGTGGCATATCAGTTCTGTAGGACTTGCCATAGCAAGAATGATAAAGGCCTAAAGAAATGAGAGCAGCCGGCAGGAGTAACAATGACTCTCTTAAGGTAGCCAAATGCCTCGTCACTTTGCGTAATTTATTTGAAAACTCGAAGATATCGTAGTTGGAGTAGCTCTGACAACGTTAGGGTGGACAAGTTGCAGCATTTCGCTTCTGATTGGTCATTCCGCAGTACGAATTAAAGAGAGGAAAGATTCAAAGGAAGGGGAGCATCTGGCTGCAGTAACTATGACTCTCTTAAGGTAACCAAATGCCTCGTTAAAGTAGGGGGAGAAGCGGGCAGCAGTAACTGTGCCTCTCTTAAGGTAGCCAAATGGCTCGTCACTCTGCGAAATTTATTTGAAAACCCGTCGATATCGTAGTTGGACTAACTCAGACAACGTTAGGGTGGACAAGTTGCAGCATTTCGTTTCTGATAGGACATTCCGCAGTACGAATTGAAGAGAGGAAAGATTCGAAGGAAGGGGAGCATCTGGCTGCAGTAACTATGACTCTCTTAAGGTAGCCAAATGCCTCGTCACTCTGCGAAATTTACTTGAAAACTCGAGTATATCATCGTTAGAGTAACTCAGACAACGTTAAGGTGGACATGGTGTACCATTTCGCTTCTGCAGGTCTGGCCGCAATACGAATTAAAGAGAGGAAAGAATCAAAGAAGGGGGAGAAGCGGACGGCAGTAACTATGACTTTCTTAAGGTAGCCAAATGCTTCGCCACTCTACGAAATTTATTTGAAAACTAGTCGATATCGTTGTTGGAGTAACTCAGACAACGTAAATTTGGACAAGTTGCAGCATTTCGCTTCTGCTTGGACATTCCGCAGTACGAATTAAAGAGAGGAAGGATTCAGCGGATGGGAAGCATCTGGCTGCAGTAACTATAACCCTCTTAAGGTAGCCAAATGCCTCATCATCCGGCGAAGTACATTTGCTAACTCGAGACACTCGTATTGGGAATAACTGTGACGACTTTAAGGTGGACATACAGTGGCATATCGGTTCTGTAGGACTTGCCATAGCAAGAATGATAAAGGCCTAATGAAATGGGAGCAGCCGGCAGGAGTAACTGTGACTCTCTTAAGGTAGCCAAATGCCTCGTCACTCTGCGAAATTTATTTGGAAACTCGAGGATATCGTAGTTGGAGTAACTCTGACGACGTTAGGGTGGACAAGTTGCAGCATTTCGCTTTTGATTGGACATTCCGCAGTACGAATTGAAGAGAGGAAAGATTCAAAGGATGGGGAGCATCTGGCTGCAGTAACTATGACTTTCTTAAGGTAGCAAATGCCTCGTCAAAGTTGGGGGAGCAGCGGGCAGCAGTAACTATGACTCTCTCAAGGTAGCCAAATGCCTCGTCACTCTGCGAAATTTATTTGAAAACTCGTCGATATCGTAGTTGGACTAACTCAGACAACGTTAGGGTGGACAAGTCGCAGCATTTCGCTTCTGATTGGACATCCCGCAGTTCGAATTAAAGAGAGGAATGATTCGAAGGAAGAGGAGCATCTGGCTGCAGTAACTGTGACTCTCTTGAAGTAGCCAAATGCCTCGTCATCCGGCGAACTACATTTGCTTATTTGCGAAACTCGTAGTGGGACTAACTGTGACGTCGTGAAGGTGGACTTACAGTGGCATATAGCTTCTGTAGGACTGGGAATAACAGGACAGATAAAGGCCTAAAGAAATGGGAGCATCCGGCAGGAGTTACTATGACTCTCTTAAGGTAGCCAAATTCCTCGTCACTCTGCGAAATTTATTTGAAAACTCGAGGATATCGTCGTCGGAGTAAGTCAGACAACGTAAAGGTGGACAAGTTGCAGCATTTCGCTTCTGCTTGGACATTCCGCAGTGCGAATTAAAGAGAGGAAGGATTCAGCGGATGGGAAGCATCTGGCTGCAGTAACTATAACCCTCTTAAGGTAGCCAAATGCCACATCATCCGTTGAAGTACATTTTCTAACTCGAGAAAGTCGTAGTGGGAGTAACTGTGACGACGTTAAGGTGGACATACAGTGGCATATCGGTTCTGTAGGACTGACCATAGCAAGAATGATAAAGGCCTAAAGAAATTATAGCAGCCGGCAGGAGTTACTATGACTCTTCTAAGGTAGCGAACTGCCTCGTCACTCTGCGAAATTTATTTGAAAACTCGAGGATATCGCTTTGGAGTAACTCAGACTACGTAAAGGTGGACAAGTTGCAGCATTTCGCTTCTGCTTGGACATTCTGCAGTACGAACTAAAGAGAGGAAAGATTCAAAGGAAGGGGAGCATCTGGCTGCAGTAACTATGACTCTCTTATGGTAGCCAAATGCCTCGTCACTCAGCTAAATTTATTTTAAAACTCGAGAATATCGTCGTCGGAGTAAGTCAGACAACGTTAAGGTGGACATGCAGTTCCAATTCGCTTCTGCAGGACTGGCCGCATTACGAATTAAAGAGAGGAAAGATTCAAACAAGGGGGAGCAGCGGGCAGCAGTAATTATGACTCTCTTAAGGTAGTTAAATGCCTCGTCACTCAACGAAATTTATTAGAAAACTCGTCGATATCGTCGTTGGAGTACCTCAGACAACGTTAAGGTGGACAAGTTGCAGCATTTAGCTTCTGCTTGGACATTCCGCAGTACGAATTAAAGAGTGGGAAGATTCAAAGGAAAGGGGAGCATCTGGCTGCAGTTACTATGACTCTCTTAAGGTAGCCATATGCCTCGTCAAAGTAGGGGGAGCAGCGGGCAGCAGTAACTATGTCTCTCTTAAGGTAGCCAAATACCTCGTCACTCTGTGAAATTTTTTAGAAAACTCGTCAATATCGTAGTTGGTCTAACTCAGACAACGTTAGGGTGGACAAGTTGCAGCATTTCGCTTCTGTTTGGACATTCCGCAGTACGAATGAAAGAGAGGAAAGATTAAAAGGAAGGGGAGCATCTGGCTGCAATAACTATGACTCTCTTAAGGTAGCCAAATGCCTCGTCACTCTGCGAAATTTATTTGAAAACTCGAGGATATCGTAGTTGGAGTAACTCTGACAACGTTAGGGTGGAGAAGTTGCAGCATTTCGCTTCTGCTTGGACATTCCGCAGTACAAATTAAAGAGAGGGATGATTCAAAGGAAGGGGAGCATCTGACTGCAGTAACTATGACCCTCTTAAGGTAGCCAAATGCCACATCATCCGTCGAAGTACATTTGCTAACTCGAGAAAGTCGTAGTTTCAGTAACTGTGACGACGTTAAGGTGGACATACAGTGGCATATCGGTTCTGTAGGACATGCCATAGCAAGAATGATAAAGGCCTAAAGAAATGGGAGCAGCCGGCAGGAGTAACAATGACTCTCTTAAGGTAGCCAAATGCCTCGTCACTCTGCGTAATTTATTTGAAAACTCGAGGATATCGTAGTTGGAGTAACTCTGACAACGTTAGGGTGGACAAGTTGCAGCATTTCTCTTCTGATTGGACATTCCGCAGTACGAATTAAAGAGAGGAAAGATTCAAAGGACGGGGAGCATCTGGCTGCAGTAACTATGACTCTCTTAAGGTAGCCAAATGCCTCGTCAAAGTAGGGGGAGCAGCGGGCAGCAGTAATTATGACTCCATAAGGTAGCCAAATGCCTCGTCACTCTGCGAAATTTATTCGAAAACTCGTCGATATCACAGTTGGACTAACTCAGACAACGTTAGGGTGGACAAGTTGCAGCATTTCGCTTCTGATTGGACATTCCGCAGTACGAATGAAAGAGAGGAAAGATTAAAAGGAAGGGGAGCATCTGGCTGCAGTAACTATGACTCTCTTAAGGTAGCCAAATGCCTCGTCAAAGTAGGGGGAGCAGCGGGCAGCGGTAACTATGACTCTCTTAAGGTAGCCAAATGCCTCGTCACTCTGCGAAATTTATTTAAAAACTCGTCGATATCGTAGTTTGACTAACTCAGACAACGTTAGGGTGGACAAGTTGCCGCATTTCGCTTCTGATTGGACATTCCACAGTACGAATTAAAGAGGGAATGATTCAAAGGAAGGGGAGCATCTGGCTGCAGTAACTATGACTCTCTTAAGGTAGTCAAATGCCTCGTCATCCTGCGAACTACATTTGCTTATTCGCGAAACTCGTAGTGGGAATAACTGTGACGACGTGAAGGTGGACCTACAGTGGCATATAGCTTCTGTAGGACTGGGAATAACAAGAATGATAAAGGCCTAAAGAAATGGGAGCAGCCGGCAGGAGTAACTATGACTCTCTTAAGGTAGCCAAATTCCTCGTCACTCTGCGAAATTTATTTGAAAACTCGAGGATATTGTCGTCGGAGTAAGTCAGACAAGGTTAAGGTGGACATGCTGTACCAATTCGCTTCTGCAGGACTGGCCGCATTACGATTTAAAGAGAGGAAAGATTCAAAGAAGGGGGAGCAGCGGGCAGCAGTACCTATGACTCTCTTAAGGTAGCCAAATGCCTCGTCACTCTGCGAAATGTATTTGAAAACTCGTCGATATCGTCGTTGGAGTAACTCAGACAACGAAAAGGTGGACAAGTTGCAGCATTTCGCTTCTGCTTGGACATTACGCAGTACGAATTATAGAGAAGAAAGATTCAAAGGAAGGGGAGCATCCGGCTGCAGTCACTATGACTCTCTTAAGGTAGCCAAATGCCTCGTCATACAGCGAAGTACATTTGCTAACTCGAGAAACTCGTATTGTGAATAACTGTGACGACGTTAAGGTGGACATACAGTGGCATATCGGTTCTGTAGGACTTGCCATAGCAAGAATGATAATGTCCTAAGGAAATGGGAGCAGTCGGCAGGAGTAACTATGACTCTCTTAATGCAGCCAAATGCTCCGTCACTCTGCGAAATTTATTTGAAAACTCGAGGATATCGTCGTTGGAGTAACTCAGACAACGTTAAGGTGGACATGCTATACCATTTCGCTTCTGCAGGACTGGCCGCAATACGAAACAAAGAGAGGAATGATTCAAAGAAGGGGGAACAGCGGGCGGCAGTAACTATGACTTTCTTAAGGTAGCCAAATGCCTCGTGACTCTGCGAAATTTATTTGAAAACTCGTCGATATCGTCGTTGGAGTAACTCAGACAACGTTAAGGTGGACAAGTTGCAGCATTTCGCTTCTGCTTGGACATTCCGCAGTACGAATTAAAGAGAGGGAAGATTCAAAGGAAGGGGAGCATCTGACTGCAGTAACTATGACTCTCTTAAGGTAGCCAAATGCCACATCATCCGTCGAAGTACATTTGCTAACTCGAGAAAGTCGTAGTGGGAGTAACTGTGACGACGTTAAGGTGGACATACAGTGGCATATCAGTTCTGTAGGACTTGCCATAGCAAGAATGATAAAGGCCTAAAGAAATGAGAGCAGCCGGCAGGAGTAACAATGACTCTCTTAAGGTAGCCAAATGCCTCGTCACTTTGCGTAATTTATTTGAAAACTCGAAGATATCGTAGTTGGAGTAACTCTGACAACGTTAGGGTGGACAAGTTGCAGCATTTCGCTTCTGATTGGTCATTCCGCAGTACGAATTAAAGAGAGGAAAGATTCAAAGGAAGGGGAGCATCTGGCTGCAGTAACTATGACTCTCTTAAGGTAACCAAATGCCTCGTTAAAGTAGGGGGAGAAGCGGGCAGCAGTAACTGTGACTCTCTTAAGGTAGCCAAATGGCTCGTCACTCTGCGAAATTTATTTGAAAACCCGTCGATATCGTAGTTGGACTAACTCAGACAACGTTAGGGTGGACAAGTTGCAGCATTTCGTTTCTGATAGGACATTCCGCAGTACGAATTGAAGAGAGGAAAGATTCGAAGGAAGGGGAGCATCTGGCTGCAGTAACTATGACTCTCTTAAGGTAGCCAAATGCCTCGTCACTCTGCGAAATTTACTTGAAAACTCGAGTATATCATCGTTAGAGTAACTCAGACAACGTTAAGGTGGACATGGTGTACCATTTCGCTTCTGCAGGTCTGGCCGCAATACGAATTAAAGAGAGGAAAGAATCAAAGAAGGGGGAGAAGCGGGCGGCAGTAACTATGACTTTCTTAAGGTAGCCAAATGCTTCGCCACTCTATGAAATTTATTTGAAAACTCGTCGATATCGTTGTTGGAGTAACTCAGACAACGTAAATTTGGACAAGTTGCAGCATTTCGCTTCTGCTTGGACATTCCGCAGTACGAATTAAAGAGAGGAAGGATTCAGCGGATGGGAAGCATCTGGCTGCAGTAACTATAACCCTCTTAAGGTAGCCAAATGCCTCATCATCCGGCGAAGTACATTTGCTAACTCGAGAAACTCGTATTGGGAATAACTGTGACGACTTTAAGGTGGACATACAGTGGCATATCGGTTCTGTAGGACTTGCCATAGCAAGAATGATAAAGGCCTAATGAAATGGGAGCAGCTGGCAGGAGTAACTGTGACTCTCTTAAGGTAGCCAAATGCCTCGTCACTCTGCGAAATTTATTTGGAAACTCGAGGATATCGTAGTTGGAGTAACTCTGACGACGTTAGGGTGGACAAGTTGCAGCATTTCGCTTTTGATTGGACATTCCGCAGTACGAATTGAAGAGAGGAAAGATTCAAAGGATGGGGAGCATCTGGCTGCAGTAACTATGACTCTCTTAAGGTAGCAAATGCCTCGTCAAAGTAGGGGGAGCAGCGGGCAGCAGTAACTATGACTCTCTCAAGGTAGCCAAATGCCTCGTCACTCTGCGAAATTTATTTGAAAACTCGTCGATATCGTAGTTGGACTAACTCAGACAACGTTAGGGTGGACAAGTTGCAGCATTTCGCTTCTGATTGGACATCCCGCAGTTCGAATTAAAGAGAGGAATGATTCGAAGGAAGAGGAGCATCTGGCTGCAGTAACTGTGACTCTCTTGAAGTAGCCAAATGCCTCGTCATCCGGCGAACTACATTTGCTTATTTGCGAAACTCGTAGTGGGACTAACTGTGACGTCGTGAAGGTGGACTTACAGTGGCATATAGCTTCTGTAGGACTGGGAATAACAGGACAGATAAAGGCCTAAAGAAATGGGAGCATCCGGCAGGAGTTACTATGACTCTCTTAAGGTAGCCAAATTCCTCGTCACTCTGCGAAATTTATTTGAAAACTCGAGGATATCGTCGTCGGAGTAAGTCAGACAACGTAAAGGTGGACATGCAGTTCCAATTCGCTTCTGCAGGACTGGACGCATTACGAATTAAAGAGAGGAAAGATTCAAACAAGGGGGAGCAGCGGGCAGCAGTAATTATGACTCTCTTAAGGTAGTTAAATGCCTCGTCACTCAACGAAATTTATTAGAAAACTCGTCGATATCGTCGTTGGAGTACCTCAGACAACGTTAAGGTGGACAAGTTGCAGCATTTAGCTTCTGCTTGGATATTCCGCAGTACGAATTAAAGAGTGGGAAGATTCAAAGGAAAGGGGAGCATCTGGCTGCAGTTACTATGACTCTCTTAAGGTAGCCATATGCCTCGTCAAAGTAGGGGGAGCAGCGGGCAGCAGTAACTATGTCTCTCTTAAGGTAGCCAAATGCCTCGTCACTCTGTGAAATTTTTTAGAAAACTCGTCAATATCGTAGTTGGTCTAACTCAGACAACCTTAGGGTGGACATGTTGCAGCATTTCGCTTCTGTTTGGACATTCCGCAGTACGAATTAAAGAGAGGAAAGATTCAAAGGAAGGGGAGCATCTGGCTGCAGTAACTATGACTCTCTTAAGGTAGCCAAATGCCTCGTCATCCGGCGAACTACATTTGCTAACTCGAGAAACTCGTAGTGGGAATAACTGTGACGACGTTAAGGTGGACATACAGTGGCATATCGGGTCTGTAGGACTGGCCATAGCAAGAATGATAAAGGCCTAAAGAAATGGGAGCAGCCGGCAGGAGTAACTATGACTCTCTTAAGGTAGCCAAATGCCTCGTCACTCTGCGAAATTTATTTGAAAACTCGAGGATATCGTCGTTGGAGTAATTCAGACAACGTTAAGGTGGACATGCTGTACCATTTCGCTTCTGCAGGACTGGCCGCAATACGAATTAAAGAAAGGAAAGATTCAAAGAAGGGGGAACAGCGGGCGGCAGTAACTATGACTTTCTTAAGGTAGCCAATTGCCTCGTCAGTCTGCGAAATTTATTTGAAAACTCGTCGATATCGTCGTTGGAGTATCTCAGACAACGTTAAGGTGGACAAGTTGCAGCATTTCGCTTCTGCTTGGACATTCCGCAGTACGAATTAAAAAGAGGGAAGATTCAAAGGAAGGGGAGCATCTGACTGCAGTAACTATGACTCTCTTAAGGTAGCCAAATGCCACATCATCCGTTGAAGTACATTTTCTAACTCGAGAAAGTCGTAGTGGGAGTAACTGTGACGACGTTAAGGTGGACATACAGTGGCATATCGGTTCTGTAGGACTGACCATAGCAACAATGATAAAGGCCTAATGAAATGGGAGCAGCCGGCAGGAGTAACTATGACTCTCTTTAGGTAGCCAAATGCCTCGTCACTCTGCGAAATTTATTTGGAAACTCGAGGATATCGTAGTTGGAGTATCTCTGACAAAGTTAGGGTGGACAAGTTGTAGCATTTCGCTTTTGATTGGACATTCCGCAGTACGAATTAAAGAGAGGAAAGATTCAAAGGATGGGGAGCATCTGGCTGCAGTAACTAAGACTCTCTTAAGGTAGCTAAATGCCTCGTCATCCGGCGAACTACATTTGCTAACTCGAGAAACTCGTAGTGGGAATAACTGTGACGACGTTAAGGTGGACATACAGTGGCATATCGGGTCTGTAGGACTGGCCATAGCAAGAATGATAAAGGCCTAAAGAAATGGGAGCAGCCGGCAGGAGTAACTATGACTCTCTTAAGGTAGCCAAATGCCTCAACAATCTGCGAAATTTATTTGAAAACTCGAGGATATCGTCGTTGGAGTAATTCAGACAACGTTAAGGTGGACATGCTGTACCATTTCGCTTCTGCAGGACTGGCCGCAATACGAATTAAAGAAAGGATAGATTCAAAGAAGGGGGAAAGCGGGCGGCAGTAACTATGACTTTCTTAAGGTAGCCAATTGCCTCGTCAGTCTGCGAAATTTATTTGAAAACTCGTCGATATCGTCGTTGGAGTATCTCAGACAACGTTAAGGTGGACAAGTTGCAGCATTTCGCTTCTGCTTGGACATTCCGCAGTACGAATTAAAAAGAGGGAAGTTCAAAGGAAGGGGAGCATCTGACTGCAGTAACTATGACTCTCTTAAGGTAGCCAAATGCCACATCATCCGTTGAAGTACATTTTCTAACTCGAGAAAAACGTAGTGGGAGTAACTGTGACGACGTTAAGGTGGACATACAGTGGCATATTGGTTCTGTAGGACTGACCATAGCAAGAATGATAAAGGCGTAAAGAAATTATAGCAGCCGGCAGGAGTTACTATGACTCTTCTAAGGTAGCGAAATGCCTCGTCACTCTGCGAAATTTATTTGAAAACTCGAGGATATCGTCGTTGGAGTAACTCAGACTACGTAAAGGTGGACAAGTTGCAGCATTTCGCTTCTGCTTGGACATTCTGCAGTACGAACTAAAGAGAGGAAAGATTCAAAGGAAGGGGAGCATCTGGCTGCAGTAACTATGACTCTCTTATGGTAGCCAAATGCCTCGTCACTCAGCTAAATTTATTTTAAAACTCGAGAATATCGTCGTCGGAGTAAGTCAGACAACGTTAAGGTGGACATGCTGTTCCAATTCGCTTCTGCAGGACTGGCCGCATTACGAATTAAAGAGAGGAAAGATTCAAAGAAGGGGGAGCAGCGGGCAGCAGTAATTATGACTCTCTTAAGGTAGTTAAATGCCTCGTCACTCAACGAAATTTATTAGAAAACTCGTCGATATCGTCGTTGGAGTACCTCAGACAACGTTAAGGTGGACAAGTTGCAGCATTTAGCTTCTGCTTGGACATTCCGCAGTACGAATTAAAAAGTGGGAAGATTCAAAGGAAAGGGGAGCATCTGGCTGCAGTTACTATGACTCTCTTAAGGTAGCCAAATGCCTCGTCAAAGTAGGGGGAGCAGCGGGCAGCAGTAACTATGTCTCTCTTAAGGTAGCCAAATGCCTCGTCACTCTGTGAAATTTATTAGAAAACTCGTCGATATCGTAGTTGGTCTAACTCAGACAACGTTAGGGTGGACAAGTTGCAGCATTTCGCTTCTGTTTGGACATTCCGCAGTACGAATTAAAGAGAGGAAAGATTCAAAGGATGGGGAGCATCTGGCTGCAGTAACTATGACTCTCTTAAGGTAGCCAAATGCCTCGTCATCCGGCGAACTACATTTGCTAACTCGAGAAACTCATAGTGGGAATAACTGTGACGACGTTAAGGTGGACCTACAGTGGCATATAGGTTCAGTAGGACTGGCAATAACAAGAATGATAAAGGCCTTAAGAAATGGGAGCAGGCGGCAGGAGTAACTATGACTCTCTTAAGGTAGCCAAATACCTCGTCACTCTCCGAAATTTATTTGAAAACTCGAGGATATCGTCGTTGGAGTAACTCAGACCACGTTAAGGCGGACATGTTTTACCATTTCGCTTCTGCAGGACTGGCCGCAATACGAATTAAAGAGAGGAAAGATTCAAAGAAGGGGGAACAGCGGGCGGCAGTAACTATGACTTTCTTAAGGTAGCCAATTGCCTCGTCAGACTGCGAAATTTATTTGAAAACTCGTCGATATCGTCGTTGGAGTATCTCAGACAACGTTAAGGTGGACAAGTTGCAGCATTTCGCTTCTGCTTGGACATTCCGCAGTACGAATTAAAAAGAGGGAAGATTCAAAGGAAGGGGAGCATCTGACTGCAGTAACTATGACTCTCTTAAGGTAGCCAAATGCCACATCATCCGTTGAAGTACATTTTCTAACTCGAGAAAGTCGTAGTGGGAGTAACTGTGACGACGTTAAGGTGGACATACAGTGGCATATCGGTTCTGTAGGACTGACCATAGCAAGAATGATAAAGGCTTAAAGAAATTAGAGCAGCCGGCAGGAGTTTCTATGACTCTCTTAAGGTAGCGAAATGCCTCGTCACTCTGCGAAATTTATTTGAAAACTCGAGGAAATCGTCGTTGGAGTAACTCAGACTACGTAAAGGTGGACAAGTTGCAGCATTTCGCTTCTGCTTGGACATTCTGCAGTACGAACTAAAGAGAGGAAAGATTCAAAAGAAGGGGAGCATCTGGCTGCAGTAACTATGACTCTCTTATGGTATCCAAATGCCTCGTCACTCTGCTAAATTTATTTTAAAACTCGAGAATATCGTCGTCGGAGTAAGTCAGACAACGTTAAGGTGGACATGCTGTTCCAATTCGCTTCTGCAGGACTGGCCGCATTACGAATTAAAGAGAGGAAAGATTCAAAGAAGGGGGAGCAGCGGGCAGCAGTAATTATGACTCACTTAAGGTAGTTAAATGCCTCGTCACTCAACGAAATTTATTAGAAAACTCGTCGATATCGTAGTTGGACTAACTCAGACAACGTTAGGGTGGACAAGTTGCAGCATTTCGCTACTGCTTGGACATTCCGCAGTACGAATTAAAGAGAGGGAAGATTCAAAGGAAGGGGTGATTCTGACTGCAGTAACTATGACTCTCTTAAGGTAGCCAAATGATTCGTCATCCGTCGAAGTACATTTGCTAACTCGAGAAACTCGTAGTGGGAATAACTGTGACGACGTTAAGGTGGAGCTACAGTGGCACATAGGTTCAGTAGGACTGGCAATAACAAGAATGATAAAGGCCTAAAGAAATGGGAGCAGCCGGCAGGAGTAGCTATGACTCTCTTAACGTAGCTAAATGCCTCGTCACTCTGTGAAATTTATTTGAAAACTCGAGGATATCGTAGTTGGAGTAACTCAGACCACGTTAAGGTGGACATGCTGTACCAATTCGCTTCTGCAGGACTGGCCGCTATACGAATTAAAGAGAGGAAAGATTCAAAGAAGGGGGAACAGCGGGCGGCAGTAACTATGACTTTCTTAAGATAGCCAAATGCCTAGTCACTCTGCGAAATTTTTTTGAAAACTCGTCGAAATCGTCGTTGGAGTAACTCAGACAACGTTAAGGTGGACAAGTTGCAGCATTTCGCTTCTGCTTGGACATTCCGCAGTACGAATTAAAGAGAGGGAAGATTCAAAGGAAAGGGGAGCATCTGGCTGCAGTTACTTTGACTCTCGTAAGGTAGCCAAATGCCTCGTCAAAGTAGGGGGAGCAGCGGGCAGCAGTAACTATGTCTCTCTTAAGGTAGCCAAATGCCTCGTCACTCTGCGAAATTTATTTGAAAACTCGTCGATATCGTAGTTGGTCTAACTCAGACAACGTTAGGGTGGACAAGTTGCAGCATTTCGCTTCTGATTGGACATCCCGCAGTTCGAATTAAAGAGAGGAATGATTCGAAGGAAGAGGAGCATCTGGCTGCAGTAACTGTGACTCTCTTGAAGTAGCCAAATGCCTCGTCATCCGGCGAACTACATTTGCTTATTTGCGAAACTCGTAGTGGGACTAACTGTGACGTCGTGAAGGTGGACTTACAGTGGCATATAGCTTCTGTAGGACTGGGAATAACAGGACAGATAAAGGCCTAAAGAAATGGGAGCATCCGGCAGGAGTTACTATGACTCTCTTAAGGTAGCCAAATTCCTCGTCACTCTGCGAAATTTATTTGAAAACTCGAGGATATCGTCGTCGGAGTAAGTCAGACAACGTAAAGGTGGACAAGTTGCAGCATTTCGCTTCTGCTTGGACATTCCGCAGTGCGAATTAAAGAGAGGAAGGATTCAGCGGATGGGAAGCATCTGGTTGCAGTAACTATAACCCTCTTAAGGTAGCCAAATGCCACATCATCCGTTGAAGTACATTTTCTAACTCGAGAAAGTCGTAGTGGGAGTAACTGTGACGACGTTAAGGTGGACATACAGTGGCATATCGGTTCTGTAGGACTGACCATAGCAAGAATGATAAAGGCCTAAAGAAATTATAGCAGCCGGCAGGAGTTACTATGACTCTTCTAAGGTAGCGAAATGCCTCGTCACTCTGCGAAATTTATTTGAAAACTCGAGGATATCGCTTTGGAGTAACGCAGACTACGTAATGGTGGACAAGTTGCAGCATTTCGCTTCTGCTTGGACATTCTGCAGTACGAACTAAAGAGAGGAAAGATTCAAAGGAAGGGGAGCATCTGGCTGCAGTAACTATGACTCTCTTATGGTAGCCAAATGCCTCGTCACTCAGCTAAATTTATTTTAAAACTCGAGAATATCGTCGTCGGAGTAAGTCAGACAACGTTAAGGTGGACATGCAGTTCCAATTCGCTTCTGCAGGCCTGGCCGCATTACGAATTAAAGAGAGGAAAGATTCAAACAAGGGGGAGCAGCGGGCAGCAGTAATTATGACTCTCTTAAGGTAGTTAAATGCCTCGTCACTCAACGAAATTTATTAGAAAACTCGTCGATATCGTCGTTGGAGTACCTCAGACAACGTTAAGGTGGACAAGTTGCAGCATTTAGCTTCTGCTTGGACATTCCGCAGTACGAATTAAAGAGTGTGAAGATTCAAAGGAAAGGGGAGCATCTGGCTGCAGTTACTATGACTCTCTTAAGGTAGCCATATGCCTCGTCAAAGTAGGGGGAGCAGCGGGCAGCAGTAACTATGTCTCTCTTAAGGTAGCCAAATGCCTCGTCACTCTGTGAAATTTTTTAGAAAACTCGTCAATATCGTAGTTGGTCTAACTCAGACAACGTTAGGGTGGACATGTTGCAGCATTTCGCTTCTGTTTGGACATTCCGCAGTACGAATTAAAGAGAGGAAAGATTCAAAGGAAGGGGAGCATCTGGCTGCAGTAACTATGACTCTCTTAAGGTAGCCAAATGCCTCGTCGTCCGGCGAACTACATTTGATAACTCGAGAAACTCGTAGTGGGAATAACTGTGACGACGTTAAGGTGGACATACAGTGGCATATCGGGTCTGTAGGACTGGCCATAGCAAGAATGATAAAGGCCTAAAGGAATGGGAGCAGCCGGCAGGAGTAACTATGACTCTCTTAAGGTAGCCAAATGCCTCGTCACTCTGCGAAATTTATTTGAAAACTCGAGGATATCGTCGTTGGAGTAATTCAGACAACGTTAAGGTGGACATGCTGTACCATTTCGCTTCTGCAGGACTGGCCGCAATACGAATTAAAGAAAGGAAAGATTCAAAGAAGGGGGAACAGCGGGCGGCAGTAACTATGACTTTCTTAAGGTAGCCAATTGCCTCGTCAGTCTGCGAAATTTATTTGAAAACTCGTCGATATCGTCGTTGGAGTATCTCAGACAACGTTAAGGTGGACAAGTTGCAGCATTTCGCTTCTGCTTGGACATTCCGCAGTACGAATTAAAAAGAGGGAAGATTCAAAGGAAGGGGAGCATCTGACTGCAAAACTATGACTCTCTTAAGGTAGCCAAATGCCACATCATCCGTTGAAGTACATTTTCTAACTCGAGAAAGTCGTAGTGGGAGTAACTGTGACGACGTTAAGGTCGACATACAGTGGCATATCGGTTCTGTAGGACTGACCATAGCAACAATGATAAAGGCCTAATGAAATGGGAGCAGCCGGCAGGAGTTACTATGACTCTTCTAAGGTAGCGAAATGCCTCGTCACTCTGCGAAATTTATTTGAAAACTCGAGGATATCGTCGTTGGAGTAACTCAGACTACGTAAAGGTGGACAAGTTGCAGCATTTCGCTTCTGCTTGGACATTCTGCAGTACGAACTAAAGAGAGGAAAGATTCAAAGGAAGGGGAGCATCTGGCTGCAGTAACTATGACTCTCTTATGGTAGCCAAATGCCTCGTCACTCAGCTAAATTTATTTTAAAACTCGAGAATATCGTCGTCGGAGTAAGTCAGACAACGTTAAGGTGGACATGCTGTTCCAATTCGCTTCTGCAGGACTGGCCGCATTACGAATTAAAGAGAGGAAAGATTCAAAGAAGGGGGAGCAGCGGGCAGCAGTAATTATGACTCTCTTAAGGTAGTTAAATGCCTCGTCACTCAACGAAATTTATTAGAAAACTCGTCGATATCGTCGTTGGAGTACCTCAGACAACGTTAAGGTGGACAAGTTGCAGCATTTAGCTTCTGCTTGGACATTCCGCAGTACGAATTAAAAAGTGGGAAGATTCAAAGGAAAGGGGAGCATCTGGCTGCAGTTACTATGACTCTCTTAAGGTAGCCAAATGCCTCGTCAAAGTAGGGGGAGCAGCGGGCAGCAGTAACTATGTCTCTCTTAAGGTAGCCAAATGCCTCGTCACTCTGTGAAATTTATTAGAAAACTCGTCGATATCGTAGTTGGTCTAACTCAGACAACGTTAGGGTGGACAAGTTGCAGCATTTCGCTTCTGTTTGGACATTCCGCAGTACGAATTAAAGAGAGGAAAGATTCAAAGGATGGGGAGCATCTGGCTGCAGTAACTATGACTCTCTTAAGGTAGCCAAATGCCTCGTCATCCGGCGAACTACATTTGCTAACTCGAGAAACTCATAGTGGGAATAACTGTGACGACGTTAAGGTGGACCTACAGTGGCATATAGGTTCAGTAGGACTGGCAATAACAAGAATGATAAAGGCCTTAAGAAATGGGAGCAGGCGGCAGGAGTAACTATGACTCTCTTAAGGTAGCCAAATACCTCGTCACTCTCCGAAATTTATTTGGAAACTCGAGGATATCGTCGTTGGAGTAACTCAGACCACGTTAAGGCGGACATGCTTTACCATTTCGCTTCTGCAGGACTGGCCGCAATACGAATTAAAGAGAGGAAAGATTCAAAGAAGGGGGAACAGCGGGCGGCAGTAACTATGACTTTCTTAAGGTAGCCAATTGCCTCGTCAGTCTGCGAAATTTATTTGAAAACTCGTCGATATCGTCGTTGGAGTATCTCAGACAACGTTAAGGTGGACAAGTTGCAGCATTTCGCTTCTGCTTGGACATTCCGCAGTACGAATTAAAAAGAGGGAAGATTCAAAGGAAGGGGAGCATCTGACTGCAGTAACTATGACTCTCTTAAGGTAGCCAAATGCCACATCATCCGTTGAAGTACATTTTCTAACTCGAGAAAGTCGTAGTGGGAGTAACTGTGACGACGTTAAGGTGGACATACAGTGGCATATCGGTTCTGTAGGACTGACCATAGCAAGAATGATAAAGGCCTAAAGAAATTAGAGCAGCCGGCAGGAGTTTCTATGACTCTCTTAAGGTAGCGAAATGCCTCGTCACTCTGCGAAATTTATTTGAAAACTCGAGGAAATCGTCGTTGGAGTAACTCAGACTACGTAAAGGTGGACAAGTTGCAGCATTTCGCTTCTGCTTGGACATTCTGCAGTACGAACTAAAGAGAGGAAAGATTCAAAAGAAGGGGAGCATCTGGCTGCAGTAACTATGACTCTCTTATGGTAGCCAAATGCCTCGTCACTCTGCTAAATTTATTTTAAAACTCGAGAATATCGTCGTCGGAGTAAGTCAGACAACGTTAAGGTGGACATGCTGTTCCAATTCGCTTCTGCAGGACTGGCCGCATTACGAATTAAAGAGAGGAAAGATTCAAAGAAGGGGGAGCAGCGGGCAGCAGTAATTATGACTCACTTAAGGTAGTTAAATGCCTCGTCACTCAACGAAATTTATTAGAAAACTCGTCGATATCGTAGTTGGACTAACTCAGACAACGTTAGGGTGGACAAGTTGCAGCATTTCGCTACTGCTTGGACATTCCGCAGTACGAATTAAAGAGAGGGAAGATTCAAAGGAAGGGGTGATTCTGACTGCAGTAACTATGACTCTCTTAAGGTAGCCAAATGATTCGTCATCCGTCGAAGTACATTTGCTAACTCGAGAAACTCGTAGTGGGAATAACTGTGACGACGTTAAGGTGGAGCTACAGTGGCACATAGGTTCAGTAGGACTGGCAATAACAAGAATGATAAAGGCCTAAAGAAATGGGAGCAGCCGGCAGGAGTAGCTATGACTCTCTTAACGTAGCTAAATGCCTCGTCACTCTGTGAAATTTATTTGAAAACTCGAGGATATCGTAGTTGGAGTAACTCAGACCACGTTAAGGTGGACATGCTGTACCAATTCGCTTCTGCAGGACTGGCCGCTATACGAATTAAAGAGAGGAAAGATTCAAAGAAGGGGGAACAGCGGGCGGCAGTAACTTTGACTTTCTTAAGATAGCCAAATGCCTAGCCACTCTGCGAAATTTTTTTGAAAACTCGTCGAAATCGTCGTTGGAGTAACTCAGACAACGTTAAGGTGGACAAGTTGCAGCATTTCGCTTCTGCTTGGACATTCCGCAGTACGAATTAAAGAGAGGGAAGATTCAAAGGAAAGGGGAGCATCTGGCTGCAGTTACTTTGACTCTCGTAAGGTAGCCAAATGCCTCGTCAAAGTAGGGGGAGCAGCGGGCAGCAGTAACTATGTCTCTCTTAAGGTAGCCAAATGCCTCGTCACTCTGCGAAATTTATTTGAAAACTCGTCGATATCGTAGTTGGTCTAACTCAGACAACGTTAGGGTGGACAAGTTGCAGCATTTCGCTTCTGTTTGGACATTCCGCAGTACGAATTAAAGAGAGGAAGGATTCAAAGGAAGGGGAGCGTCTGGCTGCAGTAACTATGACTCTCTTAAGGTAGCCAAATGCCTCGTCACTCTGCGAAATTTATTTGAAAACTCGAGGATATCGACGTTGGAGTATCTCAGACAACGTTAAGGTGGACATGCTGTACCAATTCGCTTCTGCAGGACTGGCCGCATTACCAATTAAAGAGAGGAAAGATTCAAAGAAGGGAGAAAAGCGGCAGCAGTAACTATGACTCTCTTAAGGTAGCCAAATGCCTCGTCATCCGGCGAAGTACATTTGCCAACTCGAGAAACTCGTATTGGGAATAACTGTGACGACGTTAAGGTGGACATACAGTGGGATATCGGTTCTGTAGGACTGACCATAGCAAGAATGATAAAGGCCTAAAGAAATGGGAGCATCCGGCAGGAGTTACTATGACTCTCTTAAGGTAGCGATATGCCTCGTCATTCTGCGAAATTTGTTTGAAAACTCGAGGATATCGTCGTTGGAGTAACTCAGACAACGTTAAGGTGGACATGCTGTACCAATTCGCTTCTGAAGAACTGGCCGCATTACGAATTAATGAGAGGAAAGATTCAAAGAAGGGGAAGCAGCGGGTAGCAGTAAATATGACTTTCTTAAGGTAGTCAAATGCCTCGCAATCTGCGAAATTTATTTGAAAACTCGTCGATATCGTCGTTGGAGTAACTCAGACAACGTTAAGGTGGACAAGTTGCAGCAGTTCGCATCTGCTTGGACATTCCGCAGTACGAATTAAAGAGAGGAAAGATTCAAAGGAAGGGGAGCATCCGGCTGCAGTAACTATGACTCTCTTAAGGTGGCCAAATGCCTCGTCATACGGCGAAGTTCATTTGCTAACTCGAGAAACTCGTATTGGGAATAACTGTGACGACGTTAAGGTGGACATACAGTGGCAAATCGGTTCTGTAGGACTTGCCATAGCAAGAATGATAAAGGCCTGAAGAAATGGGAGCAGCCGGCAGGAGTAACTATGACTCTCTTAAGGTAGCCAAATGAGTCGTCACTCTGCGAAAATTATTTGAAAACTCGAGGATATCGTCGTTGGAGTAACTCAGACAACGTTAAGGTGGACATGCTGTACCATTTCGCTTCTGCAGGACTGGCCGCAATACAAATTAAAGAGAGGAAAGATTTAAGTAGGGGGAGCAGCGGGCGGCAGTAACTATGACTCTCTTAAGGTAGCCAAATGCCTCGTCACTCTGCGAAATTTATTTGAAAACTCGTCGATAACGTAGTTCGACTAACTCAGACAAAGTTAGGGTGGACAAGTTGCAGCATTTCGCTTCTGCTTGGACATTCCGCAGTACGATTTAAAAAGAGGGAAGATTCAAAGGAAAGGGGAGCATCTGGCTGCAGTTACTATGACTCTCTTAAGGTAGCCAAATGGATCTTCAAAGTAGGGGGAGCAGCGGGCAGCAGTAACTATGTCTCACTTAAGGTAGCCAAATGCCTCGTCACTCTGCGAAATTTATTTGAAAACTCGTCGATATCGTAGTTGGACTAACTCATTCAACGTTAGGGTGGACAAGTTGCAGCATTTCGCTTCTGCTTGGACATTCCGCAGTACGAATTAAAGAGAGGGAAGATTCAAAGGAAGGGGTGATTCTGACTGCAGTAACTATGACTCTCTTAAGGTAGCCAAATGATTCGTCATCCGTCGAAGTACATTTGCTAACTCGAGAAACTCGTAGTGGGAATAACTGTGACGACGTTAAGGTGGAGCTACAGTGGCATATCGGTTCTGTAGGACTGACCATAGCAAGAATGATAAAGGCCTAAAGAAATGGGAGCAGCCGGCAGGAGTAACTATGACTCTCTTAACGTAGCTAAATGCCTCGTCACTCTGCGAAATTTATTTGAAAACTCGAGGATATCGTCGTTGGAGTAACTCAGACCACGTTAAGGTGGAAATGCTGTACCATTTCGCTTCTGCAGGACTGGCCGCAATACGAATTAAAGAGAGGAAAGATTCAAAGAAGGGGGAACAGCGGGCGGCAGTAACTATGACTTTCTTAAGGTAGCCAATTGCCTCGTCAGTCTGCGAAATTTATTTGAAAACTCGTCGATATCGTCGTTGGAGTATCTCAGACAACGTTAAGGTGGACAAGTTGCAGCATTTCGCTTCTGCTTGGACATTCCGCAGTACGAATTAAAAAGAGGGAAGATTCAAAGGAAGGGGAGCATCTGACTGCAGTAACTATGACTCTCTTAAGGTAGCCAAATGCCACATCATCCGTTGAAGTACATTTTCTAACTCGAGAAAGTCGTAGTGGGAGTAACTGTGACGACGTTAAGGTGGACATACAGTGGCATATCGGTTCTGTAGGACTGACCATAGCAAGAATGATAAAGGCCTAAAGAAATTAGAGCAGCCGGCAGGAGTTTCTATGACTCTCTTAAGGTAGCGAAATGCCTCGTCACTCTGCGAAATTTATTTGAAAACTCGAGGAAATCGTCGTTGGAGTAACTCAGACTACGTAAAGGTGGACAAGTTGCAGCATTTCGCTTCTGCTTGGACATTCTGCAGTACGAACTAAAGAGAGGAAAGATTCAAAAGAAGGGGAGCATCTGGCTGCAGTAACTATGACTCTCTTATGGTAGCCAAATGCCTCGTCACTCTGCTAAATTTATTTTAAAACTCGAGAATATCGTCGTCGGAGTAAGTCAGACAACGTTAAGGTGGACATGCTGTTCCAATTCGCTTCTGCAGGACTGGCCGCATTACGAATTAAAGAGAGGAAAGATTCAAAGAAGGGGGAGCAGCGGGCAGCAGTAATTATGACTCACTTAAGGTAGTTAAATGCCTCGTCACTCAACGAAATTTATTAGAAAACTCGTCGATATCGTAGTTGGACTAACTCAGACAACGTTAGGGTGGACAAGTTGCAGCATTTCGCTACTGCTTGGACATTCCGCAGTACGAATTAAAGAGAGGGAAGATTCAAAGGAAGGGGTGATTCTGACTGCAGTAACTATGACTCTCTTAAGGTAGCCAAATGATTCGTCATCCGTCGAAGTACATTTGCTAACTCGAGAAACTCGTAGTGGGAATAACTGTGACGACGTTAAGGTGGAGCTACAGTGGCACATAGGTTCAGTAGGACTGGCAATAACAAGAATGATAAAGGCCTAAAGAAATGGGAGCAGCCGGCAGGAGTAGCTATGACTCTCTTAACGTAGCTAAATGCCTCGTCACTCTGTGAAATTTATTTGAAAACTCGAGGATATCGTAGTTGGAGTAACTCAGACCACGTTAAGGTGGACATGCTGTACCAATTCGCTTCTGCAGGACTGGCCGCTATACGAATTAAAGAGAGGAAAGATTCAAAGAAGGGGGAACAGCGGGCGGCAGTAACTATGACTTTCTTAAGATAGCCAAATGCCTAGTCACTCTGCGAAATTTTTTTGAAAACTCGTCGAAATCGTCGTTGGAGTAACTCAGACAACGTTAAGGTGGACAAGTTGCAGCATTTCGCTTCTGCTTGGACATTCCGCAGTACGAATTAAAGAGAGGGAAGATTCAAAGGAAAGGGGAGCATCTGGCTGCAGTTACTTTGACTCTCGTAAGGTAGCCAAATGCCTCGTCAAAGTAGGGGGAGCAGCGGGCAGCAGTAACTATGTCTCTCTTAAGGTAGCCAAATGCCTCGTCACTCTGCGAAATTTATTTGAAAACTCGTCGATATCGTAGTTGGTCTAACTCACACAACGTTAGGGTGGACAAGTTGCAGCATTTCGCTTCTGTTTGGACATTCCGCAGTACGAATTAAAGAGAGGAAGGATTCAAAGGAAGGGGAGCGTCTGGCTGCAGTAACTATGACTCTCTTAAGGTAGCCAAATGCCTCGTCACTCTGCGAAATTTATTTGAAAACTCGAGGATATCGACGTTGGAGTATCTCAGACAACGTTAAGGTGGACATGCTGTACCAATTCGCTTCTGCAGGACTGGCCGCATTACCAATTAAAGAGAGGAAAGATTCAAAGAAGGGAGAAAAGCGGCAGCAGTAACTATGACTCTCTTAAGGTAGCCAAATGCCTCGTCATCCGGCGAAGTACATTTGCCAACTCGAGAAACTCGTATTGGGAATAACTGTGACGACGTTAAGGTGGACATACAGTGGGATATCGGTTCTGTAGGACTGACCATAGCAAGAATGATAAAGGCCTAAAGAAATGGGAGCATCCGGCAGGAGTTACTATGACTCTCTTAAGGTAGCGATATGCCTCGTCATTCTGCGAAATTTGTTTGAAAACTCGAGGATATCGTCGTTGGAGTAACTCAGACAACGTTAAGGTGGACATGCTGTACCAATTCGCTTCTGAAGAACTGGCCGCATTACGAATTAATGAGAGGAAAGATTCAAAGAAGGGGAAGCAGCGGGTAGCAGTAAATATGACTTTCTTAAGGTAGTCAAATGCCTCGCAATCTGCGAAATTTATTTGAAAACTCGTCGATATCGTCGTTGGAGTAACTCAGACAACGTTAAGGTGGACAAGTTGCAGCAGTTCGCTTCTGCTTGGACATTCCGCAGTACGAATTAAAGAGAGGAAAGATTCAAAGGAAGGGGAGCATCCGGCTGCAGTAACTATGACTCTCTTAAGGTGGCCAAATGCCTCGTCATACGGCGAAGTTCATTTGCTAACTCGAGAAACTCGTATTGGGAATAACTGTGACGACGTTAAGGTGGACATACAGTGGCTAATCGGTTCTGTAGGACTTGCCATAGCAAGAATGATAAAGGCCTGAAGAAATGGGAGCAGCCGGCAGGAGTAACTATGACTCTCTTAAGGTAGCCAAATGAGTCGTCACTCTGCGAAAATTATTTGAAAACTCGAGGATATCGTCGTTGGAGTAACTCAGACAACGTTAAGGTGGACATGCTGTACCATTTCGCTTCTGCAGGACTGGCCGCAATACAAATTAAAGAGAGGAAAGATTTAAGTAGGGGGAGCAGCGGGCGGCAGTAACTATGACTCTCTTAAGGTAGCCAAATGCCTCGTCACTCTGCGAAATTTATTTGAAAACTCGTCGATAACGTAGTTCGACTAACTCAGACAAAGTTAGGGTGGACAAGTTGCAGCATTTCGCTTCTGCTTGGACATTCCGCAGTACGATTTAAAAAGAGGGAAGATTCAAAGGAAAGGGGAGCATCTGGCTGCAGTTACTATGACTCTCTTAAGGTAGCCAAATGGATCTTCAAAGTAGGGGGAGCAGCGGGCAGCAGTAACTATGTCTCACTTAAGGTAGCCAAATGCCTCGTCACTCTGCGAAATTTATTTGAAAACTCGTCGATATCGTAGTTGGACTAACTCATTCAACGTTAGGGTGGACAAGTTGCAGCATTTCGCTTCTGCTTGGACATTCCGCAGTACGAATTAAAGAGAGGGAAGATTCAGAGGAACGGGTGATTCTGACTGCAGTAACTATGACTCTCTTAAGGTAGCCAAATGATTCGTCATCCGTCGAAGTACATTTGCTAACTCGAGAAACTCGTAGTGGGAATAACTGTGACGACGTTAAGGTGGAGCTACAGTGGCATATCGGTTCTGTAGGACTGACCATAGCAAGAATGATAAAGGCCTAAAGAAATGGGAGCAGCCGGCAGGAGTAACTATGACTCTCTTAACGTAGCTAAATGCCTCGTCACTCTGCGAAATTTATTTGAAAACTCGAGGATATCGTCGTTGGAGTAACTCAGACCACGTTAAGGTGGAAATGCTGTACCATTTCGCTTCTGCAGGACTGGCCGCAATACGAATTAAAGAGAGGAAAGATTCAAAGAAGGGGGAACAGCGGGCGGCAGTAACTATGACTTTCTTAAGGTAGCCAAATGCCTCGTCACTCTGCGAAATTTATTTGAAAACTCGAGGATATCGTCGTTGGAGTAACTCAGACAACGTAAAGGTGGACAAGTTGCAGCATTTGGCTTCTGCTTGGACATTCTGCAGTACGAATTAAAGAGAGGAAAGATTCATAGGAAGGGGAGCATCTGGCTGCAGTAACTATGACTCTCTTGAGGTAGAGAAATGCCTCGTCACTCTGCGAAATTTTCTTTGAAAACTCGAGGATATCGTCGTTGGAGTATCTCAGACAACGTTAAGGTGGACATGCTGTACCAATTCGCTTCTGCAGGACTGGCCGCATTACCAATTAAAGAGAGGAAAGATTCAAAGAAGGGAGAAAAGCGGGCAGCAGTAACTATGACTCTCTTAAGGTAGCCAAATGCCTCGTCATCCGGCGAAGTACATTTTCCAACTCGAGAAACTCGTATTGGGAATAACTGTGACGACGTTAAGGTGGACATACAGTTGGATATCGGTTCTGTAGGACTGACCATAGCAAGAATGATAAAGGCCTAAAGAAATGGGAGCAGCCGGCAGGAGTTACTATGACTCTCTTAAGGTAGCGAAATGCCTCGTCACTTTGCGAAATTTATTTGAAAACTTGAGGATATCGTCGTTGGAGTAACTCAGACAACGTTAAGGTGGACATGCTGTACCAATTCGCTTCTGAAGAACTGGCCGCATTACGAATTAAAGAGAGGAAAGATTCAAAGAAGGGGAAGCAGCGGGTAGCAGTAAATATGACTTTCTTAAGGTAGTCAAATGCCTCGCAATCTGCGAAATTTATTTGAAAACTCGTCGATATCGTCGTTGGAGTAACTCAGACAACGTTAAGGTGGACAAGTTGCACGATTTCGCTTCTGCTTGGACATTCCGCAGTACGAATTAAAGAGAGGAAAGATTCAAAGGAAGGGGAGCATCTGGCTGCAGTAACTATGACTCTCTTAAGGTAGCCAAATGCCTCGTCAAAGTAGGGGGAGCAGCGGGCGGCAGTAACTATGACTCTCTTAAGGTAGCCAAATGCCTCGTCACTCTGCGAAATTTATTTGAAAACTCGTCGATATCGTAGTTGGAGTAACTCAGACAACGTTAGGGTGGACAAGTTGCAGCATTTCGCTTCTGCTTGGACATTCGGCAGTACGAATTAAAGAGAGGGAAGATTCAAAGGAAAGGGGAGCATCTGGCTGCAGTTCCTATGACTCTCTTAAGGTAGCCAAATGCCTCTTCAAAGTAGGGGGAGCAGCGGGCAGCAGTAAATATGTCTCTCTTAAGGTAGCCAAATGCCTCGTCACTCTGCGAAATTTATTTGAAAACTCGTCGATATCGTAGTTGGACCAACTCAGACAACGTTAGGGTGGACAAGTTGCAGCATTTCGCTTCTGTTTGGACATTCAGCAGTACGAATTAAAGAGAGGAAAGATTCAAAGGAAGGGGAGCATCTGGCTGCAGTAACTATGACTCTCTTAAGGTAGCCAAATGCCTCGTCATCCTGCGAACTACATTTGCTAACTCGAGAAACTCGTAGTGGGAATAACTGTGACGACGTTAAGGTGGACCTACAGTGGCGTATAGGTTCAGAAGGACTGGCAATAACAAGAATGATAAAGGCCTAAGAAATGGGAGCAGCCGGCAGGAGTAACTACGACTCTCTTAAGGTAGCCAAATGCCTCGTCACTCTGCGAAATTTATTTGAAAACTCGAGGATATCGTCGTTGGAGTAACTCAAACCACGTTAAGATGGACATGCTGTACCATTTCGCTTCTGCAGGACTGGCCGCAATACGAATTAAAGAGAGGAAAGATTCAAAGAAGGGGGAACAGCGGGCGGCAGTAACTATGACTTCTTAAGGTAGCCAAATGCCTCGTCACTCTGCGAAATTTGTTTGAAAACTAGTCGATATCGTCGTTGGAGTAACTCAGACAACGTTAAGGTGGACAAGTTGCAGCATTTCGCTTCTGCTTGGACATTCCGTAGTACGAATTAAAGAGAGGCAAGATTCAAGGGAAGGGGAGCATCTGACTGCAGTAACTATGACTCTCTTAAGGTAGCCAAATGCCACATCATCCGTCGAAGTACATTTGCTAACTCGAGAATGTCGTAGTGGGATTAACACTGACGACGTTAAGGTGGACATACAGTGGCATATCGGTTCTGTGGGACTGACCATCGCAAGAATGATAAAGGCCTAAAGAAATGGGAGCAGCCGGCATGAGTTACTAGGACCCTCTTAAGGTAGCGAAATGCCTCGTCACTCTGCGAAATTTATTTAAAAACTCGAGGATATCGTCGTTGGAGTAACTCAGACAACTTTAAGGTGGACATGCTGTACCAATTCGCTTCTGAAGAACTGGCCGCATTACGAATTAAAGAGAGGAAAGATTCAAAGAAGGGGAAGCAGCGGGTAGCAGTAAATATGACTTTCTTAAGGTAGTCAAATGCCTCGCAATCTGCGAAATTTATTTGAAAACTCGTCGATATCGTCGTTGGAGTAACTCAGACAACGTTAAGGTGGACAAGTTGCAGCATTTCGCTTCTGCTTGGACATTCCGCAGTACGAATTAAAGAGAGGAAAGATTCAAAGGAAGGGGAGCATCCGGCTGCAGTAACTATGACTCTCTTAAGGTAGCCAAATGCCTCGTCATACGGCGAAGTTCATTTGCTAACTCGAGAAACTCGTATTGGGAATAACTGTGACGACGTTAAGGTGGACATACAGTGGCATATCGGTTCTGTAGGACTTGCCATAGCAAGAATGATAAAGGCCGAAAGAAATGGGAGCAGCCGGCAGGAGTAACTATGACTCTCTTAAGGTAGCCAAATGCCTCGTCCCTCTGCGAAATTTATTTGAAAACTCGAGGATATCGTCGTTGGAGTAACTCAGTCATTGTTAAGGTGGACATGCTGTACCATTTCGCTTCTGCAGGACTGGCCGCAATACGAATTAAAGAGAGGAAAGTTTCAAAGAAGGGGGAACAGCGGGCGGCAGTAACTATGACTTTCTAAAGGTAGCCAAATGCCTCGTCACTCTGCGAAATTTATTTGAAAACTCGTCGATATCGTCGTTGGAGTAACTCAGACAACGTTAAGGTGGACAAGTTGCAGCATTTCGCTTCTGCTTGGACATTCCGCAGTACGAATTAAAGAGAGGGAAGATTCAAAGGAAGGGGAGCATCTGACTGCAGTAACTATGACTCTCTTAAGGTAGCCAAATGCCACATCAACCGTCGAAGTACATTTGCTAACTCGAGAAAGTCGTAGTGGGAGTAACTGTGACGACGTTAAGGTGGACATACAGTGGCATATCGGTTCTGTAGGACTGACCATAGCAAGAATGATAAAGGCCTAATGAAATGGGAGCAGCCGGCAGGAGTTACTATGACTCTCTTAAGGTAGCGAAATGCCTCGTCACTCTGCGAAATTTATTTGAAAACTCGAGGATATCGTTGTTGGATTAACTCAGACAACGTAAAGGTGGACAAGTTGCAGCATTTCGCTTCTGCTTGGACATTCTGCAGTACGAATTAAAGAGAGAAAAGATTCAAAGGAAGGGGAGCATCTGGCTGCAGTAACTATGACTCTCTTATGGTAGCCAAATGCCTCGTCACTCAGCTAAATTTATTTTAAAACTCGAGAATATCGTCGTCGGAGTAAGTCAGACAACGTTAAGGTAGACATGCTGTACCGATTCGCTTCTGCAGGACTGGCCGCATTACGAATTAAAGAGAGGAAAGATTCAGAGAAGGGGGAGCAGCGGGCAGCAGTAAATATGACTCTCTTAAGGTAGTTAAATGCCTCGTCACTCAACGAAATTTATTAGAAAACTTGTCGATATCGTCGTTGGAGTAACTCAGACAACGTTAAGGTGGACAAGTTGCAGCATTTCGCTTCTGCTTGGTCGTTCCGCAGTACGAATTGAAGAGAGGGAATATTCAAAGGAAAGGGGAGCATCTGGCTGCAGTTACTATGACTCTCTTAAGGTAGCCAAATGCCTCGTCAAAGTATGGGGAGCAGCGGGCAGCAGTAACTATGTCTCTCTAAAGGTAGCCAAATGCCTCGTCACTCTGCGAAATTTATTTGAAAACTCGTCGATATCGTAGTTGGTCTAACTCAGACAACGTTAGGGTGGACAAGCTGCAGCATTTCGCTTCTGTTTGGACATTCCGCAGTACGAATTAAAGAGAGGAAAAATTCAAAGGAAGGGGAGCATCTGGCTGCAGTAACTATGACTCTCTTAAGGTAGCCAAATGCCTCCTCACTCTACGAAATTTATTTGAAAACTCGAGGATATCGTCGTTGGAGTATCTCAGACAACGTTAAGGTGGACATGCTGTACCAGTTCGCTTCTGCAGGACTGGCCGCATTACCAATTAAAGAGAGGAAAGATTCAAAGAAGGGAGAAAAGCGGCAGCAGTAACTATGACTCTCTTAAGGTAGCCAAATGCCTCGTCTTCCGGCGAAGTACATTTGCCAACTCGAGAAACTCGTATTGGGAATAACTGTGACGACGTTAAGGTGAACATACAGTGGCATATCGGTTCTGTAGGACTGACCATAGCAAGAATGATAAAGGCCTAAAGAAATGGGAGCAGCCGGCATGAGTTACTAGGACCCTCTTAAGGTAGCGAAATGCCTCGTCACTCTGCGAAATTTATTTAAAAACTCGAGGATATCGTCGTTGGAGTAACTCAGACAACTTTAAGGTGGACATGCCGTACCAATTCGCTTCTGAAGAACTGGCCGCAATTACGAATTAAAGAGAGGAAAGATTCAAAGAAGGGGAAGCAGCGGGTAGCAGTAAATATGACTTTCTTAAGGTAGTCAAATGCATCGCAATCTGCGAAATTTATTTGAAAACTCGTCGATATCGTCGTTGGAGTAACTCAGACAACGTTAAGGTGGACAAGTTGCACGATTTCGCTTCTGCTTGGACATTCCGCAGTACGAATTAAAGAGAGGAAAGATTCAAAGGAAGGGGAGCATCCGGCTGCAGTAACTATGACTCTCTTAAGGTAGCCAAATGCCTCGTCATACGGCGAAGTTCATTTGCTAACTCGAGAAACTCGTATTGGGAATAACTGTGACGACGTTAAGGTGGACATACAGTGGCATATCGGTTCTGTAGGACTTGCCATAGCAAGAATGATAAAGGCCTAAGGAAATGGGAGCAGCCGGCAGGAGTAACTATGACTCTCTTAAGGTAGCCAAATGCCTCGTCACTCTGCGAAATTTATTTGAAAACTCGAGGATATCGTCGTTGGAGTAACTCAGACAACGTTAAGGTGGACATGCTGTACCATTTCGCTTCTGCAGGACTGGCCGCAATACGAATTAAAGAGAGGAAAGATTCAAAGAAGGGGGAACAGCGAGCGGCAGTAACTATGACTTTCTTAAGGTAGCCAAATGCCTCGTCACTCAGCGAAATTTATTTGAAAACTCGTCGATATCGTCGTCGGAGTAACTCAGACAACGTTAAGGTAATCAAGTTGCAGCATTTCGCTTCTGCTTGGACATTCCGCAGTACGAATTAAAGAGAGGGAAGATTCAAGGGAAGGGGAGCATCTGACTGCAGTAACTATGACTCTCTTAAGGTAGCCAAATGCCACATCATCCGTCGAAGTACATTTGCTAACTCGAGAATGTCGTAGTGGGATTAACACTGACGACGTTAAGGTGGACACACAGTGGCATATCGGTTCTGTGGGACTGACCATAGCAAGAATGATAAAGGCCTAAAGAAATGGGAGCAGCCGGCATGAGTTACTAGGACCCTCTTAAGGTAGCGAAATGCCTCGTCACTCTGCGAAATTTATTTAAAAACTCGAGGATATGGTCGTTGGAGTAACTCAGACAACTTTAAAGTGGACATGCTGTACCAATTCGCTTCTGAAGAACTGGCCGCATTACGAATTAAAGAGAGGAAAGATTCAAAGAAGGGGAAGCAGCGGGTAGCAGTAAATATGACTTTCTTAAGGTAGTCAAATGCCTCGCAATCTGCGAAAATTATTTGAAAACTCGTCGATATCGTCGTTGGAGTAACTCAGACAACGTTAAGGTGGACAAGTTGCACGATTTCGCTTCTGCTTGGACATTCCGCAGTACGAATTAAAGAGAGGAAAGATTCAAAGGAAGGGGAGCATCCGGCTGCAGTAACTATGACTCTCTTAAGGTAGCCAAATGCCTCGTCATACGGCGAAGTTCATTTGCTAACTCGAGAAACTCGTATTGGGAATAACTGTGACGACGTTAAGGTGGACATACAGTGGCATATCGGTTCTGTAGGACTTGCCATAGCAAGAATGATAAAGGCCGAAAGAAATGGGAGCAGCCGGCAGGAGTAACTATGACTCTCTTAATGTAGCCAAATGCCTCGTCACTCTGCGAAATTTATTTGAAAACTCGAGGATATCGTCGTTGGAGTAACTCAGACATTGTTAAGGTGGACATGCTGTACCATGTCGCTTCTGCAGGACTGGCCGCAATACGAATTAAAGAGAGGAAAGTTTCAAAGAAGGGGGAACAGCGGGCGGCAGTAACTATGACTTTCTTAAGGTAGCCAAATGCCTCGTCACTCTGCGAAATTTATTTGAAAACTCGTCGATATCGTCGTTGGAGTAACTCAGACAACGTTAAGGTGGACAAGTTGCAGCATTTCGCTTCTGCTTGGACATTCCGCAGTACGAATTAAAGAGAGGGAAAATTCAAAGGAAGGGGAGCATCTGACTGCAGTAACTATGACTCTCTTAAGGTAGCCAAATGCCACATCAACCGTCGAAGTACATTTGCTAACTCGAGAAAGTCGTAGTGGGAGTAACTGTGACGACGTTAAGGTGGACATACAGTGGCATATCGGTTCTGTAGGACTGACCATAGCAAGAATGATAAAGGCCTAAAGAAATGGGAGCAGCCGGCAGGAGTTACTATGACTCTCTTAAGGTAGCGAAATGCCTCGTCACTCTGCGAAATTTATTTGAAAACTCGAGGATATCGTTGTTGGATTAACTCAGACAACGTAAAGGTGGACAAGTTGCAGCATTTCGCTTCTGCTTGGACATTCTGCAGTACGAATTAAAGAGAGGAAAGATTAAAAGGAAGGGGGGCATCTGGCTGCAGTAACTATGACTCTCTTATGGTAGCCAAATGCCTCGTCACTCTGCGAAATTTATTTTAAAACTCGAGAATATCGTCGTCGGAGTAAGTCAGACAACGTTAAGGTAGACATGCTGTACCGATTCGCTTCTGCAGGACTGGCCGCATTACGAATTAAAGAGAGGAAAGATTCAGAGAAGGGGGAGCAGCGGGCAGCAGTAAATATGACTCTCTTAAGGTAGTTAAATGCCTCGTCACTCAACGAAATTTATTAGAAAACTTGTCGATATCGTCGTTGGAGTAACTCAGACAACGTTAAGGTGGACAAGTTGCAGCATTTCGCTTCTGCTTGGTCGTTCCGCAGTACGAATTGAAGAGAGGGAATATTCAAAGGAAAGGGGAGCATCTGGCTGCAGTTACTATGACTCTCTTAAGGTAGCCAAATGCCTCGTCAAAGTAGGGGGAGCAGCGGGCAGCAGTAACTATGTCTCTCTAAAGGTAGCCAAATGCCTCGTCACTCTGCGAAATTTATTTGAAAACTCGTCGATATCGTAGTTGGTCTAACTCAGACAACGTTAGGGTGGACAAGCTGCAGCATTTCGCTTCTGTTTGGACATTCCGCAGTACGAGTTAAAGAGAGGAAAAATTCAAAGGAAGGGGAGCATCTGGCTGCAGTAACTATGACTCTCTTAAGGTAGCCAAATGCCTCCTCACTCTACGAAATTTATTTGAAAACTCGAGGATATCGTCGTTGGAGTATCTCAGATAACGTTAAGGTGGACATTACCAATTAAAGAGAGGAAAGATTCAAAGAAGGGAGAAAAGCGGCAGCAGTAACTATGACTCTCTTAAGGTAGCCAAATGCCTCGTCTTCCGGCGAAGTACATTTGCCAACTCGAGAAACTCGTATTGGGAATAACTGTGACGACGTTAAGGTGAACATACAGTGGCATATCGGTTCTGTAGGACTGACCATAGCAAGAATGATAAAGGCCTAAAGAAATGGGAGCAGCCGGCATGAGTTACTAGGACCCTCTTAAGGTAGCGAAATGCCTCGTCACTCTGCGAAATTTATTTAAAAACTCGAGGATATCGTCGTTGGAGTAACTCAGACAACTTTAAGGTGGACATGCTGTACCAATTCGCTTCTGAAGAACTGGCCGCATTACGAATTAAAGAGAGGAAAGATTCAAAGAAGGGGAAGCAGCGGGTAGCAGTAAATATGACTTTCTTAAGGTAGTCAAATGCATCGCAATCTGCGAAATTTATTTGAAAACTCGTCGATATCGTCGTTGGAGTAACTCAGACAACGTTAAGGTGGACAAGTTGCACGATTTCGCTTCTGCTTGGACATTCCGCAGTACGAATTAAAGAGAGGAAAGATTCAAAGGAAGGGGAGCATCCGGCTGCAGTAACTATGACTCTCTTAAGGTAGCCAAATGCCTCGTCATACGGCGAAGTTCATTTGCTAACTCGAGAAACTCGTATTGGGAATAACTGTGACGACGTTAAGGTGGACATACAGTGGCATATCGGTTCTGTAGGACTTGCCATAGCAAGAATGATAAAGGCCTAAAGAAATGGGAGCAGCCGGCAGGAGTAACTATGACTCTCTTAAGGTAGCCAAATGCCTCGTCACTCTGCGAAATTTATTTGAAAACTCGAGGATATCGTCGTTGGAGTAACTCAGACAACGTTAAGGTGGACATGCTGTACCATTTCGCTTCTGCAGGACTGGCCGCAATACGAATTAAAGAGAGGAAAGATTCAAAGAAGGGGGAACAGCGGGCGGCAGTAACTATGACTTTCTTAAGGTAGCCAAATGCCTCGTCACTCTGCGAAATTTATTTGAAAACTCGTCGATATCGTCGTCGGAGTAACTCAGACAACGTTAAGGTGGACAAGTTGCAGCATTTCGCTTCTGCTTGGACATTCCGCAGTACGAATTAAAGAGAGGGAAGATTCAAGGGAAGGGGAGCATCTGACTGCAGTAACTATGACTCTCTTAAGGTAGCCAAATGCCACATCATCCGTCGAAGTACATTTGCTAACTCGAGAAAGTCGTAGTGGGATTAACACTGACGACGTTAAGGTGGACATACAGTGGCATATCGGTTCTGTGGGACTGACCATAGCAAGAATGATAAAGGCCTAAAGAAATGGGAGCAGCCGGCAGGAGTTACTATGACTCTCTTAAGGTAGCGAAATGCCTCGTCACTCTGCGAAATTTATTTGAAAACTCGAGGATATCGTTGTTGGAGTAACTCAGACAACGTAAAGGTGGAGAAGTTGCAGCATTTCGCTTCTGCTTGGACATTCTGCAGTACGAATTAAAGAGAGGAAAGATTCAAAGGAAGGGGAGCATCTGGCTGCTGTAACTATGACTCTCTTATGGTAGAAAAATGAATCGTCACTCTGCGAAATTTATTTTAAAACTCGAGAATATCGTCGTCGGAGTAAGTCAGACAACGTTAAGGTGGACATGCTGTACCGATTCGCTTCTACAGGACTGGCCGCATTACGAATTAAAGAGAGGAACGATTCAAAGAAGGGGGAGCAGCGGGTAGCAGTAACTATGACTCTCTTAAGGTAGTTAAATGCCTCGTCACTCAACGAAATTTATTAGAAAACTTGTCGATATCGTCGTTGGAGTAACTCAGACAACGTTAACGTGGACAAGTTGCAGCATTTCGCTTCTGCTTGGTCGTTCCGCAGTACGATTTAAGAGAGGGAATATTCAAAGGAAAGGGGAGCATCTGGCTGCAGTTACTATGACTCTCTTAAGGTAGCCAAATGCCTCGTCAAAGTAGGGGGAGCAGCGGGCAGCAGTAACTATGTCTCTCTTAAGGTAGCCAAATGCCTCGTCACTCTGCGAAATTTATTTGAAAACTCGTCGATATCGTAGTTGGTCTAACTCAGACAACGTTAGGGTGGACAAGTTGCAGCATTTCGCTTCTGTTTGGACATTCCGCAGTACGAATTAAAGAGAGGAAAGATTCAAAGGAAGGGGAGCATCTGGCTGCAGTAACTATGACTCTCTTAAGGTAGAGAAATGCCTCGTCACTCTGCGAAATTTATTTGAAAACCCCAGGATATCGTCGTTGGAGTATCTCGGACAACGTTAAGGTGGACATGCTGTACCAATTCGTTTCTGCAGGACTGGCCGCATTACCAATTAAAGAGAGGAAAGATTCAAAGAAGGGAGAAAAGCGGCAGCAGTAACTATGACTCTCTTAAGGTAGCCAAATGCCTCGTCTTCCGGCGAAGTACATTTGCCAACTCGAGAAACTCGTATTGGGAATAACTGTGACGACGTTAAGGTGAACATACAGTGGCATATCGGTTCTGTAGGAACCATAGCAAGAATGATAAAGGCCTAAAGAAATGGGAGCAGCCGGCATGAGTTACTAGGACCCTCTTAAGGTAGCCAAATGCCTCGTCACTCTGCGAAATTTATTTGAAAACTCGAGGATATCGTCGTTGGAGTAACTCAGACAACGTTATGGTGGACATGCTGTACCATTTCGCTTCTGCAGGACTGGCCGCAATACGAATTAAAGAGAGGAAAGATTCAAAGAAGGGGGAACAGCGAGCGGCAGTAACTATGACTTTCTTAAGGTAGCCAAATGCCTCGTCACTCTGCGAAATTTATTTGAAAACTCGTCGATATCGTCGTCGGAGTAACTCAGACAACGTTAAGGTGGACAAGTTGCAGCATTTCGCTTCTGCTTGGACATTCCGCAGTACGAATTAAAGAGAGGGAAGATTCAAGGGAAGGGGAGCATCTGACTGCAGTAACTATGACTCTCTTAAGGTAGCCAAATGCCACATCATCCGTCGAAGTACATTTGCTAACTCGAGAATGTCGTAGTGGGATTAACACTGACGACGTTAAGGTGGACATACAGTGGCATATCGGTTCTGTGGGACTGACCATAGCAAGAATGATAAAGGCCTAAAGAAATGGGAGCAGCCGGCATGAGTTACTAGGACCCTCTTAAGGTAGCGAAATGCCTCGTCACTCTGCGAAATTTATTTAAAAACTCGAGGATATGGTCGTTGGAGTAACTCAGACAACTTTAAGGTGGACATGCTGTACCAATTCGCTTCTGAAGAACTGGCCGCATTACGAATTAAAGAGAGGAAAGATTCAAAGAAGGGGAAGCAGCGGGTAGCAGTAAATATGACTTTCTTAAGGTAGTCAAATGCCTCGCAATCTGCGAAATTTATTTGAAAACTCGTCGATATCGTCGTTGGAGTAACTCAGACAACGTTAAGGTGGACAAGTTGCACGATTTCGCTTCTGCTTGGACATTCCGCAGTACGAATTAAAGAGAGGAAAGATTCAAAGTAAGGGGAGCATCCGGCTGCAGTAACTATGATTCTCTTCCTCTTGACCCGTCGCCTCCCATCCCGTCTTCTCCTAGCCCGTACATCCCTGTTGCCCAAGAAGGCCGCCCCAGCATCCCCCGCTGACTTCCGTCCGATCACGGTTTGCTCAGTCCTCGCTAGGGTCTTCCATAAGATCCTGGCGGGCCGTCTGATGCGGACCTGTGTGCTGGACGGGCGTCAGCGGGCTTTCCTTCCTCAGGATGGGATGCTGCACAATACATTCTTGTTGGACTTGGCGATGACTCAGGCCAGGGAAAACTGTCGCTCCCTCTATGTTGCGTCCCTGGATGTGTCCAAGGCTTTCGACTCGCTAGACCATGGTGCCCTGAGGCCCGCCCTGAGGGCACATGGCCTGCCTGACGAGTTCATTGGATACGTCCTGGGATGCTATGAGGATGGGGTGACGATGATCTCTGGTCCTGGGATGTCGCTGGGTCCAGTGCGGCCTTCAAGGGGTGTTAGGCAGGGTGATCCACTCTCTCCTATCCTTTTCAACCTCTCCTTAGACCTCATGCTTGCTCGCCTCCCAGATTATATTGGTGCCAATGTGATGGGACGACGTCTCAACGCTGCTGCCTTTGCTGACGACCTCCTGCTGTTCGCCGAGACCCCAGGAGGGCTCCAGGACCTTATTGAAGCAGCAACATCTGCCCTTGGGGACCTCGGTCTCCAAGTCAATCCCGGAAAGTGCTTCACTCTCGCCCTGACGGCTTCTGGCCGTGAGAAGAAGATTAAGGTCGACGACACCACGACCTTCAGGGCTGGGTATACCATCCTCCCAGCCCTGGGGATCGAGAGCACTTTCCGGTATCTTGGCCTGGAGTTCTCCACGAGCGGACGTAGCCTCTTTCATCCGAGGCGGGAGGTCGAGCGACAGCTGACCGTCCTGTCCAAGGCACCACTAAAGCCACAACAGCGTTTGCACGCCCTCAGAACCGTCGTCTTGCCAGGGATACACCATGGCTTGGCCCTTTCGAGGACCCGCCTAGGAGCCCTGTCAGCAATGGACACCACCATCCGCGCAGCGATTAGATCTTGGTTGTGCCTGCCAGCGGACGTTCCTGTTGGTTACTTCCATGCCCCTGTGTCATCTGGGGGGCTGGGAGTGCCATCAGCGCGCTGGCTAGGGCCTCTTCTGCGGCGGAACCGGCTCGCGAAGATGCGGGCATTGGGTGTCCTATCTGACAGGACAGCAGACGACGTTCTGGGGCGTGAGATTGGGAGGCTTGAGCAGCAACTACGGGGTAATAATACGGTCATTAGAACTTCCAACCAAATGGGCCGGATGTGGGCTGAACGGTTGCATCTCTCGGTGGACGGCGCTGCCCTTAAGAAGTCTGCCCGAACACCAGGGCAGCATCGCTGGGTCGACGATCCTCGACTAGCGATCACAGGCCGCGACTTTATCTCCTGCATCCGTACGAGGATCAATGCCCTTCCAACCCGGGCACGGTTGCAGCGAGGTCGTGCTGGTGATACTAACTGCCGGGCTGGCTGCATCGCTAAAGAAACTGCGAACCACGTTGTCCAGCACTGCTTCCGAAGTCACGACGCACGAGTGAAGCGACACAACGCCCTGGCGTCTTACGTCGCGCAGGGACTTCGTCGCAGGGGCTTCGACGTCGACCTGGAGCCCCACCTCAGGACATCCGAGGGACTGAGGAAGCCGGACATCGTGGCAGTTCGAGGCGATGCAGCCTATATCATCGATGCCCAGGTGGTTGGTGTCAATCTTGACATCGAAGAGTGTCACCAGCAGAAAGTCGCGGTTTATAACAGGGAAGCCGTCCACCAGGCGATTAGGAGTCAGACCCCAGCAGCCAAGACCATCACCACCTCTTCAGCTACCATCTCATGGAGGGGGGTGTGGTCACCCACATCTGCACAGGATCTGCGGCAGCTTGGATTCAAGGACCACCACTTCGCGGCGATGTCAACAAGAGTACTCATCGGGACTGTGATGGCGGCACGGCGGTTCGACACTATGACTGCCATTAGGCGCACGATGCCCCGGACTGGTGTTGGGTGAGGGCCCAATTATATGTCGTCTACGCTGCTGCCTGGCGTCTGTCTACAGGCACAACCCCTTCTCTATTCACGTCTTTTCCTGTCCGTCTAGTGTTTGTTTTGTTTTTGTCATTTGTAAACCCACTTCGTGGGTACTTATATCTGTTTGTATGTTCACTTAGACGTGAATAAAGACGGCTTAAATAGCCAAATGCCTCGTCATACGGCGAAGTTCATTTGCTAACTCGAGAAACTCGTATTGGGAATAACTGTGACGACGTTAAGGTGGACATACAGTGGCATATCGGTTCTGTAGGACTTGCCATAGCAAGAATGATAAAGGCCGAAAGAAATGGGAGCAGCCGGCAGGAGTAACTATGACTCTCTTAAGGTAGCCAAATGCCTCGTCACTCTGCGAAATTTATTTGAAAACTCGAGGATATCGTCGTTGGAGTAACTCAGACATTGTTAAGGTGGACATGCTGTACCATGTCGCTTCTGCAGGACTGGCCGCAATACGAATTAAAGAGAGGAAAGTTTCAAAGAAGGGGGAACAGCGGGCGGCAGTAACTATGACTTTCTTAAGGTAGCCAAATGCCTCGTCACTCTGCGAAATTTATTTGAAAACTCGTCGATATCGTCGTTGGAGTAACTCAGACAACGTTAAGGTGGACAAGTTGCAGCATTTCGCTTCTGCTTGGACATTCCGCAGTACGAATTAAAGAGAGGGAAGATTCAAAGGAAGGGGAGCATCTGACTGCAGTAACTATGACTCTCTTAAGGTAGCCAAATGCCACATCAACCGTCCAAGTACATTTGCTAACTCGAGAAAGTCGTAGTGGGAGTAACTGTGACGACGTTAAGGTGGACATACAGTGGCATATCGGTTCTGTAGGACTGACCATAGCAAGAATGATAAAGGCCTAAAGAAATGGGAGCAGCCGGCAGGAGTTACTATGACTCTCTTAAGGTAGCGAAATGCCTCGTCACTCTGCGAAATTTATTTGAAAACTCGAGGATATCGTTGTTGGATTAACTCAGACAACGTAAAGGTGGACAAGTTGCAGCATTTCGCTTCTGCTTGGACATTCTGCAGTACGAATTAAAGAGAGGAAAGATTCAAAGGAAGGGGAGCATCTGGCTGCCGTAACTATGACTCTCTTATGGTAGCCAAATGCCTCGTCACTCTGCGAAATTTATTTTAAAACTCGAGAATATCGTCGTCGGAGTAAGTCAGACAACGTTAAGGTAGACATGCTGTACCGATTCGCTTCTGCAGGACTGGCCGCATTACGAATTAAAGAGAGGAAAGATTCAGAGAAGGGGGAGCAGCGGGCAGCAGTAAATATGACTCTCTTAAGGTAGTTAAATGCCTCGTCACTCAACGAAATTTATTAGAAAACTTGTCGATATCGTCGTTGGAGTAACTCAGACAACGTTAAGGTGGACAAGTTGCAGCATTTCGCTTCTGCTTGGTCGTTCCGCAGTACGAATTGAAGAGAGGGAATATTCAAAGGAAAGGGGAGCATCTGGCTGCAGTTACTATGACTCTCTTAAGGTAGCCAAATGCCTCGTCAAAGTAGGGGGAGCAGCGGGCAGCAGTAACTATGTCTCTCTAAAGGTAGCCAAATGCCTCGTCACTCTGCGAAATTTATTTGAAAACTCGTCGATATCGTAGTTGGTCTAACTCAGACAACGTTAGGGTGGACAAGCTGCAGCATTTCGCTTCTGTTTGGACATTCCGCAGTACGAATTAAAGAGAGGAAAAATTCAAAGGAAGGGGAGCATCTGGCTGCAGTAACTATGACTCTCTTAAGGTAGCCAAATGCCTCCTCACTCTACGAAATTTATTTGAAAACTCGAGGATATCGTCGTTGGAGTATCTCAGATAACGTTAAGGTGGACATGCTGTACCAGTTCGCTTCTGCAGGACTGGCCGCATTACCAATTAAAGAGAGGAAAGATTCAAAGAAGGGAGAAAAGCGGCAGCAGTAACTATGACTCTCTTAAGGTAGCCAAATGCCTCGTCTTCCGGCGAAGTACATTTGCCAACTCGAGAAACTCGTATTGGGAATAACTGTGACGACGTTAAGGTGAACATACAGTGGCATATCGGTTCTGTAGGACTGACCCTAGCAAGAATGATAAAGGCCTAAAGAAATGGGAGCAGCCGGCATGAGTTACTAGGACCCTCTTAAGGTAGCGAAATGCCTCGTCACTATGCGAAATTTATTTAAAAACTCGAGGATATCGTCGTTGGAGTAACTCAGACAACTTTAAGGTGGACATGCTGTACCAATTCGCTTCTGAAGAACTGGCCGCATTACGAATTAAAGAGAGGAAAGATTCAAAGAAGGGGAAGCAGCGGGTAGCAGTAAATATGACTTTCTTAAGGTAGTCAAATGCATCGCAATCTGCGAAATTTATTTGAAAACTCGTCGATATCGTCGTTGGAGTAACTCAGACAACGTTAAGGTGGACAAGTTGCACGATTTCGCTTCTGCTTGGACATTCCGCAGTACGAATTAAAGAGAGGAAAGATTCAAAGCAAGGGGAGCATCCGGCTGCAGTAACTATGACTCTCTTAAGGTAGCCAAATGCCTCGTCATACGGCGAAGTTCATTTGCTAACTCGAGAAACTCGTATTGGGAATAACTGTGACGACGTTAAGGTGGACATACAGTGGCATATCGGTTCTGTAGGACTTGCCATAGCAAGAATGATAAAGGCCTAAAGAAATGGGAGCAGCCGGCAGGAGTAACTATGACTCTCTTAAGGTAGCCAAATGCCTCGTCACTCTGCGAAATTTATTTGAAAACTCGAGGATATCGTCGTTGGAGTAACTCAGACAACGTTAAGGTGGACATGCTGTACCATTTCGCTTCTGCAGGACTGGCCGCAATACGAATTAAAGAGAGGAAAGATTCAAAGAAGGGGGAACAGCGGGCGGCAGTAACTATGACTTTCTTAAGGTAGCCAAATGCCTCGTCACTCTGCGAAATTTATTTGAAAACTCGTCGATATCGTCGTCGGAGTAACTCAGACAACGTTAAGGTGGACAAGTTGCAGCATTTCGCTTCTGCTTGGACATTCCGCAGTACGAATTAAAGAGAGGGAAGATTCAAGGGAAGGGGAGCATCTGACTGCAGTAACTATGACTCTCTTAAGGTAGCGAAATGCCACATCATCCGTCGAAGTACATTTGCTAACTCGAGAAAGTCGTAGTGGGATTAACACTGACGACGTTAAGGTGGACATACAGTGGCATATCGGTTCTGTGGGACTGACCATAGCAAGAATGATAGAGGCCTAAAGAAATGGGAGCAGCCGGCAGGAGTTACTATGACTCTCTTAAGGTAGCGAAATGCCTCGTCACTCTGCGAAATTTAATTGAAAACTCGAGGATATCGTTGTTGGAGTAACTCAGACAACGTAAAGGTGGAGAAGTTGCAGCATTTCGCTTCTGCTTGGACATTCTGCAGTACGAATTAAAGAGAGGAAAGATTCAAAGGAAGGGGAGCATCTGGCTGCTGTAACTATGACTCTCTTATGGTAGAAAAATGCCTCGTCACTCTGCGAAATTTATTTTAAAACTCGAGAATATCGTCGTCGGAGTAAGTCAGACAACGTTAAGGTGGACATGCTGTACCGATTCGCTTCTACAGGACTGGCCGCATTACGAATTAAAGAGAGGAAAGATTCAAAGAAGGGGGAGCAGCGGGCAGCAGTAACTATGACTCTCTTAAGGTAGTTAAATGCCTCGTCACTCAACGAAATTTATTAGAAAACTTGTCGATATCGTCGTTGGAGTAACTCAGACAACGTTAACGTGGACAAGTTGCAGCATTTCGCTTCTGCTTGGTCGTTCCGCAGTACGATTTAAAGAGAGGGAATATTCAAAGGAAAGGGGAGCATCTGGCTGCAGTTACTATGACTCTCTTAAGGTAGCCAAATGCCTCGTCAAAGTAGGGGGAGCAGCGGGCAGCAGTAACTATGTCTCTCTTAAGGTAGCCAAATGCCTCGTCACTCTGCGAAATTTATTTGAAAACTCGTCGATATCGTAGTTGGTCTAACTCAGACAACGTTAGGGTGGACAAGTTGCAGCATTTCGCTTCTGTTTGGACATTCCGCAGTACGAATTAAAGAGAGGAAAGATTCAAAGGAAGGGGAGCATCTGGCTGCAGTAACTATGACTCTCTTAAGGTAGAGAAATGCCTCGTCACTCTGCGAAATTTATTTGAAAAACCCAGGATATCGTCGTTGGAGTATCTCGGACAACGTTAAGGTGGACATGCTGTACCAATTCGTTTCTGCAGGACTGGCCGCATTACCAATTAAAGAGAGGAAAGATTCAAAGAAGGGAGAAAAGCGGGCAGCAGTAACTACGACTCTCTTAAGGTAGCCAAATGCCTCGTCATCCGGCGAAGTACATTTGCCAACTCGAGAAACTCGTATTGGGAATAACTGTGACGACGTTAAGGTGGACATACAGTGGCATATCGGTTCTGTAGGACTGACCATAGCAAGAATGATAAAGGCCTAAAGAAATGGGAGCAGCCGGCAGGAGTTACTATGACTCTCTTAAGGTAGCGAAATGCCTCGTCACTCTGCGAAATTTATTTGAAAACTCGTCGATATCGTCGTTGGAGTATCTCAGACAACGTTAAGGTGGACAAGTTGCACGATTTCGCTTCTGCTTGGACATTCCGCAGTACGAATTAAAGAGAGGAAAGATTCAAAGGAAGGGGAGCATCTGGCTGCAGTAACTATGACTCTCTTAAGGTAGCCAAATGCCTCGTCAAAGTAGGGGGAGCAGCGGGCGGCAGTAACTATGACCCTCTTAAGGTAGCCAAATGCCTCGTCACTCTGCGAAATTTATTTGAAAACTCGTCGATATCGTAGTTGGACTAACTCAGACAACGTTAGGGCGGACAAGTTGCAGCATTTCGTTTCTGCTTGGACATTCCGCAGTACGAATTAAAGAGAGGGAAGATTCAAAGGAAAGGGGAGCATCTGGCTGCAGTTCCTATGACTCTCTTAAAGTAGCCAAATGCCTCTTCAAAGTAGGGGGAGCAGCGGGCAGCAGTAACTATGTCTCTCTTAAGCTAGCCAAATACCTCGTCACTCTGCGAAATTTATTTGAAAACTCGTCGATATCGTAGTTGGACTAACTCAGACAACGTTAGGGTGGACAAGATGCATCATTTCGCTTCTGTTGGACATCCTGCAGTACGAATTAAAGAGAGGAAAGATTCATAGGAAGGGGAGCATCTGGCTGCAGTAACTATGACTCTCTTAAGGTAGCCAAATGCCTCGTCATCCGGCGAACTACATTTGCTAACTCGAGAAACTCGTAGTGGGAATAACTGTGACGACGTTAAGGTGGACCTACAGTGGCATATCGGTTCAGTAGGACTGGCAATAGCAAGAGTGATAAAGGCCTAAAGAAATGGGAGCAGCCGGCAGGAGTTACTATGACTCTCTTAAGGTAGCGAAATGCCTCGTCACTCTGCGAAATTTATTTGAAAACTCGAGGATACCGTCGTTGGAGTAACTCAGACATCGTAAAGGTGGACAAGTTGCAGCATTTCGCTTCTGCTTGGACATTCTGCAGTACGAATTAAAGAGAGGAAAGATTCAAAGGAAGGGGAGCATCTGGCTGCAGTAACTATGACACTCTTATCGTAGCCAAATGCCTCGTCACTCTGCGAAATTTATTTTAAAACTCGAGGATATCGTCGTCGGAGTAAGTCAGACAACGTTAAGGTGGACATGCTGTACCGATTCGCTTCTGCAGGACTGGCCGCATTACGAATTAGAGAGAGGAGAGATTCAAAGAAGGGGAAGCAGCGGGTAGCAGTAAACATGTCTTTCTTAAGGTAGTCAAATGCCTCGCAATCTGCGAAATTTATTTGATAACTCGTCGATATCGTCGTTGGAGTAACTCAGACAACGTTAAGGTGGACAAGTTGCACGATTTCGCTTCTGCTTGGACATTCCGCAGTACGAATTAAAGAGAGGAAAGATTTAAAGGAAGGGGAGCATCCGGCTGCAGTAACTATGACTGTCTTAAGGTAGCCAAATGCCTCGTCATACGGCGAAGTTCATTTGCTAACTCGAGAAACTCGTATTGGGAATAACTGTGACGACGTTGAGGTGGACATACAGTGGCATATCGGTTCTGTAGGACCTGCCATAACAAGAATGATAAAGGCCTAAAGAAATGGGAGCAGCCGGCAAAAGTAACTATGACTCTCTTAAGGTAACCAAATGCCTCGTCACTCTGCGAAATTTTTTTAAAACTCGAGGATATCGTCGTTGGAGTAACTCAGACAACGTTAAGGTGGACATGCTGTACCATTTCGCTTCTGCAGGACTGGCCGCAATACGAATTAAAGAGAGGAAAGATTCAAAGAAGGGGGAACAGCGGGCGGCAGTAACTATGACTTTCTTAAGGTAGCCAAATGCCTCGTCACTTTGCGAAATTTATTTGAAAACTCGTCGATATCGTCGTTGGAGTAACTCAGACAACGTTAAGGTGGACAAGTTGCAGCATTTCGCTTCTGCTTGGACATTCCGCAGTACGAATTGAAGAGAGGGAAGATTCAAAGGAAGGGGAGCATCTGACTGCAGTAACTATGACTCTCTTAAGGTAGCCAAATGCCACATCATCCGTCGAAGTACATTTACTAACTCGAGAAAGTCGTAGTGGGAGTAACTGTGACGACGTTAAGGTGGACATACAGTGGCATATCGGTTCTGTAGGACTGACCATAGCAAGAATGATAAAGGCCTAAAGAAATGGGAGCAGCCGGCAGGAGTTACTATGACTCTCTTACGGTAGCGAAATGCCTCGTCACTCTGCGAAATTTATTTGAAAACTCGAGGATATCGTCGTTGGAGTAACTCGGACAACGTAAAGGTGGACAAGTTGCGCCATTTCGCATCTGCTTGGACATTCTGCAGTACGAATTAAAGAGAGGAAAGATTCAAAGGAAGGGGATCATCTGGTTGCAGTAACTATGACTCTCTTATGGTAGCCAAATGCCTCGTCACTCTGCGAAATTTATTTGGAAACTCGAGGATATCGTCGTTGGAGTAACTCAGACAACGTTAAGGTGGACATGCTGTACCATTTCGCTTCTGCAGGACTGGCCGCAATACAAATTAAAGAGAGGAAAGATTCAAAGTAGGGGGAGCAGCGGGCAGCAGTAACTAAGACTCTCTTAAGGTAGCCAAATGCCTCGTCACTCTGCGAAATTTATTTGAAAACTCGTCGATATCGTAGTTGGAGTAACTCAGACAACGTTAGGGTGGACAAGTTGCAGCATTTCGCTTCTGATTGGACATTCCGCAGTACGAATTAAAGAGAGGAGAGATTCAAAGGAAGGGGAGCATCTGGCTGCAGTAACTATGACTGATGGGGTTATAAAATATTGGCGGGCACGGTTACACAAATCTGCACTAGGCCACGGCTTGGAATATTGCCAGCATGACTCTGAGTGCAATAAGTGGATCAACGATCCACCACCATTTTGGACAGGTAGGCAGTACATTGGCGCAGTCCATCTGCGAATTGGTTTGTTGCCCACCAGAGGAGCCCCTTATATACAGGGTCCTGCCGCCAACTGCAGAGCAGGTGGTCCTTGCAGGAACAGGAGAGAGACTCTTCAGCATGTCCTCCAACGTTGCCCACTTACGCATTTCGCTAGAATAGATAGGCACGACCGAGTTGGTATCTCAATTCAAAAAGAACTTGAGCATAAAGGGTACAATGTGAATACAACGCCATCTATCACACTTATCAACGCGGACCGGTATGTCCCAGACCTTCTAGTCACCCACGATCAGGACTTCAAGCCAGGAACGGGTTTTGGGACAATTATAGAGTCAACCATTACATATGAGTATACCGGGAGTCTTAATCGTGCTGAAACGATCAAGAGACAGAAGTACGAGCAGCCAGCGGTTCTCAGCGCACTCCAGCGGAAATACAATCTGAGTCGCCCGCCCGATATTATGCCGCTCGTTGTTGGCGCACGTGGTGCATGGGCAACCTGTAATAAGGCTATATGGAGCCGGTTCCATCTTCGCCAGTTCCTCATCAGGGAACTTATCTGCAACACCATAACAGCGGGTGTTAGAATACACCAGCAATTCATGCGTACAGTTTGGCGCACGGCTCGACATGAATGAGCATCCTTCCGTGACATCTGGATGGCATTGCTAGGGAAAGACCCGGACATGATTGCTTCCATGCCCCACCAGTGGCAGTATAATAACTTGGACAAGATAGCCACGAGGCTGTCCACACACCTAGCCAAATGCCTCGTCACTCTGCGAAATTTATTTGAAAACTCGTCGATATCGTAGTTGGACTAACTCAGAGAACGTTAGGGTGGACAAGTTGCAGCATTTCGCTTCTGCTTGCACATTCCGCAGTACGAAATAAAGAGAGGGAAGATTCAAAGGAAAGGGGAGCATCTGGCTGCAGTTACTATGACTCTCTTAAGGTAGCCAAATGCCTCTTCAAAGTAGGGGGAGCAGCGGGCAGCAGTAACTATGTCTCTCTTAAGGTAGCCAAATGCCTCGTCACTCTGCGAAATTTATTTGAAAACTCATCGATATCGTAGCTGGACTAACTCAGACAACGTTAGGGTGGACAAGTTGCAGCATTTCGCTTCTGTTTGGACATTCTGCAGTACGAATTAAAGAGAGGAAAGATCCAAAGGAAGGGGAGGATCTGGCTGCAGTAACTATGACTCTCTTAAGGTAGCCAAATGCCTCGTCATCCGGCGAACTACATTTGCTAACTCGAGAAACTCGTAGTGGGAATAACTGTGACGACGTTAAGGTGGACCTACAGTGGCATATAGGTTCAGTAGGACTGGCAATAACAAGAATGATAAAGGCCTAAAGAAATGGGAGCAGCCGGCAAGAGTAACTATGACTCTCTTAAGGTAGCCAAATGCCTCGTCACTCTGCGAAATTTATTTGAAAACTCGTCGATATCGTCGTTGGATTAACTCTGACAACGTTAGGGTGGACAAGTTGCTGCATTTCACTTCTGATAGGACATTCCGCAGTACGAATTAAAGAGAGGAAAGATTCAAAGGAAGGGGAGCATCTGGCTGCAGTAACTATGACTCTCTTAAGGTAGCCAAATGCCTCGTCATTCGGCGAACTACATTTGCTAACTCGAGAAACTCGTAGTGAGAATAACTGTGACAGCGTGAAGGTGGACTTACAGTGGCATATATGTTCTGTAGGACTGGCAATAACAAGAATGATAAACTCCTAAAGAAATGGGAGCAGCCGGCAGGAGTAACTATGACTCTCTTAAGGTAGCCAAATTACTCGTCACTCTGCGAAATTTATTTGAAAACTCGAGGATATCGTCTTCGGAGTAACTCAGACAACGTTAAGGTGGACATGCTGTACCAATTCGCTTCTGCAGGACTGGAGGCAATACAAATTAAAGAGAGGAAAGATTAAAGGAAGGGGGAGCAGCGGGCGGCAGCAACTGTGACTTTCTTAAGGTAGCCAAATGCCTCGCCACTCTGCGAAATTTATTTGAAAACTCGTCGATATCGTCGTTGGAGTAACTCAGACAACGTTAAGGTGGAGAAGTTGCAGCATTTCGCTTCTGTTTGGACATTCTGCAGTACGAATTAAAGAGAGGAAAGATTCAAAGGAAGGGGAGCATCTGGCTGCAGTAACTATGACTCTCTTAAGGTAGCCAAATGCCTCGTCATACGGCGAAGTTCATTTGCTAACTCGAGAAACTCGTATTGGGAATAACTGTGACGACGTTAAGGTGGACCTACAGTGGCATATCGGTTCAGTAGGACTGGCAATAGCAAGAGTGATAAAGGCCTAAAGAAATGGGAGCAGCCGGCAGGAGTTACTATGACTCTCTTAAGGTAGCGAAATGCCTCGTCACTCTGCGAAATTTATTTGAAAACTCGAGGATACCGTCGTTGGAGTAACTCAGACATCGTAAAGGTGGACAAGTTGCAGCATTTCGCTTCTGCTTGGACATTCTGCAGTACGAATTAAAGAGAGGAAAGATTCAAAGGAAGGGGAGCATCTGGCTGCAGTAACTATGACAGTCTTATGGTAGCCAAATGCCTCGTCACTCTGCGAAATTTATTTTAAAACTCGAGGATATCGTCGTCGGAGTAAGTCAGACAACGTTAAGGTGGACATGCTGTGCCGATTCGCTTCTGCAGGACTGGCCGCATTACGAATTAGAGAGAGGAAAGATTCAAAGAAGGGGAAGCAGCGGGTAGCAGTAAACATGACTTTCTTAAGGTAGTCAAATGCCTCGCAATCTGCGAAATTTATTTGATAACTCTTCGATATCGTCGTTGGAGTAACTCAGACAACGTTAAGGTGGACAAGTTGCACGATTTCGCTTCTGCTTGGACATTCCGCAGTACGAATTAAAGAGAGGAAAGATTTAAAGGAAGGGGAGCATCCGGCTGCAGTAACTATGACTGTCTTAAGGTAGCCAAATGCCTCGTCATACGGCGAAGTTCATTTGCTAACTCGAGAAACTCGTATTGGGAATAACTGTGACGACGTTAAGGTGGACATACAGTGGCATATCGGTTCTGTAGGACCTGCCATAACAAGAATGATAAAGGCCTAAAGAAATGGGAGCAGCCGGCAAAAGTAACTATGACTCTCTTAAGGTAGCCAAATGCCTCCTCACTCTGCGAAATTTATTTGAAAACTCGAGGATATCGTCGTTGGAGTAACTCAGACAACGTTAAGGTGGACATGCTGTACCATTTCGCTTCTGCAGGACTGGCCGCAATACGAATTCAAGAGAGGAAAGATTCAAAGAAGGGGGAACAGCGGGCGGCAGTAACTATGACTTTCTTAAGGTAGCCAAATGCCTCGTCACTCTGCGAAATTTATTTGAAAACTCGTCGATATCGTCGTTGGAGTAACTCAGACAACGTTAAAGTGGACAAGTTGCAGCATTTCGCTTCTGCTTGGACATTCCGCAGTACGAATTAAAGAGAGGGAAGATTCAAAGGAAGGGGAGCATCTGACTGCAGTAACTATGACTCTCTTAAGGTAGCCAAATGCCACATCATCCGTCGAAGTACATTTGCTAACTCGAGAAAGTCGTAGTGGGAGTAACTGTGACGACGTTAAGGTGGACATACAGTGGCATATCGGTTCTGTAGGACTGACCATAGCAAGAATGATAAAGGCCTAAAGAAATGGGAGCAGCCGGCAGGAGTTACTATGACTCTCTTAAGGTAGCGAAATGCCTCGTCACTCTGCGAAATTTATATGAAAACTCGAGGATATCGTCGTTGGAGTAACTCGGACAACGTAAAGGTGGACAAGTTGCGGCATTTCGCTTCTGCTTGGACATTCTGCAGTACGAATTAAAGAGAGGAAAGATTCAAAGGAAGGGGATCATCTGGTTGCAGTAACTATGACTCTCTTATGGTGGCCAAATGCCTCGTCACTCTGCGAAATTTATTTGAAAACTCGAGGATATCGTCGTTGGAGTAACTCAGACATCGTAAAGGTGGACAAGTTGCAGCATTTCGCTTCTGCTTGGACATTCTGCAGTACGAATTAAAGAGAGGAAAGATTCAAAGGAAGGGGAGCATCTGGCTGCAGTAACTATGACACTCTTATGGTAGCCAAATGCCTCGTCACTCTGCGAAATTTATTTTAAAACTCGAGGATATCGTCGTCGGAGTAAGTCAGACAACGTTAAGGTGGACATGCTGTGCCGATTCGCTTCTGCAGGACTGGCCGCATTACGAATTAGAGAGAGGAAAGATTCAAAGAAGGGGAAGCAGCGGGTAGCAGTAAACATGACTTTCTTAAGGTAGTCAAATGCCTCGCAATCTGCGAAATTTATTTGATAACTCTTCGATATCGTCGTTGGAGTAACTCAGACAACGTTAAGGTGGACAAGTTGCACGATTTCGCTTCTGCTTGGACATTCCGCAGTACGAATTAAAGAGAGGAAAGATTTAAAGGAAGGGGAGCATCCGGCTGCAGTAACTATGACTGTCTTAAGGTAGCCAAATGCCTCGTCATACGGCGAAGTTCATTTGCTAACTCGAGAAACTCGTATTGGGAATAACTGTGACGACGTTAAGGTGGACATACAGTGGCATATCGGTTCTGTAGGACCTGCCATAACAAGAATGATAAAGGCCTAAAGAAATGGGAGCAGCCGGCAAAAGTAACTATGACTCTCTTAAGGTAGCCAAATGCCTCCTCACTCTGCGAAATTTATTTGAAAACTCGAGGATATCGTCGTTGGAGTAACTCAGACAACGTTAAGGTGGACATGCTGTACCATTTCGCTTCTGCAGGACTGGCCGCAATACGAATTCAAGAGAGGAAAGATTCAAAGAAGGGGGAACAGCGGGCGGCAGTAACTATGACTTTCTTAAGGTAGCCAAATGCCTCGTCACTCTGCGAAATTTATTTGAAAACTCGTCGATATCGTCGTTGGAGTAACTCAGACAACGTTAAAGTGGACAAGTTGCAGCATTTCGCTTCTGCTTGGACATTCCGCAGTACGAATTAAAGAGAGGGAAGATTCAAAGGAAGGGGAGCATCTGACTGCAGTAACTATGACTCTCTTAAGGTAGCCAAATGCCACATCATCCGTCGAAGTACATTTGCTAACTCGAGAAAGTCGTAGTGGGAGTAACTGTGACGACGTTAAGGTGGACATACAGTGGCATATCGGTTCTGTAGGACTGACCATAGCAAGAATGATAAAGGCCTAAAGAAATGGGAGCAGCCGGCAGGAGTTACTATGACTCTCTTAAGGTAGCGAAATGCCTCGTCACTCTGCGAAATTTATATGAAAACTCGAGGATATCGTCGTTGGAGTAACTCGGACAACGTAAAGGTGGACAAGTTGCGGCATTTCGCTTCTGCTTGGACATTCTGCAGTACGAGTTAAAGAGAGGAAAGATTCAAAGGAAGGGGATCATCTGGTTGCAGTAACTATGACTCTCTTATGGTGGCCAAATGCCTCGTCACTCTGCGAAATTTATTTGAAAACTCGAGGATATCGTCGTTGGAGTAACTCAGACAACGTTAAGGTGGACATGCTGTGCCATTTCGCTTCTGCAGGACTGGCCGCAATACGAATTAAAGAGAGGAAAGATTCAAAGTAGGGGGAGCAGCGGGCAGCAGTAACTAAGACTCTCTTAAGCTCACATGATGCGTCATATACGGATCCACTCTATCCACTCCTTAGCATCCGAGCGATGTCGAGTGGATGATGGTTCGCTTAGCCTCTCGGTGGGAAATCCTAGCTCTGGCCTTCTCGTGGCAGGGGTCGTGAGAGGTTCTTAGGAAGATTATGCCTGTGTATAACTCTTCCAAAGTTCCTCGACAGACAGAGCGGGGTGAACCTTTCGGGGCTTGGGGGTTGCCGCCCCCCCTGCCCCTGTTTCAGCTGGCCCCAACACGAAGAAGAAATCAGGTAGCGGTACTCCCACAGGAGACGCCGCGCCAGTCGTTGGGTCAGCATCCGACGCCGCCAGTTCGGGTCGAGCCGTAGTGCCTGCCATCACATGTCCTGAGTGCCACCGGTCCTTCACCACCAAGACAGGTCTTGGTGTACATTGCCGCCGTGCCCATCCTGCCGCAGCCAACGCAGAGGTGACCACCGAGAGGGTAAAGGCCAGGTGGTCTAGTGAAGAGCTCCTACGCCTGGCCCACTCTGAAGCAGCACTTACGCTCAAGGGCACCCGGTTCCTAAATCAAGAGCTTGCAAAGGCTTTCCCGAATCGTTCCCTTGAGTCCATTAAAGGGCAGCGTCGTGGAACAGCCTATAGGAACCAGGTTGCCGAGTTTGTTGCTGCCCTCTCTGCTGTTGGGGTGGGGTCGCTTCCATCTACTGCAGCTGTGGAACCTGCCGGTTCCTGTGCAGCACCCCCCTCCCCGTCTGCAGCTGTGGATACTGTCGACCAAGCTGTCTGGTCGGCCCTGGCAGCCCTCCCGTCGTCTGGGTCTAGGTATAGAGCAGTCGATGACATCCTGGCGCTTGGGCCAACGACATCGGCCTCAGTCATAATGGGCATGCTGTCGGCTGCCCTTGACGCTATCGGCAGCAGGGAACCATCATTAAGTCCTGTTGCCTCCCGCAGGATGTCAGAGCCACGAGGGACGAAGCGGGCTCTGCGGAGGAGGGAGTACGCCCTCTGTCAGCGGGCCTTCTCAAAGAGTGCTGCTCGCTGCATCAGCGGCCTTCTGGATGGAACGCTCCTTCACCCACCACCCCCTATTCCTGGGTTGGTGGAGTTTTGGAAGGACCTTTTCACCCGGCGACCATCTGGCCGGGTGGACCATCTGGAGGGTCGGCTGTTGCCCTCCTCCATCGAGGTTCCCTTCAAACAGCTGTGGGCGCCTATTACGATGGAGGAAGTTGCTTCAGCGCTCCCCCCTCGTCGCTCTGCTGCAGGCCCAGACCGACTGACACCGGCCCAGATTCGCCGTATACCCCGTGAGGTCCTCCTTAAAATCCTTAACCTCTTCCTCTTGACCCGTCGCCTCCCATCCCGTCTTCTCCTAGCCCGTACATCCCTGTTGCCCAAGAAGACCGCCCCAGCATCCCCCGCTGACTTCCGTCCGATCACGGTTTGCTCAGTCCTCGCTAGGGTCTTCCATAAGATCCTGGCGGGCCGTCTGATGCGGACCTGTGTGCTGGACGGGCGTCAGCGGGCTTTCCTTCCTCAGGATGGGATGCTGCACAATACGTTCTTGTTGGACTTGGCGATGACTCAGGCCAGGGCAAACTGTCGCTCCCTCTATGTTGCGTCCCTGGATGTGTCCAAGGCTTTCGACTCGCTAGACCATGGTGCCCTGAGGCCGGCCCTGAGGGCACATGGCCTGCCTGACGAGTTCATTGGATACGTCCTGGGATGCTATGAGGATGGGGTGACGATGATCTCTGGTCCTGGGATGTCGCTGGGTCCAGTGCGGCCTTCAAGGGGTGTTAGGCAGGGTGATCCTCTCTCTCCTATCCTTTTCAACCTCTCCTTAGACCTCATGCTTGCTCGCCTCCCAGATTACATTGGTGCCAATGTGATGGGACGACGTCTCAACGCTGCTGCTTTTGCTGACGACCTCCTGCTGTTCGCCGAGACCCCAGGAGGGCTCCAGGACCTTATTGATGCAGCAACATCTGCCCTTGGGGACCTTGGTCTCCAAGTCAATCCCGGAAAGTGCTTCACTCTCGCCCTGACGGCTTCTGGCCGTGAGAAGAAGATTAAGGTCGACGACACCACGACCTTCAGGGCTGGGTATACCATCCTCCCAGCCCTGGGGATCGAGAGCACTTTCCGGTATCTTGGCCTGGAGTTCTCCACGAGCGGACGTAGCCTCTTTCATCCGAGGCGGGAGGTCGAGCGACAGCTGACCGTCCTATCCAAGGCACCACTAAAGCCACAACAGCGTTTGCACGCCCTCAGAACCGTCGTCTTGCCAGGGATACACCATGGCTTGGCCCTTTCGAGGACCCGCCTAGGAGCCCTGTCAGCAATGGACACCACCATCCGCGCAGTGGTTAGATCTTGGTTGTGCCTGCCAGCGGACGTTCCTGTTGGTTACTTCCATGCCCCTGTGTCATCTGGGGGGCTGGGAGTGCCATCAGCGCGCTGGCTAGGGCCTCTTCTGCGGCGGAACCGGCTCGTGAAGATGCGGGCATTGGGTGTCCTATCTGACAGGACAGCAGACGACGTTCTGGGGCGTGAGATTGGGAGGCTAGAGCAGCAACTACGGGGTAATAATACGGTCATTAGAACTTCCAACCAAATGGGCCGGATGTGGGCTGAACGGTTGCATCTCTCGGTGGACGGCGCTGCCCTTAAGAAGTCTGCCCGAACACCAGGGCAGCATCGCTGGGTCGACGATCCTCGACTAGCGATCACAGGCCGCGACTTTATCTCCTGCATCCGTACGAGGATCAATGCCCTTCCAACCCGGGCACGGTTGCAGCGAGGTCGTGCTGGTGATACTAACTGCCGGGCTGGCTGCGTCGCTAAAGAAACTGCGAACCACGTTGTCCAGCACTGCTTCCGAAGTCACGACGCACGAGTGAAGCGTCACAACGCCCTGGCGTCTTACGTCGCGCAGGGACTTCGTCGCAGGGGCTTCGACGTCGACCTGGAGCCCCACCTCAGGACATCAGAGGGACTGAGGAAGCCGGACATCGTGGCAGTTCGTGGCGATGCAGCCTATATCATCGACGCCCAGGTGGTTGGTGTCAATCTTGACATCGAAGAGTGTCACCAGCAGAAAGTCGCGGTTTATAATAGGGAAGCCGTCCACCAGGCGATCAGGAGTCAGACCCCAGCAGCCAAGACCATCACCACCTCTTCAGCTACCATCTCATGGAGGGGGGTGTGGTCACCCACATCTGCACAGGATCTGCGGCAGCTTGGATTCAAGGACCACCACTTCGCGGCGATGTCGACAAGAGTACTCATCGGGACTGTGATGGCGGCACGGCGGTTCGACACTATGACTGCCATTAGGTGCACGATGCCCCGGACTGGTGTTGGGTGAGGGCCCAATTATATGTCGTCTACGCTGCTGCCTGGCGTCTGTCTACAGGCACAACCCCTTCTCTGTTCACGTCTCTTCCTGTCCGTCTAGTGTTTGTTTTGTTTTTGTCATTTGTAAACCCACTTCGTGGGTACTTATATCTGTTTGTATGTTCACATAGACGTGAATAAAGACGGCTTAAATAGCCAAATGCCTCGTCACTCTGCGAAATTTATTTGAAAACTCGTCGATATCGTAGTTGGAGTAACTCAGACAACGTTAGGGTGGACAAGTTGCAGCATTTCGCTTCTGATTGGACATTCCGCAGTACGAATTAAAGAGAGGAGAGATTCAAAGGAAGGGGAGCATCTGGCTGCAGTAACTATGACTGATGGGGTTATAAAATATTGGCGGGCACGGTTACACAAATCTGCACTAGGCCACGGCTTGGAATATTGCCAGCATGACTCTGAGTGCAATAAGTGGATCAACGACCCACCACCATTTTGGACAGGTAGGCAGTACATTGGCGCAGTCCATCTGCGAATTGGTTTGTTGCCCACCAGAGGAGCCCCTTATATACAGGGTCCTGCCGCCAACTGCAGAGCAGGTGGTCCTTGCAGGAACAGGAGAGAGACTCTTCAGCATGTCCTCCAACGTTGCCCACTTACGCATTTCGCTAGAATAGATAGGCACGACCGAGTTGGTATCTCAATTCAAAAAGAACTTGAGCATAAAGGGTACAATGTGAATACAACGCCATCTATCACACTTATCAACCCGGACCGGTATGTCCCAGACCTTCTAGTCACCCACGATCAGGACTTCAAGCCAGGAACGGGTTTTGGGACAATTATAGAGTCAACCGTTACATATGAGTATACCGGGAGTCTTAATCGTGCTGAAACGATCAAGAGACAGAAGTACGAGCAGCCAGCGGTTCTCAGCGCACTCCAGCGGAAATACAATCTGAGTCGCCCGCCCGATATTATGCCGCTCGTTGTTGGCGCACGTGGTGCATGGGCAACCTGTAATAAGGCTATATGGAGCCGGATCCATCTTCGCCAGTTCCTCATCAGGGAACTTATCTGCAACACCATAACAGCGGGTGTTAGAATACACCAGCAATTCATGCGTACAGTTTGGCGCACGGCTCGACATGAATGAGCATCCTTCCGTGACATCTGGATGGCATTGCTAGGGAAAGACCCGGACATGATTGCTTCCATGCCCCACCAGTGGCAGTATAATAACTTGGACAAGATAGCCACGAGGCTGTCCACACACCTAGCCAAATGCCTCGTCACTCTGCGAAATTTATTTGAAAACTCGTCGATATCGTAGTTGGACTAACTCAGAGAACGTTAGGGTGGACAAGTTGCAGCATTTCGCTTCTGCTTGCACATTCCGCAGTACGAAATAAAAAGAGGGAAGATTCAAAGGAAAGGGGAGCATCTGGCTGCAGTTACTATGACTCTCTTAAGGTAGCCAAATGCCTCTTCAAAGTAGGGGGAGCAGCGGGCAGCAGTCACTATGTCTCTCTTAAGGTAGCCAAATGCCTCGTCACTCTGCGAAATTTATTTGAAAACTCATCGATATCGTAGCTGGACTAACTCAGACAACGTTAGGGTGGACAAGTTGCAGCATTTCGCTTCTGTTTGGACATTCTGCAGTACGAATTAAAGAGAGGAAAGATTCAAAGGAAGGGGAGCATCTGGCTGCAGTAACTATGACTCTCTTAAGGTAGCCAAATGCCTCGTCATCCGGCGAACTACATTTGCTAACTCGAGAAACTCGTAGTGGGAATAACTGTGACGACGTTAAGGTGGACCTACAGTGGCATATAGGTTCAGTAGGACTGGCAATAACAAGAATGATAAAGGCCTAAAGAAATGGGAGCAGCCGGCAAGAGTAACTATGACTCTCTTAAGGTAGCCAAATGCCTCGTCACTCTGCGAAATTTATTTGAAAACTCGTCGATATCGTCGTTGGAGTAACTCTGACAACGTTAGGGTGGACAAGTTGCTGCATTTCACTTCTGATAGGACATTCCGCAGTACGAATTAAAGAGAGGAAAGATTCAAAGGAAGGGGAGCATCTGGCTGCAGTAACTACGACTCTCTTAAGGTAGCCAAATGCCTCGTCATTCGGCGAACTACATTTGCTAACTCGAGAAACTCGTAGTGAGAATAACTGTGACAGCGTGAAGGTGGACTTACAGTGGCATATAGGCTCTGTAGGACTGGCAATAACAAGAATGATAAAGGCCTAAAGAAATGGGAGCAGCCGGCAGGAGTAACTATGACTCTCTTAAGGTAGCCAAATTACTCGTCACTCTGCGAAATTTATTTGAAAACTCGAGGATATCGTCGTCGGAGTAACTCAGACAACGTTAAGGTGGACATGCTGTACCAATTCGCTTCTGCAGGACTGGAGGCAATACAAATTAAAGAGAGGAAAGATTCAAAGAAGGGGGAGCAGCGGGCGGCAGCAACTGTGACTTTCTTAAGGTAGCCAAATGCCTCGCCACTCTGCGAAATTTATTTGAAAACTCGTCGATATCGTCGTTGGAGTAACTCAGACAACGTTAAGGTGGAGAAGTTGCAGCATTTCGCTTCTGTTTGGACATTCTGCAGTACGAATTAAAGAGAGGAAAGATTCAAAGGATGGGGAGCATCTGGCTGCAGTAACTATGACTCTCTTAAGGTAGCCAAATGCCTCGTCATACGGCGAAGTTCATTTGCTAACTCGAGAAACTCGTATTGGGAATAACTGTGACGACGTTAAGGTGGACGTACAGTGGCATATCGGTTCTGTAGGACCTGCCATAACAAGAATGATAAAGGCCTAAAGAAATGGGAGCAGCCGGCAGGAGTAACTATGACTCTCTTAAGGTAGCCAAATGCCTCGTCACTCTGCGAAATTTATTTGAAAACTCGAGGATATCGTCGTTGGAGTAACTCAGACAACGTTAAGGTGGACATGCTGTACCATTTCGCTTCTGCAGGACTGGCCGCAATACGAATTAAAGAGAGGAAAGATTCAAAGTAGGGGGAGCAGCGGGCAGCAGTTACTAAGACTCTCTTAAGGTAGCCAAATGCCTCGTCACTCTGCGAAATGTATTTGAAAACTCGTCGATATCGTAGTTGGAGTAACTCAGACAACGTTAGGGTGGACAAGTTGCAGCAATTCGCTTCTGATTGGACATTCCGCAGTACGAATTAAAGAGAGGAAAGATTCAAAGGAAGGGGAGCATCTGGCTGCAGTAACTATGACTGATGGGGTTATAAAATATTGGCGGGCACGGTTACACAAATCTGCACTAGGCCACGGCTTGGAATATTGCCAGCATGACTCTGAGTGCAATAAGTGGATCAACGACCCACCACCATTTTGGACAGGTAGGCAGTACATTGGCGCAGTCCATCTGCGAATTGGTTTGTTGCCCACCAGAGGAGCCCCTTATATACAGGGTCCTGCCGCCAACTGCAGAGCAGGTGGTCCTTGCAGGAACAGGAGAGAGACTCTTCAGCATGTCCTCCAACGTTGCCCACTTACGCATTTCGCTAGAATAGATAGGCACGACCGAGTTGGTATCTCAATTCAAAAAGAACTTGAGCATAAAGGGTACAATGTGAATACAACGCCATCTATCACACTTATCAACGCGGACCGGTATGTCCCAGACCTTCTAGTCACCCACGATCAGGATTTCAAGCCAGGAACGGGTTTTGGGACAATTATAGAGTCAACCATTACACATGAGTATACCGGGAGTCTTAATCGTGCTGAAACGATCAAGAGACAGAAGTACGAGCAGCCAGCGGTTCTCAGCGCACTCCAGCGGAAATACAATCTGAGTCGCCCGCCCGATATTATGCCGCTCGTTGTTGGCGCACGTGGTGCATGGGCAACCTGTAATAAGGCTATATGGAGCCGGATCCATCTTCGCCAGTTCCTCATCAGGGAACTTATCTGCAACACCATAACAGCGGGTGTTAGAATACACCAGCAATTCATGCGTACAGTTTGGCGCACGGCTCGACATGAATGAGCACCCTTCCGTGACATATGGATGGCATTGCTAGGGAAAGACCCGGACATGATTGCTTCCATGCCCCACCAGTGGCAGTATAATAACTTGGACAAGATAGCCACGAGGCTGTCCACACACCTAGCCAAATGCCTCGTCACTCTGCGAAATTTATTTGAAAACTCGTCGATATCGTAGTTGGACTAACTCAGAGAACGTTAGGGTGGACAAGTTGCAGCATTTCGCTTCTGCTTGGACATTCCGCAGTACGAAATAAAGAGAGGGAAGATTCAAAGGAAAGGGGAGCATCTGGCTGCAGTTACTATGACTCTCTTAAGGTAGCCAAATGCCTCTTCAAAGTAGGGGGAGCAGCGGGCAGCAGTAACTATGTCTATCTTAAGGTAGCCAAATGCCTCGTCACTCTGCGAAATTTATTTGAAAACTCGTCGATATCGTAGTTGGACTAACTCAGACAACGTTAGGGTGGACAAGTTGCAGCATTTCGCTTCTGTTTGGACATTCTGCAGTACGAATTAAAGAGAGGAAAGATTCAAAGGAAGGGGAGCATCTGGCTGCAGTAACTATGACTCTCTTAAGGTAGCCAAATGCCTCGTCATCCGGCGAACTACATTTGCTAACTCGAGAAACTCGTAGTGGGAATAACTGTGACGACGTTAAGGTGGACCTACAGTGGCATATAGGTTCAGTAGGACTGGCAATAACAAGAATGATAAAGGCGTAAAGAAATGGGAGCAGCCGGCAGGAGTAACTATGACTCTCTTAAGGTAGCCAAATGCCTCGTCACTCTGCGAAATTTATTTGAAAACTCGTCGATATCGTCGTTGGAGTAACTCTGACAACGTTAGGGTGGACAAGTTGCTGCATTTCACTTCTGATAGGACATTCCGCAGTACGAATTAAAGAGAGGAAAGATTCAAAGGAAGGGGAGCATCTGGCTGCAGTAACTATGACTCTCTTAAGGTAGCCAAATGCCTCGTCAAAGTAGGGGGAGCAACGGGCAGCAGTAGCTATGACTCTCTTAAGGTAGCCGAATGCCTCGTCACTCAGCGAAATTTAATTGAAAACTCGTCGACATCGTAGTTGGACTAACTCAGACAACGTTAGGGTGGACAAGTTGCAACATTTCGCTTCTGATTGGACATTCCGAAGTACGAATTAAAGAGAGGAAAGATTTAAAGGAAGGAGAGCATCTGGCTGCAGTAACTATGACTCTCTTAAGGTAGCCAAATGCCTCGTCATTCGGCGAACTACATTTGCTAACTCGAGAAACTCGTAGTGGGAATAACTGTGACAGCGTGAAGGTGGACCTACAGTGGCATATAGGTTCTGTAGGACTGGCAATAACAAGAATGATAAAGGCCTAAAGAAATGGGAGCAGCCGGCAGGAGTAACTATGACTCTCTTAAGGTAGCCAAATTACTCGTCACTCTGCGAAATTTATTTGAAAACTCGAGGATATCGTCGTCGGAGCAACTCAGACAACGTTAAGGTGGACATGCTGTACCAATTCGCTTCTGCAGGACTGGAGGCAATACAAATTAAAGAGATTAAAGATTCAAAGAAGGGGGAGCAGCGGGCGGCAGCAACTGTGACTTTCTTAAGGTAGCCAAATGCCTCGTCACTCTGCGAAATTTATTTGAAAACTCGTCGATATCGTCGTTGGCGTAACTCTGACAACGTTATGGTGGACAAGTTGCTGCATTTCACTTCTGATAGGACATTCCGCAGTACGAATTAAAGAGAGGAAAGATTCAAAGGAAGGGGAGCATCTGGCTGCAGTAACTATGACTCTCTTAAGGTAGCCAAATGCCTCGTCAAAGTAGGGGGAGCAACGGGCAGCAGTAGCTATGACTCTCTTAAGGTAGCCGAATGCCTCGTCACTCAGCGAAATTTAATTGAAAACTCGTCGACATCGTAGTTGGACTAACTCAGACAACGTTAGGGTGGACAAGTTGCAACATTTCGCTTCTGATTGGACATTCCGAAGTACGAATTAAAGAGAGGAAAGATTTAAAGGAAGGAGAGCATCTGGCTGCAGTAACTATGACTCTCTTAAGGTAGCCAAATGCCTCGTCATTCGGCGAACTACATTTGCTAACTGGAGAAACTCGTAGTGGGAATAACTGTGACAGCGTGAAGATGGACCTACAGTGGCATATAGGTTCTGTAGGACTGGCAATAACAAGAATGATAAAGGCCTAAAGAAATGGGAGCAGCCGGCAGGAGTAACTATGACTCTCTTAAGGTAGCCAAATTACTCGTCACTCTGCGAAATTTATTTGAAAACTCGAGGATATCGTCGTCGGAGCAACTCAGACAACGTTAAGGTGGACATGCTGTACCAATTCGCTTCTGCAGGACTGGAGGCAATACAAATTAAAGAGAGGAAAGATTCAAAGAAGGGGGAGCAGCGGGCGGCAGCAACTGTGACTTTCTTAAGGTAGCCAAATGCCTCGTCACTCTGCGAAATTTATTTGAAAACTCGTCGATATCGTCGTTGGAGTAACTCAGACAACGTTAAGGTGGACAAGTTGCAGCATTTCGCTTCTGCTTGGACATTCCGCAGTACGAATTAAAAAGAGGGAAGATTCAAAGGAAGGGGAGCATCTGACTGCAGTAACTATGACTCTCTTAAGGTAGCCAAATGCCACATCATCCGTCGAAGTACATTTGCTAACTCGAGAAAGTCGTAGTGGGAGTAACTGTGACGAGGTTATGGTGGACATACAGTGGCATATCGGTTCTGTAGGACTGACCATAGCAAGAATGATAAAGGCCTAAAGAAATGGGAGCAGCCGGCAGGAGTTACTATGACTCTCTTAAGGTAGCGAAATGCCTCGTCACTCTGCGAAATTTATTTGAAAACTCGAGGATATCGTCGATGGAGTAACTCAGACAACGTAAGGGTGGACAAGTTGCAGCATTTCGCTTCTGCTTGGACATTCTGCAGTACGAATTAGAGAGAGGAAGGATTCAAAGGAAGGGGAGCATCTGGCTGCAGTAACTATGACTCTCTTAAGGTAGCCAAATGCCTCGTCACTCTGCGAAATTTATTTGAAAACTCGAGAATATCGTCGTCGGAGTAAGTCAGACAACGTTAAGGTGGACATGCTGTACCAATTCGCTTCTGCAGGACTGGCCGCATTACGGATTTAAGAGAGGAAAGATTCAAAGAAGGGGGAGCAGCGGGCAGCAGTAACTATGACTCTCTTAAGGTAGTTAAATGCCTCGTCACTCAACGAAATTTATTAGAAATCTCGTCGATATCGTCGTTGGAGTATCTCAGACAACGTTAAGGTGGACATGCTGTACCAATTCGCTTCTGCAGGACTGCCCGCATTACCAATTAAAGAGAGGAAAGATTCAAAGAAGGGAGAAAAGTGGGCAGCAGTAACTATGACTCTTTTAAGGTAGCCAAATGCCTCGTCATCCGGCGAAGTACATTTGCCAACTCGAGAAACTCGTATTGGGAGTAACTGTGACGACGTTAAGGTGGACATACAGTGGCATATCGCTTCTGTAGTCCTTGCCATGGCAAGAATGATAAAGGCCTAAAGAAATGGGAGCAGCCGGCAGGAGTAACTATGACTCTCTTAAGGTAGCCAAATGCCTCGTCACTCTGCGAAATTTATTTGAAAACTCGTCGATATCGTAGTTGGAGTGACTCAGACAACGTTAGGGTGGACAAGTTGCAGCATTTCGCTTCTGATTGGAAATTCCGCAGTACGAATTAAAGAGAGGAAAGATTCAAAGGAAGGGGAGCATCTGGCTGCAGTAACTATGACTCTCTTAAGGTAGACAAATGCCTCGTCAATGTAGGGGGAGCAGCTGGCGGCAGTAACTATGTCTCTCTTAAGATAGCCAAATGCCTCGTCACTCTGCGAAATTTATTTGGAAACTCGTCGATGTCGTAGTTGGACTAACTCAGACAACGTTAGGGTGGACAAGTTGCAGCATTTCGCTTCTGCTTGGACATTTCGCAGTACGAATTAAAGAGAGGGAAGATTCAAAGGGAAGGGGAGCATCTGGCTGCAGTTACTATGACTCTCTTAAGGTAGCCAAATGCCTCGTCAAAGTAGGGGGAGCAGCGGGCAGCAGTAACTATGTCTCTCTTAAGGTAGCCAAATGCCTCGTCACTCTGCGAAATTTATTTGAAAACTCGTCGATATCGTAGTTGGAATAACTCAGACAACGTTAGGGTGGACAAGTTGCAGCATTTAGCTTCTGTTTGGACATTCCGCAGCACGAATTAAAAAGAGGAAAGATTCAAAGGAAGGGGAGCATCTGGCTGCAGTAACTATGACTCTCTTAAGGTAGCCAAATGCCTCGTCATCCGGCGAAGTTCATTTGCTAACTCGAGAAACTCGTCTTGGGAATAACTGTGACGACGTTAAGGTGGACATACAGTGGCATATCGGTTCTGTAGGACTTTCCATAGCAACAATGATAAAGGCCTAAAGAAATGGGAGCAGCCGGCAGGAGTAACTATGACTCTCTTAAGGTAGGCAAATGCCACGTCACTCTGCGAAATTTATTTGAAAACTCGAGGATATCGTCGTTGGAGTAACTCAGACAACGTTAAGGTGGACATGCTGTACCATTTCGCTTCTGCAGGACTGGCCGCAATACGAATTAAAGAGCGGAAAGTTTCAAAGAAGGGGGAGCATCGGGCAGCAGTAACTATGACTCTCTTCAGGCAGCCAAATGACTCGTCACTCTGCGAAATTTATTTGATAACTCGTCGATATCGTCGTTGGAGTAACTCAGACAACGTTAAAGTGGACAAGTTGCAGCATTTCGCTTCTGCTTGGACATTCCGCAGTACGAAGTAAAGAGAGGGAAGGTTCAAAGGAACGGGAGCATCTGACTGCAATAACTATGACTCTCTTAAGCTCACATGATGCGTCATATACGGATCCTCTCCATCCACTCCTTAGCATCCGAGCGATGTCGAGTTTATGATGGTTCGCTTAGCCTCTCGGTGGGAAATCCTAGCTCTGGCCTTCTCGTGGTAGGGGTCGTGAGAGGTTCTTAGGAATATTATGCCTGGGTATAACTCTTCCAAAGTTCCTCGACAGACAGAGCGGGGTGAACCTTTCGCGGGCTTGGGGGTTGCCGCCCCCCATGCCCCTGTTTCAGCTGGCCCCAACACGAAGAAGAAATCAGGTAGCGGTACTCCCACAGGAGACGCCGCGCCAGTCGTTGGGTCAGCATCCGACGCCGCCAGTTCGGTCGAGCCGTAGTGCCTGCCATCACATGTCCTGAGTGCCACCGGACCTTCACCACCAAGACAGGTCTTGGTGTACATCGTCGCCGTGCCCATCCTGCCGCAGCCAACGCAGAGGTGACCACCGAGAGGGTAAAGGCCAGGTGGTCTAGCGAAGAGCTCCTACGCCTGGCCCACTCTGAAGCAGCACTTACGCTCAAGGGCACCCGGTTCCTAAATCAAGAGCTTGCAAAGGCGTTCCCGAATCGTTCCCTTGAGTCCATTAAAGGGCAGCGTCGTGGAACAGCCTATAGGAACCAGGTTGCCGAGTTTGTTGCTGCCCTCTCTGCTGTTGGGGTGAGGTCGCTTCCATCTGCTGCAGCTGTGGAACCTGCCGGTTCCTGTGCAGCACCCCCCTCCCTGTCTGCAGCTGTGGATACTGTCGACCAAGCTGTTTGGTCGGCCCTGGCAGCCCTCCCGTCGGCTGGGTTTAGGTATAGAGCAGTCGATGACATCCTGGCGCTTGGGCCAACGACATCGGCCTCAGTCATAATGGGCATGCTGTCGGCTGCCCTTGACGCTATCGGCAGCAGGGAACCATCATTAAATCCTGTTGCCTCCCGCAGGATGTCAGAGCCACGAGGGACGAAGCGGGCTCTGCGGAGGAGGGAGTACGCCCTCTGTCAGCGGGCCTTCTCAAAGAGTGCTGCTCGCTGCATCAGCGGCCTTCTGGATGGAACGCTCCTTCACCCACCACCCCCTATTCCTGGGTTGGTGGAGTTTTGGAAGGACCTTTTCACCCGGCGACCATCTGGCCGGGTGGTCCGTCTGGAGGGTCGGCTGTTGCCCTCCTCCATCGAGGTTCCCTTCAAACAGCTGTGGGCGCCTATTACGATGGAGGAAGTTGCTTCAGCGCTCCCCCCTCGTCGCTCTGCTGCAGGCCCAGACCGACTGACACCGGCCCAGATTCGCCGTATACCCCGTGAGGTCCTCCTTGAAATCCTTAACCTCTTCCTCTTAGCCCGTACATTCCTGTTGCCCAAGAAGGCTGCCCCAGCATTCCCCGCTGACTTCCGTCCGATCACGGTTTGCTCAGTCCTCGCTAGGGTCTTCCATAAGATCCTGGCGGGCTGTCTGATGCGGACCTGTGTGCTGGACGGGCGTCAGCGGGCTTTCCTTCCTCAGGACGGGATGCTGCACAATACGTTCTTGTTGGACTTGGCGATGACTCAGGCCAGGGCATACTGTCGCTCCCTCTATGTTGCGTCCCTGGATGTGTCCAAGGCTTTCGACTCGCTAGACCATGGTGCCCTGAGGCCCGCCCTGAGGGCACATGTCCTGCCTGACGAGTTCATTGGATACGTCCTGGGATGCTATGAGGATGGGGTGACGATGATCTCTGGTCCTGGGATGTCGCTGGGTCCAGTGCGGCCTTCAAGGGGTGTTAGGCAGGGTGATCCACTCTCTCCTATCCTTTTCAACCTCTTCTTAGACCTCATGCTTGCTCGCCTCCCAGATTACATTGGTGCCAATGTGATGGGACGACGTCTCAACGCTGCTGCCTTTGCTGACGACCTCCTGCTGTTCGCCGAGACCCCAGGAGGGCTCCAGGACCTTATAGATGCAGCAACATCTGCCCTTGGGGACCTTGGTCTCCAAGTCAATCCCGGAAAGTGCTTCACTCTCGCCCTGACGGCTTCTGGCCGTGAGAAGAAGATTAAGGTCGACGACGCCACGACCTTCAGGGCTGGGTATACCATCCTCCCAGCCCCGGGGATCGAGAGCACTTTCCGGTATCTTGGCCTGGAGTTCTCCACGAGCGGACGTAGCCTCTTTCATCCGAGGCGGGAGGTCGAGCGACAGCTGACCGTCCTGTCTAAGGCACCACTAAAGCCACAACAGCGTTTGCACGCCCTCAGAACCGTCGTCTTGCCAGGGATACACCATGGCTTGGCCCTTTCGAGGACCCGCCTAGGAGCCCTGTCAGCAATGGACACCACCATCCGCGCAGCGATTAGATCTTGGTTGTGCCTGCCAGCGGACGTTCCTGTTGGTTACTTCCATGCCCCTGTGTCATCTGGGGGGCTGGGAGTGCCATCAGCGCGCTGGCTAGGGCCTCATCTGCGGCGGAACCGGCTCGCGAAGATGCGGGCATTGGGTGTCCTATCTGACAGGACAGCAGACGACGTTCTGGGGCGTGAGATTGGGAGGCTTGAGCAGCAACTACGGGGTAATAATACGGTCATTAGAACGTCCAACCAAATGGGCCGGATGTGGGCTGAACGGTTGCCTCTCTCGGTGGACGGCGCTGCCCTTAAGAAGTCTGCCCGAACACCAGGGCAGCATCGCTTGGTCGACGATCCTCGACTAGCGATCACAGGCCGCGACTTTATCTCCTGCATCCGTACGAGGATCAATGCCCTTCCAACCCGGGCATGGTTGCAGCGAGGTCGCGCTGGTGATACTAACTGCCGGGCTGGCTGCATCGCTAAAGAAACTGCGAACCACGTTGTCCAGCACTGCTTCCGAAGTCACGACGCACGAGTGAAGCGACACAACGCCCTGGCGTCTTATGTCGCGCAGGGACTTCGTCGCAGGGGCTTCGACGTCGACCTGGAGCCCCACCTCAGGACATCCGAGGGACTGAGGAAGCCGGACATCGTGGCAGTTCGTGGCGATGCAGCCTATATGATCGATGCCCAGGTGGTTGGTGTCAATCTTGACATCGAAGAGTGTCACCAGCAAAAAGTCGCGGTTTATAATAGGGAAGCCGTCCACCAGGCGATTAGGAGTCAGACCCCAGCAGCCAAGACCATCACCACCTCTTCAGCTACCATCTCATGGAGGGGGGTGTGGTCACCCACATCTGCACAGGATCTGCGGCAGCTTGGATTCAAGGACCACCACTTCGCGGCGATGTCAACAAGAGTACTCATAGGGACTGTGATGGCGGCACGGCGGTTCGACACTATGACTGCCATTAGGCGCACGATGCCCCGGACTGGTGTTGGGTGAGGGCCCAATTATATGTTGTCTACGCTGCTGCCTGGCGTCTGTCAACAGGCACAACCCCTTCTCTGTTCACGTCTCTTCCTGTCCGTCTAATGTTTGTTTTGCTTTTGTCATTTGTAAACCCACTTCGTGGGTACTTATATCTGTTTGTATGTTCACAAAGACGTGAATAAAGACGGCTTAAATAGCCAAATGCCTCGTCACTCTGCGAAATTTATTTCAAAACTCGTCGATATCGTAGTTGGACTAACTCAGACAACGTTAGGGTGGACAAGTTGCAGCATTTCGCTTCTGATTGGACATTCCGCAGGACGAATTAAAGAGAGGAATGATTCAAAGGAAGGAGAGCATCTGGCTGCAGTAACTATGACTCTCTTAAGGTAGCCAAATGCCTCGTCATCCGGCGAACTACATTTGCTAACTCGAGACAATCGTAGTGGGAATAACTCTGACGACGTGAAGGTGGACCCACAGTGGCATATAGGTTCTGTAGGAGTGGCAATAACAAGAATCATAAGCGCCTAAAGAAATGGGAGCAGCCGGCAGGTGTAACTATGACTCTCTTAAGGTAGCCAAATGCCTCGTCACTCTGCGAAATTTATTTGAAAACTCGAGGAAATCGTCGTTGGAGTAACTCTGACAACGTTAAGGTGGACATGCTGTACCAATTCGCTTCTGCAGGGCTGGCCGCATTACGAATTAAAGAGAGGAAAGATTCAAATAAGGGGGAGCAGCGGGCAGCAGTAACTATGACTCTCTTAAGGTAGCCAAATGCCTCGTCACTCTGCGAAATTTATTTGAAAACTCGTCGATATCGTCGTTGGAGTAACTCAGACAACGTAAAGGTGGACAAGTTGCAGCATTTCGCTTCTGCTTGGAAATTCCGCAGTACGAATTAAAGAGAGGAAAGATTCAAAGGAAGGGGAGCATCTGGCTGCAGTAACTATGACTGTCTTAAGGTAGTCAAATGCCTCGTCATTCGGTGAAGTACATTTGCTAACTCGAGAAACTCGTATTGGGAATAACTGTGACGACGTTAAGGTGGACATACAATGGCATATCGGTTCTGTAGGACTGGCCATAGCAAGAATGATAAAGGCCTAAAGAAATGGGAGCAGCCGGCAGGAGTAACTATGAGTCTCTTAAGGTAGCCAAATTGCTCGTCACTCTGCGAAATTTATTTGAAAACTCGAGGATATCGTCGTTGGAGTAACTCAGACAACGTTAAGGTGGACATGCTGTACCATTTCGCTTCTGCAGGACTGGACGCACTACGAATTAAAGAGAGGAAAGATTCAAAGAAGGGGGAGCAGCGAGTAGCAGTTACTATGACTGTCTTAAGGTAGCCAAATGCCTCGTCACTCTGCGAAATTTATTTGAAAACTCGTCGATATCGTCGTTGGAGTAACTCAGACAACGTTAGGGTGGACAAGTAGCAGCTTTTCGCTTCGCTTGGACATTCCGCAGTACGAATTAAAGAGAGGAAAGATTCAAAGGAAGGGGAGCATCTGGCTGCAGTAACTATGACTCTCTTAAGGTAGCCAAAAGCCTCGTCATCCGGCGAGGTACATTTGCTAACTCGAGAAACTCGTAGTGGGATTAACTGTTACGACGTTAAGATGGACATACAGTGGCATTTCGGTTCTGTAGGACTGGCCGTAGCAAGAATGATAAAGGCCTAAAGAAATGGGAGCAGCCGGCAGGAGTAACTATGACTCTCTTAAGGTAGCCAAATGCCTCGTCACTCTGCGAAATTTATTTGAAAACTCGAGGATATCGTCGTTGGAGTAACTCAGACAACGTTAAGGTGTACATCCTGTACAATTTCGCTTCTGCAGGACAGGCCGCAATACGATTTAAAGAGAGGAAAGATTCAAAGAAGGGGGAGCAGCGGGCAGCAGTAACTATGACTCTCTTAAGGTAGCCAAATGCCTCGTCACTCAGCGAAATTTATTTGAAAACTCGTCGATATCGTCGTTGGAGTAACTCAGACAACGTTAAGGTGGACAAGTTGCAGCATTTCGCTTCTGCTTGGACATTCCACAGTACGAATTAAAGAGAGGAAAGATTCAAAGGAAGGGGAGCATCTGGCTGCAGAAACTATGACTCTCTTAAGGTAGCCAAATGCCTCGTCATCCGGCGAAGTACATTTTCTAATTCGAGAAACTCGTAGTGGGAATAACAGTGACGACGTTAAGGTGGACATACAGTGGCATATCGGTTCTGTAGGACAAGCCATAGCAGGAATGATAAAGGCCTAAAGAAATGGGAGCAGCCGGCAGGAGTAACTATGACTCTCTTAAGGTAGCCAAATGCCTCGTCACTCTGCGAAATTTATTTGAAAACTCGAGGATATCGTTGTTGGAGTAACTCAGACAACGTTAAGGTGGACATGCTGTACCATTTCGCTTCTGGAGGACTGGCCGCAATACGAATTAATAAGAGGAAAGATTCAAAGAAGGGGGAGCAGCGGGCAGCAGTAACTATGACTCTCTTAAGGTAGCCAAATGCCTCCTCACTCTGCGAAATTTATTTGAAAACTCGTGTATATCGTCGTTGGAGTAACTCAGACAACGTTAAGGTGGACATGCTGTACCATTTCGCTTCTGCAGGACTGGCCGCAATACGAATTAAAGAGAGGAAAGATTCAAAGAAGGGGGAGCAGCGGGCAGCAGTAACTATGACTCTCTTAAGGTAGCCAAATGATACTTCACTCTGCGAAATTTATTTGAAAACTCGTCGATATCGTCGTTTTAGTAACTCAGACAACGTTAAGGTGGACGTGTTGCAGCATTTCGCTGCTGGTTGGACATTCGGCAGTACAAATTAAAGAGAGGAAAGATTCAAAGGAAGGGCAGCATCTGGCTGCAGTAACTATGACTCTCTTAAGGTAGCCAAATGCCTCGTCTTCTGGCGAAGTACATTTGCTAACTAGAGAAACTCGTAGTATGAGTAACTGAGACGACGTTAAGGTGAACATACAGTGGCATATCGGTTCAGTAGGACTGGCCATAGCAAGAGTGATAAAGGCCTAAAGAAATGGGAGCAGCCAGCTGGAGTAACTACGACTCTCTTAAGGTAGCCAAACGCCACGTCAATCTGCGAAATTTATTTGAAAACTCGAGGATATCGCCGTTGGAATAACTCAGACAAGGTTAAGGTGGACATGCTGTACCATTTCGCTTCTGCAGGACTGGCCGCAATACGAATTAAAGAGAGGAAAGATTCAAAGAAGGGGGAGCAGCGGGCAGCAGTAAATATGACTCTTTTAAGGTAGCCAAATGAATCGTCACTCTGCGAAATGTATTTGAAAACTCGTGGATATCGTCGATGGAGTAACTCAGACAACGTTAAGGTGGACATGCTGTACCTTTTCGCTTCTGCAGGACTGGCCGCAATACGAATTAAAGAGAGGAACGATTCAAAGAAGGGGGAGCAGCGGGCAGCAGTAACTATGACTCTCTTAAGGTAGCCAAATGCCTCGTCACTCTGCGAAATTTATTTGAAAACTCGTGGATAACGTCGTTGGAATAACTCAGACAACGTTAAGGTTGTCAAGTTGCAGCATTTCGCTTCTGATTGGACATTCCGCAGATCGAATTAAAGAGAGGAAAGATTCAAAGGAAGGGGAACATCTGGCTGCAGTAACTATGACTCTCTTAAGGTAGCCAAATGCCTTGTCAACCGTCGAAGTACATTTGGTAACTCGAGAATCTCGTAGTGGGAGTAACTGTGACGACGTTAAGGTGGACATACAGTGGCATATCGGTTCTGTAGGACTGGCCATAGCAAGAATGATAAAGGCCTAAAGAAATGGGAGCAGCCGGCTGGAGTAACTATGACTCTCTTAAGGTAGCCAAACGCCACGTCAATCTGCGAAATTTATTTGAAAACTCGTGGATATCGCCGTTGGAGTATCCTAGACAAGGTTAAGGCGGACATGCTGTACCATTTCGCTTCTGCAGGACTGGCCGCAATACGATTTAAAGAGACGAAAGATTCAAAGTAGGAGGAGCAGCGGGCAGCAGTAACTATGACTCTCTTAAGGTAGCCAAATGCCTCGTCACTCTGCGAAATTTATTTGAAAACTCGTGGATAACGTCGTTGGAATAACTCACACAACGTTAAGGTTGTCAAGTTGCAGCATTTCGCTTCTGCTTGGACATTCCACAGTACGAATTGAAGAGAGGAAAGATTCAAAGGAAGGGGAGCATCTGGCTGCAGAAACTATGACTCTCTTAAGGTAGCCAAATGCCTCGTCATCCGTCGAGGTACATTTGCTAACTCGAGAAACTCGTAGTGGGATTAACTGTGACGACGTTAAGGTGGACATACAGTGTCATATCGGTTCTGTAGGACTGGCCGTAGCAAGAATGATAAAGGCCTAAAGAAATGGGAGCAGCCGGCAGGAGTAACTATGACTCTCTTAAGGTAGCCAAATGCCTCGTCACTCAGCGAAATTTATTTGAAAACTCGTCGATATCGTCGTTGGAGTAACTCAGACAACGTTAAGGTGGACAAGTTGCAGCCTTTCGCTTCTGCTTGGACATTCCACAGTACGAATTGAAGAGAGGAAAGATTCAAAGGAAGGGGAGCATCTGGCTGCAGAAACTATGACTCCCTTAAGGTAGCCAAATGCCTCGTCATCCGGCGAAGTACATTTTCTAACTCGAGAAACTCGTAGTGGGAATAACAGTGACGACGTTAAGGTGGACGTACAGTGGCATATCGGTTCTGTAGGACAAGCCATAGCAGGAATGATAAAGGCCTAAAGAAATGGGAGCAGCCGGCAGGAGTAACTATGACTCTCTTAAGGTAGCCAAATGCCTCATCACTCTGCGAAATTTATTTGAAAACTCGAGGATATCGTTGTTGGAGTAACTCAGACAACGTTAAGGTGGACATGCTGTACCATTTCGCTTCTGGAGGACTGGCCGCAATACGAATTAAAGAGAGGAAAGATTCAAAGAAGGGGGAGCAGCGGGCAGCAGTAACTATGACTCTCTTAAGGTAGCCAAATGCCTCCTCACTCTGCGAAATTTATTTGAAAACTCGTGTATATCGTCGTTGGAGTAACTCAGACAACGTTAAGGTGGACATGCTGTACCATTTCGCTTCTGCAGGACTGGCCGCAATACGAATTAAAGAGAGGAAAGATTCAAAGAAGGGGGAGCAGCGGGCAGCAGTAACTATGACTCTCTTAAGGTAGCCAAATGCCCCGTCACTCTGCGAAATGTATTTGAAAACTCGTGGATATCGTCGATGGAGTAACTCAGACAACGTTAGGGTGGACATGTTGCAGCATTTCGCTTCTGCTAGGACATTCCGCAGTCCGAATTAAAGAGAGGAAATATTCAAAGGAAGGGGAGCATCTGGCTGCAGTAACTATGACTCTCTTAAGGTAGCCAAATGCCTCGTCACTCTGCAAAATTTATTTGAAAACTTGTCGATATCGTCGTTGGAATAACTCAGACAACGTTAAGGTGGACATGCTGTACCATTTCGATTCTGCAGGGCTAACCGCAATACGAATTGAAGAGAGGAAAGATTCAAAGAAGGGGGAGCAGCGGGCAGCAGTAACTATGACTCTCTTAAGGTAGCCAAATGCCTCGTCACTCTGCGAAATTTATTTGAAAACTCGTCGATATCGTCGTTGGAGTAACTCAGACAACGTTAAGGTGGACATGCTGTACCGTTTCGCTTCTGCAGGACTGGCGACAATACGAATTAAAGAGCGGAAAGATTCAAAGAAGGGAGAGCAGCGGGCAGCAGTAACTATGACTCCTTTAAGGTAGCCAAATGCCTCGTCACTCTGCGAAATTTATTTGAAATCTCAAGGATATCGTCGTTGGAGTAACTCAGACAACGTTAAGGTGTACATGCTGTACAATTTCGCTTCTGCAGGACAGGCCGCAATACGATTTAAAGAGAGGAAAGATTCAAAGAAGGGGGAGCAGCGGGCAGCAGTACCTATGACTCTCTTAAGGTAGCCAAATGCCTCGTCACTCAGCGAAATTTGTTTGAAAACTCGTCGATATCGTCGTTGGAGTAACTCAGACAACGTTAAGGTGGACGTGTTGCAGCATTTCGCTGCTGGTTGGACATTCGGCAGTACAAATTAAAGAGAGGAAAGATTCAAAGGAAGGGCAGCATCTGGCTGCAGTAACTATGACTCTCTTAAGGTAGCCAAATGCCTCGTCTTCCGGCGAAGTACATTTGCTAACTAGAGAAACTCGTAGTGGGAATAACTGTGACGACGTTAAGGTGGACATACAGTGGCATATCGGTTCTGTAGGACAAGCCATAGCAGGAATGATAAAGGCCTAAAGAAATGGGAGCAGCCGGCAGGAGTAACTATGACTCTCTTAAGGTAGCCAAATGCCTCGTCACTCTGCGAAATTTATTTGAACACTCGAGAATATCGTCGTTGGAGTAACTCAGACAACGTTAAGGTGGACATGCTGTACCGTTTCGCTTCGGCAGGACTGGCGACAATACGAATTAAAGAGAGGAAAGATTCAAAGAAGGGAGAGCAGTGGGCAGCAGAAACTATGACTCTTTTAAGGTAGCCAAATGCCTCGTGACTCTGCGAAATTTATTTGAAATCTCAAGGATATCGTCGTTGGAGTAACACAGACAACGTTAAGGTGGACATGCTGTACAATTTCGCTTCTGCAGGACTGGCCGCAATACGAATTAAAGAGAGGAAAGATTCAAAGACGGGAGAGCAGCGGGCAGCAGTAACTATGACTCTCTTAAGGTAGCCAAATGCCTCGTCACTCTGCGAAATGTATTTGAAAACTCGTGGATATCGTCGATGGAGTAACTCAGACAACGTTAAGGTGGACATGTTGCAGCATTTCGCTTCTGCTAGGACATTCCGCAGTACGAATTAAAGAGAGGAAAGATTCAAAGGAAGGGGAGCATCTGGCTGCAGTAACTATGACTCTCTTAAGGTAGCCAAATACCTCGTCACTCTGCAAAATTTATTTGAAAACCCGTCGATATCGTCGTTGGAATAACTCAGACAACCTTAAGGTGGACATGCTGTACCATTTCGATTCTGCAGGGCTAACCGCAATACGAATTGAAGAGAGGAAAGATTCAAAGAAGGGGGAGCAGCGGGCAGCAGTAACTATGACTCTCTTAAGGTAGCCAAATGCCTCGTCACTCTGCGAAATTTATTTGAAAACTCGTCGATATCGTCGTTGGAGTAACTCAGACAACGTTAAGGTGGACAAGTTGCAGCATTTCGTTTCTGCTTGGACATTCCACAGTACGAATTAAAGATAGGAAAGATTCAAAGGAAGAGGAGCATCTGGCTGCAGTAACTATGACTCTCTTAAGGTAGCCAAATGCCTCGTCATCCGTCGAGGTACATTTGCTAACTCGAGAAACTCGTAGTGGGATTAACTGTGACGACGTTAAGGTGGACATACAGTGTCATATCGGTTCTGTAGGACTGGCCGTAGCAAGAATGATAAAGGCCTAAAGAAATGGGAGCAGCCGGCAGGAGTAACTATGACTCTCTTAAGGTAGCCAAATGCCTCGTCACTCTGCGAAATTTATTTGAAAACTCGTGGATAACGTCGTTGGAATAACTCACACAACGTTAAGGTTGTCAAGTTGCAGCATTTCGCATCTGATTGGACATTCCGCAGATCGAACTAAAGAGAGGAAAGATTGAAAGGAAGGGGAACATCTGGCTGCAGTAACTATAACTCTCCTAAGGTAGCCAAATGCCTCGTCATCCGGCGAAGTACATTTTCTAACTCGAGAAACTCGTAGTGGGAATAACAGTGACGACGTTAAGGTGGACATACAGTGGCATATCGGTTCTGTAGGACAAGCCATAGCAGGAATGATAAAGGCCTAAAGAAATGGGAGCAGCCGGCAGGAGTAACTATGACTCTCTTAAGGTAACCAAATTGCTCGTCACTCTGCGAAATTTATTTGAAAACTCGAGGATATCGTCGTTGGAGTAACTCAGACAACGTTAAGGTGGACATGCTGTACCATTTCGCTTCTGCAGGACTGGACGTAATACGAATTAAGAAGAGGAAAGATTCAAAGAAGGGGGAGCAGCGAGTAGCAGTTACTTTGACTGTCTTAAGGTAGCCAAATGCCTCGTCACTCTGCGAAATTTATTTGAAAACTCGTCGATATCGTCGTTGGAGTAACTCAGACAACGTTAGGGTGGACAGGTAGCAGCTTTTCGCTTCTGCTTGGACATTCCGCAGTACGTATTAAATAGAGGAAAGTTTCAAAGGAAGGGGAGCATCTGGCTACAGTAACTATGACTCTCTTAAGGTAGACAAAAGCCTCGTCATCCGTCGAGGTACATTTGCTAACTCGCGAAACTCGTAGTGGGAGTAACTGTGACGACGTTAAGGTGGACATACAGTGGCATATCGGTTCTGTAGGACAGGCCGTAGCAAGAATGATAAAGGCCTAAAGAAATGGGAGCAGCCGGCTGGAGTAACTATGACTCTCTTAAGGTAGAAAAATGCCTCGTCACTCTGCGAAATTTATTTGAAAACTCGAGGATATAGTCGTTGGAGTAACTCAGACACCGTTAAGGTGTACATGCTGTACAATTTCGCTTCTGCAGGACAGGCCGCAATACGATTTAAAGAGAGGAAAGATTCAAAGAAGGGGGAGCAGCGGGCAGCAGTAACTATGACTCTCTTAAGGTAGCCAAATGCCTCGTCACTCAGCGAAATTTATTTGAAAACTCGTCGATATCGTCGTTGGAGTAACTCAGACAACGTTAAGGTGGACAAGTTGCAGCATTTCGCTTCTGCTTGGACATTCCACAGTACGAATTAAAGAGAGGAAAGATTCAAAGGAAGGGGAGCATCTGGCTGCAGAAACTATGATTCTCTTAAGGTAGCCAAATGCCTCGTCATCCGGCGAAGTACATTTTCTAACTCGAGAAACTCGTAGTTGGAATAACTGTGACGACGTTAAGGTGGACATACAGTGGCATGTCGGTTCTGTAGGACAAGCCATAGCAGGAATGATAAAGGCCTAAAGAAATGGGAGCAGCCGGCAGGAGTAACTATGACTCTCGTAAGGTAGCCAAATGCCTCGTCACTCTGCGAAATTTATTTGAAAACTCGAGGATATCGTCGTTCGAGTAACTCAGACAACGTTAAGGTGGACATGCTGTACCATTTCGCTTCTGCAGGACTGGCCGCAATACGAATTAAAGAGAGGACAGATTCGAAGAAGGGGGAGCAGCGGGCAGCAGTAACTTAGACTCTCTTAAGGCAGACAAATGCCTCGTCACTCTGCGAAATTTATTTGAAAACTCGTGTAAATCGTCGTTGGAGTAACTCAGACAACGTTAAGGTGGACATGCTGTACCATTTCGCCTCTGCAGGACTGGCCGCAATACGAATTAAAGAGAGGAAAGATTCAAAGAAGGGGGAGCAGCGGGCTGCAGTAACTATGACTCTCTTAAGGTAGCCAAATGCCACGTCACTCTGCGAAATTTATTTGAAAACTCGTGGATAACGTCGTTGGAATAACTCAGACAACGTGAAGGTTGTCAAGTTGCAGCATTTCGCTTCTGATTGGACATTCCGCAGATCGAATTAAAGAGAGGAAAGATTGAAAGGAAGGGGAACATCTGGCTGCAGTAACTATACCTCTCTTAAGGTAGCCAAATGCTTCGTCACACAGCGAAGTACATTTGCTAACTCGAGAAACTCGTAGTGGGATTAACTGTGACGACGTTAAGGTGGACATACAGTGGCATATCGGTTGTGTAGGCAAGCCATAGCAAGAATGATAAACGCCTAAAGAAATGGGAGCAGCCGGCAGGAGTAACTATGACTCTCTTAAGGTGGCCAAATGCCTCGTCACTCTGCGAAATTTATTTGAAATCTCGAGGATATCGTCGTTGGAGTAACACAGACAACGTTATGGTGGTCATGCTGTACAATTTCGCTTCTGCAGGACTGGCCGCAATACGAATTAAAGAGAGGAAAGATTCAAAGAAGGGGGAGCAGCGGGCAGCAGTAATTATGACTCTCTTAAGGTAGCCAAATGCCCCGCCACTCTGCGAAATGTATTTGAAAACTCGTGGATATCGTCGATGGAGTAACTCAGACAACGTTAAGGTGGACATGTTGCAGCATTTCGCTTCTGCTAGGACATTCCGCAGTACGAATTAAAGAGAGGAAAGATTCAAAGGAAGGGGAGCATCTGGCTGCAGTAACTATGACTCTCTTAAGGTAGCCAAATGCCTCGTCATCCGGCGAAGTACATTTTCTAACTCGAGAAACTTGTAGTGGGAATAACTGTGACGACGTTAAGGTGGACATACAGTGGCATATCGGTTCTGTAGGACAAGCCATAGCAGGAATGATGAAGGCCTAAAGAAATGGGAGCAGCCGGCAGGAGTAACTATGACTCTCTTAAGGTAGCTAAATGCCTCGTCACTCTGCGAAATTTATTTGAAAACTCGAGGATATCGTCGTTGGAGTAACTCAGACAACGTAAAGGTGGACATGCTGTACCATTTCGCTTCTGCAGGACAGGCCGCAATACGAATTAAAGAGAGGAAAGATTCAAAGAAGCGGGAGCAGCGGGCAGCAGTAACTATGACTCTCTTAAGGTAGCCAAATGCCTCGTCACTCTGCGAAATTTATTTGAAAACTCGAGGATATCGTCGTTGGAGTGACAGACAACGTTAAGGTGGACATGCTGTACCATTTCGCTTCTGCAGGACTGGCGACAATACGAATTAATGAGAGGAAAGATTCAAACAATGGAGAGCAGCGGGCAGCAGTAACTATGACTCTCTTAAGGTAGCCAAATGCCTCGTCACTCTGCGAAATTTATTTGAAAACTCGTGGATAACGTCGTTGGAATATCTCAGACAACGTTAAGGTAGTCAAGTTGCAGCATTTCGCTTCTGATTGGACATTCCGAAGATCGAATTAAAGAGAGGAAAGATTGAAAGGAAGGGGAACATCTGGCTGCTGTAACTATGTCTCTCTTAAGGTAGCCAAATGCCTCGTTACACGGCGAAGTACATTTGCTAACTGGAGAAACTCGTAGTGGGATTAACTGTGACAACGTTAAGGTAGACATACAGTGGCATATCGGTTCTGTAGGACAAGCCATAGCAGGAATGATAAAGCCCTAAAGAAATGGGAGCAGCCGGCAGGAGTAACTATGACTCTCTTAAGGTAGCCAAATGCCTCATGACTCTGCGAAATTTATTTGAAAACTCGAGGATATCGTCGTTGGAGTAAGTCAGACAACGTTAAGATGGACATGCAGTACCATTTCGCTTCTGCAGGACTGGCCGCAATACGAATTAAAGAGAGGAAACATTCAAACAATGGAGAGCAGCGGGCAGCAGTAACTATGATTCTCTTAAGGTAGCCAAATGCCTCGTCACTCTGCGAAATTTATTTGAAATCTCGAGGATATCGTCGTTAGAGTAACTCAGATAACGTTAAGGTGGACATGCTGTACAATTTCGCTTCTGCAGGACTGGCCGCAATACGAATTAAAGAGAGGAATGATACAAAGAAGGGGGAGCAGCGGGCAGCAGTAACTATGACTCTCTTAAGGTAGCCAAATGCCCCGTCACTCTGCGAAATGTATTTGAAAACTCGTGGATATCGTCGATGGAGTAACTCAGACAATGTTATGGTGGACATGTTGCAGCATTTCGCTTCTGCTAGGACATTCCGCAGTACGAATTAAAGAGAGAAAAGATTCAAAGGAAGGGGAGCATCTGGCTGCAGTTACTATGACTCTCTTAAGGTTGCCAAATGCCTCGTCACACGGCGAAGTACATTTGCTAACTGGAGAAACTCGTAGTGGGATTAACTGTGACGACGTTAAGGTAGACATACAGTGGCATATCGGTTCTGTAGGACAAGCCATAGCAGGAATGATAAAGCCCTAAAGAAATGGGAGCAGCCGGCAGGAGTAACTATGACTCTCTTAAGGTAGCCAAATGTCTCATGACTCTGCGAAATTTATTGGAAAACTCGAGGATATCGTCGTTGGCGTAAGTCAGACAACGTTAAGATGGACATGCAGTACCATTTCGCTTCTGTAGGACTGGCCGAATACGAATTAAAGAGAGGAAAGATTCAAACAATGGAGAGCAGCGGGCAGCAGTAACTATGACTCTCTTAAATTAGCCAAATGCCTCGTCACTCTGCGAAATTTATTTGAAAACTCGAGGATATCGTCGTTGGAGTGCCAGACAACGTTAAGGTGGACATGCTGTACCATTTCGCTTCTGGAGGACTGGCCGCAATACGAATTACAGAAAGGAAAGATTTAGAGAAGGGGGAGCAGCAGGCAGCAGTAACTATGACACTCTTAAGGTAGCCAAATGCCTCGTCACACTGCGAAATATATTTGAAAACTCGTCGATATCGTCGTTGGAGTTACTCAGACAACAGTAAGGTGGACAAGTTGCAGCATTTCGCTTCTGCTTGGACATTCCGCAGTACAAATAAAAGAGAGGAAAGATTCAAAGGAAAGGGAGCATCCGGCTGCAGTAACTATAACTCTCTTAAGGTAGCCAAATGCCTTGTCATCCGTCGAAGTACATTTGCTAACTCGAGAATCTCGTATTGGGAGTACCTGTGACGACGTTAAGGTGGACATACAGTGGCATATCGGTTCTGTAGTACTGGTCATAGCAAGAATGATAAAGGCCTAAAGAAATGGGAGCAGCCGGCTGGAGTAACTATGACTCTCTTAAGGTAACCAAACGCAACGTCAATCTGCGAAATTTATTTGAAAACTCGAGGATATCGCCGTTGGAGTATCTCAGACAAGGTTAAGGTGGACATGCTGTACCATTTCGCTTCTGCAGGACTGGCCGCAATACGATTTAAGGAGAGGAAAGATTCAAAGAAAGGGGAGCAGCGGGCAGCAGTAACTATGACTCTCTTAAGGTAGCCAAGTGCCTCGTCACTCTGCGAAATTTATTTGAAAACTCGTGGATAACGTCGTTGGAATAACTCAGACAACGTTAAGATTGTCAAGTTGCAGCATTTCGCTTCTGATTGGACATTCCGCAGATCGAATTAAAGAGAGGAAAGATTCAAAGGAAAGGGAACATCTGGCTGCAATAACTATGACTCTCTTAAGGTAGCCAAATGCCTCGACACACGGCGAAGTACATTTGCTAACTCGAGAAACTCGTAGTGGGATTAACTGTGACGACGTTAAGGTGGACATACAGTGGCATATCGGTTCTGTAGGACAAGCCATAGCAGGAATGATAAAGGCCTAAAGAAATGGGAGCAGGCGGCAGGAGTAACTATGACTCTCTTAAGGTAGCCAAATGCCTCATCACTCTGCGAAATTTATTTGAAAACTCGAGGATATCGTCGTTGGAGTAACTCAGACAACGTTAAGGTGGACATGCTGTACCATTTCGCTTCTGCAGGACTGGCCGCAATACGAATTAAAAAGAGGAAAGATTCAAAGAAGGGGGAGCAGCGGGCAGCAGTAACTATGACTCTCTTAAGGTAGCCAAATACCCCGTCACTCTGCGAAATGTATTTGAAAACTCGTGGATATCGTCGATGGAGTAACTCAGACAACGTTAAGGTGGACAAGTTGCAGCATTTCGCTTCTGCTAGGACATTCCGCAGTACGAATTAAAGAGAGGAAAGATTCAAAGGAAGGGGAGCATCTGGCTGCAGTTACTATGACTCTCTTAAGGTAGCCAAATTCCTCCTCACACGGCGAAGTACATTTGCTAACTGGAGAAACTCGTAGTGGGATTAACTGTGACGACGTTAAGGTAGACATACAGTGGCATATCGGTTCTGTAGGACAAGCCATAGCAGGAATGATTAAGCCCTAAAGAAATGGGAGCAGCCGGCAGGAGTAACTATGACTCTCTTAAGGTAGCCAAATGTCTAATGACTCTGCGAAATTTATTTGAAAACTCGAGGATATCGTCGTTGGCGTAAGTCAGACAACGTTAAGATGGACATGCAGTACCATTTCGCTTCTGCAGGACTGGCCGCAATACGAATTAAAGAGAGGAAAGATTCAAACAATGGAGAGCAGCGGGCAGCAGTAACTATGACTCTCTTAAGGTAGCCAAATGCCTCGTCACTCTGCGAAATTTATTTGAAATCTCGAGGATATCGTCGTTGGAGTAACTCAGACAGCGTTAAGGTGGACATGCTGTACAATTTCGCTTCTGCAGGACTGGCCGCAATACGAATTAAAGAGAGGAATGATTCAAAGAAGGGGGAGCAGCGGGCAGCAGTAACTATGACTCTCTTAAGGTAGCCAAATGCCCCGTCACTCTGCGAAATGTATTTGAAAACTCGTGGATATCGTCGATGGAGTAACTCAGACAATGTTAAGGTGGACATGTTGCAGCATTTCGCTTCTGCTAGGACATTCCGCAGTACGAATTAAAGAGAGGAAAGATTCAAAGGAAGGGGAGCATCTGGCTGCAGTTACTATGACTCTCTTAAGGTAGCCAAATGCCTCCTCACACGGCGAAGTACATTTGCTAACTGGAGAAACTCGTAGTGGTATTAACTGTGACGACGTTAAGGTAGACATACAGTGGCATATCGGTTCTGTAGGACAAGCCATAGCAGGAATGATTAAGCCCTATAGAAATGGGAGCAGCCGGCAGGAGTAACTATGACTCTCTTAAGGTAGCGAAATGTCTCATGACTCTGCGAAATTTATTTGAAAACTCGAGGATATCGTCGTTGGCGTAAGTCAGACAACGTTAAGATGGACATGCAGTACCATTTCGCTTCTGCAGGACTGGCCGCAATACGAATTAAAGAGAGGAAAGATTCAAACAATGGAGAGCAGCGGGCAGCAGTAACTATGACTCTCTTAAGGTAGCCAAATGCCTCGTCACTCTGCGAAATTTATTTGAAATCTCGAGGATATCGTCGTTGGAGTAACTCAGACAACGTTAATTTGGACATGCTGTACAATTTCGCTTCTGCAGGACTGGCCGCAATACGAATTAAAGAGAGGAATGATTCAAAGAAGGGGGAGCAGCGGGCAGCAGTAACTATGACTCTCTTAAGGTAGCCAAATGCCCCGTCACTCTGCGAAATGTATTTGAAAACTCGTGGATATCGTCGATGGAGTAACTCAGACAATGTTAAGGTGGACATGTTGCAGCATTTCGCTTCTGCTAGGACATTCCGCAGTACGAATTAAAGAGAGGAAAGATTCAAAGGAAGGGGAGCATCTGGCTGCAGTTACTATGACTCTCTTAAGGTAGCCAAATGCCTCCTCACACGGCGAAGTACATTTGCTAACTGGAGAAACTCGTAGTGGTATTAACTGTGACGACGTTAAGGTAGACATACAGTGGCATATCGGTTCTGTAGGACAAGCCATAGCAGGAATGATTAAGCCCTAAAGAAATGGGAGCAGCCGGCAGGAGTAACTATGACTCTCTTAAGGTAGCCGAATGTCTCATGACTCTGCGAAATTTATTTGAAAACTCGAGGATATCGTCGTTGGCGTAAGTCAGACAACGTTAAGATGGACATGCAGTACCATTTCGCTTCTGCGGGACTGGCCGCAATACGAATTAAAGAGAGGAAAGATTCAAACAATGGAGAGCAGCGGGCAGCAGTAACTATGACTCTCTTAAGGTAGCCAAATGCCTCGTCACTCTGCGAAATTTATTTGAAATCTCGAGGATATCGTCGTTGGAGTAACTCAGACAACGTTAAGGTAGACATGCTGTACAATTTCGCTTCTGCAGGACTGGCCGCAATACGAATTAAAGAGAGGAATGATTCAAAGAAGGGGGAGCAGCGGGCAGCAGTAACTATGACTCTCTTAAGGTAGCCAAATGCCCCGTCACTCTGCGAAATGTATTTGAAAACTCGTGGATATCGTCGATGGAGTAACTCAGACAATGTTAAGGTGGACATGTTGCAGCATTTCGCTTCTGCTAGGACATTCCGCAGTACGAATTAAAGAGAGGAAAGATTCAAAGGAAGGGGAGCATCTGGCTGCAGTTACTATGACTGTCTTAAGGTAGCCAAATGACTCGTCATCCGGCGAAGTACATTTGCTAACTAGAGAAATTCGTAGTATGAGTAAATGTGACGACGTTAAGGTGGACATACAGTGGCATATCGGTTCAGTAGGACTGGCCATAGCAAGAATGATAAAGACCTTAAGAAATGGGAGCAGCTGGCAGGAGTAACTATGACTCTCTAAAGGTAGCCAAATGCCTCGTCACTCTGCGAAATTTATTTGAAAACTCGAGGATATCGTCGTTGGAGTGCCAGACAACGTTAAGGTGGACATGCTGTATCATTTCGCTTCTGGAGGACTGGCCGCAATACGAATTACAGAAAGGAAAGATTTAGAGAAGGGGGAGCAGCAGGCAGCAGTAACTATGACACTCTTAACGTAGCCAAATGCCTCGTCACACTGCGAAATATATTTGAAAACTCGTCGATATCGTCGTTGGAGTTACTCAGACAACGTTAAGGTGGACAAGTTGCAGCATTTCGCTTCTGCTTGGACATTCCGCAGTACAAATTAAAGAGAGGAAAGATTCTAAATTAAAGAGAGCATCCGGCTGCAGTAACTATAACTCTCTTAAGGTAGCCAAATGCCTTGTCATCCGTCGAAGTACATTTGCTAACTCGAGAATCTCGTATTGGGAGTACCTGTGACGACGTTAAGGTGGACATACAGTGGCATATCGGTTCTGTAGGACTGGCCATAGCAAGAATGATAAAGGCCTAAAGAAATGGGAGCAGCCGGCTGGAGTAACTATGACTCTCTTAAGGTAGCCAAACGCAACGTCAATCTGCGAAATTTATTTGAAAACTCGAGGATATCGCCGTTGGAGTATCTCAGACAAGGTTAAGGTGGACATGCTGTACCATTTCGCTTCTGCAGGACTGGCCGCAATACGATTTAAGGAGAGGAAAGATTCAAAGAAGGGGGAGCAGCGGGCAGCAGTAACTATGACTCTCTTAAGGTAGCCAAATGCCTCGTCACTCTGCGAAATTTATTTGAAAACTCGTGGATAACGTCGTTGGAATAACTCAGACAACGTTAAGGTTGTCAAGTTGCAGCATTTCGCTTCTGATTGGACATTCCGCAGATCGAATTAAAGAGAGGAAAGATTCAAAGGAAAGGGAACATCTGGCTGCAGTAACTATGACTCTCTTAAGGTAGCCAAATGCCTCGACACACGGCGAAGTACATTTGCTAACTCGACAAACTCGTAGTGGGATTAACTGTGACGACGTTAAGGTGGACATACAGTGGCATATCGGTTCTGTAGGACAAGCCATAGCAGGAATGATAAAGGCCTAAAGAAATGGGAGCAGGCGGCAGGAGTAACTATGACTCTCTTAAGGTAGCCAAATGCCTCATCACTCTGCGAAATTTATTTGAAAACTCGAGGATATCGTCGTTGGAGTAACTCAGACAACGTTAAGGTGGACATGCTGTACCATTTCGCTTCTGCAGGACTGGCCGCAATACGAATTAAAAAGAGGAAAGATTCAAAGAAGGGGGAGCAGCGGGCAGCAGTAACTATGACTCTCTTAAGGTAGCCAAATGCCCCGTCACTCTGCGAAATGTATTTGAAAACTCGTGGATATCGTCGATGGAGTAACTCAGACAACGTTAAGGTGGACAAGTTGCAGCATTTCGCTTGTGCTAGGACATTCCGCAGTACGAATTAAAGAGAGGAAAGATTCAAAGGAAGGGGAGCATCTGGCTGCAGTTACTATGACTCTCTTAAGGTAGCCAAATGCCTCCTCACACGGCGAAGTACATTTGCTAACTGGAGAAACTCGTAGTGGGATTAACTGTGACGACGTTAAGGTAGACATACAGTGGCATATCGGTTCTGTAGGACAAGCCATAGCAGGAATGATTAAGCCCTAAAGAAATGGGAGCAGCCGGCAGGAGTAACTATGACTCTCTTAAGGTAGCCAAATGTCTCATGACTCTGCGAAATTTATTTGAAAACTCGAGGATATCGTCGTTGGCGTAAGTCAGACAACGTTAAGATGGACATGCAGTACCATTTCGCTTCTGCAGGACTGGCCGCAATACGAATTAAAGAGAGGAAAGATTCAAACAATGGAGAGCAGCGGGCAGCAGTAACTATGACTCTCTTAAGGTAGCCAAATGCCTCGTCACTCTGCGAAATTTATTTGAAATCTCGAGGATATCGTCGTTGGAGTAGCTCAGACAACGTTAAGGTGGACATGCTGTACCATTTCGCTTCTGCAGGACTGGCCGCAATACGAATTAAAGGGAGGAATGATTCAAAGAAGGGGGAGCAGCGGGCAGCAGTAACTATGACTCTCTTAAGGTAGCCAAATGCCCCGTCACTCTGCGAAATGTATTTGAAAACTCGTGGATATCGTCGATGGAGTAACTCAGACAATGTTAAGGTGGACATGTTGCAGCATTTCGCTTCTGCTATGACATTCCGCAGTACGAATTAAAGAGAGGAAAGATTCAAAGGAAGGGGAGCATCTGGCTGCAGTTACTATGACTGTCTTAAGGTAGCCAAATGACTCGTCATCCGGCGAAGTACATTTGCTAACTAGAGAAACTCGTAGTGGGAGTAAATGTGACGACGTTAAGGTGGACATACAGTGGCATATCGGTTCAGTAGGACTGGCCATAGCAAGAATGATAGAGACCTTAAGAAATGGGAGCAGCTGGCAGGAGTAACTATGACTCTCTAAAGGTAGCCAAATGCCTCGTCACTCTGCGAAATTTATTTGAAAACTCGAGGATATCGTCGTTGGAGTGCCATACAACGTTAAGGTGGACATGCTGTACCATTTCGCTTCTGGAGGACTGGCCGCAATACGAATTACAGAAAGGAAAGATTTAGAGAAGGGGGAGCAGCAGGCAGCAGTAACTATGACACTCTTAAGGTAGCCAAATGCTTCGTCACACTGCGAAATATATTTGAAAAGTCGTCGATATCGTCGTTGAAGTTACTCAGACAACGTTAAGGTGGACAAGTTGCAGCATTTCGCTTCTGCTTGGACATTCCGCAGTACAAATTAAAGAGAGGAAAGATTCAAAGGAAAGGGAGCATCCGGCTGCAGTAACTATGACTCTCTTAAGGTAGCCAAATGCCTTGTCATCCGTCGAAGTACATTTGCTAACTCGAGAATCTCGTATTGGGAGTACCTGTGACGACGTTAAGGTGGACATACAGTGGCATATCGGTTCTGTAGGACTGGCCATAGCAAGAATGATAAAGGCCAAAAGAAATGGGAGCAGCCGGCTGGAGTAACTATGACTCTCTTAAGGTAGCCAAACGCAACGTCAATCTGCGAAATTTATTTGAAAACTCGAGGATATCGCCGTTGGAGTATCTCAGACAAGGTTAAGGTGGACATGCTGTACCATTTCGCTTCTGCAGGACTGGCCGCAATACGATTTAAAGAGAGGAAAGATTCAAAGAAGGGGGAGCAGCGGGCAGCAGTAACTATGACTCTCTTAAGGTAGCCAAATGCCTCGTCACTCTGCGAAATTTATTTGAAAACTCGAGGATATCGTCGTTGGAGTAACAGACAACGTTAAGGTGGACATGCTGTACCATTTCGCTTCTGGAGGACTGGCCGCAATACGAATTACAGAAATGAAAGATTCAGAGAAGGGGGAGCAGCGGGCAGCAGTAACTATGACTCTCTTAAGGTAGCCAAATGCCTCGTCACACTGCGAAATTTATTTGAAAACTCGTCGATATCGTCGCTCGAGTAACTCAGACAACGTTAAGGTGGACAAGTTGCAGCATTTCGCCTCTGCTTGGACATTCCGCAGTAGAAATTGAAGAGAGGAAAGATTCATAGGAAAGGGAGCATCCGGCTGCAGTAACTGTGACTCCCTTAAGGTAGCCAAATGCCTTGTCATCCATCGAAGTACATTTGCCAACTCGAGAATCTCGTATTGGGAGTACCTGTGACGACGTTAAGGTGGACATACAGTGGCATATCGGTACAGTAGGACTGGCCATAGCAAGAATGATAAAGGCCTAAAGAAATGGGAGCAGCCGGCTGGAGTAAGTATGACTCTCTTAAGGTAGCCAAATGCCACGTCAATCTGCGAAATTTATTTGAAAACTCGAGGATATCGCCGTTGGAGTAACTCAGACAAGGTTAAGGTGGACATGCTGTACCATTTCGCTTCTGCAGGACTGGCTGCAATACGATTTAAAGAGAGGAAAGATTCAAAGAAGGGAGAGCAGCGGGCAGCAGTAACTATGACTCTCTTGAGGTAGCCAAATGCCTCGTCACTCTGCGAAATTTATTTGAAAACTCGAGGATATCGTCGTTGGAGTGCCAGACAACGTTAAGGTGGACATGCTGTATCATTTCGCTTCTGGAGGACTGGCCGCAATACGAATTACAGAAAGGAAAGATTTAGAGAAGGGGGAGCAGCAGGCAGCAGTAACTATGACACTCTTAACGTAGCCAAATGCCTCGTCACACTGCGAAATATATTTGAAAACTCGTCGATATCGTCGTTGGAGTTACTCAGACAACGTTAAGGTGGACAAGTTGCAGCATTTCGCTTCTGCTTAGACATTCCGCAGTACAAATTAAAGAGAGGAAAGATTCAAAGGAAAGGGAGCATCCGGCTGCAGTAACTATAACTCTCTTAAGGTAGCCAAATGCCTTGTCATCCGTCGAAGTACATTTGCTAACTCGAGAATCTCGTATTGGGAGTACCTGTGACGACGTTAAGGTGGACATACAGAGGCATATCGGTTCTGTAGGACTGGCCATAGCAAGAATGATAAAGGCCTAAAGAAATGGGAGCAGCCGGCTGGAGTAACTATGACTCTCTTAAGGTAGCCAAACGCAACGTCAATCTGCGAAATTTATTTGAAAACTCGAGGATATCGCCGTTGGAGTATCTCAGACAAGGTTAAGGTGGACATGCTGTACCATTTCGCTTCTGCAGGACTGGCCGCAATACGATTTAAGGAGAGGAAAGATTCAAAGAAGGGGGAGCAGCGGGCAGCAGTAACTATGACTCTCTTAAGGTAGCCAAATGCCTCGTCACTCTGCGAAATTTATTTGAAAACTCGTGGATAACGTCGTTGGAATAACTCAGACAACGTTAAGGTTGTCAAGTTGCAGCATTTCGCTTCTGATTGGACATTCCGCAGATCGAATTAAAGAGAGGAAAGATTCAAAGGAAAGGGAACATCTGGCTGCAGTAACTATGACTCTCTTAAGGTAGCCAAATGCCTCGACACACGGCGAAGTACATTTGCTAACTCGACAAACTCGTAGTGGGATTAACTGTGACGACGTTAAGGTGGACATACAGTGGCATATCGGTTCTGTAGGACAAGCCATAGCAGGAATGATAAAGGCCTAAAGAAATGGGAGCAGGCGGCAGGAGTAACTATGACTCTCTTAAGGTAGCCAAATGCCTCATCACTCTGCGAAATTTATTTGAAAACTCGAGGATATCGTCGTTGGAGTAACTCAGATAACGTTAAGGTGGACATGCTGTACCATTTCGCTTCTGCAGGACTGGCCGCAATACGAATTAAAAAGAGGAAAGATTCAAAGAAGGGGGAGCAGCGGGCAGCAGTAACTATGACTCTCTTAAGGTAGCCAAATGCCCCGTCACTCTGCGAAATGTATTTGAAAACTCGTGGATATCGTCGATGGAGTAACTCAGACAACGTTAAGGTGGACAAGTTGCAGCATTTCGCTTGTGCTAGGACATTCCGCAGTACGAATTAAAGAGAGGAAAGATTCAAAGGAAGGGGAGCATCTGGCTGCAGTTACTATGACTCTCTTAAGGTAGCCAAATGCCTCCTCACACGGCGAAGTACATTTGCTAACTGGAGAAACTCGTAGTGGGATTAACTGTGACGACGTTAAGGTAGACATACAGTGGCATATCGGTTCTGTAGGACAAGCCATAGCAGGAATGATTAAGCCCTAAAGAAATGGGAGCAGCCGGCAGGAGTAACTATGACTCTCTTAAGGTAGCCAAATGTCTCATGACTCTGCGAAATTTATTTGAAAACTCGAGGATATCGTCGTTGGCGTAAGTCAGACAACGTTAAGATGGACATGCAGTACCATTTCGCTTCTGCAGGACTGGCCGCAATACGAATTAAAGAGAGGAAAGATTCAAACAATGGAGAGCAGCGGGCAGCAGTAACTATGACTCTCTTAAGGTAGCCAAATGCCTCGTCACTCTGCGAAATTTATTTGAAATCTCGAGGATATCGTCGTTGGAGTTGCTCAGACAACGTTAAGGTGGACATGCTGTACAATTTCGCTTCTGCAGGACTGGCCGCAATACGAATTAAAGAGAGGAATGATTCAAAGAAGGGGGAGCAGCGGGCAGCAGTAACTATGACTGTCTTAAGGTAGCCAAATGCCCCGTCACTCTGCGAAATGTATTTGAAAACTCGTGGATATCGTCGATGGAGTAACTCAGACAATGTTAAGGTGGACATGTTGCAGCATTTCGCTTCTGCTATGACATTCCGCAGTACGAATTAAAGAGAGGAAAGATTCAAAGGAAGGGGAGCATCTGGCTGCAGTTACTATGACTGTCTTAAGGTAGCCAAATGACTCGTCATCCGGCGAAGTACATTTGCTAACTAGAGAAACTCGTAGTGGGAGTAAATGTGACGACGTTAAGGTGGACATACAGTGGCATATCGGTTCAGTAGGACTGGCCATAGCAAGAATGATAGAGACCTTAAGAAATGGGAGCAGCTGGCAGGAGTAACTATGACTCTCTAAAGGTAGCCAAATGCCTCGTCACTCTGCGAAATTTATTTGAAAACTCGAGGATATCGTCGATGGAGTAACTCAGACAATGTTAAGGTGGACATGTTGCAGCATTTCGCTTCTGCTATGACATTCCGCAGTACGAATTAAAGAGAGGAAAGATTCAAAGGAAGGGGAGCATCTGGCTGCAGTTACTATGACTGTGTTAAGGTAGCCAAATGACTCGTCATCCGGCGAAGTACATTTGCTAACTAGAGAAACTCGTAGTGGGAGTAAATGTCACGACGTTAAGGTGGACATACAGTGGCATATCGGTTCTGTAGGACAAGCCATAGCAGGAATGATTAAGCCCTAAAGAAATGGGAGCAGCCGGCAGGAGTAACTATGACTCTCTTAAGGTAGCCAAATGTCTCATGACTCTGCGAAATTTATTTGAAAACTCGAGGATATCGTCGTTGGCGTAAGTCAGACAACGTTAAGATGGACATGCAGTACCATTTCGCTTCTGCAGGACTGGCCGCAATACGAATTAAAGAGAGGAAAGATTCAAACAATGGAGAGCAGCGGGCAGCAGTAACTATGACTCTCTTAAGGTAGCCAAATGCCTCGTCACTCTGCGAAATTTATTTGAAATCTCGAGGATATCGTCGTTGGAGTAGCTCAGACAACGTTAAGGTGGACATGCTGTACCATTTCGCTTCTGCAGGACTGGCCGCAATACGAATTAAAGAGAGGAATGATTCAAAGAAGGGGGAGCAGCGGGCAGCAGTAACTATGACTCTCTTAAGGTAGCCAAATGCCCCGTCACTCTGCGAAATGTATTTGAAAACTCGTGGATATCGTCGATGGAGTAACTCAGACAATGTTAAGGTGGACATGTTGCAGCATTTCGCTTCTGCTATGACATTCCGCAGTACGAATTAAAGAGAGGAAAGATTCAAAGGAAGGGGAGCATCTGGCTGCAGTTACTATGACTGTCTTAAGGTAGCCAAATGACTCGTCATCCGGCGAAGTACATTTGCTAACTAGAGAAACTCGTAGTGGGAGTAAATGTGACGACGTTAAGGTGGACATACAGTGGCATATCGGTTCAGTAGGACTGGCCATAGCAAGAATGATAGAGACCTTAAGAAATGGGAGCAGCTGGCAGGAGTAACTATGACTCTCTAAAGGTAGCCAAATGCCTCGTCACTCTGCGAAATTTATTTGAAAACTCGAGGATATCGTCGTTGGAGTGCCATACAACGTTAAGGTGGACATGCTGTACCATTTCGCTTCTGGAGGACTGGCCGCAATACGAATTACAGAAAGGAAAGATTTAGAGAAGGGGGAGCAGCAGGCAGCAGTAACTATGACACTCTTAAGGTAGCCAAATGCTTCGTCACACTGCGAAATATATTTGAAAAGTCGTCGATATCGTCGTTGAAGTTACTCAGACAACGTTAAGGTGGACAAGTTGCAGCATTTCGCTTCTGCTTGGACATTCCGCAGTACAAATTAAAGAGAGGAAAGATTCAAAGGAAAGGGAGCATCCGGCTGCAGTAACTATGACTCTCTTAAGGTAGCCAAATGCCTTGTCATCCGTCGAAGTACATTTGCTAACTCGAGAATCTCGTATTGGGAGTACCTGTGACGACGTTAAGGTGGACATACAGTGGCATATCGGTTCTGTAGGACTGGCCATAGCAAGAATGATAAAGGCCAAAAGAAATGGGAGCAGCCGGCTGGAGTAACTATGACTCTCTTAAGGTAGCCAAACGCAACGTCAATCTGCGAAATTTATTTGAAAACTCGAGGATATCGCCGTTGGAGTATCTCAGACAAGGTTAAGGTGGACATGCTGTACCATTTCGCTTCTGCAGGACTGGCCGCAATACGATTTAAAGAGAGGAAAGATTCAAAGAAGGGGGAGCAGCGGGCAGCAGTAACTATGACTCTCTTAAGGTAGCCAAATGCCTCGTCACTCTGCGAAATTTATTTGAAAACTCGAGGATATCGTCGTTGGAGTAACAGACAACGTTAAGGTGGACATGCTGTACCATTTCGCTTCTGGAGGACTGGCCGCAATACGAATTACAGAAATGAAAGATTCAGAGAAGGGGGAGCAGCGGGCAGCAGTAACTATGACTCTCTTAAGGTAGCCAAATGCCTCGTCACACTGCGAAATTTATTTGAAAACTCGTCGATATCGTCGCTCGAGTAACTCAGACAACGTTAAGGTGGACAAGTTGCAGCATTTCGCCTCTGCTTGGACATTCCGCAGTAGAAATTGAAGAGAGGAAAGATTCATAGGAAAGGGAGCATCCGGCTGCAGTAACTGTGACTCCCTTAAGGTAGCCAAATGCCTTGTCATCCATCGAAGTACATTTGCCAACTCGAGAATCTCGTATTGGGAGTACCTGTGACGACGTTAAGGTGGACATACAGTGGCATATCGGTACAGTAGGACTGGCCATAGCAAGAATGATAAAGGCCTAAAGAAATGGGAGCAGCCGGCTGGAGTAAGTATGACTCTCTTAAGGTAGCCAAATGCCACGTCAATCTGCGAAATTTATTTGAAAACTCGAGGATATCGCCGTTGGAGTAACTCAGACAAGGTTAAGGTGGACATGCTGTACCATTTCGCTTCTGCAGGACTGGCTGCAATACGATTTAAAGAGAGGAAAGATTCAAAGAAGGGAGAGCAGCGGGCAGCAGTAACTATGACTCTCTTGAGGTAGCCAAATGCCTCGTCACTCTGCGAAATTTATTTGAAAACTCGAGGATATCGTCGTTGGAGTGCCAGACAACGTTAAGGTGGACATGCTGTATCATTTCGCTTCTGGAGGACTGGCCGCAATACGAATTACAGAAAGGAAAGATTTAGAGAAGGGGGACCAGCAGGCAGCAGTAACTATGACACTCTTAACGTAGCCAAATGCCTCGTCACACTGCGAAATATATTTGAAAACTCGTCGATATCGTCGTTGGAGTTACTCAGACAACGTTAAGGTGGACAAGTTGCAGCATTTCGCTTCTGCTTAGACATTCCGCAGTACAAATTAAAGAGAGGAAAGATTCAAAGGAAAGGGAGCATCCGGCTGCAGTAACTATAACTCTCTTAAGGTAGCCAAATGCCTTGTCATCCGTCGAAGTACATTTGCTAACTCGAGAATCTCGTATTGGGAGTACCTGTGACGACGTTAAGGTGGACATACAGAGGCATATCGGTTCTGTAGGACTGGCCATAGCAAGAATGATAAAGGCCTAAAGAAATGGGAGCAGCCGGCTGGAGTAACTATGACTCTCTTAAGGTAGCCAAACGCAACGTCAATCTGCGAAATTTATTTGAAAACTCGAGGATATCGCCGTTGGAGTATCTCAGACAAGGTTAAGGTGGACATGCTGTACCATTTCGCTTCTGCAGGACTGGCCGCAATACGATTTAAGGAGAGGAAAGATTCAAAGAAGGGGGAGCAGCGGGCAGCAGTAACTATGACTCTCTTAAGGTAGCCAAATGCCTCGTCACTCTGCGAAATTTATTTGAAAACTCGTGGATAACGTCGTTGGAATAACTCAGACAACGTTAAGGTTGTCAAGTTGCAGCATTTCGCTTCTGATTGGACATTCCGCAGATCGAATTAAAGAGAGGAAAGATTCAAAGGAAAGGGAACATCTGGCTGCAGTAACTATGACTCTCTTAAGGTAGCCAAATGCCTCGACACACGGCGAAGTACATTTGCTAACTCGACAAACTCGTAGTGGGATTAACTGTGACGACGTTAAGGTGGACATACAGTGGCATATCGGTTCTGTAGGACAAGCCATAGCAGGAATGATAAAGGCCTAAAGAAATGGGAGCAGGCGGCAGGAGTAACTATGACTCTCTTAAGGTAGCCAAATGCCTCATCACTCTGCGAAATTTATTTGAAAACTCGAGGATATCGTCGTTGGAGTAACTCAGATAACGTTAAGGTGGACATGCTGTACCATTTCGCTTCTGCAGGACTGGCCGCAATACGAATTAAAAAGAGGAAAGATTCAAAGAAGGGGGAGCAGCGGGCAGCAGTAACTATGACTCTCTTAAGGTAGCCAAATGCCCCGTCACTCTGCGAAATGTATTTGAAAACTCGTGGATATCGTCGATGGAGTAACTCAGACAACGTTAAGGTGGACAAGTTGCAGCATTTCGCTTGTGCTAGGACATTCCGCAGTACGAATTAAAGAGAGGAAAGATTCAAAGGAAGGGGAGCATCTGGCTGCAGTTACTATGACTCTCTTAAGGTAGCCAAATGCCTCCTCACACGGCGAAGTACATTTGCTAACTGGAGAAACTCGTAGTGGGATTAACTGTGACGACGTTAAGGTAGACATACAGTGGCATATCGGTTCTGTAGGACAAGCCATAGCAGGAATGATTAAGCCCTAAAGAAATGGGAGCAGCCGGCAGGAGTAACTATGACTCTCTTAAGGTAGCCAAATGTCTCATGACTCTGCGAAATTTATTTGAAAACTCGAGGATATCGTCGTTGGCGTAAGTCAGACAACGTTAAGATGGACATGCAGTACCATTTCGCTTCTGCAGGACTGGCCGCAATACGAATTAAAGAGAGGAAAGATTCAAACAATGGAGAGCAGCGGGCAGCAGTAACTATGACTCTCTTAAGGTAGCCAAATGCCTCGTCACTCTGCGAAATTTATTTGAAATCTCGAGGATATCGTCGTTGGAGTTGCTCAGACAACGTTAAGGTGGACATGCTGTACAATTTCGCTTCTGCAGGACTGGCCGCAATACGAATTAAAGAGAGGAATGATTCAAAGAAGGGGGAGCAGCGGGCAGCAGTAACTATGACTGTCTTAAGGTAGCCAAATGCCCCGTCACTCTGCGAAATGTATTTGAAAACTCGTGGATATCGTCGATGGAGTAACTCAGACAATGTTAAGGTGGACATGTTGCAGCATTTCGCTTCTGCTATGACATTCCGCAGTACGAATTAAAGAGAGGAAAGATTCAAAGGAAGGGGAGCATCTGGCTGCAGTTACTATGACTGTCTTAAGGTAGCCAAATGACTCGTCATCCGGCGAAGTACATTTGCTAACTAGAGAAACTCGTAGTGGGAGTAAATGTGACGACGTTAAGGTGGACATACAGTGGCATATCGGTTCAGTAGGACTGGCCATAGCAAGAATGATAGAGACCTTAAGAAATGGGAGCAGCTGGCAGGAGTAACTATGACTCTCTAAAGGTAGCCAAATGCCTCGTCACTCTGCGAAATTTATTTGAAAACTCGAGGATATCGTCGATGGAGTAACTCAGACAATGTTAAGGTGGACATGTTGCAGCATTTCGCTTCTGCTATGACATTCCGCAGTACGAATTAAAGAGAGGAAAGATTCAAAGGAAGGGGAGCATCTGGCTGCAGTTACTATGACTGTGTTAAGGTAGCCAAATGACTCGTCATCCGGCGAAGTACATTTGCTAACTAGAGATACTCGTAGTGGGAGTAAATGTCACGACGTTAAGGTGGACATACAGTGGCATATCGGTTCAGTAGGACTGGCCATAGCAAGAATGATAGAGACCTTAAGAAATGGGAGCAGCTGGCAGGAGTAACTATGACTCTCTAAAGGTAGCCAAATGCCTCGTCACTCTGCGAAATTTATTTGAAAACTCGAGGATATCGTCGTTGGAGTGCCATACAACGTTAAGGTGGACATGCTGTACCATTTCGCTTCTGGAGGACTGGCCGCAATACGAATTACAGAAAGGAAAGATTTAGAGAAGGGGGAGCAGCAGGCAGCAGTAACTATGACACTCTTAAGGTAGCCAAATGCCTCGTCACACTGCGAAATATATTTGAAAAGTCGTCGATATCGTCGTTGAAGTTACTCAGACAACGTTAAGGTGGACAAGTTGCAGCATTTCGCTTCTGCTTGGACATTCCGCAGTACAAATTAAAGAGAGGAAAGATTCAAAGGAAAGGGAGCATCCGGCTGCAGTAACTATGACTCTCTTAAGGTAGCCAAATGCCTTGTCATCCGTCGAAGTACATTTGCTAACTCGAGAATCTCGTATTGGGAGTACCTGTGACGACGTTAAGGTGGACATACAGTGGCATATCGGTTCTGTAGGACTGGCCATAGCAAGAATGATAAAGGCCAAAAGAAATGGGAGCAGCCGGCTGGAGTAACTATGACTCTCTTAAGGTAGCCAAACGCAACGTCAATCTGCGAAATTTATTTGAAAACTCGAGGATATCGCCGTTGGAGTATCTCAGACAAGGTTAAGGTGGACATGCTGTACCATTTCGCTTCTGCAGGACTGGCCGCAATACGATTTAAAGAGAGGAAAGATTCAAAGAAGGGGGAGCAGCGGGCAGCAGTAACTATGACTCTCTTAAGGTAGCCAAATGCCTCGTCACTCTACGAAATTTATTTGAAAACTCGAGGATATCGTCGTTGGAGTAACAGACAACGTTAAGGTGGACATGCTGTACCATTTCGCTTCTGGAGGACTGGCCGCAATACGAATTACAGAAATGAAAGATTCAGAGAAGGGGGAGCAGCGGGCAGCAGTAACTATGACTCTCTTAAGGTAGCCAAATGCCTCGTCACACTGCGAAATTTATTTGAAAACTCGTCGATATCGTCGTTCGAGTAACTCAGACAACGTTAAGGTGGACAAGTTGCAGCATTTCGCCTCTGCTTGGACATTCCGCAGTAGAAATTGAAGAGAGGAAAGATTCAAAGGAAAGGGAGCATCCGGCTGCAGTAACTATGACTCCCTTAAGGTAGCCAAATGCCTTGTCATCCGTCGAAGTACATTTGCCAACTCGAGAATCTCGTATTGGGAGTACCTGTGACGACGTTAAGGTGGACATACAGTGGCATATCGGTTCAGTAGGACTGGCCATAGCAAGAATGATAAAGGCCTAAAGAAATGGGAGCAGCCGGCTTTAGTAAGTATGACTCTCTTAAGGTAGCCAAATGCCACGTCAATCTGCGAAATTTATTTGAAAACTCGATGATATCGCCCTTGGAGTAACTCAGACAAGGTTAAGGTGGACATGCTGTACCATTTCGCTTCTGCAGGACTGGCTGCAATACGATTTAAAGAGAGGAAAGATTCAAAGAAGGGAGAGCAGCGGGCAGCAGTAACTATGACTCTCTTAAGGTAGCCAAATGCCTCGTCACTCTGCGAAATTTATTTGAAATCTCGAGGATATCGTCGTTGGAGTAACTCAGACAACGTTAAGGTGGACATGCTGTACCATTTCGCTTCTGCAGGACAGGCCGCAATACGAATTAAAGAGAGGAAAGATTCAAAAAAGCGGGAGCAGCGTGCAGCAGTAACTATGACTCTCTTAAGGTAGCCAAATGCCTCGTCACTCTGCGAAATTTATTTGAAAACTCGTGGATATCGTCGTTGGAGTAGCTCAGACAACGTTAAGGTGGACAAGGTGCAGCATTTCGCTTCTGATTGGACATCCCGCAGTAGAAATTGAAGAGAGGAGAGATTCAAAGGAAAGGGAGCATCCGGCTGCAGTAACTATGACTCCCTTAAGGTAGCCAAATGCCTTGTCATCCATCGAAGTACATTTGCCAACTCGAGAATCTCGTATTGGGAGTACCTGTGACGACGTTAAGGTGGACATACAGTGGCATATCGGTTCAGTAGGACTGGCCATAGCAAGAATGATAAAGGCCTAAAGAAATGGGAGCAGCCGGCTGGAGTAAGTATGACTCTCTTAAGGTAGCCAAATGCCACGTCAATCTGCGAAATTTATTTGAAAACTCGAGGATATCGCCGTTGGAGTAACTCAGACAAGGTTAAGGTGGACATGCTGTACCATTTCGCTTCTGCAGGACTGGCTGCAATACGATTTAAAGAGAGGAAAGATTCAAAGAAGGGAGAGCAGCGGGCAGCAGTAACTATGACTCTCTTAAGGTAGCCAAATGCCTCGTCACTCTGCGAAATTTATTTGAAATCTCGAGGATATCGTCGTTGGAGTAACTCAGACAACGTTAAGGTGGACATGCTGTACCATTTCGCTTCTGCAGGACAGGCCGCAATACGAATTAAAGAGAGGAAAGATTCAAAAAAGCGGGAGCAGCGTGCAGCAGTAACTATGACTCTCTTAAGGTAGCCAAATGCATCGTCACTCTGCGAAATTTATTTGAAAGCTCGTGGATATCGTCGTTGGAGTAACTCAGACAACGTTAAGGTGGACAAGGTGCAGCATTTCGCTTCTGATTGGACATTCCGCAGTACGAATTAAAGAGAGGAAAGATTCAAAGGAAGGGGAGCATCTGGCTGCAGTAACTATGACTTTCATAAGGTAGCCAAATGCCTCGTCATCCGGCGAAGTACATTTGCTAACTAGAGAAACTCGTAGTGGGAATAACTGTGACGACGTTAAGGTGGACATACAGTGGCATATCGGTTCTGTAGGACAAGCCATAGCAGGAATGATAAAGGCCTAAAGAAATGGGAGCAGCCGGCAGGAGTAACTATGACTCTCTTAAGGTAGCCAAATGCCTCGTCACTCTGCGAAATTTATTTGAAAACTCGAGGATATCGTCGTTGGAGTAACTCAGACAACGTTAAGGTGGACATGCTGTACCATTTCGCTTCTGCAGTACTGGCCGCAATACGAATTAAAGAGAGGAAAAATTCAAACAAGGGAGAGCAGCGGGCAGCAGTAACTATGACTCTCTAATGGAAGCCAAATGCCTCGTCACTCTGCGAAATATATTTTAAATCTCGAGGATATCGTCGTCGGGGTAACTCAGACAACGTTAAGGAGGACATGCTGTTCAATTTCGCTTCTGCAGGACTGGCCGCAATACGACTTAAAGAGAGGAAAGATTCAAAGAAGGGGGAGCAGCGGGCAGCAGTAACTATGACTCTCTTAAGGTAGCCAAATGCCTCGTCGCTCTGCGAAATGTATTTGAAAACTCGTGGATATCGTCGATGGAGTAACTCAGACAACGTTAAGGTGGTCATGTTGCAGCATTTCGCTTCTGATTGGACATTCCGCAGTACGAATGAAAGAGAGTAGAGATTCAAAGGGAGGGGAAGCATCTGGCTGCAGTAACTACGACTCTCTTAAGGTAGCGAAATGCCTCGTCATCCGGCGAAGTACATTTGCTAACTAGAGAAACTCGTAGTGGGAGTTACTGTGACGACGTTAAGGTGGACATACAGTGGCATATCGGTTCAGTAGGACTGGCCATAGCAAGAATGATATAGACCTTAAGAAATGGGAGCAGCTGGCAGGAGTAACTATGACTCTCTTAAGGTAGTCAAATGCCTCGTCACTCTGCGAAATTTATTTGAAAACTCGAGGATATCGTCGTTGGAGTAACAGACAACGTTAAGGTGGACATGCTGTACCATTTCGCTTCTGGAGGAGTGGCCGCAATACGAATTACAGACATGAAAGATTCAGAGAAAGTGGAGCAGCGGGCAGCAGTAACTATGACTCTCTTAAGGTAGCCAAATGCCTCGTCACACTGCGAAATTTATTTGAAAAGTCGTCGATGTCGTCGTTCGAGTAACTCAGACAACGTTAAGGTGGACAAGTTGCAGCATTTCGCCTCTGCTTGGACATTCCGCAGTAGAAATTGAAGAGAGGAAAGATTCAAAGGAAAGGGAGCATCCGGCTGCAGTAACTATGACTCTCTTAAGGTAGCCAAATGCCTTGTCATTCGTCGAAGTACATTTGCTAACTCGAGAATCTCGTAGTATGAGTAACTGTGACGACGTTAAGGCGGACATACTGTGGCATATCGGTTCTGTAGGACTGGCCATAGCAAGAATGATAAAGGCCAAAAGAAATGGGAGCAGCCGGCTGGAGTAACTATGACTCTCTTAAGGTAGCCAAACGCAACGTCAATCTGCGAAATTTATTTGAAAACTCGAGGATATCGCCGTTGGAGTATCTCAGACCAGGTTAAGGTGGACATGCTGTACCATTTCGCTTCTGCAAGACTGGCCGCAATACGATTTAAAGAGAGGAAAGATTCAAAGAAGGGGGAGCAGCGGGCAGCAGTAACTATGACTCTCTTAAGGTAGCCAAATGCCTCGTCACTCCGCGAAATTTATTTGAAAACTCGAGGATATCGTCGTTGGAGTAACAGACAACGTTAAGGTGGACATGCTGTACCATTTCGCTTCTGGAGGACTGGCCGCAATACGAATTACAGAAATGAAAGATTCAGAGAAGGGGGAGCAGCGGGCAGCAGTAACTATGACTCTCTTAAGGTAGCCAAATGCCTCGTCACACTGCGAAATTTATTTGAAAACTCGTGGATATCGTCGATGGAGTAACTCAGACAACGTTAAGGTGGACAAGTTGCAGCATTTCGCCTCTGCTTGGATATTCCGCAGTAGAAATTGAAGATAGGAAAGATTCAAAGGAAAGGGAGCATCCGGCTGCAGTAACTATGACTCCCTTAAGGTAGCCAAATGCCTTGTCATCCGTCGAAGTACATTTGCCAACTCGAGAATCTCGTATTGGGAGTACCTGTGACGACGTTAAGGTGGACATACAGTGGCATATCGGTTCAGTAGGACTGGCCATAGCAAGAATGATATAGACCTTAAGAAATGGGAGCAGCTGGCAGGAGGAACTATGACTCTCTTAAGGTAGCCAAATGCCTCGTCACTCTGCGAAATTTATTTGAAAACTCGAGGATATCGTCGTTGGAGTAACAGACAACGTTAAGGTGGACATGCTGTACCATTTCGCTTCTGGAGGAGTGGCCGCAATACGAATTACAGACATGAAAGATTCAGAGAAAGTGGAGCAGCGGGCAGCAGTAACTATGACTCTCTTAAGGTAGCCAAATGCCTCGTCACACTGCGAAATTTATTTGAAAACTCGTCGATATCGTCGTTCGAGTAACTCAGACAACGTTAAGGTGGACAAGTTGCAGCATTTCGCCTCTGTTTGGACATTCCGCAGTAGAAATTGAAGAGAGGAAAGATTCAAAGGAAAGGGAGCATCCGGCTGCAGTAACTATGACTCCCTTAAGGTAGCCAAATGCCTTGTCATCCGTCGAAGTACATTTGCCAACTCGAGAATCTCGTATTGGGAGTACCTGTGACGACGTTAAGGTGGACATACAGTGGCATATCGGTTCAGTAGGACTGGCCATAGCAAGAATGATAAAGGCCTAAAGAAATGGGAGCAGCCGGCTGGAGTAAGTATGACTCTCTTAAGGTAGCCAAATGCCACGTCAATCTGCGAAATTTATTTGAAAACTCGATGATATCGCCGTTGGAGTAACTCAGACAAGGTTAAGGTGGACATGCTGTACCATTTCGCTTCTGCAGGACTGGCTGCAATACGATTTAAAGAGAGGAAAGATTCAAAGAAGGGAGAGCAGCGGGCAGCAGTAACTATGACTCTCTTAAGGTAGCCAAATGCCTCGTCACTCTGCGAAATTTATTTGAAATCTCAAGGATATCGTCGTTGGAGTAACTCAGACAACGTTAAGGTGGACATGCTGTACCATTTCGCTTCTGCAGGACAGGCCGCAATACGAATTAAAGAGAGGAAAGATTCAAAAAAGCGGGAGCAGCGTGCAGCAGTAACTATGACTCTCTTAAGGTATCCAAATGCCTCGTCGCTCTGCGAAATGTATTTGAAAACTCGTGGATATCGTCGATGGAGTAACTCAGACAACGTTAAGGTGGTCATGTTGCAGCATTTCGCTTCTGATTGGACATTCCGCAGTACGAATGAAAGAGAGTAGAGATTCAAAGGAAGGGGAGCATCTGGCTGCAGTAACTACGACTCTCTTAAGGTAGCGAAATGCCTCGTCATCCGGCGAAGTACATTTGCTAACTAGAGAAACTCGTAGTGGGAGTTACTGTGACGACGTTAAGGTGGACATACGGTGGCATATCGGTTCAGTAGGACTGGCCATAGCAAGAATGATATAGACCTTAAGAAATGGGAGCAGCTGGCAGGAGTAACTATGACTCTCTTAAGGTAGCCAAATGCCTCGTCACTCTGCGAAATTTATTTGAAAACTCGAGGATATCGTCGTTGGAGTAACAGACAACGTTAAGGTGGACATGCTGTACCATTTCGCTTCTGGAGGACTGGCCGCAATACGAATTACAGAAATGAAAGATTCAGAGAAGGGGGAGCAGCGGGCAGCAGTAACTATGACTCTCTTAAGGTAGCCAAATGCCTCGTCACACTGCGAAATTTATTTGAAAACTCGTCGATATCGTCGTTCGAGTAACTCAGACAACGTTAAGGTGGACAAGTTGCAGCATTTCGCCTCTGCTTGGACATTCCGCAGTAGAAATTGAAGAGAGGAAAGATTCAAAGGAAAGGGAGCATCCGGCTGCAGTAACTACGACTCCCTTAAGGTAGCCAAATGCCTTGTCATCCGTCGAAGTACATTTGCCAACTCGAGATTCTCGTATTGGGAATAACTGTGACGACGTTAAGGTGGACATAGAGTGGCATATCGGTTCTGTAGGACAAGCCATAGCAGGAATGATAAAGGCCTAAAGAAATGGGAGCAGCCGGCAGGAGTAACTATGACTCTCTTAAGGTAGCCAAATGCCTCGTCACTCTGCGAAATTTATTTGAAAACTCGAGGATATCGTCGTTGGAGTAACTCAGACAACGTTTTGTGGACATGCTGTACCATTTCGCTTCTGCAGTACTGGCCGCAATACGAATTAAAGAGAGGAAAAATTCAAAGAAGGGAGAGCAGCGGGCAGCAGTAACTATGACTCTCTAAAGGAAGCCAAATGCCTCGTCACTCTGCGAAATTTATTTGAAATCTCGAGGATATCGTCGTTGGAGTAACTCAGACAACGTTAAGGTGGACATGCTGTACCATTTCGCTTCTGCAGGACAGGCCGCAATACGAATTAAAGAGAGGAAAGATTCAAAAAAGCGGGAGCAGCGTGCAGCAGTAACTATGACTCTCTTAAGGTAGCCAAATGCCTCGTCACTCTGCGAAATTTATTTGAAAACTCGTGGATATCGTCGTTGGAGTAACTCAGACAACGTTAAGGTGGACAAGGTGCAGCATTTCGCTTCTGATTGGACATTCCGCAGTAGAAATTGAAGAGAGGAAAGATTCAAAGGAAAGGGAGCATCCGGCTGCAGTAACTATGACTCCCTTAAGGTAGCCAAATGCCTTGTCATCCATCGAAGTACATTTGCCAACTCGAGAATCTCGTATTGGGAGTACCTGTGACGACGTTAAGGTGGACATACAGTGGCATATCGGTTCAGTAGGACTGGCCATAGCAAGAATGATAAAGGCCTAAAGAAATGGGAGCAGCCGGCTGGAGTAACTATGACTCTCTTAAGGTAGCCAAATGCCACGTCAATCTGCGAAATTTATTTGAAAACTCGTGGATATCGCCGTTGGAGTAACTCAGACAAGGTTAAGGTGGACATGCTGTACCATTTCGCTTCTGCAGGACTGGCTGCAATACGATTTAAAGAGAGGAAAGATTCAAAGAAGGGAGAGCAGCGGGCAGCAGTAACTATGACTCTCTTAAGGTAGCCAAATGCCTCGTCACTCTACGAAATTTATTTGAAATCTCGAGGATATCGTCGTTGGAGTAACTCAGACAACGTTAGGGTGGACATGCTGTACCATTTCGCTTCTGCAGGACAGGCCGCAATACGAATTAAAGAGAGGAAAGATTCAAAAAAGCGGGAGTAGCGTGCAGCAGTAACTATGACTCTCTTAAGGTAGCCAAATGCCTCGTCACTCTGCGAAATTTATTTGAAAACTCGTGGATATCGCCGTTGGAGTAGCTCAGACAACGTTAAGGTGGACAAGGTGCAGCATTTCGCTTCTGATTGGACATTCCGCAGTACGAATTAAAGAGAGGAAAGATTCAAAGGAAGGGGAGCATCTGGCTGCAGTAACTATGACTTTCTTAAGGTAGCCAAATGCCTCGTCATCCGGCGAAGTACATTTGCTAACTAGAGAAACTCGTAGTGGGAATAACTGTGACGACGTTAAGGTGGACATAGAGTGGCATATCGGTTCTGTAGGACAAGCCATAGCAGGAATGATAAAGGCCTAAAGAAATGGGAGCAGCCGGCAGGAGTAACTATGACTCTCTTAAGGTAGGCAAATGCCACGTCAATCTGCGAAATTTATTTGAAAACTCGAGGATATCGTCGTTGGAGTAACAGACAACGTTAAGGTGGACATGCTGTACCATTTCGCTTCTGGAGGACTGGCCGCAATACGAATTACAGAAATGAAAGATTCAGAGAAGGGGGAGCAGCGGGCAGCAGTAACTATGACTCTCTTAAGGTAGCCAAATGCCTCGTCACACTGCGAAATTTATTTGAAAACTCGTCGATATCGCCGTTCGAGTAACTCAGACAACGTTAAGGTGGACAAGTTGCAGCATTTCGCCTCTGCTTGGACATTCCGCAGTAGAAATTGAAGAGAGGAAAGATTCAAAGGAAAGGGAGCATCCGGCTGCAGTAACTATGACTCCCTTAAGGTAGCCAAATGCCTTGTCATCCGTCGAAGTACATTTGCCAACTCGAGAATCTCGTATTGGGAGTACCTGTGACGACGTTAAGGTGGACATACAGTGGCATATCGGTTCAGTAGGACTGGCCATAGCAAGAATGATATAGACCTTAAGAAATGGGAGCAGCTGGCAGGAGTAACTATGACTCTCTTAAGGTAGCCAAATGCCTCGTCACTCTGCGAAATTTATTTGAAAACTCGAGGATATCGTCGTTGGAGTAACAGGCAACGTTAAGGTGGACATGCTGTACCATTTCGCTTCTGGAGGAGTGGCCGCAATACGAATTACAGACATGAAAGATTCAGAGAAAGTGGAGCAGCGGGCAGCAGTAACTATGACTCTCTTAAGGTAGCCAAATGCCTCGTCACACTGCGAAATTTATTTGAAAACTCGTCGATATCGTCGTTCGAGTAACTCAGACAACGTTAAGGTGGACAAGTTGCAGCATTTCGCCTCTGTTTGGACATTCCGCAGTAGAAATTGAAGAGAGGAAAGATTCAAAGGAAAGGGAGCATCCGGCTGCAGTAACTATGACTCCCTTAAGGTAGCCAAATGCCTTGTCATCCGTCGAAGTACATTTGCCAACTCGAGAATCTCGTATTGGGAGTACCTGTGACGACGATAAGGTGGACATACAGTGGCATATCGGTTCAGTAGGACTGGCCATAGCAAGAATGATAAAGGCCTAAAGAAATGGGAGCAGCCGGCTGGAGTAAGTATGACTCTCTTAAGGTAGCCAAATGCCACGTCAATCTGCGAAATTTATTTGAAAACTCGATGATATCGCCGTTGGAGTAACTCAGACAAGGTTAAGGTGGACATGCTGTACCATTTCGCTTCTGCAGGACTGGCTGCAATACGATTTAAAGAGAGGAAAGATTCAAAGAAGGGAGAGCAGCGGGCAGCAGTAACTATGACTCTCTTAAGGTAGCCAAATGCCTCGTCACTCTGCGAAATTTATTTGAAATCTCGAGGATATCGTCGTTGGAGTAACTCAGACAACGTTAAGGTGGACATGCTGTACCATTTCGCTTCTGCAGGACAGGCCGCAATACGAATTAAAGAGAGGAAAGATTCAAAAAAGCGGGAGCAGCGTGCAGCAGTAACTATGACTCTCTTAAGGTATCCAAGTGCCTCGTCGCTCTGCGAAATGTATTTGAAAACTCGTGGATATCGTCGATGGAGTAACTCAGACAACGTTAAGGTGGTCATGTTGCAGCATTTCGCTTCTGATTGGACATTCCGCAGTACGAATGAAAGAGAGTAGAGATTCAAAGGAAGGGGAGCATCTGGCTGCAGTAACTACGACTCTCTTAAGGTAGCGAAATGCCTCGTCATCCGGCGAAGTACATTTGCTAACTAGAGAAACTCGTAGTGGGAGTTACTGTGACGACGTTAAGGTGGACATACAGTGGCATATCGGTTCAGTAGGACTGGCCATAGCAAGAATGATATAGACCTTAAGAAATGGGAGCAGCTGGCAGGAGTAACTATGACTCTCTTAAGGTAGCCAAATGCCTCGTCACTCTGCGAAATTTATTTGAAAACTCGAGGATATCGTCGTTGGAGTAACAGACAACGTTAAGGTGGACATGCTGTACCATTTCGCTTCTGGAGGAGTGGCCGCAATCCGAATTACAGACATGAAAGATTCAGAGAAAGTGGAGCAGCGGGCAGCAGTAACTATGACTCTCTTAAGGTAGCCAAATGCCTCGTCACACTGCGAAATTTATTTGAAATGTCGTCGATATCGTCGTTCGAGTAACTCAGACAACGTTAAGGTGGACAAGTTGCAGCATTTCGCCTCTGCTTGGACATTCCGCAGTAGAAATTGAAGAGAGGAAAGATTCAAAGGAAAGGGAGCATCCGGCTGCAGTAACTATGACTCTCTTAAGGTAGCCAAATGCCTTGTCATTCGTCGAAGTACATTTGCTAACTCGAGAATCTCGTAGTATGAGTAACTGTGACGACGTTAAGGCGGACATACTGTGGCATATCGGTTCTGTAGGACTGGCCATAGCAAGAATGATAAAGGCCAAAAGAAATGGGAGCAGCCGGCTGGAGTAACTATGACTCTCTTAAGGTAGCCAAACGCAACGTCAATCTGCGAAATTTATTTGAAAACTCGAGGATATCGCCGTTGGAGTATCTCAGACAAGGTTAAGGTGGACATGCTGTACCATTTCGCTTCTGCAGGACTGGCCGCAATACGATTTAAAGAGAGGAAAGATTCAAAGAAGGGGGAGCAGCGGGCAGCAGTAACTATGACTCTCTTAAGGTAGCCAAATGCCTCGTCACTCTGCGAAATTTATTTGAAAACTCGAGGATATCGTCGTTGGAGTAACAGACAACGTTAAGGTGGACATGCTGTACCATTTCGCTTCTGGAGGACTGGCCGCAATACGAATTACAGAAATGAAAGATTCAGAGAAGGGGGAGCAGCGGGCAGCAGTAACTATGACTCTCTAAAGGAAGCCAAATGCCTCGTCACTCTGCGAAATTTATTTGAAATCTCGAGGATATCGTCGTTGGAGTAACTCAGACAACGTTAAGGTGGACATGCTGTACCATTTTGCTTCTGCAGGACAGGCCGCAATACGAATTAAAGAGAGGAAAGATTCAAAAAAGCGGGAGCAGCGTGCAGCAGTAACTATGACTCTCTTAAGGTAGCCAAATGCCTCGTCACTCTGCGAAATTTATTTGAAAACTCGTGGATATCGTCGTTGGAGTAACTCAGACAACGTTAAGGTGGACAAGGTGCAGCATTTCGCTTCTGATTGGACATTCCGCAGTAGAAATTGAAGAGAGGAAAGATTCAAAGGAAAGGGAGCATCCGGCTGCAGTAACTATGACTCCCTTAAGGTAGCCAAATGCCTTGTCATCCATCGAAGTACATTTGCCAACTCGAGAATCTCGTATTGGGAGTACCTGTGACGACGTTAAGGTGGACATACAGTGGCATATCGGTTCAGTAGGACTGGCCATAGCAAGAATGATAAAGGCCTAAAGAAATGGGAGCAGCCGGCTGGAGTAACTATGACTCTCTTAAGGTAGCCAAATGCCACGTCAATCTGCGAAATTTATTTGAAAACTCGAGGATATCGCCGTTGGAGTAACTCAGACAAGGTTAAGGTGGACATGCTGTACCATTTCGCTTCTGCAGGACTGGCTGCAATACGATTTAAAGAGAGGAAAGATTCAAAGAAGGGAGAGCAGCGGGCAGCAGTAACTATGACTCTCTTAAGGTAGCCAAATGCCTCGTCACTCTGCGAAATTTATTTGAAATCTCGAGGATATCGTCGTTGGAGTAACTCAGACAACGTTTTGTGGACATGCTGTACCATTTCGCTTCTGCAGTACTGGCCGCAATACGAATTAAAGAGAGGAAAAATTCAAAGAAGGGAGAGCAGCGGGCAGCAGTAACTATGACTATCTAAAGGAAGCCAAATGCCTCGTCACTCTGCGAAATTTATTTGAAATCTCGAGGATATCGTCGTTGGAGTAACTCAGACAACGTTAAGGTGGACATGCTGTACCATTTCGCTTCTGCAGGACAGGCCGCAATACGAATTAAAGAGAGGAAAGATTCAAAAAAGCGGGAGCAGCGTGCAGCAGTAACTATGACTCTCTTAAGGTAGCCAAATGCCTCGTCACACTGCGAAATTTATTTGAAAACTCGTGGATATCGTCGTTGGAGTAACTCAGACAACGTTAAGGTGGACAAGGTGCAGCATTTCGCTTCTGATTGGACATTCCGCAGTAGAAATTGAAGAGAGGAAAGATTCAAAGGAAAGGGAGCATCCGGCTGCAGTAACTATGAGTCCCTTAAGGTAGCCAAATGCCTTGTCATCCATCGAAGTACATTTGCCAACTCGAGAATCTCGTATTGGGAGTACCTGTGACGACGTTAAGGTGGACATACAGTGGCATATCGGTTCAGTAGGACTGGCCATAGCAAGAATGATAAAGGCCTAAAGAAATGGGAGCAGCCGGCTGGAGTAAGTATGACTCTCTTAAGGTAGGCAAATGCCACGTCAATCTGCGAAATTTATTTGAAAACTCGAGGATATCGCCGTTGGAGTAACTCAGACAAGGTTAAGGTGGACATGCTGTACCATTTCGCTTCTGCAGGACTGGCTGCAATACGATTTAAAGAGAGGAAAGATTCAAAGAACGGAGAGCAGCGGGCAGCAGTAACTATGACTCTCTTAAGGTAGCCAAATGCCTCGTCACTCTGCGAAATTTATTTGAAATCTCGAGGATATCGTCGTTGGAGTAACTCAGACAACGTTAAGGTGGACATGCTGTACCATTTCGCTTCTGCAGGACAGGCCGCAATACGAATTAAAGAGAGGAAAGATTCAAAAAAGCGGGAGCAGCGTGCAGCAGTAACTATGACTCTCTTAAGGTAGCCAAATGCATCGTCACTCTGCGAAATTTATTTGAAAACTCGTGGATATCGTCGTTGGAGTAACTCAGACAACGTTAAGGTGGACAAGGTGCAGCATTTCGCTTCTGATTGGACATTCCGCAGTACGAATTAAAGAGAGGAAAGATTCAAAGGAAGGGGAGCATCTGGCTGCAGTAACTATGACTTTCATAAGGTAGCCAAATGCCTCGTCATCCGGCGAAGTACATTTGCTAACTAGAGAAACTCGTAGTGGGAATAACTGTGACGACGTTAAGGTGGACATACAGTGGCATATCGGTTCTGTAGGACAAGCCATAGCAGGAATGATAAAGGCCTAAAGAAATGGGAGCAGCCGGCAGGAGTAACTATGACTCTCTTAAGGTAGTCAAATGCCTCGTCACTCTGCGAAATTTATTTGAAAACTCGAGGATATCGTCGTCGGAGTAACTCAGACAACGTTAAGGAGGACATGCTGTTCAATTTCGCTTCTGCAGGACTGGCCGCAATACGAATTAAAGAGAGGAAAGATTCAAAGAAGGGGGAGCAGCGGGCAGCAGTAACTATGACTCTCTTAAGGTAGCCAAATGCCTCGTCGCTCTGCGAAATGTATTTGAAAACTCTTGGATATCGTCGATGGAGTAACTCAGACAACGTTAAGGTGGTCATGTTGCAGCATTTCGCTTCAGATTGGACATTCCGCAGTACGAATGAAAGAGAGTAGAGATTCAAAGGAAGGGGAGCATCTGGCTGCAGTAACTACGACTCTCTTAAGGTAGCGAAATGCCTCGTCATCCGGCGAAGTACATTTGCTAACTAGAGAAACTCGTATTGGGAGTACCTGTGACGACGTTAAGGTGGACATACAGTGGCATATCGGTTCTGTAGGACTGGCCATAGCAAGAATGATAAAGGCCTAAAGAAATGGGAGCAGCCGGCTGGAGTAACTATGACTCTCTTAAGGTAGCCAAATGCCACGTCAATCTGCGAAATTTATTTGAAAACTCGAGGATATCGCCGTTGGAGTAACTCAGACAAGGTTAAGGTGGACATGCTGTACCATTTCGCTTCTGCAGGACTGGCTGCAATACGATTTAAAGAGAGGAAAGATTCAAAGAAGGGAGAGCAGCGGGCAGCAGTAACTATGACTCTCTTAAGGTAGCCAAATGCCTCGTCACTCTGCGAAATTTATTTGAAATCTCGAGGATATCGTCGTTGGAGTAACTCAGACAACGTTTTGTGGACATGCTGTACCATTTCGCTTCTGCAGTACTGGCCGCAATACGAATTAAAGAGAGGAAAAATTCAAAGAAGGGAGAGCAGCGGGCAGCAGTAACTATGACTATCTAAAGGAAGCCAAATGCCTCGTCACTCTGCGAAATTTATTTGAAATCTCGAGGATATCGTCGTTGGAGTAACTCAGACAACGTTAAGGTGGACATGCTGTACCATTTCGCTTCTGCAGGACAGGCCGCAATACGAATTAAAGAGAGGAAAGATTCAAAAAAGCGGGAGCAGCGTGCAGCAGTAACTATGACTCTCTTAAGGTAGCCAAATGCCTCGTCACACTGCGAAATTTATTTGAAAACTCGTGGATATCGTCGTTGGAGTAACTCAGACAACGTTAAGGTGGACAAGGTGCAGCATTTCGCTTCTGATTGGACATTCCGCAGTAGAAATTGAAGAGAGGAAAGATTCAAAGGAAAGGGAGCATCCGGCTGCAGTAACTATGAGTCCCTTAAGGTAGCCAAATGCCTTGTCATCCATCGAAGTACATTTGCCAACTCGAGAATCTCGTATTGGGAGTACCTGTGACGACGTTAAGGTGGACATACAGTGGCATATCGGTTCAGTAGGACTGGCCATAGCAAGAATGATAAAGGCCTAAAGAAATGGGAGCAGCCGGCTGGAGTAAGTATGACTCTCTTAACTTAGGCAAATGCCACGTCAATCTGCGAAATTTATTTGAAAACTCGAGGATATCGCCGTTGGAGTAACTCAGACAAGGTTAAGGTGGACATGCTGTACCATTTCGCTTCTGCAGGACTGGCTGCAATACGATTTAAAGAGAGGAAAGATTCAAAGAACGGAGAGCAGCGGGCAGCAGTAACTATGACTCTCTTAAGGTAGCCAAATGCCTCGTCACTCTGCGAAATTTATTTGAAATCTCGAGGATATCGTCGTTGGAGTAACTCAGACAACGTTAAGGTGGACATGCTGTACCATTTCGCTTCTGCAGGACAGGCCGCAATACGAATTAAAGAGAGGAAAGATTCAAAAAAGCGGGAGCAGCGTGCAGCAGTAACTATGACTCTCTTAAGGTAGCCAAATGCATCGTCACTCTGCGAAATTTATTTGAAAACTCGTGGATATCGTCGTTGGAGTAACTCAGACAACGTTAAGGTGGACAAGGTGCAGCATTTCGCTTCTGATTGGACATTCCGCAGTACGAATTAAAGAGAGGAAAGATTCAAAGGAAGGGGAGCATCTGGCTGCAGTAACTATGACTTTCATAAGGTAGCCAAATGCCTCGTCATCCGGCGAAGTACATTTGCTAACTAGAGAAACTCGTAGTGGGAATAACTGTGACGACGTTAAGGTGGACATACAGTGGCATATCGGTTCTGTAGGACAAGCCATAGCAGGAATGATAAAGGCCTAAAGAAATGGGAGCAGCCGGCAGGAGTAACTATGACTCTCTTAAGGTAGTCAAATGCCTCGTCACTCTGCGAAATTTATTTGAAAACTCGAGGATATCGTCGTCGGAGTAACTCAGACAACGTTAAGGAGGACATGCTGTTCAATTTCGCTTCTGCAGGACTGGCCGCAATACGAATTAAAGAGAGGAAAGATTCAAAGAAGGGGGAGCAGCGGGCAGCAGTAACTATGACTCTCTTAAGGTAGCCAAATGCCTCGTCGCTCTGCGAAATGTATTTGAAAACTCTTGGATATCGTCGATGGAGTAACTCAGACAACGTTAAGGTGGTCATGTTGCAGCATTTCGCTTCAGATTGGACATTCCGCAGTACGAATGAAAGAGAGTAGAGATTCAAAGGAAGGGGAGCATCTGGCTGCAGTAACTACGACTCTCTTAAGGTAGCGAAATGCCTCGTCATCCGGCGAAGTACATTTGCTAACTAGAGAAACTCGTATTGGGAGTACCTGTGACGACGTTAAGGTGGACATACAGTGGCATATCGGTTCTGTAGGACTGGCCATAGCAAGAATGATAAAGGCCAAAAGAAATGGGAGCAGCCGGCTGGAGTAACTATGACTCTCTTAAGGTAGCCAAACGCAACGTCAATCTGCGAAATTTATTTGAAAACTCGAGGATATCGCCGTTGGAGTATCTCAGACCAGGTTAAGGTGGACATGCTGTACCATTTCGCTTCTGCAGGACTGGCCGCAATACGATTTAAAGAGAGGAAAGATTCAAAGAAGGGGGAGCAGCGGGCAGCAGTAACTATGACTCTCTTAAGGTAGCCAAATGCCTCGTCACTCCGCGAAATTTATTTGAAAACTCGAGGATATCGTCGTTGGAGTAACAGACAACGTTAAGGTGGACATGCTGTACCATTTCGCTTCTGGAGGACTGGCCGCAATACGAATTACAGAAATGAAAGATTCAGAGAAGGGGGAGCAGCGGGCAGCAGTAACTATGACTCTCTTAAGGTAGCCAAATGCCTCGTCACACTGCGAAATTTATTTGAAAACTCGTCGATATCGTCGTTCGAGTAACTCAGACAACGTTAAGGTGGACAAGTTGCAGCATTTCGCCTCTGCTTGGACATTCCGCAGTAGAAATTGAAGAGAGGAAAGATTCAAAGGAAAGGGAGCATCCGGCTGCAGTAACTATGACTCCCTTAAGGTAGCCAAATGCCTTGTCATCCGTCGAAGTACATTTGCCAACTCGAGAATCTCGTATTGGGAGTACCTGTGACGACGTTAAGGTGGACATACAGTGGCATATCGGTTCAGTAGGACTGGCCATAGCAAGAATGATAAAGGCCTAAAGAAATGGGAGCAGCCGGCTGGAGTAAGTATGACTCTCTTAAGGTAGCCAAATGCCACGTTTATTAACTCGAGTAACTCAGACAAGGTTAAGGTGGACATGCTGTACCATTTCGCTTCTGCAGGACTGGCTGCAATACGATTTAAAGAGAGGAAAGTTTCAAAGAAGGGAGAGCAGCGGGCAGCAGTAACTATGACTCTCTTAAGGTAGCCAAATGCCTCGTCACTCTGCGAAATTTATTTGAAATCTCGAGGATATCGTCGTTGGAGTAACTCAGACAACGTTAAGGTGGACATGCTGTACCATTTCGCTTCTGCAGGACAGGCCGCAATACGAATTAAAGAGAGGAAAGATTCAAAAAAGCGGGAGCAGCGTGCAGCAGTAACTATGACTCTCTTAAGGTATCCAAATGTTTCGTCGCTCTGCGAAATGTATTTGAAAACTCGTGGATATCGTCGATGGAGTAACTCAGACAACGTTAAGGTGGTCATGTTGCAGCACTTCGCTTCTGATTGGACATTCCGCAGTACGAATGAAAGAGAGTAGAGATTCAAAGGAAGGGGAGCATCTGGCTGCAGTAACTACGACTCTCTTAAGGTAGCGAAATGCCTCGTCATCCGGCGAAGTACATTTGCTAACTAGAGAAACTCGTAGTGGGAGTTACTGTGACGACGTTAAGGTGGACATACAGTGGCATATCGGTTCAGTAGGACTGGACATAGCAAGAATGATATAGACCTTAAGAAATGGGAGCAGCTGGCAGGAGTAACTATGACTCTCTTAAGGTAGCCAAATGCCTTGTCACTCTGCGAAATTTATTTGAAAACTCGAGGATATCGTCGTTGGAGTAACAGACAACGTTAAGGTGGACATGCTGTACCATTTCGCTTCTGGAGGAGTGGCCGCAATACGAATTACAGACATGAAAGATTCAGAGAAAGTGGAGCAGCGGGCAGCAGTAACTATGACTCTCTTAAGGGAGCCAAATGCCTCGTCACACTGCGAAATTTATTTGAAATGTCGTCGATATCGTCGTTCGAGTAACTCAGACAACGTTAAGGTGGACAAGTTGCAGCATTTCGCCTCTGCTTGGACATTCCGCAGTAGAAATTGAAGAGAGGAAAGATTCAAAGGAAAGGGAGCATCCGGCTGCAGTAACTATGAGTCCCTTAAGGTAGCCAAATGCCTTGTCATCCATCGAAGTACATTTGCCAACTCGAGAATCTCGTATTGGGAGTACCTGTGACGACGTTAAGGTGGACATACAGTGGCATATCGGTTCAGTAGGACTGGCCATAGCAAGAATGATAAAGGCCTAAAGAAATGGGAGCAGCCGGCTGGAGTAAGTATGACTCTCTTAAGGTAGGCAAATGCCACGTCAATCTGCGAAATTTATTTGAAAACTCGAGGATATCGCCGTTGGAGTAACTCAGACAAGGTTAAGGTGGACATGCTGTACCATTTCGCTTCTGCAGGACTGGCTGCAATACGATTTAAAGAGAGGAAAGATTCAAAGAACGGAGAGCAGCGGGCAGCAGTAACTATGACTCTCTTAAGGTAGCCAAATGCCTCGTCACTCTGCGAAATTTATTTGAAATCTCGAGGATATCGTCGTTGGAGTAACTCAGACAACGTTAAGGTGGACATGCTGTACCATTTCGCTTCTGCAGGACAGGCCGCAATACGAATTAAAGAGAGGAAAGATTCAAAAAAGCGGGAGCAGCGTGCAGCAGTAACTATGACTCTCTTAAGGTAGCCAAATGCATCGTCACTCTGCGAAATTTATTTGAAAACTCGTGGATATCGTCGTTGGAGTAACTCAGACAACGTTAAGGTGGACAAGGTGCAGCATTTCGCTTCTGATTGGACATTCCGCAGTACGAATTAAAGAGAGGAAAGATTCAAAGGAAGGGGAGCATCTGGCTGCAGTAACTATGACTTTCATAAGGTAGCCAAATGCCTCGTCATCCGGCGAAGTACATTTGCTAACTAGAGAAACTCGTAGTGGGAATAACTGTGACGACGTTAAGGTGGACATACAGTGGCATATCGGTTCTGTAGGACAAGCCATAGCAGGAATGATAAAGGCCTAAAGAAATGGGAGCAGCCGGCAGGAGTAACTATGACTCTCTTAAGGTAGTCAAATGCCTCGTCACTCTGCGAAATTTATTTGAAAACTCGAGGATATCGTCGTCGGAGTAACTCAGACAACGTTAAGGAGGACATGCTGTTCAATTTCGCTTCTGCAGGACTGGCCGCAATACGAATTAAAGAGAGGAAAGATTCAAAGAAGGGGGAGCAGCGGGCAGCAGTAACTATGACTCTCTTAAGGTAGCCAAATGCCTCGTCGCTCTGCGAAATGTATTTGAAAACTCTTGGATATCGTCGATGGAGTAACTCAGACAACGTTAAGGTGGTCATGTTGCAGCATTTCGCTTCAGATTGGACATTCCGCAGTACGAATGAAAGAGAGTAGAGATTCAAAGGAAGGGGAGCATCTGGCTGCAGTAACTACGACTCTCTTAAGGTAGCGAAATGCCTCGTCATCCGGCGAAGTACATTTGCTAACTAGAGAAACTCGTATTGGGAGTACCTGTGACGACGTTAAGGTGGACATACAGTGGCATATCGGTTCTGTAGGACTGGCCATAGCAAGAATGATAAAGGCCAAAAGAAATGGGAGCAGCCGGCTGGAGTAACTATGACTCTCTTAAGGTAGCCAAACGCAACGTCAATCTGCGAAATTTATTTGAAAACTCGAGGATATCGCCGTTGGAGTATCTCAGACCAGGTTAAGGTGGACATGCTGTACCATTTCGCTTCTGCAGGACTGGCCGCAATACGATTTAAAGAGAGGAAAGATTCAAAGAAGGGGGAGCAGCGGGCAGCAGTAACTATGACTCTCTTAAGGTAGCCAAATGCCTCGTCACTCCGCGAAATTTATTTGAAAACTCGAGGATATCGTCGTTGGAGTAACAGACAACGTTAAGGTGGACATGCTGTACCATTTCGCTTCTGGAGGACTGGCCGCAATACGAATTACAGAAATGAAAGATTCAGAGAAGGGGGAGCAGCGGGCAGCAGTAACTATGACTCTCTTAAGGTAGCCAAATGCCTCGTCACACTGCGAAATTTATTTGAAAACTCGTCGATATCGTCGTTCGAGTAACTCAGACAACGTTAAGGTGGACAAGTTGCAGCATTTCGCCTCTGCTTGGACATTCCGCAGTAGAAATTGAAGAGAGGAAAGATTCAAAGGAAAGGGAGCATCCGGCTGCAGTAACTATGACTCCCTTAAGGTAGCCAAATGCCTTGTCATCCGTCGAAGTACATTTGCCAACTCGAGAATCTCGTATTGGGAGTACCTGTGACGACGTTAAGGTGGACATACAGTGGCATATCGGTTCAGTAGGACTGGCCATAGCAAGAATGATAAAGGCCTAAAGAAATGGGAGCAGCCGGCTGGAGTAAGTATGACTCTCTTAAGGTAGCCAAATGCCACGTTTATTAACTCGAGTAACTCAGACAAGGTTAAGGTGGACATGCTGTACCATTTCGCTTCTGCAGGACTGGCTGCAATACGATTTAAAGAGAGGAAAGTTTCAAAGAAGGGAGAGCAGCGGGCAGCAGTAACTATGACTCTCTTAAGGTAGCCAAATGCCTCGTCACTCTGCGAAATTTATTTGAAATCTCGAGGATATCGTCGTTGGAGTAACTCAGACAACGTTAAGGTGGACATGCTGTACCATTTCGCTTCTGCAGGACAGGCCGCAATACGAATTAAAGAGAGGAAAGATTCAAAAAAGCGGGAGCAGCGTGCAGCAGTAACTATGACTCTCTTAAGGTATCCAAATGTTTCGTCGCTCTGCGAAATGTATTTGAAAACTCGTGGATATCGTCGATGGAGTAACTCAGACAACGTTAAGGTGGTCATGTTGCAGCACTTCGCTTCTGATTGGACATTCCGCAGTACGAATGAAAGAGAGTAGAGATTCAAAGGAAGGGGAGCATCTGGCTGCAGTAACTACGACTCTCTTAAGGTAGCGAAATGCCTCGTCATCCGGCGAAGTACATTTGCTAACTAGAGAAACTCGTAGTGGGAGTTACTGTGACGACGTTAAGGTGGACATACAGTGGCATATCGGTTCAGTAGGACTGGACATAGCAAGAATGATATAGACCTTAAGAAATGGGAGCAGCTGGCAGGAGTAACTATGACTCTCTTAAGGTAGCCAAATGCCTTGTCACTCTGCGAAATTTATTTGAAAACTCGAGGATATCGTCGTTGGAGTAACAGACAACGTTAAGGTGGACATGCTGTACCATTTCGCTTCTGGAGGAGTGGCCGCAATACGAATTACAGACATGAAAGATTCAGAGAAAGTGGAGCAGCGGGCAGCAGTAACTATGACTCTCTTAAGGGAGCCAAATGCCTCGTCACACTGCGAAATTTATTTGAAATGTCGTCGATATCGTCGTTCGAGTAACTCAGACAACGTTAAGGTGGACAAGTTGCAGCATTTCGCCTCTGCTTGGACATTCCGCAGTAGAAATTGAAGAGAGGAAAGATTCAAAGGAAAGGGAGCATCCGGCTGCAGTAACTATGACTCTCTTAAGGTAGCCAAATGCCTTGTCATTCGTCGAAGTACATTTGCTAACTCGAGAATCTCGTAGTATGAGTAACTGTGACGACGTTAAGGCGGACATACTGTGGCATATCGGTTCTGTAGGACTGGCCATAGCAAGAATGATAAAGGCCAAAAGAAATGGGAGCAGCCGGCTGGAGTAACTATGACTCTCTTAAGGTAGCCAAACGCAACGTCAATCTGCGAAATTTATTTGAAAACTCGAGGATATCGCCGTTGGAGTATCTCAGACAAGGTTAAGGTGGACATGCTGTACCATTTCGCTTCTGCAGGACTGGCCGCAATACGATTTAAAGAGAGGAAAGATTCAAAGAAGGGGGAGCAGCGGGCAGCAGTAACTATGACTCTCTTAAGGTAGCCAAATGCCTCGTCACTCTGCGAAATTTATTTGAAAACTCGAGGATATCGTCGTTGGAGTAACAGACAACGTTAAGGTGGACGTGTTGTACCATTTCGCTTCTGGAGGACTGGCCGCAATACGAATTACAGAAATGAAAGATTCAGAGAAGGGGGAGCAGCGGGCAGCAGTAACTATGACTCTCTTAAGGTAGCCAAATGCCTCGTCACACTGCGAAATTTATTTGAAAACTCGTCGATATCGTCGTTCGAGTAACTCAGACAACGTTAAGGTGGACAAGTTGCAGCATTTCGCCTCTGCTTGGACATTCCGCAGTAGAAATTGAAGAGAGGAAAGATTCAAAGGAAAGGGAGCATCCGGCTGCAGTAACTACGACTCCCTTAAGGTAGCCAAATGCCTTGTCATCCGTCGAAGTACATTTGCCAACTCGAGATTCTCGTATTGGGAATAACTGTGACGACGTTAAGGTGGACATAGAGTGGCATATCGGTTCTGTAGGACAAGCCATAGCAGGAATGATAAAGGCCTAAAGAAATGGGAGCAGCCGGCAGGAGTAACTATGACTCTCTTAAGGTAGCCAAATGCCTCGTCACTCTGCGAAATTTATTTGAAAACTCGAGGATATCGTCGTTGGAGTAACTCAGACAACGTTTTGTGGACATGCTGTACCATTTCGCTTCTGCAGTACTGGCCGCAATACGAATTAAAGAGAGGAAAAATTCAAAGAAGGGAGAGCAGCGGGCAGCAGTAACTATGACTCTCTAAAGGAAGCCAAATGCCTCGTCACTCTGCGAAATTTATTTGAAATCTCGAGGATATCGTCGTTGGAGTAACTCAGACAACGTTAAGGTGGACATGCTGTACCATTTCGCTTCTGCAGGACAGGCCGCAATACGAATTAAAGAGAGGAAAGATTCAAAAAAGCGGGAACAGCGTGCAGCAGTAACTATGACTCTCTTAAGGTAGCCAAATGCCTCATCACTCTGCGAAATTTATTTGAAAACTCGTGGATATCGTTTTGGAGTAACTCAGACAACGTTAAGGTGGACAAGGTGCAGCATTTCGCTTCTGATTGGACATTCCGCAGTAGAAATTGAAGAGAGGAAAGATTCAAAGGAAAGGGAGCATCCGGCTGCAGTAACTATGACTCCCTTAAGGTAGCCAAATGCCTTGTCATCCATCGAAGTACATTTGCCAACTCGAGAATCTCGTATTGGGAGTACCTGTGACGACGTTAAGGTGGACATACAGTGGCATATCGGTTCAGTAGGACTGGCCATAGCAAGAATGATAAAGGCCTAAAGAAATGGGAGCAGCCGGCTGGAGTAACTATGACTCTCTTAAGGTAGCCAAATGCCACGTCAATCTGCGAAATTTATTTGAAAACTCGAGGATATCGCCGTTGGAGTAACTCAGACAAGGTTAAGGTGGACATGCTGTACCATTTCGCTTCTGCAGGACTGGCTGCAATACGATTTAAAGAGAGGAAAGATTCAAAGAAGGGAGAGCAGCGGGCAGCAGTAACTATGACTCTCTTAAGGTAGCCAAATGCCTCGTCACTCTACGAAATTTATTTGAAATCTCGAGGATATCGTCGTTGGAGTAACTCAGACAACGTTAAGGTGGACATGCTGTACCATTTCGCTTCTGCAGGACAGGCCGCAATACGAATTAAAGAGAGGAAAGATTCAAAAAAGCGGGAGCAGCGTGCAGCAGTAACTATGACTCTCTTAAGGTAGCCAAATGCCTCGTCACTCTGCGAAATTTATTTGAAAACTCGTGGATATCGTCGTTGGAGTAGCTCAGACAACGTTAAGGTGGACAAGGTGCAGCATTTCGCTTCTGATTGGACATTCCGCAGTACGAATTAAAGAGAGGAAAGATTCAAAGGAAGGGGAGCATCTGGCTGCAGTAACTATGACTTTCTTAAGGTAGCCAAATGCCTCGTCATCCGGCGAAGTACATTTGCTAACTAGAGAAACTCGTAGTGGGAATAACTGTGACGACGTTAAGGTGGACATAGAGTGGCATATCGGTTCTGTAGGACAAGCCATAGCAGGAATGATAAAGGCCTAAAGAAATGGGAGCAGCCGGCAGGAGTAACTACGACTCTCTTAAGGTAGCCAAATGCCTCGTCACTCTGCGAAATTTATTTGAAAACTCGAGGATATCGTCGTTGGAGTAACTCAGACAACGTTTTGTGGACATGCTGTACCATTTCGCTTCTGCAGTACTGGCCGCAATACGAATTAAAGAGAGGAAAAATTCAAAGAAGGGAGAGCAGCGGGCAGCAGTAACTATGACTCTCTAAAGGAAGCCAAATGCCTCGTCACTCTGCGAAATTTATTTGAAATCTCGAGGATATCGTCGTTGGAGTAACTCAGACAACGTTAAGGTGGACATGCTGTACCATTTCGCTTCTGCAGGACAGGCCGCAATACGAATTAAAGAGAGGAAAGATTCAAAAAAGCGGGAGCAGCGTGCAGCAGTAACTATGACTCTCTTAAGGTAGCCAAATGCCTCGTCACACTGCGAAATTTATTTGAAAACTCGTGGATATCGTCATTGGAGTAACTCAGACAACGTTAAGGTGGACAAGGTGCAGCATTTCGCTTCTGATTGGACATTCCGCAGTAGAAATTGAAGAGAGGAAAGATTCAAAGGAAAGGGAGCATCCGGCTGCAGTAACTATGACTCCCTTAAGGTAGCCAAATGCCTTGTCATCCATCGAAGTACATTTGCCAACTCGAGAATCTCGTATTGGGAGTACCTGTGACGACGTTAAGGTGGACATACAGTGGCATATCGGTTCAGTAGGACTGGCCATAGCAAGAATGATAAAGGCCTAAAGAAATGGGAGCAGCCGGCTGGAGTAAGTATGACTCTCTTAAGGTAGGCAAATGCCACGTCAATCTGCGAAATTTATTTGAAAACTCGAGGATATCGCCGATGGAGTAACTCAGACAAGGTTAAGGTGGACATGCTGTACCATTTCGCTTCTGCAGGACTGGCTGCAATACGATTTAAAGAGAGGAAAGATTCAAAGAAGGGAGAGCAGCGGGCAGCAGTAACTATGACTCTCTTAAGGTAGCCAAATGCCTCGTCACTCTGCGAAATTTATTTGAAATCTCGAGGATATCGTCGTTGGAGTAACTCAGACAACGTTAAGGTGGACATGCTGTACCATTTCGCTTCTGCAGGACAGGCCGCAATACGAATTAAAGAGAGGAAAGATTCAAAAAAGCGGGAGCAGCGTGCAGCAGTAACTATGACTCTCTTAAGGTAGCCAAATGCATCGTCACTCTGCGAAATTTATTTGAAAACTCGTGGATATCGTCGTTGGAGTAACTCAGACAACGTTAAGGTGGACAAGGTGCAGCATTTCGCTTCTGATTGGACATTCCGCAGTACGAATTAAAGAGAGGAAAGATTCAAAGGAAGGGGAGCATCTGGCTGCAGTAACTATGACTTTCATAAGGTAGCCAAATGCCTCGTCATCCGGCGAAGTACATTTGCTAACTAGAGAAACTCGTAGTGGGAATAACTGTGACGACGTTAAGGTGGACATACAGTGGCATATCGGTTCTGTAGGACAAGCCATAGCAGGAATGATAAAGGCCTAAAGAAATGGGAGCAGCCGGCAGGAGTAACTATGACTCTCTTAAGGTAGTCAAATGCCTCGCCACTCTGCGAAATTTATTTGAAAACTCGAGGATATCGTCGTTGGAGTAACTCAGACAACGTTAAGGTGGACATGCTGTACCATTTCGCTTCTGCAGTACTGGCCGCAATACGAATTAAAGAGAGGAAAAATTCAAACAAGGGAGAGCAGCGGGCAGCAGTAACTATGACTCTCTAAAGGAAGCCAAATGCCTCGTCACTCTGCGAAATATATTTTAAATCTCGAGGATATCGTCGTCGGAGTAACTCAGACAACGTTAAGGAGGACATGCTGTTCAATTTCGCTTCTGCAGGACTGGCCGCAATACGAATTAAAGAGAGGAAAGATTCAAAGAAGGGGGAGCAGCGGGCAGCAGTAACTATGACTCTCTTAAGGTAGCCAAATGCCTCGTCGCTCTGCGAAATGTATTTGAAAACTCGTGGATATCGTCGATGGAGTAACTCAGACAACGTTAAGGTGGTCATGTTGCAGCATTTCGCTTCAGATTGGACATTCCGCAGTACGAATGAAAGAGAGTAGAGATTCAAAGGAAGGGGAGCATCTGGCTGCAGTAACTACGACTCTCTTAAGGTAGCGAAATGCCTCGTCATCCGGCGAAGTACATTTGCTAACTAGAGAAACTCGTAGTGGGAGTTACTGTGACGACGTTAAGGTGGACATACAGTGGCATATCGGTTCAGTAGGACTGGCCATAGCAAGAATGATATAGACCTTAAGAAATGGGAGCAGCTGGCAGGAGTAACTATGACTCTCTTAAGGTAGCCAAATGCCTCGTCACTCTGCGAAATTTATTTGAAAACTCGAGGATATCGTCGTTGGAGTAACAGACAACGTTAAGGTGGACATGCTGTACCATTTCGCTTCTGGAGGAGTGGCCGCAATACGAATTACAGACATGAAAGATTCAGAGAAAGTGGAGCAGCGGGCAGCAGTAACTATGACTCTCTTAAGGGAGCCAAATGCCTCGTCACTCTGTGAAATTTATTTGAAAACTCGTGGATATCGTCGTTGGAGTAATTCAGACAACGTTAACGTGGACAAGTTGCAGCATTTCGCTTCTGATTGGACATTCCGCAGTACGAGTGAAAGACAGTAGAGATTCAAAGGAAAGGGAGCATCTGGCTGCAGTAACTATGACTCTCTTAAGGTAGCGAAATGCCTCGTCATCCGGCGAAGTACATTTGCTAACTCTTGAAACTCGTAGTGGGAAAAACTGTGACGACGTTAAGGTTGACATACAGTGGGATGTCGGCTCTGTAGGACAGGCCATAGCAAGAATGATAAAGGCCTAAAGAAGTGGGAAAAGCCGGCAGGAGTAACTATGACTCTCTTAAGGTAGATATATGCCTCGTCACTCTGCAAAATTTATTTGAAAACTCGAGGATATCGTCGTTGTAGTAACTCAGACAAAGTTAAGATGGACATGCTGTACCATTTCGCTTTTGCGGGACTGGCCGCAATACGAATTAAAGAGAGGAAAGATGCAAAGAAGGGGGAGCAGCTGGCAGCAGTAAATAGGACTCTCATAAGGTAGCCAAATGCCTCGTCACTCTGCGATATTTATTTGAAAACTCGTGGATATCGTCGTTTTAGTAACTCAGACAACGTTAAGGTGGACAAGTTGCAGCATTTCGCCTCTGCTTGGACATTCCGCAGTAGAAATTGAAGAGGGGAAAGATTCAAAGGAAAGGGAGCATCCGGCTGCAGTAACTATGACTCTCTTAAGGTAGCCAAATGCCTTGTCATCCGTCGAAGTACATTTGCTAACTCGAAAAACTCGTAGTGGGAGTAACTGTGACCACGTTAAGGTTTACATACAGTGGCATATCGGTTCTGTAGGACTGGCCATAGCAAGAATGATAAAGGCCTAAAGAAATGGGAGCAGCCAGCAGGAGTATCTATGACTCTCTTAAGGTAGAAAAATGCCTCGTCACTCTGCGAAATTTATTTGAAAACTCGAGGATATCGTCGTTGGAGTAACTCAGACAACGTTAAGGTGGACGTGCTGTACCATTTCGCTTTTGGAGGACTGGCCGCAATACGAATTAAAGAAAGGAGAGATTCAAAGAAGGGGGAGCAGCGGGCAGCAGTAACTATGACTCTCTTAAGGTAGCCAAATGCCTCGTCACACTGCGAAATTTATTTGAAAACACGTCGATATCGTCGTTCGCGTAACTCAGACAACGTTAAGGTGGACAAGTTGCAGCATTTCGCCTCTGCTTGGACATTCCGCAGTAGAAATTGAAGAGAGGAAAGATTCAAAGGAAAGGGAGCATCCGGCTGCAGTAACTATGACTCTCTTAAGGTAGCCAAATGCCTTGTCATTCGTCGAAGTACATTTGCTAACTCGAGAATCTCGTAGTATGAGTAACTGTGACGACGTTAAGGCGGACATACTGTGGCATATCGGTTCAGTAGGACTGGCCATAGCAAGAATGATATGGCCTGAAGAAATGGGAGCAGCCGGCAGGAGTAACTATGACTCTCTTAAGGTAGCCAAATGCCTCGTCACTCTGCGATATTTATTTGAAAACTCGAGGATATCGTCGTTGGAGTAACTCAGACAACGTTAAGGTGGACATGCTGTACCATTTCGCTTCCGCAGGACTGGCCGCAATACGAATTAAAGAAAGGAGAGATTCAAAGAAGGGGGAGCAGCGGGCAGCAGTAACTATGACTCTCTTAAGGTAGCCAAATGCTTCGTCACTCTGCGATATTTATTTGAAAACTCGAGGATATCGTCGTTAGAGTAACTCAGACAACGTTAAGGTGGACATGTTGCAGCATGTCGCTTCTGCTTGGACATTCCGCAGTACGAATTAAAGAGAGGAAAGATTCAAAGGAAGGGGAGCATCTGGCTGCAGTAACTATGACTCTCTTAAGGTAGCCAAATGCCTCGTCATCCGGAGAAGTACATTTGCCAACTCGAGAAACTCTTAGTGGGAGTAACTGTGACGACGTTAAGGTGGACATACAGTGGCATATCGGTTCTGTAGGACTGACCATAGCAAGGAAGATAAAGGCGTAAAGAATTGGGAGCAGCCGGCAGGAGTAACTATGACTCTCTTAAGGTGGCCAAATGTTTCGTCACTCTGCGAAATTTATTTGAAAACTCGAGGATATCGTCGTTGGAGTAACTCAGAAAACGTTAAGGTGGCCACGCTGTACCATTTCGCTTCTGCAGGACTGGCTGCAATACGAATTGAAGGGAGGAAAGATTTAAAGAAGGGGGAGCAGCGGGCAGCAGTAACTATGACTCTCTTAAGGTAGCCAAATGCCTCGTCGCTCTGCGAAATGTATTTGAAAACTCGTGGATATCGTCGATGGAGTAACTCAGACAACGTTAAGGTGGTCATGTTGCAGAATTTCGCTTCAGATTGGACATTCCGCAGTACGAATGAAAGAGAGTAGAGATTCAAAGGAAGGGGAGCATCTGGCTGCAGTAACTACGACTCTCTTAAGGTAGCGAAATGCCTCGTCATCCGGCGAAGTACATTTGCTAACTAGAGAAACTCGTAGTGGGAGTTACTGTGACGACGTTAAGGTGGACATACAGTGGCATATCGGTTCAGTAGGACTGGCCATAGCAAGAATGATATAGACCTTAAGAAATGGGAGCAGCTGGCAGGAGTAACTATGACTCTCTTAAGGTAGCCAAATGCCTCGTCACTCTGCGAAATTTATTTGAAAACTCGAGGATATCGTCGTTGGAGTAACAGACAACGTTAAGGTGGACATGCTGTACCATTTCGCTTCTGGAGGAGTGGCCGCAATACGAATTACAGACATGAAAGATTCAGAGAAAGTGGAGCAGCGGGCAGCAGTAACTATGACTCTCTTAAGGTAGCCAAATGCCTCGTCACACTGCGAAATTTATTTGAAAAGTCGTCGATATCGTCGTTCGAGTAACTCAGACAACGTTAAGGTGGACAAGTTGCAGCATTTCGCCTCTGCTTTTACATTCCGCAGTAGAAATTGAAGAGAGGAAAGATTCAAAGGAAAGGGAGCATCCGGCTGCAGTAACTATGACTCTCTTAAGGTAGCCAAATGCCTTGTCATTCGTCGAAGTACATTTGCTAACTCGAGAATCTCGTAGTATGAGTAACTGTGACGACGTTAAGGCGGACATACTGTGGCATATCGGTTCTGTAGGACTGGCCATAGCAAGAATGATATGGCCTGAAGAAATGGGAGCAGCCGGCAGGAGTAACTATGACTCTCTTAAGGTAGCCAAATGCCTCGTCACTCTGCGATATTTATTTGAACACTCGAGGATATCGTCGTTGGAGTAACTCAGACAACGTTAAGGTGGACATGCTGTTCCATTTCGCTTCTGCAGGACTGGCTGCAATACGAATTAAAGAGAGGAATGATTCAAAGAAGGGGGAGCAGAGGGCAGCAGTAACTATGACTCTCTTAAGGTAGCCAAATGCCTCGACACTCTGCGAAATTTATTTGAAAACTCGTGGATATTGTTGTTGTAGTAACTCAGACAACGTTAAGGTGGACATGCTGTACCATGTCGCTTCTGCGGGACTGGCCGCACTACGAATTAAACAGAGGAATGATTCAAAGACGGGGGAGCAACGGGCAGCAGTAACTATGACTCTCTTAAGGGAGCCAAATGCCTCGTCACTCTGTGAAATTTATTTGAAAACTCGTGGATATCGTCGTTGGAGTAATTCAGACAACGTTAACGTGGACAAGTTGCAGCATTTCGCTTCTGATTGGACATTCCGCAGTACGAGTGAAAGACAGTAGAGATTCAAAGGAAAGGGAGCATCTGGCTGCAGTAACTATGACTCTCTTAAGGTAGCGAAATGCCTCGTCATCCGGCGAAGTACATTTGCTAACTCTTGAAACTCGTAGTGGGAAAAACTGTGACGACGTTAAGGTTGACATACAGTGGGATGTCGGCTCTGTAGGACAGGCCATAGCAAGAATGATAAAGGCCTAAAGAAGTGGGAAAAGCCGGCAGGAGTAACTATGACTCTCTTAAGGTAGATATATGCCTCGTCACTCTGCAAAATTTATTTGAAAACTCGAGGATATCGTCGTTGTAGTAACTCAGACAAAGTTAAGATGGACATGCTGTACCATTTCGCTTTTGCGGGACTGGCCGCAATACGAATTAAAGAGAGGAAAGATGCAAAGAAGGGGGAGCAGCTGGCAGCAGTAAATAGGACTCTCATAAGGTAGCCAAATGCCTCGTCACTCTGCGATATTTATTTGAAAACTCGTGGATATCGTCGTTTTAGTAACTCAGACAACGTTAAGGTGGACAAGTTGCAGCATTTCGCCTCTGCTTGGACATTCCGCAGTAGAAATTGAAGAGAGGAAAGATTCAAAGGAAAGGGAGCATCCGGCTGCAGTAACTATGACTCTCTTAAGGTAGCCAAATGCCTTGTCATCCGTCGAAGTACATTTGCTAACTCGAAAAACTCGTAGTGGGAGTAACTGTGACCACGTTAAGGTTTACATACAGTGGCATATCGGTTCTGTAGGACTGGCCATAGCAAGAATGATAAAGGCCTAAAGAAATGGGAGCAGCCGGCAGGAGTATCTATGACTCTCTTAAGGTAGAAAAATGCCTCGTCACTCTGCGAAATTTATTTGAAAACTCGAGGATATCGTCGTTGGAGTAACTCAGACAACGTTAAGGTGGACGTGCTGTACCATTTCGCTTTTGGAGGACTGGCCGCAATACGAATTAAAGAAAGGAGAGATTCAAAGAAGGGGGAGCAGCGGGCAGCAGTAACTATGACTCTCTTAAGGTAGCCAAATGCCTCGTCACACTGCGAAATTTATTTGAAAACACGTCGATATCGTCGTTCGAGTAACTCAGACAACGTTAAGGTGGACAAGTTGCAGCATTTCGCCTCTGCTTGGACATTCCGCAGTAGAAATTGAAGAGAGGAAAGATTCAAAGGAAAGGGAGCATCCGGCTGCAGTAACTATGACTCTCTTAAGGTAGCCAAATGCCTTGTCATTCGTCGAAGTACATTTGCTAACTCGAGAATCTCGTAGTATGAGTAACTGTGACGACGTTAAGGCGGACATACTGTGGCATATCGGTTCAGTAGGACTGGCCATAGCAAGAATGATATGGCCTGAAGAAATGGGAGCAGCCGGCAGGAGTAACTATGACTCTCTTAAGGTAGCCAAATGCCTCGTCACTCTGCGATATTTATTTGAAAACTCGAGGATATCGTCGTTGGAGTAACTCAGACAACGTTAAGGTGGACATGCTGTACCATTTCGCTTCCGCAGGACTGGCCGCAATACGAATTAAAGAAAGGAGAGATTCAAAGAAGGGGGAGCAGCGGGCAGCAGTAACTATGACTCTCTTAAGGTAGCCAAATGCTTCGTCACTCTGCGATATTTATTTGAAAACTCGAGGATATCGTCGTTAGAGTAACTCAGACAACGTTAAGGTGGACATGTTGCAGCATGTCGCTTCTGCTTGGACATTCCGCAGTACGAATTAAAGAGAGGAAAGATTCAAAGGAAGGGGAGCATCTGGCTGCAGTAACTATGACTCTCTTAAGGTAGCCAAATGCCTCGTCATCCGGAGAAGTACATTTGCCAACTCGAGAAACTCTTAGTGGGAGTAACTATGACGACGTTAAGGTGGACATACAGTGGCATATCGGTTCTGTAGGACTGACCATAGCAAGGAAGATAAAGGCGTAAAGAATTGGGAGCAGCCGGCAGGAGTAACTATGACTCTCTTAAGGTGGCCAAATGTTTCGTCACTCTGCGAAATTTATTTGAAAACTCGAGGATATCGTCGTTGGAGTAACTCAGAAAACGTTAAGGTGGCCACGCTGTACCATTTCGCTTCTGCAGGACTGGCTGCAATACGAATTGAAGGGAGGAAAGATTTAAAGAAGGGGGAGCAGCGGGCAGCAGTAACTATGACTCTCTTAAGGTAGCCAAATTCTTCGTCACTTTGCGAAATTTATTTGAAAACTCGATAACGTCGTTGGAGTAACTCAGACAACGTTAAGGTGGACAAGTTGCAGCATTTCGCTTCTGATTGGACATTCCGCAGTACGAATTAAAGAGAGGAAAGATTCAAAGGAGGGGGAGCATCAGGCTGCAGTAACTATGACTCTCTTAAGGTAGCCAAATGCCTCGCCATCCGGCGAAGTACATTTGCTAACTCGAGAAACTCGTAGTGGGAATAACTGTGACATCGTTAAGGTGGACATACAGTGGCATATCGGTTCTCTAGGACAGGCCATAGCAAGAATGATAAAGGCCTAAAGAAATGGGAGCAGCCGGCAGGAGTAACTATGACTCTCTTAAGGTAGCCAAATGCCTCGACACTCTGCGAAATTTATTTGAAAACTCGAGGATATCGTCGTTGGAGTAACTCAGACAACGTTTGGGTGGACATGCTGTACCATTTCGCTTCTGCAGGACTGGGCGCAATACGAATTAAAGAGAGGAAAGATTCAAAGAAGGGGGAGCAGCGGGCAGCATTAACTATGACTCTCCTCTGGCAGCCAAATGCCTCGTCACTCTGCGAAATTTATTTGAAAACTCGTGGATATCGTCGATGGAGTAACTCAGACAACGTTAAGGTAGACATGTTGCAGCATTTCGCTTCTGCTTGGACATTCCGCAGTACGAATGAAAGAGAGTAGAGATTCAAAGGAAGGGGAGCATCTGGCTGCAGTAACTACGACTCTCTTAAGGTAGCGAAATGCCTCGTCATCCGGCGAAGTACATTTGCTAACTAGAGAAACTCGTAGTGGGAAAAACTGTGACGACGTTAAGGTTGACATACAGTGGGATGTCGGCTCTGTAGGGCAGGCCATAGCAAGAATGATAAAGGCCTAAAAAAGTGGGAAAAGCCGGCAGGGGTAACTATGACTCTCTTAAGGTAGATATATGCCTCGTCACTCTGCAAAATTTATTTGAAAACTCGAGGATATCGTCGTTGTAGTAACTCAGACAAAGTTAAGATGGACATGCTGTACCATTTCACTTTTGCGGGACTGGCCGCAATACGAATTAAAGAGAGGAAAGATGCAAAGAAGGGGGAGCAGCTGGCAGCAGTAAATGGGACTCTCATAAGGTAGCCAAATGCCTCGTCACTCTGCGATATTTATTTGAAAACTCGTGGATATCGTCGTTTTAGTAACTCAGACATCGTTAAGGTGGACAAGTTGCAGCATTTCGCCTCTGCTTGGACATTCCGCAGTAGAAATTGAAGAGAGGAAAGATTCAAAGGAAAGGGAGCATCCGGCTGCAGTAACTATGACTCTCTTAAGGTAGCCAAATGCCTTCTCATCCGTCGAAGTACATTTGCTAACTCGAAAAACTCGTAGTGGGAGTAACTGTGACCACGTTAAGGTTTACATACAGTGGCATATCGGTTCTGTAGGACTGGCCATAGCAAGAATGATAAAGGCCTAAAGAAATGGGAGCAGCCGGCAGGAGTATCTATGACTCTCTTAAGGTAGAAAAATGCCTCGTCACTCTGCGAAATTTATTTGAAAACTCGAGGATATCGTCGTTGGAGTAACTCAGACAACGTTAAGGTGGACGTGCTGTACCATTTCGCTTTTGGAGGACTGGCCGCAATACGAATTAAAGAAAGGAGAGATTCAAAGAAGGGTGAGCAGCGGGCAGCAGTAACTATGACTCTCTTAAGGTACCCAAATGCCTCGTCACACTGCGAAATTTATTTGAAAACACGTCGATATCGTCGTTCGAGTAACTCAGACAACGTTAAGGTGGACAAGTTGCAGCATTTCGCCTCTGCTTGGACATTCCGCAGTAGAAATTGAAGAGAGGAAAGATTCAAAGGAAAGGGAGCATCCGGCTGCAGTAACTATGACTCTCTTAAGGTAGCCAAATGCCTTGTCATTCGTCGAAGTACATTTGCTAACTCGAGAATCTCGTAGTATGAGTAACTGTGACGACGTTAAGGCGGACATACTGTGGCATATCGGTTCAGTGGGACTGGCCATAGCAAGAATGATATGGCCTGAAGAAATGGGAGCAGCCGGCAGGAGTAACTATGACTCTCTTAAGGTAGCCAAATGCCTCGTCACTCTGCGATATTTATTTGAAAACTCGAGCATATCGTCGTTGGAGTAACTCAGACAACGTTAAGGTGGACATGCTGTACCATTTCGCTTCCGCAGGACTGGCCGCAATACGAATTAAAGAAAGGAGAGATTCAAAGAAGGGGGAGCAGCGGGCAGCAGTAACTATGACTCTCTTAAGGTAGCCAAATGCTTCGTCACTCTGCGATATTTATTTGAAAACTCGAGGATATCGTCGTTAGAGTAACTCAGACAACGTTAAGGTGGACATGTTGCAGCATGTCGCTTCTGCTTGGACATTCCGCAGTACGAATTAAAGAGAGGAAAGATTCAAAGGAAGGGGAGCATCTGGCTGCAGTAACTATGACTCTCTTAAGGTAGCCAAATGCCTCGTCATCCGGAGAAGTACATTTGCCAACTCGAGAAACTCTTAGTGGGAGTAACTGTGACGACGTTAAGGTGGACATACAGTGGCATATCGGTTCTGTAGGACTGACCATAGCAAGGAAGATAAAGGCGTAAAGAATTGGGAGCAGCCGGCAGGAGTAACTATGACTCTCTTAAGGTGGCCAAATGTTTCGTCACTCTGCGAAATTTATTTGAAAACTCGAGGATATCGTCGTTGGAGTAACTCAGAAAACGTTAAGGTGGCCACGCTGTACCATTTCGCTTCTGCAGGACTGGCTGCAATACGAATTGAAGGGAGGAAAGATTTAAAGAAGGGGGAGCAGCGGGCAGCAGTAACTATGACTCTCTTAAGGTAGCCAAATTCTTCGTCACTTTGCGAAATTTATTTGAAAACTCGATAACGTCGTTGGAGTAACTCAGACAACGTTAAGGTGGACAAGTTGCAGCATTTCGCCTCTGCTTGGACATTCCGCAGTAGAAATTGAAGAGAGGAAAGATTCAAAGGAAAGGGAGCATCCGGCTGCAGTAACTATGACTCTCTTAAGGTAGCCAAATGCCTTGTCATTCGTCGAAGTACATTTGCTAACTCGAGAATCTCGTAGTATGAGTAACTGTGACGACGTTAAGGCGGACATACTGTGGCATATCGGTTCTGTAGGACTGGCCATAGCAAGAATGATATGGCCTGAAGAAATGGGAGCAGCCGGCAGGAGTAACTATGACTCTCTTAAGGTAGCCAAATGCCTCGTCACTCTGCGATATTTATTTGAAAACTCGAGGATATCGTCGTTGGAGTAACTCAGACAACGTTAAGGTGGACATGCTGTACCATTTCGCTTCCGCAGGACTGGCCGCAATACGAATTAAAGAAAGGAGAGATTCAAAGAAGGGGGAGCAGCGGGCAGCAGTAACTATGACTCTTTTAAGGTAGCCAAGTGCTTCGTCACTCTGCGATATTTATTTGAAAACTCGAGGATATCGTCGCTGGAGTAACTCAGACAACGTTAAGGTGGACAAGTTGCAGCATTTCGCTTCTGATTGGACATTCCGCAGTACGAATTAAAGAGAGGAAAGATTCAAAGGAAAGGGAGCATCTGGCTGCAGTAACTTTGACTCTCTTAAGGTAGCGAAATGCCTCGTCATCCGGCGAAGTACATTTGCTAACTCTTGAAACTCGTAGTGGGAAAAACTGTGACGACGTTAAGGTTGACATACAGTGGGATGTCGGCTCTGTAGGACAGGCCATAGCAAGAATGATAAAGGCCTAAAGAAATGGGAGCAGCCGGCAGGAGTAACTATGACTCTCTTAAGGTAGAAAAATGCCTCGTCACTCTGCGAAATTTATTTGAAAACTCGAGGATATCGTCGTTGGAGTAACTCAGACAACGTTAAGGTGGACGTGCTGTACCATTTCGCTTTTGGAGGACTGGCCGCAATACGAATTAAAGAAAGGAGAGATTCAAAGAAGGGGGAGCAGCGGGCAGCAGTAACTATGACTCTCTTAAGGTAGCCAAATGCTACGTCACTCTGCGATATTTATTTGAAAACTCGAGGATATCGTCGCTGGAGTAACTCAGACAACGTTAAGGTGGACAAGTTGCAGCAATTCGCTTCTGATTGGACATTCCGCAGTACGAATTAAAGAGAGGAAAGATTCAAAGGAAAGGGAGCATCTGGCTGCAGTAACTTTGACTCTCTTAAGGTAGACAAATGCCTCTTCATCCGGCGAAGTACATTTGCTAACTCGAGAAACTCGTAGTGGGAATAACTGTGACGACGTTAAGGTGGAGATACAGTGGCATATCGGTTCTGTAGGACTGGCCATAGCAAGAATGATAAAGGCCTAAAGAAATGGGAGCAGCCGGCAGGAGTAACTATGACTCTGTGAAGGTAGCCAAATGCCTCGTCACTCTACGAAATTTATTTGAAAACTCGAGGATATCGTCGTTGGAGTAACTCAGACAACGTTAAGGTGGACATGCTGTTCCATTTCGCTTCTGCAGGACTGGCTGCAATACGAATTAAAGAGAGGAATGATTCAAAGAAGGGGGAGCAGAGGGCAGCAGTAACTATGACTCTCTTAAGGTAGCCAAATGCCTCGACACTCTGCGAAATTTATTTGAAAACTCGTGGATATCGTTGTTGTAGTAACTCAGACAACGTTAAGGTGGACATGCTGTACCATGTCGCTTCTGCGGGACTGGCCGCACTACGAATTAAACAGAGGAATGATTCAAAGACGGGGGAGCAGCGGGCAGCAGTAACTATGACTCTCTTAAGGGAGCCAAATGCCTCGTCACTCTGTGAAATTTATTTGAAAACTCGTGGATATCGTCGTTGGAGTAATTCAGACAACGTTAACGTCGACAAGTTGCAGCATTTCGCTTCTGATTGGACATTCCGCAGTACGAGTGAAAGACAGTAGAGATTCAAAGGAAGGGGAGCATCTGGCTGCAGTAACTATGACTCTCTTAAGGTAGCGAAATGCCTCGTCATCCGGCGAAGTACATTTGCTAACTCTTGAAACTCGTAGTGGGAAAAACTGTGACGACGTTAAGGTTGACATACAGTGGGATGTCGGCTCAGTAGGACAGGCCATAGCAAGAATGATAAAGGCCTAAAGAAATGGGAAAAGCCGGCAGGAGTAACTATGACTCTCTTAAGGTAGATATATGCCTCGTCACTCTGCAAAATTTATTTGAAAACTCGAATATATCGTCGTTGTAGTAACTCAGACAAAGTTAAGGTGGACATGCTGTACCATTTCGCTTTTGCGGGACTGGCCGCAATACGATTTAAAGAGAGGAAAGATGCAAAGAAGGGGGAGCAGCGGGCAGCAGTAAATAGGACTCTCATAAGGTAGCCAAATGCCTCGTCACTCTGCGATATTTATTTGAAAACTCGTGGATATCGTCGTTTTAGTAACTCAGACAACGTTAAGGTGGACAAGTTGCAGCATTTCGCCTCTGCTTGGACATTCCGCAGTGGAAATTGAAGAGAGGAAAGATTCAAAGGAAAGGGAGCATCCGGCTGCAGTAACCATGACTCTCTTAAGGTAGCCAAATGCCTTGTCATCCGTCGAAGTACATTTGCTAACTCGAAAAACTCGTAGTGGGAGTAACTGTGACCACGTTAAGGTTTACATACAGTGGCATATCGGTTCTGTAGGACTGGCCATAGCAAGAATGATAAAGGCCTAAAGAAATGGGAGCAGCCGGCAGGAGTAACTATGACTCTCTTAAGGTAGAAAAATGCCTCGTCACTCTGCGAAATTTATTTGAAAACTCGAGGATATCGTCGTTGGAGTAACTCAGACAACGTTAAGGTGGACGTGCTGTACCATTTCGCTTTTGGAGGACTGGCCGCAATACGAATTAAAGAAAGGAGAGATTCAAAGAAGGGGGAGCAGCGGGCAGCAGTAACTATGACTCTCTTAAGGTAGCCAAATGCCTCGTCACACTGCGAAATTTATTTGAAAACACGTCGATATCGTCGTTCGAGTAACTCAGACAACGTTAAGGTGGACAAGTTGCAGCATTTCGCCTCTGCTTGGACATTCCGCAGTAGATATTGAAGAGAGGAAAGATTCAAAGGAAAGGGAGCATCCGGCTGCAGTAACTATGACTCTCTTAAGGTAGCCAAATGCCTTGCCATTCGTCGAAGTACATTTGCTAACTCGAGAATCTCGTAGTATGAGTAACTGTGACGACGTTAAGGCGGACATACTGTGGCATATCGGTTCTGTAGGACTGGCCATAGCAAGAATGATATGGCCTGAAGAAATGGGAGCAGCCGGCAGGAGTAACTATGACTCTCTTAAGGTAGCCAAATGCCTCGTCACTCTGCGATATTTATTTGAAAACTCGAGGATATCGTCGTTGGAGTAACTCAGACAACGTTAAGGTGGACATGCTGTACCATTTCGCTTCCGCAGGACTGGCCGCAATACGAATTAAAGAAAGGAGAGATTCAAAGAAGGGGGAGCAGCGGGCAGCAGTAACTATGACTCTCTTAAGGTAGCCAAATGCTTCGTCACTATGCGATATTTATTTGAAAACTCGAGGATATCGTCGTTAGAGTAACTCAGACAACGTTAAGGTGGACATGTTGCAGCATGTCGCTTCTGCTTGGACATTCCGCAGTACGAATTAAAGAGAGGAAAGATTCAAAGGAAGGGGAGCATCTGGCTGCAGTAACTATGACTCTCTTAAGGTAGCCAAATGCCTCGTCATCCGGGGAAGTACATTTGCCAACTCGAGAAACTCTTAGTGGGAGTAACTGTGACGACGTTAAGGTGGACATACAGTGGCATATCGGTTCTGTAGGACTGACCATAGCAAGGATGATAAAGGCGTAAAGAATTGGGAGCAGCCGGCAGGAGTAACTATGACTCTCTTAAGGTGGCCAAATGTTTCGTCACTCTGCGAAATTTATTTGAAAACTCGAGGATATCGTCGTTGGAGTAACTCAGAAAACGTTAAGGTGGCCACGCTGTACCATTTCGCTTCTGCAGGACTGGCTGCAATACGAATTGAAGGGAGGAAAGATTTAAAGAAGGGGGAGCAGCGGGCAGCAGTAACTATGACTCTCTTAAGGTAGCCAAATTCTTCGTCACTCTGCGAAATTTATTTGAAAACTCGATAACGTCGTTGGAGTAACTCAGACAACGTTAAGGTGGACAAGTTGCAGCATTTCGCTTCTGATTGGACATTCCGCAGTACGAATTAAAGAGAGGAAAGATTCAAAGGAGGCAGAGCATCAGGCTGCAGTAACTATGACTCTCTTAAGGTAGCCAAATGCCTCGCCATCCGGCGAAGTACATTTGCTAACTCGAGAAACTCGTAGTGGGAATAACTGTGACATCGTTAAGGTGGACATACAGTGGCATATCGGTTCTCTAGGACAGGCCATAGCAAGAATGATAAAGGCCTAAAGAAATGGGAGCAGCCGGCAGGAGTAACTATGACTCTCTTAAGGTAGCCAAATGCCTCGACACTCTGCGAAATTTATTTGAAAACTCGAGGATATCGTCGTTGGAGTAACTCAGACAACGTTTGGGTGGACATGCTGTACCATTTCGCTTCTGCAGGACTGGGCGCAATACGAATTAAAGAGAGGAAAGATTCAAAGAAGGGGGAGCAGCGGGCAGCATTAACTATGACTCTCTTATGGTAGCCAAATGCCTCGTCACTCTGCGAAATTTATTTGAAAACTCGTGGATATCGTCGATGGAGTAACTCAGACAACGTTAAGGTAGACATGTTGCAGCATTTCGCTTCTGCTTGGACATTCCGCAGTACGAATAAAGAGAGGAAAGATTCAAAGGAAGGGGAGCATCTGGCTGCAGTAACTATGACTCTCTTAAGGTAGCCAAATACCTTTTCATCCGTCGAAGTACAATAGCTAACTCGAGATACTCGTAGTGGGAGTAACTGTGACGACGTTAAGGTGGACATACAGTGGCATATCGGTTCTGTAGGACTGGCCATAGCAAGAATGATAAAAGCCCAAAGGTATGGGAGCTGCCGGCAGGAGTAACTATGACTCTCTTAAGGTAGCCAAATGCCTCGTCACTCTGGGAAATTTATTTGAAAACTCGTCGATATCGTCGTTGGAGTAACTCAGACAACGTTAAGGTGGACAAGTTGCAGCATTTCGCTTCTGATTGGACATTCCGCAGTACGAATTAAAGAGAGGAAAGATTCAAAGGAAAGGGAGCATCTGGCTGCAGTAACTTTGACTCTCTTAAGGTAGACAAATGCCTCGTCATCCGGCGAAGTACATTTGCTAACTCGAGAAACTCGTAGTGGGAATAACTGTGACGACGTTAAGGTGGAGATACAGTGGCATATCGGTTCTGTAGGACTGGCCATAGCAAGAATGATAAAGGCCTAAAGAAATGGGAGCAGCCGGCAGGAGTAACTATGACTCTGTGAAGGTAGCCAAATGCCTCGTCACTCTGCGAAATTTATTTGAAAACTCGAGGATATCGTCGTTGGAGTAACTCAGACAACGTTAAGGTGGACATGCTGTTCCATTTCGCTTCTGCAGGACTGGCTGCAATACGAATTAAAGAGAGGAATGATTCAAAGAAGGGGGAGCAGAGGGCAGCAGTAACTATGACTCTCTTAAGGTAGCCAAATACCTCGACACTCTGCGAAATTTATTTGAAAACTCGTGGATATCGTCGTTGTAGTAACTCAGACAACGTTAAGGTGGACTTGCTGTACCATGTCGCTTCTGCGGGACTGGCCGCACTACGAATTAAACAGAGGAATGATTCAAAGACGGGGGAGCAGCGGGCAGCAGTAACTATGACTCTCTTAAGGGAGCCAAATGCCTCGTCACTCCGTTAAATTTATTTGAAAACTCGTGGATATCGTCGTTGGAGTAATTCAGACAACGTTAACGTGGACAAGTTGCAGCATTTCGCTTCTGATTGGACATTCCGCAGTACGAGTGAAAGACAGTGGAGATTCAAAGGAAGGGGAGCATCTGGCTGCAGTAACTATGACTCTCTTAAGGTAGCGAAATGCCTCGTCATCCGGCGAAGTACATTTGCTAACTCTTGAAACTCGTAGTGGGAAAAACTGTGACGACGTTAAGGTTGACATACAGTGGGATGTCCCCTCTGTAGGACAGGCCATAGCAAGAATGATAAAGGCCTAAAGAAATGGGAAAAGCCGGCAGGAGTAACTATGACTCTCTTAAGGTAGATATATGCCTCGTCACTCTGCAAAATTTATTTGAAAACTCGAGGATATCGTCGTTGTAGTAACTCAGACAACGTTAAGGTGGACATGATGTACCATTTCGCTTTTGCGGGACTGGCCGCAATACGAATTAAAGAGAGGAAAAATGCAAAGAAGGGGGAGCAGCGGGCAGCAGTAAATAGGACTCTCATAAGGTAGCCAAATGCCTCGTCACTCTGCGATATTTATTTGAAAACTCGTGGATATCGTCGTTTTAGTAACTCAGACAACGTTAAGGTGGACTCGTTGCAGCAATTCGCTTCTGCTTGGACATTCCGCAGTTCGAATTAAAGATGGTAAAGATTCAAAGGAAGGGGAGCATCTGGATGCAGTAACTATGACTCTCTTTTGGTAGCCAAATGCCTTGTCATCCGTCGAAGTACATTTGCTAACTCGAAAAACTCGTAGTGGGAGTAACTGTGACCACGTAAAGGTTTACATACAGTGGCATATCGGTTCTGTAGGACTGGCCATAGCAAGAATGATAAAGGCCTAAAGAAATGGGAGCAGCCGGCAGGAGTAACTATGACTCTCTTAAGGTAGAAAAATGCCTCGTCGCTCTGCGAAATTTATTTGAAAACTCGAGGATATCGTCGTTGGAGTAACTCAGACAACGTTAAGGTGGACGTGCTGTACCATTTCGCTTTTGGAGGACTGGCCGCAATACGAATTAAAGAAAGAAGAGATTCAATGAAGGGGGAGCAGCGGGCAGCAGTAACTATGACTCTCTTAAGGTAGCCAAATGCTTCGTCACTCTGCGATATTTATTAAAAACTCGTCGATATCGTCTTTAGAGTAACTCAGACAACGTTAAGGTGGACATGTTGCAGCATGTCGCTTCTGCTTGGACATTCCGCAGTACGAATTAAATAGAGGAAAGATTCAAAGGAAGGGGAGCATCTGGCTGCAGTATCTATGACTCTCTTAAGGTAGCCAAATGCCTCGTCATCCGCAGAAATACATTTGCCAACTCGAGAAACTCTTAGTGGGAGTAACTGTGACGACGTTAAGGTGGACATACAGTGGCATATCGGTTCTGTAGGACTGACCATAGCAAGGATGATAAAGGCGTAAAGAATTGGGAGCAGCCGGCAGGAAAAACTATGACTCTCTTAAGGTGGCCAAATGTTTCGTCACTCTGCGAAATTTATTTGAAAACTCGAGGATATCGTCGTTGGAGTAACTCAGAAAACGTTAAGGTGGCCACGCTGTACCATTTCGCTTCTGCAGGACTGGCTGCAATACGAATTGAAGGGAGGAAAGATTTAAAGAAGGGGGAGCAGCGGCCAGCAGTAACTATGACTCTCTTAAGGTAGCCAAATTCTTCGTCACTCTGCGAAATTTATTTGAAAACTCGATAACGTCGTTGGAGTAACTCAGACAACGTTAAGGTGGACAAGTTGCAGCATTTAGCTTCTGATTGGACATTCCGCAGTACGAATTAAAGAGAGGAAAGATTCAAAGGAGGGGGAGCATCAGGCTGCAGTAACTATGACTCTCTTAAGGTAGCCAAATGCCTCGCCATCCGGCGAAGTACATTTGCTAACTCGAGAAACTCGTAGTGGGAATAACTGTGACAACGTTAAGGTGGACATACAGTGGCATATCAGTTCTCTAGGACAGGCCATAGCAAGAATGATAAAGGCCTAAAGAAATGGGAGCAGCCGGCAGGAGTAACTATGACTCTCTTAAGGTAGCCAAATGCCTCGACACTCTGCGAAATTTATTTGAAAACTCGAGGATATCGTCGTTGGAGTAACTCAGACAACGTTTGGGTGGACATGCTGTACCATTTCGCTTCTGCAGGACTGGGCGCAATACGAATTAAAGAGAGGAAAGATTCAAAGAAGGAGGAGCAGCGGGCAGCATTAACTATGACTCTCTTATGGTAGCCATATGCCTCGTCACTCTGCGAAATTTATTTGAAAACTCGTCGATATCGTCGTTGGAGTAACTCAGACAACGTTAAGGTGGACAAGTTGCAGCATTTCGCTTCTGATTGGACATTCCGCAGTACGAATTAAAGAGAGGAAAGATTCAAAGGAAAGGGAGCATCTGGCTGCAGTAACTTTGACTCTCTTACGGTAGACAAATGCCTCGTCATCCGGCGAAGTACATTTGCTAACTCGAGAAACTCGTAGTGGGAATAACTGTGACGACGTTAACGTGGAGATACAGTGGCATATCGGTTCTGTAGGACTGGCCTTAGCAAGAATGATAAAGGCCTAAAGAAATGGGAGCAGCCGGCAGGAGTAACTATGACTCTGTGAAGGTAGCCAAATGCCTCGTCACTCTGCGAAATTTATTTGAAAACTCGAGGATATCGTCGTTGGAGTAACTCAGACAACGTTAAGGTGGACATGCTGTTCCATTTCGCTTCTGCAGGACTGGCTGCAATACGAATTAAAGAGAGGAATGATTCAAAGAAGGGGGAGCAGAGGGCAGCAGTAACTATGACTCTCTTAAGGTAGCCAAATACCTCGACACTCTGCGAAATTTATTTGAAAACTCGTGGATATCGTCGTTGTAGTAACTCAGACAACGTTAAGGTGGACTTGCTGTACCATGTCGCTTCTGCGGGACTGGCCGCACTACGAATTAAACAGAGGAATGATTCATAGACGGGGGAGCAGCGGGCAGCAGTAACTATGACTCTCTTAAGGGAGCCAAATGCCTCGTCACTCTGTGAAATTTATTTGAAAACTCGTGGATATCGTCGTTGGAGTAATTCAGACAACGTTAACGTGGACAAGTTGCAGCATTTCGCTTCTGATTGGACATTCCGCAGTACGAGTGAAAGACAGTAGAGATTCAAAGGAAGGGGAGCATCTGGCTGCAGTAACTATGACTCTCTTAAGGTAGCGAAATGCCTCGTCATCCGGCGAAGTACATTTGCTAACTCTTGAAACTCGTAGTGGGAAAAACTGTGACGACGTTAAGGTTGACATACAGTGGGATGTCCCCTCTGTAGGACAGGCCATAGCAAGAATGATAAAGGCCTAAAGAAATGGGAGCAGCCGGCAGGAGTAACTATGACTCTCTTAAGGTAGAAAAATGCCTCGTCGCTCTGCGAAATTTATTTGAAAACTCGAGGATATCGTCGTTGGAGTAACTCAGACAACGTTAAGGTGGACGTGCTGTACCATTTCGTTTTTGGAGGACTGGCCGCAATACGAATTAAAGAAAGAAGAGATTCAATGAAGGGGGAGCAGCGGGCAGCAGTAACTATGACTCTCTTAAGGTAGCCAAATGCTTCGTCACTCTGCGATATTTATTAAAAACTCGAGGATATCGTCTTTAGAGTAACTCAGACAACGTTAAGGTGGACATGTTGCAGCATGTCGCTTCTGCTTGGACATTCCGCAGTACGAATTAAAGAGAGGAAAGATTCAAAGGAAGGGGAGCATCTGGCTGCAGTATCTATGACTCTCTTAAGGTAGCCAAATGCCTCGTCATCCGGAGAAATACATTTGCCAACTCGAGAAACTCTTAGTGGGAGTAACTGTGACGACGTTAAGGTGGACATACAGTGCATATCGGTTCTGTAGGACTGACCATAGCAAGGATGATAAAGGCGTAAAGAATTGGGAGCGGCCGGCAGGAAAAACTATGACTCTCTTAAGGTGGCCAAATGTTTCGTCACTCTGCGAAATTTATTTGAAAACTCGAGGATATCGTCGTTGGAGTAACTCAGAAAACGTTAAGGTGGCCACGCTGTACCATTTCGCTTCTGCAGGACTGGCTGCAATACGAATTGAAGGGAGGAAAGATTTAAAGAAGGGGGAGCAGCGGGCAGCAGTAACTATGACTCTCTTAAGGTAGCCAAATTCTTCGTCACTCTGCGAAATTTATTTGAAAACTCGATAACGTCGTTGGAGTAACTCAGACAACGTTAAGGTGGACAAGTTGCAGCATTTCGCTTCTGATTGGACATTCCGCAGTACGAATTAAAGAGAGGAAAGATTCGAAGGAGGGGGAGCATCGGGCTGCAGTAACTATGACTCTCTTAAGGTAGCCAAATGCCTCGCCATCCGGCGAAGTACATTTGCTAACTCGAGAAACTCGTAGTGGGAATAACTGTGACAACGTTAAGGTGGACATACAGTGGCATATCAGTTCTCTAGGACAGGCCATAGCAAGAATGATAAAGGCCTAAAGAAATGGGATCAGCCGGCAGGAGTAACTATGACTCTCTTAAGGTAGCCAAATGCCTCGACACTCTGCGAAATTTATTTGAAAACTCGAGGATATCGTCGTTGGAGTAACTCAGACAACGTTTGGGTGGACATGCTGTACCATTTCGCTTCTGCAGGACTGGGCGCAATACGAATTAAAGAGAGGAAAGATTCAAAGAAGGGGGAGCAGCGGGCAGCATTAACTATGACTCTCTTATGGTATCCAAATGCCTCGTCACTCTGCGAAATTTATTTGAAAACTCGTGGATATCGTCGATGGAGTAACTCAGACAACGTTAAAGTAGACATGTTGCAGCATTTCGCTTCTGCTTGGACATTCCGCAGTACGAATTAAAGAGAGGAAAGATTCAAAGGAAGGGGAGCATCTGGCTGCAGTAACTATGACTCTCTTAAGGTAGCCAAATACCTTGTCATCCGTCGAAGTACAATAGCTAACTCGAGATACTCGTAGTGGGAGTAACTGTGACGACGTTAAGGTGGACATACAGTGGCATATCGGTTCTGTAGGACTGGCCATAGCAAGAATGATAAAAGCCCAAAGGTATGGGAGCTGCCGGCAGGAGTAACTATGACCCTCTTAAGGTAGCCAAATGCCTCGTCACTCTGGGAAATTTATTTGAAAACTCGTCGATATCGTCGTTGGAGTAACTCAGACAACGTTAAGGTGGACAAGTTGCAGCATTTCGCTTCTGATTGGACATTCCGCAGTACGAATTAAAGAGAGGAAAGATTCAAAGGAAAGGGAGCATCTGGCTGCAGTAACTTTGACTCTCTTAAGGTAGACAAATGCCTCGTCATCCGGCGAAGTACATTTGCTAACTCGAGAAACTCGTAGTGGGAATAACTGTGACGACGTTAACGTGGAGATACAGTGGCATATCGGTTCTGTAGGACTGGCCATAGCAAGAATGATAAAGGCCTAAAGAAATGGGAGCAGCCGGCAGGAGTAACTATGACTCTGTGAACGTAGCCAAATGCCTCGTCACTCTGCGAAATTTATTTGAAAACTCGAGGATATCGTCGTTGGAGTAACTCAGACAACGTTAAGGTGGACATGCTGTTCCATTTCGCTTCTGCAGGACTGGCTGCAATACGAATTAAGGAGAGGAATGATTCAAAGAAGGGGGAGCAGAGGGCAGCAGTAACTATGACTCTCTTAAGGTAGCCAAATACCTCGACACTCTGCGAAATTTATTTGAAAACTCGTGGATATCGTCGTTGTAGTAACTCAGACAACGTTAAGGTGGACTTGCTGTACCATGTCGCTTCTGCGGGACTGGCCGCACTACGAATTAAACAGAGGAATGATTCAAAGACGGGGGAGCAGCGGGCAGCAGTAACTATGACTCTCTTAAGGGAGCCAAATGCCTCGTCACTCTGTGAAATTTATTTGAAAACTCGTGGATATCGTCGTTGGAGTAATTCAGACAACGTTAACGTGGACAAGTTGCAGCATTTCGCTTCTGATTGGACATTCCGCAGTACGAGTGAAAGACAGTAGAGATTCAAAGGAAGGGGAGCATCTGGCTGCAGTAACTATGACTCTCTTAAGGTAGCGAAATGCCTCGTCATCCGGCGAAGTACATTTGCTAACTCTTGAAACTCGTAGTGGGAAAAACTGTGACGACGTTAAGGTTGACATACAGTGGGATGTCCCCTCTGTAGGATAGGCCATAGCAAGAATGATAAAGGCCTAAAGAAATGGGAAAAGCCGGCAGGAGTAACTATGACTCTCTTAAGGTAGATATATGCCTCGTCACTCTGCAAAATTTATTTGAAAACTCGAGGATATCGTCGTTGTAGTAACTCAGACAACGTTAAGGTGGACATGATGTACCATTTCGCTTTTGCGGGACTGGCCGCAATACGAATTAAAGAGAGGAAAGATGCAAAGAAGGGGGAGCAGCGGGCAGCAGTAAATAGGACTCTCATAAGGTAGCCAAATGCCTCGTCACTCTGCGATATTTATTTGAAAACTCGTGGATATCGTCGTTTTTGTAACTCAGACAACGTTAAGGTGGACTCGTTGCAGCAATTCGCTTCTGCTTGGACATTCCGCAGTTCGAATTAAAGATGGTAAAGATTCAAAGGAAGGGGAGCATCTGGATGCAGTAACTATGACTCTCTTTTGGTAGCCAAATGCCTTGTCATCCGTCGAAGTAAATTTGCTAACTCGAAAAACTCGTAGTGGAAGTAACTGTGACCACGTTAAGGTTTACATACAGTGGCATATCGGTTCTGTAGGACTGGCCATAGCAAGAATGATAAAGGCCTAAAGAAATGGGAGCAGCCGGCAGGAGTAACTATGACTCTCTTAAGGTAGAAAAATGCCTCGTCGCTCTGCGAAATTTATTTGAAAACTCGAGGATATCGTCGTTGGAGTAACTCAGACAACGTTAAGGTGGACGTGCTGTACCATTTCGCTTTTGGAGGACTGGCCGCAATACGAATTAAAGAAAGAAGAGATTCAATGAAGGGGGAGCAGCGGGCAGCAGTAACTATGACTCTCTTAAGGTAGCCAAATGCTTCGTCACTCTGCGATATTTATTAAAAACTCGAGGATATCGTCTTTAGAGTAACTCAGACAACGTTAAGGTGGACATGTTGCAGCATGTCGCTTCTGCTTGGACATTCCGCAGTACGAATTAAAGAGAGGAAAGATTCAAAGGAAGGGGAGCATCTGGCTGCAGTATCTATGACTCTCTTAAGGTAGCCAAATGCCTCGTCATCCGGAGAAATACATATGCCAACTCGAGAAACTCTTAGTGGGAGTAACTGTGACGACGTTAAGGTGGACATACAGTGGCATGTCGGTTCTGTAGGACTGACCATAGCAAGGATGATAAAGGCGTAAAGAATTGGGAGCAGCCGGCAGGAAAAACTATGACTCTCTTAAGGTGGCCAAATGTTCCGTCACTCTGCGAAATTTATTTGAAAACTCGAGGATATCGTCGTTGGAGTAACTCAGAAAACGTTAAGGTGGCCACGCTGTACCATTTCGCTTCTGCAGGACCTTCTGCAATACGAATTGAAGGGAGGAAAGATTTAAAGAAGGGGGAGCAGCGGGCAGCAGTAACTATGACTCTCTTAAGGTAGCCAAATTCTTCGTCACTCTGCGAAATTTATTTGAAAACTCGATAACGTCGTTGGAGTAACTCAGACAACGTTAAGGTGGACAAGTTGCAGCATTTCGCTTCTGATTGGACATTCCGCAGTACGAATTAAAGAGAGGAAAGATTCAAAGGAGGGGGAGCATCAGGCTGCAGTAACTATGACTCTCTTAAGGTAGCCAAATGCCTCGCCATCCGGCGAAGTACATTTGCTAACTCGAGAAACTCGTAGTGGGAATAACTGTGACAACGTTAAGGTGGACATACAGTGGCATATCAGTTCTTTAGGACAGGCCATAGCAAGAATGATAAAGGCCTAAAGAAATGGGAGCAGCCGGCAGGAGTAACTATGACTCTCTTAAGGTAGCCAAATGCCTCGACACTCTGCGAAATTTATTTGAAAACTCGAGGATATCGTCGTTGGAGTAACTCAGACAACGTTTGGGTGGTCATGCTGTACCGTTTCGCTTCTGCAGGACTGGGCGCAATACGAATTAAAGAGAGGAAAGATTCAAAGAAGGGGGAGCAGCGGGCAGCATTAACTATGACTCTCTTATGGTAGCCAAATGCCTCGTCACTCTGCGAAATTTATTTGAAAACTCGTCGATATCGTCGTTGGAGTAACTCAGACAACGTTAAGGTGGACAAGTTGCAGCATTTCGCTTCTGATTGGACATTCCGCAGTACGAATTAAAGAGAGGAAAGATTCAAAGGAAAGGGAGCATCTGGCTGCAGTAACTTTGACTCTCTTAAGGTAGACAAATGCCTCGTCATCCGGCGAAGTACATTTGCTAACTCGAGAAACTCGTAGTGGGAATAACTGTGACGACGTTAACGTGGAGATACAGTGGCATATCGGTTCTGTAGGACTGGCCATAGCAAGAATGATAAAGGCCTAAAGAAATGGGAGCAGCCGGCAGGAGTAACTATGACTCTGTGAAGGTAGCCAAATGCCTCGTCACTCTGCGAAATTTATTTGAAAACTCGACGATATCGTCGTTGGAGTAACTCAGACAACGTTAAGGTGGACATGCTGTTCCATTTCGCTTCTGCAGGACTGGCTGCAATACGAATTAAAGAGTGGAATGATTCAAAGAAGGGGGAGCAGAGGGCAGCAGTAACTATGACTCTCTTAAGGTAGCCAAATACCTCGACACTCTGCGAAATTGATTTGAAAACTCGTGGATATCGTCGTTGTAGTAACTCAGACAACGTTAAGGTGGACTTGCTGTACCATGTCGCTTCTGCGGGACTGGCCGCACTACGAATTAAACAGAGGAATGATTCAAAGACGGGGGAGCAGCGGGCAGCAGTAACTATGACTCTCTTAAGGGAGCCAAATGCCTCGTCACTCTGTGAAATTTATTTGAAACCTCGTGGATATCGTCGTTGGAGTAATTCAGACAACGTTAACGTGGACAAGTTGCAGCATTTCGCTTCTGATTGGACATTCCGCAGTACGAGTGAAAGACAGTAGAGATTCAAAGGAAGGGGAGCATCTGGCTGCAGTAACTATGACTCTCTTAAGGTAGCGAAATGCCTCGTCATCCGGCGAAGTACATTTGCTAACTCTTGAAACTCGTAGTAGGAAAAACTGTGACGACGTTAAGGTTGACATACAGTGGGATGTCGGCTCTGTAGGACAGGCCATAGCAAGAATGATAAAGGCCTAAAGAAATGGGAAAAGCCGGCAGGAGTAACTATGACTCTCTTAAGGTAGATATATGCCTCGTCACTCTGCAAAATTTATTTGAAAACTCGAGGATATCGTCGTTGTAGTAACTCAGACAAAGTTAAGGTGGACATGCTGTACAATTTCGCTTTTGCGGGACTGGCCGCAATACGAATTAAAGAGAGGAAAGATGCAAAGAAGTGGGAGCAGCGGGCAGCAGTAAATAGGACTCTCATAAGGTAGCCAAATGCCTCGTCACTCTGCGATATTTATTTGAAAACTCGTGGATATCGTCGTTTTAGTAACTCAGACAACGATAAAGTGGACTCGTTGCAGCAATTCGCTTCTGCTTGGACATTCCGCAGTACGAATTAAAGATGGGAAAGATTCAAAGGAAGGGGAGCATCTGGCTGCAGTAACTATGACTCTCTTTTGGTAGCCAAATGCCTTGTCATCCGTCGAAGTACATTTGCTAACTCGAAAAACTCGTAGTGGGAGTAACTGTGTCCACGTTAAGGTTTACATACAGTGGCATATCGGTTCTGTAGGACTGGCCATAGCAAGAATGATAAAGGCCTAAAGAAATGGGAGCAGCCGGCAGGAGTAACTATGACTCTCTTAAGGTAGAAAAATGCCTCGTCACTCTGCGAAATTTATTTGAAAACTCGAGGATATCGTCGTTGGAGTAACTCAGACAACGTTAAGGTGGACGTGCTGTACCATTTCGCTTTTGGAGGACTGGCCGCAATACGAATTAAAGAAAGGAGAGATTCAAAGAAGGGCGAGCAGCGGGCAGCAGTAACTATGACTCTCTTCAGGTAGCCAAATGCTTCGTCACTCTGCGATATTTATTGAAAACTCGAGGATATCGTCTTTAGAGTAACTCAGACAACGTTAAGGTGGACAAGTTGCAGCATTTCGCTTCTGATTGGACATTCCGCAGTACGAATTAAAGAGAGGAAAGATTCAAAGGAAAGGGAGCATCTGGCTGCAGTAACTTTGACTCTCTTAAGGTAGACAAATGCCTCGTCATCCGGCGAAGTACATTTGCTAACTCGAGAAACTCGTAGTGGGAATAACTGTGACGACGTTAACGTGGAGATACAGTGGCATATCGGTTCTGTAGGACTGGCCATAGCAAGAATGATAAAGGCCTAAAGAAATGGGAGCAGCCGGCAGGAGTAACTATGACTCTGTGAAGGTAGCCAAATGCCTCGTCACTCTGCGAAATTTATTTGAAAACTCGACGATATCGTCGTTGGAGTAACTCAGACAACGTTAAGGTGGACATGCTGTTCCATTTCGCTTCTGCAGGACTGGCTGCAATACGAATTAAAGAGTGGAATGATTCAAAGAAGGGGGAGCAGAGGGCAGCAGTAACTATGACTCTCTTAAGGTAGCCAAATACCTCGACACTCTGCGAAATTGATTTGAAAACTCGTGGATATCGTCGTTGTAGTAACTCAGACAACGTTAAGGTGGACTTGCTGTACCATGTCGCTTCTGCGGGACTGGCCGCACTACGAATTAAACAGAGGAATGATTCAAAGACGGGGGAGCAGCGGGCAGCAGTAACTATGACTCTCTTAAGGGAGCCAAATGCCTCGTCACTCTGTGAAATTTATTTGAAACCTCGTGGATATCGTCGTTGGAGTAATTCAGACAACGTTAACGTGGACAAGTTGCAGCATTTCGCTTCTGATTGGACATTCCGCAGTACGAGTGAAAGACAGTAGAGATTCAAAGGAAGGGGAGCATCTGGCTGCAGTAACTATGACTCTCTTAAGGTAGCGAAATGCCTCGTCATCCGGCGAAGTACATTTGCTAACTCTTGAAACTCGTAGTAGGAAAAACTGTGACGACGTTAAGGTTGACATACAGTGGGATGTCGGCTCTGTAGGACAGGCCATAGCAAGAATGATAAAGGCCTAAAGAAATGGGAAAAGCCGGCAGGAGTAACTATGACTCTCTTAAGGTAGATATATGCCTCGTCACTCTGCAAAATTTATTTGAAAACTCGAGGATATCGTCGTTGTAGTAACTCAGACAAAGTTAAGGTGGACATGCTGTACAATTTCGCTTTTGCGGGACTGGCCGCAATACGAATTAAAGAGAGGAAAGATGCAAAGAAGTGGGAGCAGCGGGCAGCAGTAAATAGGACTCTCATAAGGTAGCCAAATGCCTCGTCACTCTGCGATATTTATTTGAAAACTCGTGGATATCGTCGTTTTAGTAACTCAGACAACGATAAAGTGGACTCGTTGCAGCAATTCGCTTCTGCTTGGACATTCCGCAGTACGAATTAAAGATGGGAAAGATTCAAAGGAAGGGGAGCATCTGGCTGCAGTAACTATGACTCTCTTTTGGTAGCCAAATGCCTTGTCATCCGTCGAAGTACATTTGCTAACTCGAAAAACTCGTAGTGGGAGTAACTGTGTCCACGTTAAGGTTTACATACAGTGGCATATCGGTTCTGTAGGACTGGCCATAGCAAGAATGATAAAGGCCTAAAGAAATGGGAGCAGCCGGCAGGAGTAACTATGACTCTCTTAAGGTAGAAAAATGCCTCGTCACTCTGCGAAATTTATTTGAAAACTCGAGGATATCGTCGTTGGAGTAACTCAGACAACGTTAAGGTGGACGTGCTGTACCATTTCGCTTTTGGAGGACTGGCCGCAATACGAATTAAAGAAAGGAGAGATTCAAAGAAGGGCGAGCAGCGGGCAGCAGTAACTATGACTCTCTTCAGGTAGCCAAATGCTTCGTCACTCTGCGATATTTATTGAAAACTCGAGGATATCGTCTTTAGAGTAACTCAGACAACGTTAAGGTGGACATGTTGCAGCATGTCGCTTCTGCTTGGACATTCCGCAGTACGAAATAAAGGGAGGAAAGATTCAAAGGAAGGGGAGCATCTGGCTGCAGTATCTATGACTCTCTTAAGGTAGCCAAATGCCTCGTCATCCGGAGAAATACATTTGCCAACTCGAGAAACTCTTAGTGGGAGTAACTGTGACGACGTTAAGGTGGACATACAGTGGCATATCGGTTCTGTAGGACTGACCATAGCAAGGATGATAAAGGCGTAAAGAATTGGGAGCAGCCGGCAGGAGTAACTATGACTCTCTTAAGGTGGCCCAATGTTTCGTCACTCTGCGAAATTTATTTGAAAACTCGAGGATATCGTCGTTGGAGTAACTCAGAAAACGTTAAGGTGGCCACGCTGTACCATTTCGCTTCTGCAGGACTGGCTGCAATACGAATTGAAGGGAGGAAAGATTTAAAGAAGGGGGAGCAGCGGGCAGCAGTAACTATGACTCTCTTAAGGTAGCCAAATGCCTCGACACTCTGCGAAATTTATTTGAAAACTCGTGGATATCGTCGTTGTAGTAACTCAGACAACGTTAAGGTGGACATGCTGTACCATGTCGCTTCTGCGGGACTGGCCGCACTACGAATTAAACAGAGGAATGATTCAAAGACGGGGGAGCAGCGGGCAGCAGTAACTATGACTCTCTTAAGGGAGCCAAATGCCTCGTCACTCTGTGAAATTTATTTGAAAACTCGTGGATATCGTCGTTGGAGTAATTCAGACAACGTTAACGTGGACACGTTGCAGCATTTCGCTTCTGATTGGACATTCCGCAGTACGAGTGAAAGACAGTAGAGATTCAAAGGAAGGGGAGCATCTGGCTGCAGTAACTATGACTCTCTTAAGGTAGCGAAATGCCTCGTCATCCGGCGAAGTACATTTGCTAACTCTTGAAACTCGTAGTGGGAAAAACTGTGACGACGTTAAGGTTGACATACAGTGGGATATCGGCTCTGTAGGACAGGCCATAGCAAGAATGATAAAGGCCTAAAGAAATGGGAAAAGCCGGCAGGAGTAACTATGACTCTCTTAAGGTAGATATATGCCTCGTCACTCTGCGAAATTTATTTGAAAACTGGAGGATATCGTCGTTGTAGTAACTCAGACAACGTTAAGGTGGACATGCTGTAACATTTCGCTTTTGCGGGACTGGCCGCAATACGAATTAAAGAGAGGAAAGATGCAAAGAAGGGGGAGCAGCGGGCAGCAGTAAATAGGACTCTCATAAGGTAGCCAAATGCCTCGTCACTCTGCGAAATTTATTTGAAAACTCGTGGATATCGTCGTTTTAGTAATTCAGACAACGTTAAGGTGGACTCGTTGCAGCATTTCGCTTCTGCTTGGACATTCCGCAGTATGAATTAAAGATGGGAAACATTCAAAGGAAGGGGAGCATCTGGCTGCAGTAACTATGACTCTCTTTTGGTAGCCAAATGCCTTGTCATCCGTCGAAGTACATTTGCTAACTCGAAAAACTCGTAGTGGGAGTAACTGTGACCACGTTAAGGTTTACATACAGTGGCATATCGGTTCTGTAGGACTGGCCATAGCAAGAATGTTAAAGGCCTAAAGAAATGGGAGCAGCCGGCAGGAGTAACTATGACTCTGTGAAGGTAGCCAAATGCCTCGTCACTCTGCGAAATTTATTTGAAAACTCGTGGATATCGTCGTTGGAGTAACTCAGACAACGTTAAGGTGGACAAGTTGCAGCATTTCGCTTCTGATTGGACATTCCGCAGTACGAGTGAAAGAGAGTAGAGATTCAAAGGAAGGGGAGCATCTGGCTGCAGTAACTGTGACTGGGAGTGCCATCAGCCCGCTGGCTTGGGCCTCTCCTGCGGCGGAATCGGCTCGCAAAGATGCGGGCATTGGTTGTCCTGTCTGACGGGACAGCAGATGACGTTCTGGGGCGTGAGATTTGGAGGCTTGAGCAGCAACTACGGGGTAACAACACGGTTATACGAACTACCAACCAAATGGGCCGGATGTGGGCTGAACGGCTGCATCTGTCGGTGGACGGCGCCGCCCTTAAGAAGTCTGCCCGAACACCATGGCAGCATAGCTGGGTCGATAACCCACGACTAGCTATTACAGGCCGCGACTTCATCTCCTGCATCCGTACTAGGATCAATGCCCTTCCAACGCGGGCTCGGTTGCAGCGAGGTCGTGCTGGTGACACTAACTGCCGGGCTGGCTGCATCGCTAAAGAAACTGCAAATCACGTTGTCCAGCACTGCTTCAGGAGTCACGACGCTAGAGTGAAGCGACACGACGCCCTTGCATCCTATATCGCGCAGGGACTTCGTCGCAGGGGCTTCGACGTTCACCTGGAGCCCCACCTCAGGACATCCGAGGGACTGAAGAAGCCGGACATCGTGGCAGTTCGTGGCGATGCAGCCCATATCATCGATGCCCAGGTAGTTGGGGTTAACCTTGACGTCGACGAGTGTCACCAGCAGAAGATCGCGGTCTACAATAGGGAAGCCGTCCACCAGGCAATCAGCGGCCAGATCACAGCATTCAAGAGCATTACCACCTCTTCAGCTACCAACTCATGGAGGGGGGTGTGGTCACCCACATCTGCACGGGATCTGCGGCAGCTTGGGATCAAGAACTACCACCTCGCGATGATGTCTACACGGGTACTCCTCGGGACTGTGATGGCGGCACGGCGGTTTGACACAATGACTGCTGTAAGGAGCACGATGCCCCGGACTGGTGTCGGGTGATGACTCAAGTATATGTGTCTACGCTGCTGCCTGGCGTCTATACACAGGCATAACACCGTCTTTGTTCACGTTCTTTTTCCTGTCCATCAAGTGTTTGTATTGTATATGTCTTTGGAAAAACCCACTCTGTGGGTAACCAATTCTTTATGTATGTTCACTTGACGTGAATAAAGACGGCTTAAATAGCGAAATGCCTCCTCATCCGCCGAAGTACATTTGCTAACTCGAGAAACTCGTAGTGGGAAAAACTGTGACGACGTTAAGGTTGACATACAGTGGCATATCGGCTCTGTAGGACTGGCCATAGCAAGAATGATAAAGGCCTAAACAAATGGGAAAAGCCGGCAGGAGTAACTATGACTCTCTTAAGATAGATACATGCCTCGTCACTCTGCGAAATTTATTTGAAATCCTCGAGGATATCGTCGTTGGAGTAACTCAGACAACGTTAAGGTGGACATGCTGTACCATTTCGATTCTGGAGGACTGGCCGCAATACGAATTACAGAAAGGAAAGATTCAAAGAAGGGGGAGCAGCGGGCAGCAGTAACTATGACTCTCTTAAGGTAGCCTAATGCCCCGTCACTCTGCGAAATGTATTTGAAAACTCGTGGATATCGTCGATGGAGTAACTCAGACAACGATAAGGTGGACATGCTGTACAATTTCGCTGCTGCAGGACTGGCCGCAATACGAATTAAAGAGAGGAAAGATTCAAAGAATGGAGAGCAGCGGGCAGCAGTAACTATGACTCTCTTAAGGTAGCCAAATGCTTCGTCACTCTGCAAAATTTATTTGAAATCTCGAGGATATCGTCGTTGGAGTAACTCAGACAACGTTAAGGTGGACATGCTGTAGAATTTCGCTTCTGCAGGACTGGCCGCAATACGAAATAAAGAGAGGAAAGATTCAAAGAAGGGGGAGCAGCGGGCAGCAGTAACTATGACTCTCTTAAGGTAGCCAAATGCCCCGTCACTCTGCGAAATGTATTTGAAAACTCGTGGATATCGTCGATGGAGTAACTCAGACAATGTTAAGGTGAACATGTTACAGCATTTCGCTTCTGCTAGGACATTCCGCAGTACGAATTAAAGAGATTAAAGATTCAAATGAAAGGGAGCATCTGGCTGCAGTAACTGTGACTCTCTTAAGGTAGACAAATGCTTCGTCATCCGGCGAAGTACATTTGCTAACTCGAGAAACTCGTAGTGGGAATAACTGTGACGACGTTAAGGTGGACATACAGTGGCATATCGGTTCAGTAGGACTGGCCATAGCAAGAATGATAAAGGCATAAAGAAATGGGAGCAGCCGGCAGGAGTAACTATGACTCTGTGAAGGTAGCCAAATGCCTCGTCACTGTGCGAAATTTATTTGAAAACTCGAGGATAACGTCGTTGGAGTAACTCAGACAACGTTAAGGTGGACATGCTGTTCCATTTCGCTTCTGCAGGACTGGCTGCAATACGAATTAAAGAGAGGAATGATTCAAAGAAGGGGGAGCAGCCGGCAGGATTAACTATGACTCTCTTAAGGTAGAATAATGCCTCGTCACTCTGCGAAATTTATTTGGAAACTCGAGGATATCGTCGTTGGAGTAACTCAGACAACGTTAAGGTGGACGTGCTGTACCATTTTGCTTCTGGAGGACTGGCCGCAATACGAATTACAGAAAGGAAAGATTCAAAGAAGGGGGAGCAGCGGGCAGCAGTAACTATGACTCTCTTAAGGTAGCCAAATGCCTCGTCACTCTGCAAAATTTATTTGAAAACTCGTCGATATCGTCGTTGGAGTAACTCAGACAACGTTAAGGTGGACAAGTTGCAGCATTTCGCTTCTGATTGGACGTTCCGCAGTACGAATTAAAGAGAGGAAAGATTCAAATGAAAGGGAGCATCTAGCTGCAGTAACTGTGACTCTCTTAAGGTAGACAAATGCTTCGTCATCCGGCGAAGTACATTTGCTAACTCGAGAAATTCGTAGTGGGAATAACTTCGACGACGTTAAGGTGGACATACAGTGGCATATCGGTTCAGTAGGACTGGCCATAGCAAGAATGATAAAGGCCTAAAGAAATGGGAGCAGCCGGCAGGAGTAACTATGACTCTCTGAAGGTAGCCAAATGCCTCGTCACTCTGCGAAATTTATTTGAAAACTCGAGGATATCGTCGTTGGAGTAACTCAGACAACGTTAACGTGGACATGCTGTTCCATTTCGCTTCTGCAGGACTGGCTGCAATACGAATTAAAGAGAGGAATGATTCAAAGAAGGGGGAGCGGCCGGCAGGAGTAACTATGACTCTCTTAAGGTAGAAAAATGCCTCGTCACTCTGCGAAATTTATTTGAAAACTCGTGGATATCGTCGTTGGAGTAACTCAGACAACGTTAAGGTGGACAAGTTGCAGCATTTCGCTTCTGATTGGACATTCCGCAGTACGAGTGAAAGAGAGTAGAGATTCAAAGGAAGGGGAGCATCTGGCTGCAGTAACTATGACTGGGAGTGCCATCAACCCGCTGGCTTGGGCCTCTCCTGCAGCGGAATCGGCTCGCAAAGATGCGGGCATTGGGTGTCCTGTCTGACGGGACAGCAGATGACGTTCTGGGGCGTGAGATTGGGAGGCTTGAGCAGCAACTACGGGGTAACAACACGGTTATACGAACTACCAAACAAATGGGCCGGATGTGGGCTGAACGGCTGCATCTGTCGGTGGACGGCGCCGCCCTTAAGAAGTCTGCCCGAACACCATGGCAGCATAGCTGGGTCGATAACCCACGACTAGCTATTACAGGCCGCGACTTCATCTCCTGCATCCGTACTAGGATCAATGCCCTTCCAACGCGGGCTCGGTTGCAGCGAGGTCGTGCTGGTGACACTAACTGCCGGGCTGGCTGCATCGCTAAAGAAACTGCAAATCACGTTGTCCAGCACTGCTTCAGGAGTCACGACGCTAGAGTGAAGCGACACGACGCCCTTGCATCCTATATCGCGCAGGGACTTCGTCACAGGGGCTTCGACGTTCACCTGGAGCCCCACCTCAGGACATCCGAGGGACTGAAGAAGCCGGACATCGTGGCAGTTCGTGGCGATGCAGCCCATATCATCGATGCCCAGGTAGTTGGGGTTAACCTTGACGTCGACGAGTGTCACCAGCAGAAGATCGCGGTCTACAATAGGGAAGCCGTCCACCAGGCAATCAGCGGCCAGATCACAGCATTCAAGAGCATTACCACCTCTTCAGCTACCATCTCATGGAGGGGGGTGTGGTCACCCACATCTGCACGGGATCTGCGGCAGCTTGGGATCAAGAACTACCACTTCGCGATGATGTCTACACGGGTACTCCTCGGGACTGTGATGGCGGCACGGCGGTTTGACACAATGACTGCTGTAAGGAGCACGATGCCCCGGACTGGTGTCGGGTGATGACTCAAGTATATGTGTCTACGCTGCTGCCTGGCGTCTATACACAGGCATAACACCTTCTTTGTTCACGTTCTTTTTCCTGTCCATCAAGTGTTTGTATTGTATATGTCTTTGGAAAAACCCACTCTGTGGGTAACCAATTCTTTATGTATGTTCACTTGACGTGAATAAAGACGGCTTAAATAGCGAAATGCCTCCTCATGGCAAGAATGATAAAGACCTTAAGAAATGGGAGCAGCTGGCAGGAGTAACTATGACTCTCTTAACGTAGCCAAAGGCCTCGTCACACTTTGAAATATATTTGAAAACTCGTCGATATCGTCGTTGGAGTAACTCAGACAACGTTAAGGTGGACAAGTTGCAGCATTTCGCTTCCGATTGGACATTCCGCAGTACAAATTAAAGAGAGGAAAGATTCAAAGGAAAGGGAGCATCCGGCTGCAGTAACTATGACTCTCTTAAGGTAGCCAAATGCCTCGTCATCCGGCGAAGTACATTTGCTAACTCGAGAAACTCGTAGTGGGAATAACTGTGACGACGTTAAGGTGGACATACAGTGGCATATCGGTTCAGTTGGACTGGCCATAGCAAAAATGATAAAGGCCTAAAGAAATGGGAGCAGCCGGCAGGAGTAACAATGACTCTCTTAAGGTAGAAAAATGCCTCGTCACTCTGCGAAATTTATTTGAAAACTCGAGGATATCGTCGTTGGAGTAACTCAGACAACGTTAAGGTGGACGTGCTGTACCATTTCGCTTCTGGAGGACTGGCCGCAATACGAATTACAGAAAGGAAAGATTCAAAGAAGGGGGAGCAGCGGGCAGCAGTAACTATGACTGTCTTAAGGTAGCCAAATGCCTCGTCACTCTGCGAAATTTATTTGAATACTCGTCGATATCGTCATTGGAGTAACTCTGACAACGTTAAATTGGACAAGTTGCAGCATTTCGCTTCTGATTGGACATTCCGCAGTACGAATTAAAGAGAGGAAAGATTCAAATGAAAGGGAGCATCTAGCTGCAGTAACTGTGACTCTCTTAAGGTAGACAAATGCTTCATCATTCGGCGAAGTACATTTGCTAACTCGAGAAACTCGTAGTGGGAATAACTGCGACGACGTTAAGGTGGACATACAGTGGCATATCGGTTCAGTAGGACTGGCCATAGCAAGAATGATAAAGGCCTAAAGAAATGGGAGCAGCCGGCAGGAGTAACTATGACTCTGTGAAGGTAGCCAAATGCCTCGGCACTCTGCGAAATTTATTTGAAAACTCGAGGATATCGTCGTTGGAGTAACTCAGACAACGTTAAGGTGGACATGCTGTTCCATTTCGCTTCTGCAGGACTGGCTGCAATACGAATTAAAGAGAGGAATGATTCAAAGAAGGGGGAGCGGCCGGCAGGAGTAACTATGACTCTCTTAAGGTAGAAAAATGCCTCGTCACTCTGCGAAATTTATTTGAAAACTCGAGGATATCGTCGTTGGAGTAACTCAGACAACGTTAAGGTGGACATGCTGTACCATTTCGCTTCTGCGGGACTGGCCGCACTACGAATTAAACAGAGGAATGATTCAAAGAAGGGGGAGCAGCGGGCTGCAGTAACTATGACTCTCTTAAGGTAGGCAAATGCCACGTCACTCTGCGAAATTTATTTGAAAACTCGTGAATATCGTCGTTGGAGTAACTCAGACAACGTTAAGGTGGACAAGTTGCAGCATTTCGCTTCTGATTGGACATTCCGCAGTACGAGTGAAAGAGAGTAGAGATTCAATGGAAGGGGAGCATCTGGCTGCAGTAACTATGACTCTCTTAAGGTAGCCAAATGCCTCGTCATCCGCGCGAAGTACATTTGCTAACTAGAGAAACTCGTAGTGGGAGTAACTGTGACGACGATAAGGTGGACATACAGTGGCATATCGGTTCAGTAGGACTGGCCATAGCAAGAATGATAAAGACCTTAAGAAATGGGAGCAGCTGGCAGGAGTAACTATGACTCTCTTAACGTAGCCAAATGCCTCGTCACACTTTGAAATATATTTGAAAACTCGTCGATATCGTCGTTGGAGTAACTCAGACAACGTTAAGGTGGACAAGTTGCAGCATTTCGCTTCTGATTGGACATTCCGCAGTACAAATTAAAGAGAGGAAAGATTCAAAGGAAAGGGAGCATCCGGCTGCAGTAACTATGACTCTCTTAAGGTAGCCAAATGCCTTGTCATCCGTCGAAGTACATTTGCTAACTCGAGAAACTCGTAGTGGGAGTAACTGTGACGACGTTAAGGTTTACATACAGTGGCATATCGGTTCTGTGGGACTGGCCATAGCAAAAATGATAAAGGCCTAAAGAAATGGGAGCAGCCGGCAGGAGTAACTATGACTCTCTTAAGGTATCCAAATGCCTCGTCACTCTGCGAAATTTATTTGAAAACTCGAGGATATCGTCGTTGGAGTAACTCAGACAACGTTAAGGTGGACGTGCTGTACCATTTCGCTTCTGGAGGACTGGCCGCAATACGAATTACAGAAAGGAAAGATTCAAAGAAGGGGGAGCAGCGGGCAGCAGTAGCTATGACTGTCTTAAGGTAGCCAACTGCCTCGTCACTCTGCGAAATTTATTTGAATTTTCGTCGATATCGTCATTGGAGTAACTCAGACAACGTTAAATTGGACAAGTTGCAGCATTTCGCTTCTGATTGGACATTCCGCAGTACGAATTAAAGAGATGAATGATTCAAATGAAAAGGAGCATCTAGCTGCAGTAACTGTGACTCTCTTAAGGTAGACAAATGCTTCGTCATCCGGCGAAGTACATTTGCTAACTCGAGAAACTCGTAGTGGGAATAACTGTGACGACGTTAAGGTGGACATACAGTGGCATATCGGTTCAGTAGGACTGGCCATAGCAGGAATGATAAAGGCCTAAAGAAATGGGAGCAGCCGGCAGGAGTAACTATGACTCTGTGAAGGTAGCCAAATGCCTCGGCACTCTGCGAAATTTATTTGAAAACTCGAGGATATCGTCGTTGGAGTAAATCAGACAACGTTAAGGTGGACATGCTGTTCCATTTCGCTTCTGCAGGACTGGCTGCAATACGAATTAAAGAGAGGAATGATTCAAAGAAGGGGGAGCGGCCGGCAGGAGTAACTATGACTCTCTTAAGGTAGAAAAATGCCTCGTCACTCTGCGAAATTTATTTGAAAACTCGAGGATATCGTCGTTGGAGTAACTCAGACAACGTTAAGGTGGACATGCTGTACCATTTCGCTTCTGCGGGACTAGCCGCACTACGAATTTTAACAGAGGAATGATTCAAAGAAGGGGGAGCAGCGGGCTGCAGTAACTATGACTCTCTTAAGGTAGGCAAATGCCTCGTCACTCTGCGAAATTTATTTGAAAACTCGTGAATATCGTCGTTGGAGTAACTCAGACAACGTTAAGGTGGACAAGTTGCAGCATTTCGCTTCTGATTGGACATTCCGCAGTACGAGTGAAAGAGAGTAGAGATTCAAAGGAAGGGGAGCATCTGGCTGCAGTAACTACGACTCTCTTAAGGTAGCGAAATGCCTCGTCATCCGGCGAAGTACATTTGCTAACTCGAGAAACTCGTAGTGTTACAAACTTTGACGACGTTAAAGTGGACATACAGTGGCATATCGGTTCAGTAGGACTGGCCATAGCAAGAATGATAAAGGCCTAAAGAAATGGGAGCAGCCGGCAGGAGTAACTATGACTCTGTGAAGGTAGCCAAATGCCTCGTCACTCTGCGAAATTTATTAGAAAATTTGAGGATATCGTCGTTGGAGTAACTCAGACAACGTTAAGGTGGACATGCTGTTCCATTTCGCTTCTGCAGGACTGGCTGCAATACGAATTAAAGAGAGGAATGATTCAAAGAAGGGGGAGCGGCCGGCAGGAGTAACTATGACTCTCTTAAGGTAGAAAAATGCCTCGTCACTCTGCGAAATTTATTTGAAAACTCGAGGATATCGTCGTTGGAGTAACTCAGACAACGTTAAGGTGGACATGCTGTACCATTTAGCTTCTGGAGGACTGGCCGCAATACGAATTACAGAAAGGAAAGATTCAAAGAAGGGGGAGCAGCGGGCAGCAGTAACTATGACTCTCTTAAGGTAGCCTAATGCCCCGTCACTCTGCGAAATGTATTTGAAAACTCGTGGATATCGACGTTGGAGTAACTCAGACAACGTTAAGGTGGACGTGCTGTACCATTTCGCTTTTGGAGGACTGGCCGCAATACGAATTGCAGAAAGGAAAGATTCAAAGAAGTGGGAGCAGCGGGCAGCAGTAACTATGACTCTCTTAAGGTAGCCAAATGCCTCGTCACTCTGCGAAATTTATTTTAATACTCGTCGATATCGTCGTTGGAGTAACTCAGACAACGTTAAATTGGACAAGTTGCAGCATTTCGCTTCTGATTGGACATTCCGCAGTACGAATTAAAGAGAGGAAAGATTCAAATGAAAGGGAGCATCTAGCTGCAGTAACTGTGACTCTTTTAAGGTAGACAAATGCTTCGTCATCCGGCGAAGTACATTTGCTAACTCGAGAAACTCGTAGTGTTAATAACTTTGACGACGTTAAAGTGGACATACAGTGGCATATCGGTTCAGTAGGACTGGCCATAGCAAGAATGATAAAGGCCTAAAGAAATGGGAGCAGCCGGCAGGAGTAACTATGACTCTGTGAAGGTAGCCAAATGCCTCGTCACTCTGCGAAATTTATTAGAAAATTTGAGGATATCGTCGTTGGAGTAACTCAGACAACGTTAAGGTGGACATGCTGTTCCATTTCGCTTCTGCAGGACTGGCTGCCATACGAATTAAAGAGAGGAATGATTCAAAGAAGGTGGAGCGGCCGGCAGGAGTAACTATGACTCTCTTAAGGTAGAAAAATGCCTCGTCACTCTGCGAAATTTATTTGAAAACTCGAGGATATCGTCGTTGGAGTAACTCAGACAACGTTAAGGTGGACATGCTGTACCATTTCGCTTCTGCGGGACTGGCCGCACTACGAATTATACAGAGGAATGATTCAAAGAAGGGGGAGCAGCGGGCTGCAGTAACTATGACTCTCTTAAGGTAGGCAAATGCCTCGTCACTCTGCGAAATTTATTTGAAAACTCGTGAATATCGTCGTTGGAGTAACTCAGACAACGTTAAGGTGGACAAGTTGCAGCATTTCGCTTCTGATTGGACATTCCGCAGTACGAGTGAAAGAGAGTAGAGATTCAAAGGAAGGGGAGCATCTGGCTGCAGTAACTACGACTCTCTTAAGGTAGCGAAATGCCTCGTCATCCGGCGAAGTTCATTTCCGAACTCGAGAAACTCGTAGTGGGAAAAACTGTGACGACGTTAAGGTTGACATACAGTGGCATATCGGCTCTGTAGGACAGGGCATATCAAGAATGATAAAGGCCTAAACAAATGGGAAAAGCCGGCAGGAGTAACTATGACTCTCTTAAGGTAGATATATGCCTCGTCACTCTGCGAAATTTTTTTGAAATCCTCGAGGATATCGTCGTAGGAGTAACTCAGACAACGTTAAGGTGGACATGCTGTACCATTTCGCTTCTAGGGGACTGGCCGAAATTCGAATTACAGAAAGGAAAGATTCAAAGAAGGGGGAGCAGCGGGCAGCAGTACTATGACTCTCTTAAGGTAGCCTAATGCCCCGTCACTCTGCGAAATGTATTTGAAAACTCGTGGATATCGTCGTTGGAGTAACTCAGACAACGTTAAGGTGGACGTGCTGTACCATTTCGCTTTTGGAGGACTGGCCGCAATACGAGTTGCAGAAAGGAAAGATTCAAAGAAGGGGGAGCAGCGGGCAGCAGTAACTATGACTCTCTTAAGGTAGCCAAATGCCTCGTCACTCTGCGAAATTTATTTTAATACTCGTCGATATCGTCGTTGGAGTAACTCAGACAACGTTAAATTGGACAAGTTGCAGCATTTCGCTTATGATTGGACATTCCGCAGTACGAATTAAAGAGAGGAAAGATTCAAATGAAAGGGAGCATCTAGCTGCAGTAACTGTGACTCTTTTAAGGTAGACAAATGCTTCGTCATCCGGCGAAGTACATTTGCTAACTCGAGAAACTCGTAGTGTTAATAACTTTGACGACGTTAAAGTGGACATACAGTGGCATATCGGTTCAGTAGGACTGGCCATAGCAAGAATGATAAAGACCTTAAGAAATGGGAGCAGCTGGCAGGAGTAACTATGACTCTCTTAACGTAGCCAAATGCCTCGTCACACTTTGAAATATATTTGAAAACTCGTCGATATCGTCGTTGGAGTAACTCAGACAACGTTAAGGTGGACAAGTTGCAGCATTTCGCTTCTGATTGGACATTCCGCAGTACAAATTAAAGAGAGGAAAGATTCAAAGGAAAGGGAGCATCCGGCTGCAGTAACTATGACTCTCTTAAGGTAGCCAAATGCCTTGTCATCCGGCGAAGTACATTTGCTAACTCGATAACTCGTAGTGGGAAAAACTGTGACGACGTTAAGGTTGACATACAGTGCCATATCGGCTCTGTAGGACAGGCCATAGCAAGAATGATAAAGGCCTAAAGAAATGGGAAAAGCCGGCAGGAGTAACTATGACTCTCTTAAGGTAGATATATGCCTCGTCACTCTGCGAAATTTATTTGAAAACTCGCGGATATCGTCGTTGTAGTAACTCAGACAACGTTAAGGTGGACATGCTGTACCATTTCGCTTTTGCACGACTGTCCGCAATACGAATTAAAGAGAGGAAAGATGCAAAGAAGGGGGAGCAGCGGGCAGCAGTAACTATGACTCTCTTAAGGTAGCCAAATGCCTCATCACTCTGCGAAATTTATTTGAAAACTCGTGAATATCGTCGTTTTAGTAACTCAGACAACGTTAAGGTGGACACGTTGCAGCATTTCGCTTCTGCTTGGACATTCCGCAGTACGAATTAAAGATGGGAAAGATTCAAAGGAAGGGGAGCATCTGGCTGCAGTAACTATGACTCTCTTAAGGTAGCCAAATGCCTTGTCATCCGTCGAAGTACATTTGCTAACTCGAGAAACTCGTAGTGGGAGTAACTGTGACGACGTTAAGGTTTACATACAGTGGCATATCAGTTCTGTGGGACTGGCCATAGCAAAAATGATAAAGGCCTAAAGAAATGGGAGCAGCCGGCAGGAGTAACTATGACTCTCTTAAGGTATAAAAATGCCTCGTCACTCTGCGAAATTTATTTGAAAACTCGAGGATATCGTCGTTGGAGTAACTCAGACAACGTTAAGGTGGACGTGCTGTACCATTTCGCTTCTGGAGGACTGGCCGCAATACGAATTACAGAAAGGAAAGATTCAAAGAAGGGGGAGCAGCGGGCAGCAGTAACTATGAGTGTCTTAAGGTAGCCAAATGCCTCGTCACTCTGCGAAATTTATTTGAATACTCGTCGATATCGTCATTGGAGTAACTCAGACAACGTTAAATTGGACAAGTTGCAGCATTTCGCTTCTGATTGGACATTCCGCAGTACGAATTAAAGAGATGAAAGATTCAAATGAAAAGGAGCATCTAGCTGCAGTAACTGTGACTCTCTTAAGGTAGACAAATGCTTCGTCATCCGGCGAAGTACATTTGCTAACTCGAGAAACTCGTAGTGGGAATAACTGTGACGACGTTAAGGTGGACATACAGTGGCATATCGGTTCAGTAGGACTGGCCATAGCAAGAATGATAAAGGCCTAAAGAAATGGGAGCAGCCGGCAGGAGTAACTATGACTCTGTGAAGGTAGCCAGATGCCTCGTCACTCTGCGAAATTTATTAGAAAATTTGAGGATATCGTCGTTGGAGTAACTCAGACAACGTTAAGGTGGACATGCTGTTCCATTTCGCTTCTGCAGGACTGGCTGCAATACGAATTAAAGAGAGGAATGATTCAAAGAAGGGGGAGCGGCCGGCAGGAGTAACTATGACTCTCTTAAGGTAGAAAAATGCCTCGTCACTCTGCGAAATTTATTTGAAAACTCGAGGATATCGTCGTTGGAGTAACTCAGACAACGTTAAGGTGGACATGCTGTACCATTTCGCTTCTGCGTGACTGGCCGCACTACGAATTAAACAGAGGAATGATTCAAAGAAGGGGGAGCAGCGGGCTGCAGTAACTATGACTCTCTTAAGGTAGGCAAATGCCTCGTCACTCTGCGAAATTTATTTGAAAACTCGTGAATATCGTCGTTGGAGTAACTCAGACAACGTTAAGGTGGACAAGTTGCAGCATTTCGCTTCTGATTGGACATTCCGCAGTACGAGTGAAAGAGAGTAGAGATTCAAAGGAAGGGGAGCATCTGGCTGCAGTAACTTCGACTCTCTTAAGGTAGCGAAATGCCTCGTCATCCGGCGAAGTACATTTCCTAACTCGAGACACTCGTAGTGGGAAAAACTGTGACGACGTTAAGGTTGACATACAGTGGCATATCGGCTCTGTAGGACAGGGCATATCAAGAATGATAAAGGCCTAAACAAATGGGAAAAGCCGGCAGGAGTAACTATGACTCTCTTAAGGTAGATATATGCCTCGTCACTCTGCGAAATTTTTTTGAAATCCTCGAGGATATCGTCGTAGGAGTAACTCAGACAACGTTAAGGTGGACATGCTGTACCATTTCGCTTCTGGAGGACTGGCCGCAATTCGAATTACAGAAAGGAAAGATTCAAAGAAGGGGGAGCAGCGGGCAGCAGTAACTATGACTCTCTTAAGGTAGCCTAATGCCCCGTCACTCTGCGAAATGTATTTGAAAACTCGTGGATATCGTCGTTGGAGTAACTCAGACAACGTTAAGGTGGACGTGCTGTACCATTTCGCTTTTGGAGGACTGGCCGCAATACGAATTGCAGAAAGGAAAGATTCAAAGAAGGGGGAGCAGCGGGCAGCAGTAACTATGACTCTCTTAAGGTAGCCAAATGCCTCGTCACTCTGCGAAATTTATTTTAATACTCGTCGATATCGTCGTTGGAGTAACTCAGACAACGTTAAATTGGACAAGTTGCAGCATTTCGCTTATGATTGGACATTCCGCAGTACGAATTAAAGAGAGGAAAGATTCAAATGAAAGGGAGCATCTAGCTGCAGTAACTGTGACTCTCTTAAGGTAGACAAAAGCTTCGTCATCCGGCGAAGTACATTTGCTAACTCGAGAAACTCGTAGTGTTAATAACTTTGACGACGTTAAAGTGGACATACAGTGGCATATCGGTTCAGTGGGACTGGCCATAGCAAGAATGATAAAGACCTTAAGAAATGGGAGCAGCTGGCAGGAGTAACTATGACTCTCTTAACGTAGCCAAATGCCTCGTCACACTTTGAAATATATTTGAAAACTCGTCGATATCGTCGTTGGAGTAACTCAGACAACGTTAAGGTGGACAAGTTGCAGCATTTCGCTTCTGATTGGACATTCCGCAGTACAAATTAAAGAGAGGAAAGATTCAAAGGAAAGGGAGCATCCGGCTGCAGTAACTATGACTCTCTTAAGGTAGCCAAATGCCTTGTCATCCGGCGAAGTACATTTGCTAACTCGATAACTCGTAGTGGGAAAAACTGTGACGACGTTAAGGTTGACATACAGTGCCATATCGGCTCTGTAGGACAGGCCATAGCAAGAATGATAAAGGCCTAAAGAAATGGGAAAAGCCGGCAGGAGTAACTATGACTCTCTTAAGGTAGATATATGCCTCGTCACTCTGCGAAATTTATTTGAAAACTCGCGGATATCGTCGTTGTAGTAACTCAGACAACGTTAATGTGGACATGCTGTACCATTTCGCTTTTGCACGACTGTCCGCAATACGAATTAAAGAGAGGAAAGATGCAAAGAAGGGGGAGCAGCGGGCAGCAGTAACTATGACTCTCTTAAGGTAGCCAAATGCCTCATCACTCTGCGAAATTTATTTGAAAACTCGTGAATATCGTCGTTTTAGTAACTCAGACAACGTTAAGGTGGACACGTTGCAGCATTTCGCTTCTGCTTGGACATTCCGCAGTACGAATTAAAGATGGGAAAGATTCAAAGGAAGGGGAGCATCTGGCTGCAGTAACTATGACTCTCTTAAGGTAGCCAAATGCCTTGTCATCCGTCGAAGTACATTTGCTAACTCGAGAAACTCGTAGTGGGAGTAACTGTGACGACGTTAAGGTTTACATACAGTGGCATATCAGTTCTGTGGGACTGGCCATAGCAAAAATGATAAAGGCCTAAAGAAATGGGAGCAGCCGGCAGGAGTAACTATGACTCTCTTAAGGTATAAGAATGCCTCGTCACTCTGCGAAATTTATTTGAAAACTCGAGGATATCGTCGTTGGAGTAACTCAGACAACGTTAAGGTGGACGTGCTGTACCATTTCGCTTCTGGAGGACTGGCCGCAATACGAATTACAGAAAGGAAAGATTCAAAGAAGGGGGAGCAGCGGGCAGCAGTAACTATGAGTGTCTTAAGGTAGCCAAATGCCTCGTCACTCTGCGAAATTTATTTGAATACTCGTCGATATCGTCATTGGAGTAACTCAGACAACGTTAAATTGGACAAGTTGCAGCATTTCGCTTCTGATTGGACATTCCGCAATACGAATTAAAGAGATGAAAGATTCAAATGAAAAGGAGCATCTAGCTGCAGTAACTGTGACTCTCTTAAGGTAGACAAATGCTTCGTCATCCGGCGAAGTACATTTGCTAACTCGAGAAACTCGTAGTGGGAATAACTGTGACGACGTTAAGGTGGACATACAGTGGCATATCGGTTCAGTAGGACTGGCCATAGCAAGAATGATAAAGGCCTAAAGAAATGGGAGCAGCCGGCAGGAGTAACTATGACTCTGTGAAGGTAGCCAGATGCCTCGTCACTCTGCGAAATTTATTAGAAAATTTGAGGATATCGTCGTTGGAGTAACTCAGACAACGTTAAGGTGGACATGCTGTTCCATTTCGCTTCTGCAGGACTGGCTGCAATACGAATTAAAGAGAGGAATGATTCAAAGAAGGGGGAGCGGCCGGCAGGAGTAACTATGACTCTCTTAAGGTAGAAAAATGCCTCGTCACTCTGCGAAATTTATTTGAAAACTCGAGGATATCGTCGTTGGAGTAACTCAGACAACGTTAAGGTGGACATGCTGTACCATTTCGCTTCTGCGTGACTGGCCGCACTACGAATTAAACAGAGGAATGATTCAAAGAAGGGGGAGCAGCGGGCTGCAGTAACTATGACTCTCTTAAGGTAGGCAAATGCCTCGTCACTCTGCGAAATTTATTTGAAAACTCGTGAATATCGTCGTTGGAGTAACTCAGACAACGTTAAGGTGGACAAGTTGCAGCATTTCGCTTCTGATTGGACATTCCGCAGTACGAGTGAAAGAGAGTAGAGATTCAAAGGAAGGGGAGCATCTGGCTGCAGTAACTACGACTCTCTTAAGGTAGCGAAATGCCTCGTCATCCGGCGAAGTACATTTCCTAACTCGAGACACTCGTAGTGGGAAAAACTGTGACGACGTTAAGGTTGACATACAGTGGCATATCGGCTCTGTAGGACAGGGCATATCAAGAATGATAAAGGCCTAAACAAATGGGAAAAGCCGGCAGGAGTAACTATGACTCTCTTAAGGTAGATATATGCCTCGTCACTCTGCGAAATTTTTTTGAAATCCTCGAGGATATCGTCGTAGGAGTAACTCAGACAACGTTAAGGTGGACATGCTGTACCATTTCGCTTCTGGAGGACTGGCCGCAATTCGAATTACAGAAAGGAAAGATTCAAAGAAGGGGGAGCAGCGGGCAGCAGTAACTATGACTCTCTTAAGGTAGCCTAATGCCCCGTCACTCTGCGAAATGTATTTGAAAACTCGTGGATATCGTCGTTGGAGTAACTCAGACAACGTTAAGGTGGACGTGCTGTACCATTTCGCTTTTGGAGGACTGGCCGCAATACGAATTGCAGAAAGGAAAGATTCAAAGAAGGGGGAGCAGCGGGCAGCAGTAACTATGACTCTCTTAAGGTAGCCAAATGCCTCGTCACTCTGCGAAATTTATTTTAATACTCGTCGATATCGTCGTTGGAGTAACTCAGACAACGTTAAATTGGACAAGTTGCAGCATTTCGCTTATGATTGGACATTCCGCAGTACGAATTAAAGAGAGGAAAGATTCAAATGAAAGGGAGCATCTAGCTGCAGTAACTGTGACTCTCTTAAGGTAGACAAAAGCTTCGTCATCCGGCGAAGTACATTTGCTAACTCGAGAAACTCGTAGTGTTAATAACTTTGACGACGTTAAAGTGGACATACAGTGGCATATCGGTTCAGTAGGACTGGCCATAGCAAGAATGATAAAGACCTTAAGAAATGGGAGCAGCTGGCAGGAGTAACTATGACTCTCTTAACGTAGCCAAATGCCTCGTCACACTTTGAAATATATTTGAAAACTCGTCGATATCGTCGTTGGAGTAACTCAGACAACGTTAAGGTGGACAAGTTGCAGCATTTCGCTTCTGATTGGACATTCCGCAGTACAAATTAAAGAGAGGAAAGATTCAAAGGAAAGGGAGCATCCGGCTGCAGTAACTATGACTCTCTTAAGGTAGCCAAATGCCTTGTCATCCGGCGAAGTACATTTGCTAACTCGATAACTCGTAGTGGGAAAAACTGTGACGACGTTAAGGTTGACATACAGTGCCATATCGGCTCTGTAGGACAGGCCATAGCAAGAATGATAAAGGCCTAAAGAAATGGGAAAAGCCGGCAGGAGTAACTATGACTCTCTTAAGGTAGATATATGCCTCGTCACTCTGCGAAATTTATTTGAAAACTCGCGGATATCGTCGTTGTAGTAACTCAGACAACGTTAAGGTGGACATGCTGTACCATTTCGCTTTTGCACGACTGTCCGCAATACGAATTAAAGAGAGGAAAGATGCAAAGAAGGGGGAGCAGCGGGCAGCAGTAACTATGACTCTCTTAAGGTAGCCAAATGCCTCATCACTCTGCGAAATTTGTTTGAAAACTCGTGAATATCGTCGTTTTAGTAACTCAGACAACGTTAAGGTGGACACGTTGCAGCATTTCGCTTCTGCTTGGACATTCCGCAGTACGAATTAAAGATGGGAAAGATTCAAAGGAAGGGGAGCATCTGGCTGCAGTAACTATGACTCTCTTAAGGTAGCCAAATGCCTTGTCATCCGTCGAAGTACATTTGCTAACTCGAGAAACTCGTAGTGGGAGTAACTGTGACGACGTTAAGGTTTACATACAGTGGCATATCGGTTCTGTGGGACTGGCCATAGCAAAAATGATAAAGGCCTAAAGAAATGGGAGCAGCCGGCAGGAGTAACTATGACTCTCTTAAGGTATAAAAATGCCTCGTCACTCTGCGAAATTTATTTGAAAACTCGAGGATATCGTCGTTGGAGTAACTCAGACAACGTTAAGGTGGACGTGCTGTACCATTTCGCTTCTGGAGGACTGGCCGCAATACGAATTACAGAAAGGAAAGATTCAAAGAAGGGGGAGCAGCGGGCAGCAGTAACTATGAGTGTCTTAAGGTAGCCAAATGCCTCGTCACTCTGCGAAATTTATTTGAATACTCGTCGATATCGTCATTGGAGTAACTCAGACAACGTTAAATTGGACAAGTTGCAGCATTTCGCTTCTGATTGGACATTCCGCAGTACGAATTAAAGAGATGAAAGATTCAAATGAAAAGGAGCATCTAGCTGCAGTAACTGTGACTCTCTTAAGGTAGACAAATGCTTCGTCATCCGGCGAAGTACATTTGCTAACTCGAGAAACTCGTAGTGGGAATAACTGTGACGACGTTAAGGTGGACATACAGTGGCATATCGGTTCAGTAGGACTGGCCATAGCAAGAATGATAAAGGCCTAAAGAAATGGGAGCAGCCGGCAGGAGTAACTATGACTCTGTGAAGGTAGCCAAATGCCTCGTCACTCTGCGAAATTTATTAGAAAATTTGAGGATATCGTCGTTGGAGTAACTCAGACAACGTTAAAGTGGACATGCTGTTCCATTTCGCTTCTGCAGGACTGGCTGCAATACGAATTAAAGAGAGGAATGATTCAAAGAAGGGGGAGCGGCCGGCAGGATAACTATGACTCTCTTAAGGTAGAAAAATGCCTCGTCACTCTGCGAAATTTATTTGAAAACTCGAGGATATCGTCGTTGGAGTAACTCAGACAACGTTAAGGTGGACATGCTGTACCATTTCGCTTCTGCGGGACTGGCCGCACTACGAATTAAACAGAGGAATGATTCAAAGAAGGGGGAGCAGCGGGCTGCAGTAACTATGACTCTCTTAAGGTAGGCAAATGCCTCGTCACTCTGCGAAATTTATTTGAAAACTCGTGAATATCGTCGTTGGAGTAACTCAGACAACGTTAAGGTGGACAAGTTGCAGCATTTCGCTTCTGATTGGACATTCCGCAGTACGAGTGAAAGAGAGTAGAGATTCAAAGGAAGGGGAGCATCTGGCTGCAGTAACTACGACTCTCTTAAGGTAGCGAAATGCCTCGTCATCCGGCGAAGTACATTTCCTAACTCGAGAAACTCGTAGTGGGAAAAACTGTGACGCCGTTAAGGTTGACATACAGTGGCATATCGGCTCTGTAGGACAGGGCATATCAAGAATGATAAAGGCCTAAACAAATGGGAAAAGCCGGCAGGAGTAACTATGACTCTCTTAAGGTAGATATATTCCTCGTCACTCTGCGAAATTTTTTTGAAATCCTCGAGGATATCGTCGTAGGAGTAACTCAGACAACGTTAAGGTGGACATGCTGTACCATTTCGCTTCTGGAGGACTGGCCGCAATTCGAATTACAGAAGGGAAAGATTCAAAGAAGGGGGAGCAGCGGGCAGCAGTAACTATGGCTCTCTTAAGGTAGCCTAATGCCCCGTCACTCTGCGAAATGTATTTGAAAACTCGTGGATATCGTCGTTGGAGTAACTCAGACAACGTTAAGGTGGACGTGCTGTACCATTTCGCTTTTGGAGGACTGGCCGCAATACGAATTGCAGAAAGGAAAGATTCAAAGAAGGGGGAGCAGCGGGCAGCAGTAACTATGACTCTCTTAAGGTAGCCAAAAGCCTCGTCACTCTGCGAAATTTATTTTAATACTCGTCGATATCGTCGTTGGAGTAACTCAGACAACGTTAAATTGGACAAGTTGCAGCATTTCGCTTATGATTGGACATTCCGCAGTACGAATTAAAGAGAGGAAAGATTCAAATGAAAGGGAGCATCTAGCTGCAGTAACTGTGACTCTCTTAAGGTAGACAAAAGCTTCGTCATCCGGCGAAGTACATTTGCTAACTCGAGAAACTCGTAGTGTTAATAACTTTGACGACGTTAAAGTGGACATACAGTGGCATATCGGTTCAGTAGGACTGGCCATAGCAAGAATGATAATGGCCTAAAGAAATGGGAGCAGCCGGCAGGAGTAACTATGACTCTGTGAAGGTAGCCAAATGCCTCGTCACTCTGCGATATTTATTTGAAAATTTGAGGATATCGTCGTTGGAGTAACTCAGACAACGTTAAGGGGGACATGCTGTTCCATTTCGCTTCTGCAGGACTGGCTGCAATACGAATTAAAGAGAGGAATGATTCAAAGAAGGGGGAGCGGCCGGCAGGAGTAACTATGACTCTCTTAAGGTAGAAAAATGCCTCGTCACTCTGCGAAATTTATTTGAAAACTCGAGGATATCGTCGTTGGAGTAACTCAGACAACGTTAAGGTGGACATGCTGTACCATTTCGCTTCTGCGGGACTGGCCGCACTACGAATTAAACAGAGGAATGATTCAAAGAAGGGGGAGCATCGGGCTGCAGTAACTATGACTCTCTTAAGGTAGGCAAATGCCTCGTCACTCTGCGAAATTTATTTGAAAACTCGTGAATATCGTCGTTGGAGTAACTCAGACAACGTTAAGGTGGACAAGTTGCAGCATTTCGCTTCTGATTGGACATTCCGCAGTACGAGTGAAAGAGAGTAGAGATTCAAAGGAAGGGGAGCATCTGGCTGCAGTAACTACGACTCTCTTAAGGTAGCGAAATGCCTCGTCATCCGGCGAAGTACATTTGCTAACTCGAGAAACTCGTAGTGGGAAAAACTGTGACGACGTTAAGGTTGACATACAGTGGCATATCGGCTCTGTAGGACAGGGCATATCAAGAATGATAAAGGCCTAAACAAATGGGAAAAGCCGGCAGGAGTAACTATGACTCTCTTAAGGTAGATATATGCCTCGTCACTCTGCGAAATTTATTTGAAATCCTCGAGGATATCGTCGTAGGAGTAACTCAGACAACGTTAAGGTGGACATGCTGTACCATTTCGCTTCTGGAGGACTGGCCGCAATACGAATTACAGAAAGGAAAGATTCAAAGAAGGGGGAGCAGCGGGCAGCAGTAACTATGACTCTCTTAAGGTAGCCTAATGCCCCGTCACTCTGCGAAATGTATTTGAAAACTCGTGGATATCGTCGTTGGAGTAACTCAGACAACGTTAAGGTGGACGTGCTGTACCATTTCGCTTTTGGAGGACTGGCCGCAATACGAATTGCAGAAAGGAAAGATTCAAAGAAGGGGGAGCAGCGGGCAGCAGTAACTATGACTCTCTTAAGGTAGCCAACTGCCTCGTCACTCTGCGAAATTTATTTTAATACTCGTCGATATCGTCGTTGGAGTAACTCAGACAACGTTAAATTGGACAAGTTGCAGCATTTCGCTTCTGATTGGACATTATGCAGTACGAATTAAAGAGAGGAAAGATTCAAATGAAAGGGAGCATCTAGCTGCAGTAACTGTGACTCTCTTAAGGTAGACAAATGCTTCGTCATCCGGCGAAGTACATTTGCTAACTCGAGAAACTCGTAGTGTTAATAACTTCGACGACGTTAAAGTGGACATACAGTGGCATATCGGTTCAGTAGGACTGGCCATAGCAAGAATGATAAAGGCCTAAAGAAATGGGAGCAGCCGGCAGGAGTAACTATGACTCTGTGAAGGTAGCCAAATGCCTCGTCACTCTGCGAAATTTATTTGAAAACTCGCGGATATCGTCGTTGTAGTAACTCAGACAACGTTAAGGTGGACATGCTGTACCATTTCGCTTTTGCACGACTGTCCGCAATACGAATTAAAGAGAGGAAAGATGCAAAGAAGGGGGAGCAGCGGGCAGCAGTAACTATGACTCTCTTAAGGTAGCCAAATGCCTCATCACTCTGCGAAATTTATTTGAAAACTCGTGAATATCGTCGTTTTAGTAACTCAGACAACGTTAAGGTGGACACGTTGCAGCATTTCGCTTCTGCTTGGACATTCCGCAGTACGAATTAAAGAGAGGAAAGATTCAAATGAAAGGGAGCATCTAGCTGCAGTAACTGTGACTCTCTTAAGGTAGACAAAAGCTTCGTCATCCGGCGAAGTACATTTGCTAACTCGAGAAACTCGTAGTGTTAATAACTTTGACGACGTTAAAGTGGACATACAGTGGCATATCGGTTCAGTAGGACTGGCCATAGCAAGAATGATAATGGCCTAAAGAAATGGGAGCAGCCGGCAGGAGTAACTATGACTCTGTGAAGGTAGCCAAATGCCTCGTCACTCTGCGATATTTATTTGAAAATTTGAGGATATCGTCGTTGGAGTAACTCAGACAACGTTAAGGGGGACATGCTCTTCCATTTCGCTTCTGCAGGACTGGCTGCAATACGAATTAAAGAGAGGAATGATTCAAAGAAGGGGGAGCGGCCGGCAGGAGTAACTATGACTCTCTTAAGGTAGAAAAATGCCTCGTCACTCTGCGAAATTTATTTGAAAACTCGAGGATATCGTCGTTGGAGTAACTCAGACAACGTTAAGGTGGACATGCTGTACCATTTCGCTTCTGCGGGACTGGCCGCACTACGAATTAAACAGAGGAATGATTCAAAGAAGGGGGAGCAGCGGGCTGCAGTAACTATGACTCTCTTAAGGTAGGCAAATGCCTCGTCACTCTGCGAAATTTATTTGAAAACTCGTGAATATCGTCGTTGGAGTAACTCAGACAACGTTAAGGTGGACAAGTTGCAGCATTTCGCTTCTGATTGGACATTCCGCAGTACGAGTGAAAGAGAGTAGAGATTCAAAGGAAGGGGAGCATCTGGCTGCAGTAACTACGACTCTCTTAAGGTAGCGAAATGCCTCGTCATCCGGCGAAGTACATTTCCTAACTCGAGAAACTCGTAGTGGGAAAAACTGTGACGACGTTAAGGTTGACATACAGTGGCATATCGGCTCTGTAGGACAGGGCATATCAAGAATGATAAAGGCCTAAACAAATGGGAAAAGCCGGCAGGAGTAACTATGACTCTCTTAAGGTAGATATATGCCTCGTCACTCTGCGAAATTTTTTTGAAATCCTCGAGGATATCGTCGTAGGAGTAACTCAGACAACGTTAAGGTGGACATGCTGTACCATTTCGCTTCTGGAGGACTGGCCGCAATTCGAATTACAGAAAGGAAAGATTCAAAGAAGGGGGAGCAGCGGGCAGCAGTAACTATGACTCTCTTAAGGTAGCCTAATGCCCCGTCACTCTGCGAAATGTATTTGAAAACTCGTGGATATCGTCGTTGGAGTAACTCAGACAACGTTAAGGTGGACGTGCTGTACCATTTGGCTTTTGGAGGACTGGCCGCAATACGAATTGCAGAAAGGAAAGATTCAAAGAAGGGGGAGCAGCGGGCAGCAGTAACTATGACTCTCTTAAGGTAGCCAAATGCCTCGTCACTCTGCGAAATTTATTTTAATACTCGTCGATATCGTCGTTGGAGTAACTCAGACAACGTTAAATTGGACAAGTTGCAGCATTTCGCTTATGATTGGACATTCCGCAGTACGAATTAAAGAGAGGAAAGATTCAAATGAAAGGGAGCATCTAGCTGCAGTAACTGTGACTCTCTTAAGGTAGACAAAAGCTTCGTCATCCGGCGAAGTACATTTGCTAACTCGAGAAACTCGTAGTGTTAATAACTTTGACGACGTTAAAGTGGACATACAGTGGCATATCGGTTCAGTAGGACTGGCCATAGCAAGAATGATAATGGCCTAAAGAAATGGGAGCAGCCGGCAGGAGTAACTATGACTCTGTGAAGGTAGCCAAATGCCTCGTCACTCTGCGATATTTATTTGAAAATTTGAGGATATCGTCGTTGGAGTAACTCAGACAACGTTAAGGGGGACATGCTGTTCCATTTCGCTTCTGCAGGACTGGCTGCAATACGAATTAAAGAGAGGAATGATTCAAAGAAGGGGGAGCGGCCGGCAGGAGTAACTATGACTCTCTTAAGGTAGAAAAATGCCTCGTCACTCTGCGAAATTTATTTGAAAACTCGAGGATATCGTCGTTGGAGTAACTCAGACAACGTTAAGGTGGACATGCTGTACCATTTCGCTTCTGCGGGACTGGCCGCACTACGAATTAAACAGAGGAATGATTCAAAGAAGGGGGAGCAGCGGGCTGCAGTAACTATGACTCTCTTAAGGTAGGCAAATGCCTCGTCACTCTGCGAAATTTATTTGAAAACTCGTGAATATCGTCGTTGGAGTAACTCAGACAACGTTAAGGTGGACAAGTTGCAGCATTTCGCTTCTGATTGGACATTCCGCAGTACGAGTGAAAGAGAGTAGAGATTCAAACAAGGGGAGCATCTGGCTGCAGTAACTACGACTCTCTTAAGGTAGCGAAATGCCTCGTCATCCGGCGAAGTACATTTGCTAACTCGAGAAACTCGTAGTGGGAAAAACTGTGACGACGTTAAGGTTGACATACAGTGGCATATCGGCTCTGTAGGACAGGGCATATCAAGAATGATAAAGGCCTAAACAAATGGGAAAAGCCGGCAGGAGTAACTATGACTCTCTTAAGGTAGATATATGCCTCGTCACTCTGCGAAATTTATTTGAAATCCTCGAGGATATCGTCGTAGGAGTAACTCAGACAACGTTAAGGTGGACATGCTGTACCATTTCGCTTCTGGAGGACTGGCCGCAATACGAATTACAGAAAGGAAAGATTCAAAGAAGGGGGAGCAGCGGGCAGCAGTAACTATGACTCTCTTAAGGTAGCCTAATGCCCCGTCACTCTGCGAAATGTATTTGAAAACTCGTGGATATCGTCGTTGGAGTAACTCAGACAACGTTAAGGTGGACGTGCTGTACCATTTCGCTTTTGGAGGACTGGCCGCAATACGAATTGCAGAAAGGAAAGATTCAAAGAAGGGGGAGCAGCGGGCAGCAGTAACTATGACTCTCTTAAGGTAGCCAACTGCCTCGTCACTCTGCGAAATTTATTTTAATACTCGTCGATATCGTCGTTGGAGTAACTCAGACAACGTTAAATTGGACAAGTTGCAGCATTTCGCTTCTGATTGGACATTGTGCAGTACGAATTAAAGAGAGGAAAGATTCAAATGAAAGGGAGCATCTAGCTGCAGTAACTGTCTCTTAAGGTAGACAAATGCTTCGTCATCCGGCGAAGTACATTTGCTAACTCGAGAAACTCGTAGTGTTAATAACTTCGACGACGTTAAAGTGGACATACAGTGGCATATCGGTTCAGTAGGACTGGCCATAGCAAGAATGATAAAGGCCTAAAGAAATGGGAGCAGCCGGCAGGAGTAACTATGACTCTGTGAAGGTAGCCAAATGCCTCGTCACTCTGCGAAATTTATTTGAAATCTCGCGGATATCGTCGTTGTAGTAACTCAGACAACGTTAAGGTGGACATGCTGTACCATTTCGCTTTTGCACGACTGTCCGCAATACGAATTAAAGAGAGGAAAGATGCAAAGAAGGGGGAGCAGCGGGCAGCAGTAACTATGACTCTCTTAAGGTAGCCAAATGCCTCATCACTCTGCGAAATTTATTTGAAAACTCGTGAATATCGTCGTTTTAGTAACTCAGACAACGTTAAGGTGGACACGTTGCAGCATTTCGCTTCTGCTTGGACATTCCGCAGTACGAATTAAAGATGGGAAAGATTCAAAGGAAGGGGAGCATCTGGCTGCAGTAACTATGACTCTCTTAAGGTAGCCAAATGCCTTGTCATCCGTCGAAGTACATTTGCTAACTCGAGAAACACGTAGTGGGAGTAACTGTGACGACGTTAAGGTTTACATACAGTGGCATATCGGTTCTGTGGGACTGGCCATAGCAAAAATGATAAAGGCCTAAAGAAATGGGAGCAGCCGGCAGGAGTAACTATGACTCTCTTAAGGTAGAAAAATGCCTCGTCACTCTGCGAAATTTATTTGAAAACTCGAGGATATCGTCGTTGGAGTAACTCAGACAACGTTAAGGTGGACTTGCTGTACCATTTCGCTTCTGGAGGACTGGCCGCAATACGAATTACAGAAAGGAAAGATTCAAAGAAGGGGGAGCAGCGGGCAGCAGTAACTATGACTGTCTTAAGGTAGCCAAATGCCTCGTCACTCTGCGATATTTATTTGAATACTCGTCGATATCGTCATTGGAGTAACTCAGACAACGTTAAATTGGACAAGTTGCAGCATTTCGCTTCTGATTGGACATTCCGCAGTACGAATTAAAGAGATGAAAGATTCAAATGAAAAGGAGCATCTAGCTGCAGTAACTGTGACTCTCTTAAGGTAGACAAATGCTTCGTCATCCTGCGAAGTACATTTGCTAACTCGAGAAACTCGTAGTGGGAATAACTGTGACGACGTTAAGGTGGACATACAGTGGCATATCTGTTCAGTAGGACTGGCCATAGCAAGAATGATAAAGGCCTAAAGAAATGGGAGCAGCCGGCAGGAGTAACTATGACTCTGTGAAGGTATCCAAATGCCTCGTCACTCTGCGAAATTTATTTGAAAATTTGAGGATATCGTCGTTGGAGTAACTCAGACAACGTTAAGGTGGACATGCTGTTCCATTTCGCTTCTGCAGGACTGGCTGCAATACGAATTAAAGAGAGGAATGATTCAAAGAAGGGGGAGCGGCCGGCAGGAGTAACTATGACTCTCTTAAGGTAGAAAAATGCCTCGTCACTCTGAGAAATTTATTTGAAAACTCGAGGATATCGTCGTTGGAGTAACTCAGACAACGTTAAGGTGGACATGCTGTACCATTTCGCTTCTGCGGGACTGGCCGCACTACGAATTAAACAGAGGAATGATTCAAAGAAGGGGGAGCAGCGGGCAGCAGTAACTATGACTCTCTTAAGGTAGCCAAATGCCTCGTCACTCTGCGAAATTTATTTTAATACTCGTCGATATCGTCGTTGGAGTAACTCAGACAACGTTAAATTGGACAAGTTGCAGCATTTCGCTTCTGATTGGACATTCCGCAGTACGAATTAAAGAGAGGAAAGATTCAAATGAAAGGGAGCTTCTAGCTGCAGTAACTGTGACTCTTTTAAGGTAGACAAATGCTTCGTCATCCGGCGAAGTACATTTGCTAACTCGAGAAACTCGTAGTGTTAATAACTTTGACGACGTTAAAGTGGACATACAGTGGCATATCGGTTCAGTAGGACTGGCCATAGCAAGAATGATAAAGGCCTAAAGAAATGGGAGCAGCCGGCAGGAGTAACTATGACTCTGTGAAGGTAGCCAAATGCCTCGTCACTCTGCGAAATTTATTTGAAAACTCGAGGATATCGTCGTTGGAGTAACTCAGACAACGTTAAGGTGGACATGCTGTACCATTTAGCTTCTGGAGGACTGGCCGCAATACGAATTACAGAAAGGAAAGATACAAAGAAGGGGGAGCAGCGGGCAGCAGTAACTATGACTCTCTTAAGGTAGCCTAATGCCCCGTCACTCTGCGAAATGTATTTGAAAACTCGTGGATATCGTCGTTGGAGTAACTCAGACAACGTTAAGGTGGACGTGCTGTACCATTTCGCTTTTGGAGGACTGGCCGCAATACGAATTGCAGAAAGGAAAGATTCAAAGAAAGGGGAGCAGCGGGCAGCAGTAACTATGACTCTCTTAAGGTAGCCAAATGCCTCGTCACTCTGCGAAATTTATTTGAAAACTCGAGGATATCGTCGTTGGAGTAACTCAGACAACGTTAAGGTGGACATGCTGTACCATTTCGCTTCTGCGGGACTGGCCGCACTACGAATTAAACAGAGGAATGATTCAAAGAAGGGGGAGCAGCGGGCTGCAGTAACTATGACTCTCTTAAGGTAGGCAAATGCCTCGTCACTCTGCGAAATTTATTTGAAAACTCGTGAATATCGTCGTTGGAGTAACTCAGACAACGTTAAGGTGGACAAGTTGCAGCATTTCGCTTCTGATTGGACATTCCGCAGTACGAGTGAAAGAGAGTAGAGATTCAAAGGAAGGGGAGCATCTGGCTGCAGTAACTACGACTCTCTTAAGGTAGCGAAATGCCTCGTCATCCGGCGAAGTACATTTCCTAACTCGAGAAACTCGTAGTGGGAAAAACTGTGACGACGTTAAGGTTGACATACAGTGGCATATCGGCTCTGTAGGACAGGGCATATCAAGAATGATAAAGGCCTAAACAAATGGGAAAAGCCGGCAGGAGTAACTATGACTCTCTTAAGGTAGATATATGCCTCGTCACTCTGCGAAATTTTTTTGAAATCCTCGAGGATATCGTCGTAGGAGTAACTCAGACAACGTTAAGGTGGACATGCTGTACCATTTCGCTTCTGGAGGACTGGCCGCAATTCGAATTACAGAAAGGAAAGATTCAAAGAAGGGGGAGCAGCGGGCAGCAGTAACTATGACTCTCTTAAGGTAGCCTAATGCCCCGTCACTCTGCGAAATGTATTTGAAAACTCGTGGATATCGTCGTTGGAGTAACTCAGACAACGTTAAGGTGGACGTGCTGTACCATTTGGCTTTTGGAGGACTGGCCGCAATACGAATTGCAGAAAGGAAAGATTCAAAGAAGGGGGAGCAGCGGGCAGCAGTAACTATGACTCTCTTAAGGTAGCCAAATGCCTCGTCACTCTGCGAAATTTATTTTAATACTCGTCGATATCGTCGTTGGAGTAACTCAGACAACGTTAAATTGGACAAGTTGCAGCATTTCGCTTATGATTGGACATTCCGCAGTACGAATTAAAGAGAGGAAAGATTCAAATGAAAGGGAGCATCTAGCTGCAGTAACTGTGACTCTCTTAAGGTAGACAAAAGCTTCGTCATCCGGCGAAGTACATTTGCTAACTCGAGAAACTCGTAGTGTTAATAACTTTGACGACGTTAAAGTGGACATACAGTGGCATATCGGTTCAGTAGGACTGGCCATAGCAAGAATGATAATGGCCTAAAGAAATGGGAGCAGCCGGCAGGAGTAACTATGACTCTGTGAAGGTAGCCAAATGCCTCGTCACTCTGCGATATTTATTTGAAAATTTGAGGATATCGTCGTTGGAGTAACTCAGACAACGTTAAGGCGGACATGCTGTTCCATTTCGCTTCTGCAGGACTGGCTGCAATACGAATTAAAGAGAGGAATGATTCAAAGAAGGGGGAGCGGCCGGCAGGAGTAACTATGACTCTCTTAAGGTAGAAAAATGCCTCGTCACTCTGCGAAATTTATTTGAAAACTCGAGGATATCGTCGTTGGAGTAACTCAGACAACGTTAAGGTGGACATGCTGTACCATTTCGCTTCTGCGGGACTGGCCGCACTACGAATTAAACAGAGGAATGATTCAAAGAAGGGGGAGCAGCGGGCTGCAGTAACTATGACTCTCTTAAGGTAGGCAAATGCCTCGTCACTCTGCGAAATTTATTTGAAAACTCGTGAATATCGTCGTTGGAGTAACTCAGACAACGTTAAGGTGGACAAGTTGCAGCATTTCGCTTCTGATTGGACATTCCGCAGTACGAGTGAAAGAGAGTAGAGATTCAAACAAGGGGAGCATCTGGCTGCAGTAACTACGACTCTCTTAAGGTAGCGAAATGCCTCGTCATCCGGCGAAGTACATTTGCTAACTCGAGAAACTCGTAGTGGGAAAAACTGTGACGACGTTAAGGTTGACATACAGTGGCATATCGGCTCTGTAGGACAGGGCATATCAAGAATGATAAAGGCCTAAACAAATGGGAAAAGCCGGCAGGAGTAACTATGACTCTCTTAAGGTAGATATATGCCTCGTCACTCTGCGAAATTTATTTGAAATCCTCGAGGATATCGTCGTAGGAGTAACTCAGACAACGTTAAGGTGGACATGCTGTACCATTTCGCTTCTGGAGGACTGGCCGCAATACGAATTACAGAAAGGAAAGATTCAAAGAAGGGGGAGCAGCGGGCAGCAGTAACTATGACTCTCTTAAGGTAGCCTAATGCCCCGTCACTCTGCGAAATGTATTTGAAAACTCGTGGATATCGTCGTTGGAGTAACTCAGACAACGTTAAGGTGGACGTGCTGTACCATTTCGCTTTTGGAGGACTGGCCGCAATACGAATTGCAGAAAGGAAAGATTCAAAGAAGGGGGAGCAGCGGGCAGCAGTAACTATGACTCTCTTAAGGTAGCCAACTGCCTCGTCACTCTGCGAAATTTATTTTAATACTCGTCGATATCGTCGTTGGAGTAACTCAGACAACGTTAAATTGGACAAGTTGCAGCATTTCGCTTCTGATTGGACATTATGCAGTACGAATTAAAGAGAGGAAAGATTCAAATGAAAGGGAGCATCTAGCTGCAGTAACTGTGACTCTCTTAAGGTAGACAAATGCTTCGTCATCCGGCGAAGTACATTTGCTAACTCGAGAAACTCGTAGTGTTAATAACTTCGACGACGTTAAAGTGGACATACAGTGGCATATCGGTTCAGTAGGACTGGCCATAGCAAGAATGATAAAGGCCTAAAGAAATGGGAGCAGCCGGCAGGAGTAACTATGACTCTGTGAAGGTAGCCAAATGCCTCGTCACTCTGCGAAATTTATTTGAAATCTCGCGGATATCGTCGTTGTAGTAACTCAGACAACGTTAAGGTGGACATGCTGTACCATTTCGCTTTTGCACGACTGTCCGCAATACGAATTAAAGAGAGGAAAGATGCAAAGAAGGGGGAGCAGCGGGCAGCAGTAACTATGACTCTCTTAAGGTAGCCAAATGCCTCATCACTCTGCGAAATTTATTTGAAAACTCGTGAATATCGTCGTTTTAGTAACTCAGACAACGTTAAGGTGGACACGTTGCAGCATTTCGCTTCTGCTTGGACATTCCGCAGTACGAATTAAAGATGGGAAAGATTCAAAGGAAGGGGAGCATCTGGCTGCAGTAACTATGACTCTCTTAAGGTAGCCAAATGCCTTGTCATCCGTCGAAGTACATTTGCTAACTCGAGAAACACGTAGTGGGAGTAACTGTGACGACGTTAAGGTTTACATACAGTGGCATATCGGTTCTGTGGGACTGGCCATAGCAAAAATGATAAAGGCCTAAAGAAATGGGAGCAGCCGGCAGGAGTAACTATGACTCTCTTAAGGTAGAAAAATGCCTCGTCACTCTGCGAAATTTATTTGAAAACTCGAGGATATCGTCGTTGGAGTAACTCAGACAACGTTAAGGTGGACTTGCTGTACCATTTCGCTTCTGGAGGACTGGCCGCAATACGAATTACAGAAAGGAAAGATTCAAAGAAGGGGGAGCAGCGGGCAGCAGTAACTATGACTGTCTTAAGGTAGCCAAATGCCTCGTCACTCTGCGATATTTATTTGAATACTCGTCGATATCGTCATTGGAGTAACTCAGACAACGTTAAATTGGACAAGTTGCAGCATTTCGCTTCTGATTGGACATTCCGCAGTACGAATTAAAGAGATGAAAGATTCAAATGAAAAGGAGCATCTAGCTGCAGTAACTGTGACTCTCTTAAGGTAGACAAATGCTTCGTCATCCTGCGAAGTACATTTGCTAACTCGAGAAACTCGTAGTGGGAATAACTGTGACGACGTTAAGGTGGACATACAGTGGCATATCTGTTCAGTAGGACTGGCCATAGCAAGAATGATAAAGGCCTAAAGAAATGGGAGCAGCCGGCAGGAGTAACTATGACTCTGTGAAGGTATCCAAATGCCTCGTCACTCTGCGAAATTTATTTGAAAATTTGAGGATATCGTCGTTGGAGTAACTCAGACAACGTTAAGGTGGACATGCTGTTCCATTTCGCTTCTGCAGGACTGGCTGCAATACGAATTAAAGAGAGGAATGATTCAAAGAAGGGGGAGCGGCCGGCAGGAGTAACTATGACTCTCTTAAGGTAGAAAAATGCCTCGTCACTCTGAGAAATTTATTTGAAAACTCGAGGATATCGTCGTTGGAGTAACTCAGACAACGTTAAGGTGGACATGCTGTACCATTTCGCTTCTGCGGGACTGGCCGCACTACGAATTAAACAGAGGAATGATTCAAAGAAGGGGGAGCAGCGGGCAGCAGTAACTATGACTCTCTTAAGGTAGCCAAATGCCTCGTCACTCTGCGAAATTTATTTTAATACTCGTCGATATCGTCGTTGGAGTAACTCAGACAACGTTAAATTGGACAAGTTGCAGCATTTCGCTTCTGATTGGACATTCCGCAGTACGAATTAAAGAGAGGAAAGATTCAAATGAAAGGGAGCTTCTAGCTGCAGTAACTGTGACTCTTTTAAGGTAGACAAATGCTTCGTCATCCGGCGAAGTACATTTGCTAACTCGAGAAACTCGTAGTGTTAATAACTTTGACGACGTTAAAGTGGACATACAGTGGCATATCGGTTCAGTAGGACTGGCCATAGCAAGAATGATAAAGGCCTAAAGAAATGGGAGCAGCCGGCAGGAGTAACTATGACTCTGTGAAGGTAGCCAAATGCCTCGTCACTCTGCGAAATTTATTTGAAAACTCGAGGATATCGTCGTTGGAGTAACTCAGACAACGTTAAGGTGGACATGCTGTACCATTTAGCTTCTGGAGGACTGGCCGCAATACGAATTACAGAAAGGAAAGATACAAAGAAGGGGGAGCAGCGGGCAGCAGTAACTATGACTCTCTTAAGGTAGCCTAATGCCCCGTCACTCTGCGAAATGTATTTGAAAACTCGTGGATATCGTCGTTGGAGTAACTCAGACAACGTTAAGGTGGACGTGCTGTACCATTTCGCTTTTGGAGGACTGGCCGCAATACGAATTGCAGAAAGGAAAGATTCAAAGAAAGGGGAGCAGCGGGCAGCAGTAACTATGACTCTCTTAAGGTAGCCAAATGCCTCGTCACTCTGCGAAATTTATTTTAATACTCGTCGATATCGTCGTTGGAGTAACTCAGACAACGTTAAATTGGACAAGTTGCAGCATTTCGCTTCTGATTGGACATTCCGCAGTACGAATTAAAGAGAGGAAAGATTCAAATGAAAGGGAGCATCTAGCTGCAGTAACTGTGACTCTTTTAAGGTAGACAAATGCTTCGTCATCCGGCGAAGTACATTTGCTAACTCGAGAAACTCGTAGTGTTAATAACTTTGACGACGTTAAAGTGGACATACAGTGGCATATCGGTTCAGTAGGACTGGCCATAGCAAGAATGATAAAGGCCTAAAGAAATGGGAGCAGCCGGCAGGAGTAACTATGACTCTGTGAAGGTAGCCAAATGCCTCGTCACTCTGCGAAATTTATTTGAAAACTAGAGGATATCGTCGTTGGAGTAACTCAGACAACGTTAAGGTGGACATGCTGTACCATTTAGCTTCTGGAGGACTGGCCGCAATACGAATTACAGAAAGGAAAGATTATAAGAAGGGGGAGCAGCGGGCAGCAATAACTATGACTCTCTTAAGGTAGCCTAATGCCCCGTCACTCTGCGAAATGTATTTGAAAACTCGTGGATATTGTCGATGGAGTAACTCAGACATCGTGAAGGTGGACATGTTGCAGCATTTCGCTTCTGCTAGGACATTCCGCAGTACGAATTAAAGAGATGAAAGATTCAAATGAAAAGGAGCATCTAGCTGCAGTAACTGTGACTCTCTTAAGGTAGACAAATGCTTCGTCATCCGGCGAAGTACATTTGCTAACTCGAGAAACTCGTAGTGGGAATAACTGTGACGACGTTAAGGTGGACATACAGTGGCATATCTGTTCAGTAGGACTGGCCATAGCAAGAATGATAAAGGCCTAAAGAAATGGGAGCAGCCGGCAGGAGTAACTATGACTCTGTGAAGGTAGCCAAATGCCTCGTCACTCTGCGAAATTTATTTGAAAATTTGAGGATATCGTCGTTGGAGTAACTCAGACAACGTTAAGGTGGACATGCTGTTCCATTTCGCTTCTGCAGGACTGGCTGCAATACGAATTAAAGAGAGGAATGATTCAAAGAAGGGGGAGCGGCCGGCAGGAGTAACTATGACTCTCTTAAGGTAGAAAAATGCCTCGTCACTCTGAGAAATTTATTTGAAAACTCGAGGATATCGTCGTTGGAGTAACTCAGACAACGTTAAGGTGGACATGCTGTACCATTTCGCTTCTGCGGGACTGGCCGCACTACGAATTAAACAGAGGAATGATTCAAAGAAGGGGGAGCAGCGGGCAGCAGTAACTATGACTCTCTTAAGGTAGCCAAATGCCTCGTCACTCTGCGAAATTTATTTTAATACTCGTCGATATCGTCGTTGGAGTAACTCAGACAACGTTAAATTGGACAAGTTGCAGCATTTCGCTTCTGATTGGACATTCCGCAGTACGAATTAAAGAGAGGAAAGATTCAAATGAAAGGGAGCATCTAGCTGCAGTAACTGTGACTCTTTTAAGGTAGACAAATGCTTCGTCATCCGGCGAAGTACATTTGCTAACTCGAGAAACTCGTAGTGTGAATAACTTTGACGACGTTAAAGTGGACATACAGTGGCATATCGGTTCAGTAGGACTGGCCATAGCAAGAATGATAAAGGCCTAAAGAAATGGGAGCAGCCGGCAGGAGTAACTATGACTCTGTGAAGGTAGCCAAATGCCTCGTCACTCTGCGAAATTTATTTGAAAACTCGAGGATATCGTCGTTGGAGTAACTCAGACAACGTTAAGGTGGACATGCTGTACCATTTAGCTTCTGGAGGACTGGCCGCAATACGAATTACAGAAAGGAAAGATACAAAGAAGGGGGAGCAGCGGGCAGCAGTAACTATGACTCTCTTAAGGTAGCCTAATGCCCCGTCACTCTGCGAAATGTATTTGAAAACTCGTGGATATCGTCGTTGGAGTAACTCAGACAACGTTAAGGTGGACGTGCTGTACCATTTCGCTTTTGGAGGACTGGCCGCAATACGAATTGCAGAAAGGAAAGATTCAAAGAAGGGGGAGCAGCGGGCAGCAGTAACTATGACTCTCTTAAGGTAGCCAAATGCCTCGTCACTCTGCGAAATTTATTTTAATACTCGTCGATATCGTCGTTGGAGTAACTCAGACAACGTTAAATTGGACAAGTTGCAGCATTTCGCTTCTGATTGGACATTCCGCAGTACGAATTAAAGAGAGGAAAGATTCAAATGAAAGGGAGCATCTAGCTGCAGTAACTGTGACTCTTTTAAGGTAGACAAATGCTTCGTCATCCGGCGAAGTACATTTGCTAACTCGAGAAACTCGTAGTGTTAATAACTTTGACGACGTTAAAGTGGACATACAGTGGCATATCGGTTCAGTAGGACTGGCCATAGCAAGAATGATAAAGGCCTAAAGAAATGGGAGTAGCCGGCAGGAGTAACTATGACTCTGTGAAGGTAGCCAAATGCCTCGTCACTCTGCGAAATTTATTTGAAAACTCGAGGATATCGTCGTTGGAGTAACTCAGACAACGTTAGGGTGGACATGCTGTACCATTTAGCTTCTGGAGGACTGGCCGCAATACGAATTACAGAAAGGAAAGATTATAAGAAGGGGGAGCAGCGGGCAGCAATAACTATGACTCTCTTAAGGTAGCCTAATGCCCCGTCACTCTGCGAAATGTATTTGAAAACTCGTGGATATTGTCGATGGAGTAACTCAGACATCGTGAAGGTGGACATGTTGCAGCATTTCGCTTCTGCTAGGACATTCCGCAGTACGAATTAAAGAGAGGAAAGATTCAAAGGAAGGGGAGCATCTGGCTGCAGTAACTATGACTCTCTTAAGGTGGCCAAATGCCTCGTCATCCGCGCGAAGTACATTTGCTAACTAGAGAAACTCGTAGTGGGAGTAACTGTGACGACGATAAGGTGGACATACAGTGGCATATCGGTTCAGTAGGACTGGCCATAGCAAGAATGATAAAGACCTTAAGAAATGGGAGCAGCTGGCAGGAGTAACTATGACTCTCTTAACGTAGCCAAATGCCTCGTCACACTTTGAAATATATTTGAAAACTCGTCGATATCGTCTTTGGAGTAACTCAGACAACGTTAAGGTGGACAAGTTGCAGCATTTCGCTTCTGATTGGACATTCCGCAGTACAAATTAAAGAGAGGAAAGATTCAAAGGAAAGGGAGCATCCGGCTGCAGTAACTATGACTCTCTTAAGGTAGCCAAGTGCCTTGTCATCCGGCGAAGTACATTTGCTAACTCGATAACTCGTAGTGGGAAAAACTGTGACGACGTTAAGGTTGACATACAGTGCCATATCGGCTCTGTAGGACAGGCCATAGCAAGAATGATAAAGGCCTAAAGAAATGGGAAAAGCCGGCAGCAGTAACTATGACTCTCTTAAGGTAGATATATGCCTCGTCACTCTGCGAAATTTATTTGAAAACTCGCGGATATCGTCGTTGTAGTAACTCAGACAACGTTAAGGTGGACATGCTGTACCATTTCGCTTTTGCACGACTGTCCGCAATACGAATTAAAGAGAGGAAAGATGCAAAGAAGGGGGAGCAGCGGGCAGCAGTAACTATGACTCTCTTAAGGTAGCCAAATGCCTCATCACTCTGCGAAATTTATTTGAAAACTCGTGAATATCGTCGTTTTAGTAACTCAGACAACGTTAAGGTGGACACGTTGCAGCATTTCGCTTCTGCTTGGACATTCCGCAGTACGAATTAAAGATGGGAAAGATTCAAAGGAAGGGGAGCATCTGGCTGCAGTAACTATGACTCTCTTAAGGTAGCCAAATGCCTTGTCATCCGTCGAAGTACATTTGCTAACTCGAGAAACTCGTAGTGGGAGTAACTGTGACGACGTTAAGGTTTACATACAGTGGCATATCGGTTCTGTGGGACTGGCCATAGCAAAAATGATAAAGGCCTAAAGAAATGGGAGCAGCCGGCAGGAGTAACTATGACTCTCTTAAGGTATAAAAATGCCTCGTCACTCTGCGAAATTTATTTGAAAACTCGAGGATATCGTCGTTGGAGTAACTCAGACAACGTTAAGGTGGACGTGCTGTACCATTTCGCTTCTGGAGGACTGGCCGCAATACGAATTACAGAAAGGAAAGATTCAAGGAAGGGGGAGCAGCGGGCAGCAGTAACTATGAGTGTCTTAAGGTAGCCAAATGCCTCGTCACTCTGCGAAATTTATTTGAATACTCGTCGATATCGTCATTGGAGTAACTCAGACAACGTTAAATTGGACAAGTTGCAGCATTTCGCTTCTGATTGGACATTCCGCAGTACGAATTAAAGAGATGAAAGATTCAAATGAAAAGGAGCATCTAGCTGCAGTAACTGTGACTCTCTTAAGGTAGACAAATGCTTCGTCATCCGGCGAAGTACATTTGCTAACTCGAGAAACTCGTAGTGGGAATAACTGTGACGACGTTAAGGTGGACATACAGTGGCATATCGGTTCAGTAGGACTGGCCATAGCAAGAATGATAAAGGCCTAAAGAAATGGGAGCAGCCGGCAGGAGTAACTATGACTCTGTGAAGGTAGCCAAATGCCTCGTCACTCTGCGAAATTTATTAGAAAATTTGAGGATATCGTCGTTGGAGTAACTCAGACAACGTTAAGGGGGACATGCTGTTCCATTTCGCTTCTGCAGGACTGGCTGCAATACGAATTAAAGAGAGGAATGATTCAAAGAAGGGGGAGCGGCCGGCAGGAGTAACTATGACTCTCTTAAGGTAGAAAAATGCCTCGTCACTCTGCGAAATTTATTTGAAAACTCGAGGATATCGTCGTTGGAGTAACTCAGACAACGTTAAGGTGGACATGCTGTACCATTTCGCTTCTGCGGGACTGGCCGCACTACGAATTAAACAGAGGAATGATTCAAAGAAGGGGGAGCAGCGGGCTGCAGTAACTATGACTCTCTTAAGGTAGGCAAATGCCTCGTCACTCTGCGAAATTTATTTGAAAACTCGTGAATATCGTCGTTGGAGTAACTCAGACAACGTTAAGGTGGACAAGTTGCAGCATTTCGCTTCTGATTGGACATTCCGCAGTACGAGTGAAAGAGAGTAGAGATTCAAAGGAAGGGGAGCATCTGGCTGCAGTAACTACGACTCTCTTAAGGTAGCGAAATGCCTCGTCATCCGGCGAAGTACATTTGCTAACTCGAGAAACTCGTAGTGGGAAAAACTGTGACGACGTTAAGGTTGACATACAGTGGCATATCGGCTCTGTAGGACAGGGCATATCAAGAATGATAAAGGCCTAAACAAATGGGAAAAGCCGGCAGGAGTAACTATGACTCTCTTAAGGTAGATATATGCCTCGTCACTCTGCGAAATTTATTTGAAATCCTCGAGGATATCGTCGTAGGAGTAACTCAGACAACGTTAAGGTGGACATGCTGTACCATTTCGCTTCTGGAGGACTGGCCGCAATACGAATTACAGAAAGGAAAGATTCAAAGAAGGGGGAGCAGCGGGCAGCAGTAACTATGACTCTCTTAAGGTAGCCTAATGCCCCGTCACTCTGCGAAATGTATTTGAAAACTCGTGGATATCGTCGTTGGAGTAACTCAGACAACGTTAAGGTGGACGTGCTGTACCATTTCGCTTTTGGAGGACTGGCCGCAATACGAATTGCAGAAAGGAAAGATTCAAAGAAGGGGGAGCAGCGGGCAGCAGTAACTATGACTCTCTTAAGGTAGCCAAATGCCTCGTCACTCTGCGAAATTTATTTTAATACTCGTCGATATCGTCGTTGGAGTAACTCAGACAACGTTAAATTGGACAAGTTGCAGCATTTCGCTTATGATTGGACATTCCGCAGTACGAATTAAAGAGAGGAAAGATTCAAATGAAAGGGAGCATCTAGCTGCAGTAACTGTGACTCTCTTAAGGTAGACAAAAGCTTCGTCATCCGGCGAAGTACATTTGCTAACTCGAGAAACTCGTAGTGTTAATAACTTTGACGACGTTAAAGTGGACATACAGTGGCATATCGGTTCAGTAGGACTGGCCATAGCAAGAATGATAATGGCCTAAAGAAATGGGAGCAGCCGGCAGGAGTAACTATGACTCTGTGAAGGTAGCCAAATGCCTCGTCACTCTGCGAAATTTATTTGAAAATTTGAGGATATCGTCGTTGGAGTAACTCAGACAACGTTAAGGGGGACATGCTGTTCCATTTCGCTTCTGCAGGACTGGCTGCAATACGAATTAAAGAGAGGAATGATTCAAAGAAGGGGGAGCGGCCGGCAGGAGTAACTATGACTCTCTTAAGGTAGAAAAATGCCTCGTCACTCTGCGAAATTTATTTGAAAACTCGAGGATATCGTCGTTGGAGTAACTCAGACAACGTTAAGGTGGACATGCTGTACCATTTCGCTTCTGCGGGACTGGCCGCACTACGAATTAAACAGAGGAATGATTCAAAGAAGGGGGAGCAGCGGGCTGCAGTAACTATGACTCTCTTAAGGTAGGCAAATGCCTCGTCACTCTGCGAAATTTATTTGAAAACTCGTGAATATCGTCGTTGGAGTAACTCAGACAACGTTAAGGTGGACAAGTTGCAGCATTTCGCTTCTGATTGGACATTCCGCAGTACGAGTGAAAGAGAGTAGAGATTCAAAGGAAGGGGAGCATCTGGCTGCAGTAACTACGACTCTCTTAAGGTAGCGAAATGCCTCGTCATCCGGCGAAGTACATTTGTTAACTCGAAAAACTCGTAGTGGGAAAAACTGAGACGACGTTAGGGTTGACATACAGTGGCATATCGGCTCTGTAGGACAGGGCATATCAAGAATGATAAAGGCCTAAACAAATGGGAAAAGCCGGCAGGAGTAACTATGACTCTCTTAAGGTAGATATATGCCTCGTCACTCTGCGAAATTTATTTGAAATCCTCGAGGATATCGTCGTAGGAGTAACTCAGACAACGTTAAGGTGGACATGCTGTACCATTTCGCTTCTGGAGGACTGGCCGCAATACGAATTACAGAAAGGAAAGATTCAAAGAAGGGGGAGCAGCGGGCAGCAGTAACTATGACTCTCTTAAGGTAGCCTAATGCCCCGTCACTCTGCGAAATGTATTTGAAAACTCGTGGATATCGTCGTTGGAGTAACTCAGACAACGTTAAGGTGGACGTGCTGTACCATTTCGCTTTTGGAGGACAGGCCGCAATACGAATTGCAGAAAGGAAAGATTCAAAGAAGGGGGAGCAGCGGGCAGCAGTAACTATGACTCTCTTAAGGTAGCCAAATGCCTCGTCACTCTGCGAAATTTATTTTAATACTCGTCGATATCGTCGTTGGAGTAACTCAGACAACGTTAAATTGGACAAGTTGCAGCATTTCGCTTATGATTGGACATTCCGCAGTACGAATTAAAGAGAGGAAAGATTCAAATGAAAGGGAGCATCTAGCTGCAGTAACTGTGACTCTCTTAAGGTAGACAAAAGCTTCGTCATCCGGCGAAGTACATTTGCTAACTCGAGAAACTCGTAGTGTTAATAACTTTGACGACGTTAAAGTGGACATACAGTGGCATATCGGTTCAGTAGGACTGGCCATAGCAAGAATGATAAAGGCCTAAAGAAATGGGAGCAGCCGGCAGGAGTAACTATGACTCTGTGAAGGTAGCCAAATGCCTCGTCACTCTGCGAAATTTATTTGAAAACTCGAGGATATCGTCGTTGGAGTAACTCAGACAACGTTAAGGTGGACATGCTGTACCATTTAGCTTCTGGAGGACTGGCCGCAATACGAATTACAGAAAGGAAAGATTATAAGAAGGGGGAGCAGCGGGCAGCAGTAACTATGACTCTCTTAAGGTAGCCTAATGCCCCGTCACTCTGCGAAATGTATTTGAAAACTCGTGGATATCGTCGATGGAGTAACTCAGACATCGTGAAGGTGGACATGTTGCAGCATTTCGCTTCTGCTAGGACATTCCGCAGTACGAATTAAAGAGAATAAAGATTCAAAGGAAGGGGAGCATCTGGCTGCAGTAACTATGACTCTCTTAAGGTAGCCAAATGCCTCGTCATCCGCGCGAAGTACATTTGCTAACTAGAGAAACTCGTAGTGGGAGTAACTGTGACGACGATAAGGTGGACATACAGTGGCATATCGGTTCAGTAGGACTGGCCATAGCAAGAATGATAAAGACCTTAAGAGATGGGAGCAGCTGGCAGGAGTAACTATGACTCTCTTAACGTAGCCAAATGCCTCGTCACACTTTGAAATATATTTGAAAACTCGTCGATATCGTCGTTGGAGTAACTCAGACAACGTTAAGGTGGACAAGTTGCAGCATTTCGCTTCTGATTGGACATTCCGCAGTACAAATTAAAGAGAGGAAAGATTCAAAGGAAAGGGAGCATCCGGCTGCAGTAACTATGACTCTCTTAAGGTAGCCAAATGCCTTGTCATCCGGCGAAGTACATTTGCTAACTCGAGAAACTCGTAGTGGGAAAAACTGTGACGACGTTAAGGTTGACATACAGTGCCATATCGGCTCTGTAGAACAGGCCATAGCAAGAATGATAAAGGCCTAATGAAATGGGAAAAGCCGGCAGGAGTAACTATGACTCTCTTAAGGTAGATATATGCCTCGTCACTCTGCGAAATTTATTTGAAAACTCGCGGATATCGTCGTTGTAGTAACTCAGACAACGTTAAGGTGGACATGCTGTACCATTTCGCTTTTGCACGACTGGCCGCAATACGAATTAAAGAGAGGAAAGATGCAAAGAAGGGGGAGCAGCGGGCAGCAGTAACTATGACTCTCTTAAGGTAGCCAAATGCCTCATCACTCTGCAAAATTTATTTGAAAACTCGTGAATATCGTCGTTTTAGTAACTCAGACAACGTTAAGGTGGACACGTTGCAGCATTTCGCTTCTGCTTGGACATTCCGCAGTACGAATTAAAGATGGGAAAGATTCAAAGGAAGGGGAGCATCTGGCTGCAGTAACTATGACTCTCTTAAGGTAGCCAAATGCCTTGTCATCCGTCGAAGTACATTTGCTAACTCGAGAAACTCGTAGTGGGAGTAACTGTGACGACGTTAAGGTGTACATACAGTGGCATATCGGTTCTGTGGGCCTGGCCATAGCAAAAATGATAAAGGCCTAAAGAAATGGGAGCAGCCGGCAGGAGTAACTATGACTCTCTTAAGGTTGAAAAATGCCTCGTCACTCTGCGAAATGTATTTGAAAACTCGAGGATATCGTCGTTGGAGTAACTCAGACAACGTTAAGGTGGACGTGCTGTACCATTTCGCTTCTGGAGGACTGGCCGCAATACGAATTACAGAAAGGAAAGATTCAAAGAAGGGGGAGCAGCGGGCAGCAGTAACTATGACTGTCTTAAGGTAGCCAAATGCCTCGTCACTCTGCGAAATTTATTTGAATACTCGTCGATATCGTCATTGGAGTAACTCAGACAACGTTAAATTGGACAAGTTGCAGCATTTCGCTTCTGATTGGACATTCCGCAGTACGAATTAAAGAGATGAAAGATTCAAATGAAAAGGAGCATCTAGCTGCAGTAACTGTGACTCCCTTGAGGTAGACAAATGCTTCGTCATTCGGCGAAATACATTTGCTAACTCGCGAAACTCGTAGTGGGAATAACTGTGACGACGGTAAGGTGGACATACTGTGGCATATCGGTTCAGTAGGACTGGCCATAGCAAGAATGATAAAGGCCTAAAGAAATGGGAGCAGCCGGCAGGAGTAACTATGACTCTGTGAAGGTAGCCAAATGCCTCGTCACTCTGCGAAATTTATTTGAAAACTCGGGGATATCGCCGTTGGAGTAACTCAGACAACGTTAAGGTGGACATGCTGTTCCACTTCGCTTCTGCAGGACTGGCTGCAATACGAATTAAAGAAAGGAATGATTCAAAGAAGGGGGAGCGGCCGGCAGGAGTAACTATGACTCTCTTAAGGTAGAAAAATGCCTCGTCACTCTGCGAAATTTATTTGAAAACTCGAGGATATCGTCGTTGGAGTAACTCAGACAACGTTAAGGTGGACATGCTGTACCATTTCGCTTCTGCGGGACTGGCCCCACTACGAATTAAACAGAGGAATGATTCAAAGAAGGGGGAGCAGCGGGCTGCAGTAACTATGACTCTCTTAAGGTAGGCAAATGCCTCGTCACTCTGCGAAATTTATTTGAAAACTCGTGAATATCGTCGTTGGAGTAACTCAGACAACGTTAAGGTGGACAAGTTGCAGCATTTCGCTTCTGATTGGACATTCCGCAGTACGAGTGAAAGAGAGTAGAGATTCAAAGGAAGGGGAGCATCTGGCTGCAGTAACTACGACTCTCTTAAGGTAGCGAAATGCCTCGTCATCCGGCGAAGTACATTTGCTAACTCGAGAAACTCGTAGTGGGAAAAACTGTGACGAAGTTAAGGTTGACATACAGTGGCATATCGGCTCTGTAGGACAGGGCATATCAAGAATGATAAAGGCCTAAACAAATGGGAAAAGCCGGCAGGAGTAACTATGACTCTCTTAAGGTAGATATATGCCTCGTCACTCTGCGAAATTTATTTGAAATCATCGAGGATATCGTCGTTGGAGTAACTCAGACAACGTTAAGGTGGACATGCTGTACCATTTCGCTTCTGGAGGACTGGCCGCAATACGAATTACAGAAAGGAAAGATTCAAAGAAGGGGGAGCAGCGGGCAGCAGTAACTATGACTCTCTTAAGGTAGCCTAATGCCCCGTCACTCTGCGAAATGTATTTGAAAACTCGTGGATATCGTCGTTGGAGTAACTCAGACAACGTTAAGGTGGACGTGCTGTACCATTTCGCTTTTGGAGGACTGGCCGCAATACGAATTGCAGAAAGGAAAGATTCAAAGAAGGGGGAGCAGCGGGCAGCAGTAACTATGACTCTCTTAAGGTAGCCAAATGCCTCGTCACTCTGCGAAATTTATTTGAAAACTCGTGGATATCGTCGTTGGAGTAACTCAGACAACGTTAAGGTGGACATGCTGTTCCATTTCGCTTCTGCAGGACTGGCTGCAATACGAATTAAAGAGAGGAATGATTCAAAGAAGGGGGAGCAGAGGGCAGCAGTAACTATGACTCTCTTGATGCTCACATGATGCGTCACATACGGATCCTCTCAATCCACTCCTCAGCATCCTTGCGATGCCGAGTGGATGATGGTTCGCTTAGCCTCTCGGTGGGAAATCCTAGCTCTGGCCTTCTCGTGGCAGGGGTCGTGAGAGGTTCCTAGGAAGGTTACTCGAGTACTTGAGTACTTGAGTATAGCTCTTCCAAAGTTCCTCGACCGACAGAGCGGGGTGAACCCTTTCTGGGCTTGGGGGTTGCCGCCCCCCCTGCCCTTGTTTCAGCTGGCCCCAACGACAGAAAGATAGCAGGTAGCGGTACTCTCACAGGAGACGCCGCGCCAGTTGTTGGGTCAGCATCCGACGCCGCCAGTTCGGGTCGAGCCGCAGTGCCTGCCATCGCATGTCCTGAGTGCCACCGGACCTTCTCCACCAAGACAGGTCTTGGAGTACATCGTCGCCGTGCCCATCCTGCCGCAGCCAATGCAGAGGTGACCACCGAGAGGGTGAAGGCCAGGTGGTCGAGTGAAGAGCTGCTACGCCTGGCTCACTCTGAGGCAGCACTCACGCTCAAGGGCACCCGGTTCCTAAATCAAGAACTGGCTAAGGCGTTCCCAAACCGTTCGGTTGAGTCCATTAAATGACAGCGCCGCGGAACAGCCTATAGGAACCAGGTCGCCGAGTTTGTTGCTGCCCTCTCTGCTCTTGGGGAGGGGCCACCTCCATCTGTTGCTGCGGTGGAGCCTGCAAGTTCCTCTGCAGCACCCCCCTCCATGTCTTCAGCTGTTGATGCAGTCGACCAGGCTGTCTGGTCGGCTCTGGCAGCCCTCCCGTCGTCTGGGCCTCAGTGCAGTAAATGACATCCTGGCTCTTGGGGCAACTACATCGGCCTCAGTCATCATGGGCATGCTACCGGCCGCCCTTGATGCCATTGGCAGCAGGGAGCCATCCAACAATCCTGTTGCCTCCCGCCAGATGTCAGAGCCACGAGTGACGAAGCGGGCCCTGCGGAGGAGGGAGTACGCCCTCTGTCAGCAGGCCTTCTCAAAGAGCGCTGCTCGCTGCATCATCGGCCTTCTGGACGGAACGCTCCTTCACCCACCACCAGCGATTCCTGGGCTGGTGGAGTTTTGGAAGGACCTGTTCACCCGGCGACCATCTGGCCGGGTGGGCCGTCTGGAGGGTCGGCTGTTGCCTTCCTCCATCGAGGTTCCCTTTGAACAGCTGAGGGCCCCTATTACGATGGAGGAAGTCGCTGCAGCGCTCCCCCCTCGTCGCTCTGCTGCAGGCCCAGACCGATTGTCTCCGGCCCAGATTCGCCGTATACCCCGTGAGGTCCTCCTCAAAATTCTTAACCTTTTCCTTTTGACCCGTCGCCTCCCATCCCGTCTTCTCCAAGCCCGTACATCCCTGTTGCCTAAGAAGGCCGCCCCAGCATCCCCCGCTGACTTCCGTCCGATCACGGTATGTTCAGTCCTCGCTAGGGTCTTCCATAAGATCCTGGCGGGGCGTCTGATGCGGACCTGTGTGCTGGATGGGCGTCAGCGGGCCTTCCTTCCTCAGGATGGGATGCTGCACAACACATTCCTGTTGGACTTGGCGATGACTCAGGCCAGGGTGAACTGCCGCTCTCTCTATGTCGCATCCCTGGATGTGTCCAAGGCATTTGACTCTCTAGACCATGGTGCCCTGAGGCCCGCCCTGAGGGCACATGGTCTACCTGACGAGTTCATTGGATACATCCTGGGATGCTACGAGGAGGGGGTGACGATGATCTCTGGTCCTGGGAAGTCGCTGGGCCCAGTGCGGCCTTCAAGAGGTGTTAGGCAGGGTGATCCACTCTCCCCCACCCTCTTTAACCTTTCCTTGGACCTCGTGCTTGCTCGCCTCCCAGAATACATTGGTGCCAACGTGATGGGACGACGTCTCAACGCTGCCGCCTTTGCTGATGACCTCCTGCTGTTCGCTGAAACTCCGGGAGGGCTCCAGGACCTTATTGATGCAGCAATATCTGCCCTTGGAGACCTCGGTCTCCAAGTTAATCCCGGAAAGTGCTTCACTCTCGCCCTCGCTGCGTCTGGCCGCGAGAAGAAGATTAAGGTCGACGACACCGCGACCTTCAGGGCTGGCTACACCATCCTCCCAGCCCTGGCGATTGAGAGCACTTTCCGGTATCTTGGTCTGGAGTTCTCCACGAGCGGACGCAGCCTCTTTCATCCGAGGCGGGAGGTCGAGCGACAGTTGAGCGTCCTGTCCAAGGCACCACTTAAACCCCAACAGCGTTTACATGCCCTCAGAACTGTCATTCTGCCAGGAATACATCATGGCTTGGCCCTTTCGAGGACCCGCCTAGGAGCCCTGTCAGCAATGGACACCACCATCCGCGCAGCGATTAGATCTCGGCTGTGCCTGCCAGCGGACGTCCCTGTTGGCTACTTCCATGCCCCTGTTTCATCTGGGGGACTGGGAGTGCCATGAGCCCGCTGGCTTGGGCCTCTCCTGCGGCGGAATCGGCTCGCAAAGATGCGGGCATTGGGTGTCCTGTCTGACGGGACAGCAGATGACGTTCTGGGGCGTGAGATTGGGAGGCTTGAGCAGCAACTACGGGGTAACAACACGGTTATACGAACTACCAACCAAATGGGCCGGATGTGGGCTGAACGGCTGCATCTGTCGGTGGACGGCGCCGCCCTTAAGAAGTCTGCCCGAACACCAGGGCAGCATAGCTGGGTCGATAACCCACGACTAGCTATTACAGGCCGCGACTTCATCTCCTGCATCCGTACTAGGATCAATGCCCTTCCAACGCGGGCACGGTTGCAGCGAGGTCGTGCTGGTGACACTAACTGCCGGGCTGGCTGCATCGCTAAAGAAACGGCAAATCACGTTGTCCAGCACTGCTTCAGGAGTCACGACGCTAGAGTGAAGCGACACGACGCCCTTGCATCCTATATCGCGCAGGGACTTCGTCGCAGGGGCTTCGACGTTCACCTGGAGCCCCACCTCAGGACATCCGAGGGACTGAAGAAGCCGGACATCGTGGCAGTTCGTGGCGATGCAGCCCATATCATCGATGCCCAGGTAGTTGGGGTTAACCTTGACGTCGACGAGTGTCACCAGCAGAAGATTGCGGTCTACAATAGGGAAGCCGTCCACCAGGCAATCAGCGGCCAGATCACAGCATTCAAGAGCATCACCACCTCTTCAGCTACCATCTCATGGAGGGGGGTGTGGTCACCCACATCTGCACGGGACCTGCGGCAGCTTGGGTTCAAGAACTACCACCTCGCGATGATGTCTACACGGGTACTCCTCGGGACTGTGATGGCGGCACGGCGGTTTGACACAATGACTGCTGTAAGGAGCACGATGCCCCGGACTGGGGTCGGTTGATGACTCAAGTATATGTGTCTACGCTGCTGCCTGGCGTCTATACACAGGCATAACACCTTCTTTGTTCACGTTCTTTTTCCTGTCCATCAAGTGTTTGTATTGTATATGTCTTTGGAAAAACCCACTCTGTGGGTAACCAATTCTTTATGTATGTTCACTTGACGTGAATAAAGACGGCTTAAATAGCGAAATGCCTCCTCATCCGGCGAAGTACATTTGCTAACTCGAGAAACTCGTAGTGGGAAAAACTGTGACTACGTTAAGGTTGACATACAGTGGCATATCGGCTCTGTAGGACAGGCCATAGCAAGAATGATAAGGGCCTACACAAATGGGAAAAGCCGGCAGGAGTAACTATGACTCTCTTAAGATAGATATATGCCTCGTCACTCTGCGAAATTTATTTGAAATCCTCGAGGATATCGTCGTTGGAGTAACTCAGACAACGTTAAGGTGGACATGCTGTACCATTTCGATTCTGGAGGACTGGCCGCAATACGAATTACAGAAAGGAAAGATTCAAAGAAGGGGGAGCAGCGGGCAGCAGTAACTATGACTCTCTTAAGGTAGCCTAATGCCCCGTCACTCTGCGAAATGTATTTGAAAACTCGTGGATATCGTCGATGGAGTAACTCAGACAACGATAAGGTGGACACGCTGTACAATTTCGCTTCTGCAGGACTGGCCGCAATACGACTTAAAGAGAGCAAAAATTCAAAGAATGGAGAGCAGCGGGCAGCAGTAACTATGACTCTCTTAAGGTAGCCAAATGCTTCGTCACTCTGCAAAATTTATTTGAAATCTCGAGGATATCGTCGTTGGAGTAACTCAGACAACGTTAAGGTGGACGTGCTGTAGAATTTCGCTTCTGCAGGACTGGCCGCAATACGAAATAAAGAGAGGAAAGATTCAAAGAAGGGGGAGCAGCGGGCAGCAGTAACTATGACTCTCTTAAGGTAGCCAAATGCCCCGTCACTCTGCGAAATGTATTTGAAAACTCGTGGATATCGTCGATGGAGTAACCCAGACAATGTTAAGGTGGACATGTTACAGCATTTCGCTTCTGCTAGGACATTCCGCAGTACGAATTAAAGAGATTAAAGATTCAAATGAAAGGGAGCATCTGGCTGCAGTAACTGTGACTCTCTTAAGGTAGACAAATGCTTCGTCATCCGGCGAAGTACATTTGCTAACTCGAGAAACTCGTAGTGGGAATAACTGTGACGACGTTAAGGTGGACATACAGTGGCATATCGGTTCAGTAGGACTGGCCATAGCAAGAATGATAAAGGCATAAAGAAATGGGAGCAGCCGGCAGGAGTAACTATGACTCTGTGAAGGTAGCCAAATGCCTCGTCACTGTGCGAAATTTATTTGAAAACTCGAGGATATCGTCGTTGGAGTAACTCAGACAACGTTAAGGTGGACATGCTGTTCCATTTCGCTTCTGCAGGACTGGCTGCAATACGAATTAAAGAGAGGAATGATTCAAAGAAGGGGGAGCAGCCGGCAGGATTAACTATGACTCTCTTAAGGTAGAAAATGCCTCGTCACTCTGCGAAATTTATTTGAAAACTCGTGGATATCGTAGTTGGAGTAACTCAGACAACGTTAAGGTGGACAAGTTGCAGCATTTCGATTCTGATTGGACATTCCGCAGTACGAGTGGAAGAGAGTAGAGATTCAAAGGAAGGGCAGCAACTGGCTGCAGTAACTATGACTCTCTTAAGGTAGCTAAATGCCTCGTCATCCGGCGAAGTACATTTGCTAACTCGAGAAACTCGTAGTGGGAAAAACTGTGACGACGTTAAGGTTGACATACAGTGGCATATCGGCTCTGTAGGACAGGCCATAGCAAGAATGATAAAGGCCTAAAGAAATGGGAGCAGCCGGCAGGAGTAACTATGACTCTGTGAAGGTAGCCAAATGCCTCGTCACTCTGCGAAATTTATTTGAAAACTCGTGGATATCGTCGTTGGAGTAACTCAGACAACGTTAAGGTGGACATGTTGCAGCATTTCGCTTCTGCTTGGACATTCCGCAGTACGAATTAGAGAGAGGAAAGTTTCATAGGAAGGGGAGCATCTGGCTGCAGTAACTATAACTCTGTTAAGGTAGCCAAATGCCTCGTCATCCGGCGAAGTACATTTGCTAACTAGAGTAACTCGTAGTGGGAGTAACTGTGACGACGATAAGGTGGACATACAGTGGCATATCGGTTCAGTAGGACTGGCCATAGCAAGAATGATAAAGACCTTAAGAAATGGGAGCAGCTGGCAGGAGTAACAATGACTCTCTTAACGTAGCCAAATGCCTCGTCACACTTTGAAATATATTTGAAAACTCGTCGATATCGTCGTTGGAGTAACTCAGACAACGTTAAGGTGGACAAGTTGCAGCATTTCGCTTCTGATTGGACATTCCGCAGTACAAATTAAAGAGAGGAGAGATTCAAAGGAAAGGGAGCATCCGGCTGCAGTATCTATGACTCTCTTAAGGTAGCCAAATGCCTTGTCATCCGGCGAAGTACATTTGCTAACTCGAGAAACTCGTAGTGGGAAAAACTGTGACGACGTTAAGGTTGACATACAGTGCCATATCGGCTCTGTGGACAGGCCATAGCAAGAATGATAAAGGCCTAAAGAAATGGGAAAAGCCGGCAGGAGTAACTATGACTCTCTTAAGGTAGATATATGCCTCGTCACTCTGCGAAATTTATTTGAAAACTCGCGGATATCGTCGTTGTAGTAACTCAGACAACGTTAAGGTGGACATGCTGTACCATTTCGCTTTTGCACGACTGGCCGCAATACGAATTAAAGAGAGGAAAGATGCAAAGAAGGGGGAGCAGCGGGCAGCAGTAACTATGACTCTCTTAAGGTAGCCAAATGCCTCGTCACTCTGCGAAATTTATTTGAAAACTCGTGAATATCGTCGTTTTAGTAACTCAGACAACGTTAAGGTGGACTTATAGCAGCATTTCGCTTCTGCTTGGACATTCCGCAGTATGAATTAAAGATGGGAAAGATTCAAAGGAAGGGGAGCATCTGGCTGCAGTAACTATGACTCTCTTAAGGTAGCCAAATGCCTCGTCATCCAGCGAAGTACATTTGCTAACTCGAGAAACTCGTAGTGGGAAAAACTATGACGACGTTAAGGTTGACATACAGTGGCATATCGGCTCTGTAGGACAGGGCATAGCAAGAATGATAAAGGCCTAAACAAATGGGAAAAGCCGGCAGGAGTAACTATGACTCTCTTAAGGTAGATATATGCCTCGTCACTCTGCGAAATTTATTTGAAATCCTCGAGGATATCGTCGTTGGAGTAACTCAGACAACGTTAAGGTGGACATGCTGTACCATTTCGCTTCTGGAGGACTGGCCGCAATACGAATTACAGAAAGGAAAGATTCAAAGAAGGGGGAGCAGCGGGCAACAGTAACTATGACTCTCTTAAGGTAGCCTAATGCCCCGTCACTCTGCGAAATGTATTTGAAAACTCGTGGATATCGTCGATGGAGTAACTCAGACATCGTGAAGGTGGACATGTTGCAGCATTTCGCTTCTGCTAGGACATTCCGCAGTACGAATTAAAGAGAGGAAAGATTTAAAGGAAGGGGAGCATCTGGCTGCAGTAACTATGACTCTCTTAAGGTAGCCAAATGCCTCGTCATCCGCGCGAAGTACATTTGCTAACTAGAGAAACTCGTAGTGGGAGTAACTGTGACGACGATAAGGTGGACGTACAGTGGCATATCGGTTCAGTAGGACTGGCCATAGCAAGAATGATAAAGACCTTAAGAAATGGGAGCAGCTGGCAGGAGTAACTATGACTCTCTTAACGTAGCCAAATGCCTCGTCACACTTTGAAATATATTTGAAAACTCGTCGATATCGTCGTTGGAGTAACTCAGACAACGTTAAGGTGGACAAGTTGCAGCATTTCGCTTCTGATTGGACATTCCGCAGTACAAATTAAAGAGAGGAAAGATTCAAAGGAAAGGGAGCATCCGGCTGCAGTAACTATGACTCTCTTAAGGTAGCCAAATGCCTCGTCATCCGGCGAAGTACATTTGCTAACTCGAGAAACTCGTAGTGGGAATAACTGTGACGACGTTAAGGTGGACATACAGTGGCATATCGGTTCAGTTGGACTGGCCATAGCAAAAATGATAAAGGCCTAAAGAAATGGGAGCAGCCGGCAGGAGTAACTATGACTCTGTGAAGGTAGCCAAATGCCTCGTCACTCTGCGAAATTTATTTGAAAACTCGAGGATATCGTCGTTGGAGTAACTCAAACAACGTTAAGGTGGACATGCTGTTCCATTTCGCTTCTGCAGGACTGGCTGCAATACGAATTAAAGAGAGGAATGATTCAAAGAAGGGGGAGCGGCCGGCAGGAGTAACTATGACTCTCTTAAGGTAGAAAAATGCCTCGTCACTCTGCGAAATTTATTTGAAAACTCGAGGATATCGTCGTTGGTGTAACTCAGACAACGTTAAGGTGGACATGCTGTACCATTTCGCTTCTGCGGGACTGGCCGCACTACGAATTAAACAGAGGAATGATTCAAAGAAGGGGGAGCAGCGGGCTGCAGTAACTATGACTCTCTTAAGGTAGGCAAATGTCTCGTCACTCTGCGAAATTTATTTGAAAACTCGTGAATATCGTCGTTGGAGTAACTCAGACAACGTTAAGGTGGACAAGTTGCAGCATTTCGCTTCTGATTGGACATTCCGCAGTACGAGTGAAAGAGAGTAGAGATTCAAAGGAAGGGGAGCATCTGGCTGCAGTAACTACGACTCTCTTAAGGTAGCGAAATGCCTCGTCATCCAGCGAAGTACATTTGCTAACTCGAGAAACTCGTAGTGGGAAAAACTATGACGACGTTAAGGTTGACATACAGTGGCATATCGGCTCTGTAGGACAGGGCATAGCAAGAATGATAAAGGCCTAAACAAATGGGAAAAGCCGGCAGGAGTAACTATGACTCTCTTAAGGTAGATATATGCCTCGTCACTCTGCGAAATTTATTTGAAATCCTCGAGGATATCGTCGTTGGAGTAACTCAGACAACGTTAAGGTGGACATGCTGTACCATTTCGCTTCTGGAGGACTGGCCGCAATACGAATTACAGAAAGGAAAGATTCAAAGAAGGGGGAGCAGCGGGCAACAGTAACTATGACTCTCTTAAGGTAGCCTAATGCCCCGTCACTCTGCGAAATGTATTTGAAAACTCGTGGATATTGTCGATGGAGTAACTCAGACATCGTGAAGGTGGACATGTTGCAGCATTTCGCTTCTGCTAGGACATTCCGCAGTACGAATTAAAGAGAGGAAAGATTCAAAGGAAGGGGAGCATCTGGCTGCAGTAACTATGACTCTCTTAAGGTAGCCAAATGCCTCGTCATCCGCGCGAAGTACATTTGCTAACTAGAGAAACTCGTAGTGGGAGTAACTGTGACAACGATAAGGTGGACGTACAGTGGCATATCGGTTCAGTAGGACTGGCCATAGCAAGAATGATAAAGACCTTAAGAAATGGGAGCAGCTGGCAGGAGTAACTATGACTCTCTTAACGTAGCCAAATGCCTCGTCACACTTTGAAATATATTTGAAAACTCGTCGATATCGTCGTTGGAGTAGTTCAGACAACGTTAAGGTGGACAAGTTGCAGCATTTCGCTTCTGATTGGACATTCCGCAGTACAAATTAAAGAGAGGAAAGATTCAAAGGAAAGGGAGCATCCGGCTGCAGTAACTATGACTCTCTTAAGGTAGCCAAATGCCTCGTCATCCGGCGAAGTACATTTGCTAACTCGAGAAACTCGTAGTGGGAATAACTGTGACGACGTTAAGGTGGACATACAGTGGCATATCGGTTCAGTTGGACTGGCCATAGCAAAAACGATAAAGGCCTAAAGAAATGGGAGCAGCCGGCAGGAGTAACTATGACTCTGTGAAGGTAGCCAAATGCCTCGTCACTCTGCGAAATTTATTTGAAAACTCGAGGATATCGTCGTTGGAGTAACTCAGACAAAGTTAAGGTGGACATGCTGTTCCATTTCGCTTCTGCAGGACTGGCTGCAATACGAATTAAAGAGAGGAATGATTCAAAGAAGGGGGAGCGGCCGGCAGGAGTAACTATGACTCTCTTAAGGTAGAAAAATGCCTCGTGACTCTGCGAAATTTATTTGAAAACTCGAGGATATCGTCGTTGGTGTAACTCAGACAACGTTAAGGTGGACATGCTGTACCATTTCGCTTCTGCGGGACTGGCCGCACTACGAATCAAACAGAGGAATGATTCAAAGAAGGGGGAGCAGCGGGCTGCAGTAACTATGACTCTCTTAAGGTAGGCAAATGTCTCGTCACTCTGCGAAATTTATTTGAAAACTCGTGAATATCGTCGTTGGAGTAACTCAGACAACGTTAAGGTGGACAAGTTGCAGCATTTCGCTTCTGATTGGACATTCCGCAGTACGAGTGAAAGAGAGTAGAGATTCAAAGGAAGGGGAGCATCTGGCTGCAGTAACTACGACTCTCTTAAGGTAGCGAAATGCCTCGTCATCCAGCGAAGTACATTTGCTAACTCGAGAAACTCGTAGTGGGAATAACTGTGACGACGTTAAGGTGGACATACAGTGGCATATCGGTTCAGTTGGACTGGCCATAGCAAAAATGATAAAGGCCTAAAGAAATGGGAGCAGCCGGCAGGAGTAACTATGACTCTCTTAAGGTAGAAAAATGCCTCGTCACTCTGCGAAATTTATTTGAAAACTCGAGGATATCGTCGTTGGAGTAACTCTGACAACGTTAAGGTGGACGTGCTGTACCATTTCGCTTCTGGAGGACTGGCCGCAATACGAATTACAGAAAGGAAAGATTCAAAGAAGGGGGAGCAGCGGGCAGCAGTAACTATGACTGTCTTAAGGTAGCCAAATGCCTCGTCATTCTGCGAAATTTATTTGAATACTCGTCGATATCGTCATTGGAGTAACTCAGACAACGTTAAATTGGACAAGTTGCAGCATTTCGCTTCTGATTGGACATTCCGCAGTACGAATTAATGAGAGGAAAGATTCAAATGAAAGGGAGCATCTAGCTGCAGTAACTGTGACTCTCTTAAGGTAGACAAATGCTTCGTCATCCGGCGAAGTACATTTGCTAACTCGAGAAACTCGTAGTGGGAATAACTGTGACGACGTTAAGGTGGACATACAGTGGCATATCGGTTTAGTAGGACTGGCCATAGCAAGAATGATAAAGGCCTAAAGAAATGGGAGCAGCCGGCAGGAGTAACTATGACTCTGTGAAGGTAGCCAAATGCCTCGTCACTCTGCGAAATTTATTTGAAAACTCGAGGATATCGTCGTTGGAGTAACTCAGACAACGTTAAGGTGGACATGCTGTTCCATTTCGCTTCTGCAGGACTGGCTGCAATACGAATTAAAGAGAGGAATGATTCAAAGAAGGGGGAGCGGCCGGCAGGAGTAACTATGACTCTCTTAAGGTAGAAAAATGGCTTGTCACTCTGCGAAATTTATTTGAAAACTCGAGGATATCGTCGTTGGAGTAACTCAGACAACGTTAAGGTGGACATGCTGTACCATTTCGCTTCTGCGGGACTGGCCGCACTACGAATTAAACAGAGGAATGATTCAAAGAAGGGGGAGCAGCTGGCTGCAGTAACTATGACTCTCTTAAGGTAGGCAAATGTCTCGTCACTCTGCGAAATTTATTTGAAAACTCGTGAATATCGTCGTTGGAGTAACTCAGACAACGTTAAGGTGGACAAGTTGCAGCATTTCGCTTCTGATTGGACATTCCGCAGTACGAGTGAAAGAGAGTAGAGATTCAAAGGAAGGGGAGCATCTGGCTGCAGTTACTACGACTCTCTTAAGGTAGCGAAATGCCTCGTCATCCAGCGAAGTACATTTGCTAACTCGAGAAACTCGTAGTGGGAAAAACTATGACGACGTTAAGGTTGACATACAGTGGCATATCGGCTCTGTAGGACAGGGCATAGCAAGAATGATAAAGGCCTAAACAAATGGGAAAAGCCGGCAGGAGTAACTATGACTCTCTTAAGGTAGATATATGCCTCGTCACTCTGCGAAATTTATTTGAAATCCTCGAGGATATCGTCGTTGGAGTAACTCAGTCAACGTTAAGGTGGACATGCTGTACCATTTCGCTTCTGGAGGACTGGCCGCAATACGAATTACAGAAAGGAAAGATTCAAAGAAGGGGGAGCAGCGGGCAACAGTAACTATGACTCTCTTAAGGTAGCCTAATGCCCCGTCACTCTGCGAAATGTATTTGAAAACTCGTGGATATCGTCGATGGAGTAACTGAGACATCGTGAAGGTGGACATGTTGCATCATTTCGCTTCTGCTAGGACATTCCGCAGTACGAATTAAAGAGAGGAAAGATTCAAAGGAAGGGGAGCATCTGGCTGCAGTAACTATGACTCTCTTAAGGTAGCCAAATGCCTCGTCATCCGCGCGAAGTACATTTGGTAACTAGAGAAACTCGTAGTGGGAGTAACTGTGACGACGATAAGGTGGACATACAGTGGCATATCGGTTCAGTAGGACTGGCCATAGCAAGAATGATAAAGACCTTAAGAAATGGGAGCAGCTGGCAGGAGTAACTATGACTCTCTTAACGTAGCCAAATGCCTCGTCACACCTTGAAATATATTTTAAAAATCGTCGATTTCGTCGTTGGAGTAACTCAGACAACGTTAAGGTGGACAAGTTGCAGCATTTCGCTTCTGATTTTACATTCCGCAGTACAAATTAAAGAGAGGAAAGATTCAAAGGAAAGGGAGCATCCGGCTGCAGTAACTATGACTCTCTTAAGGTAGCCAAATGCCTCGTCATCCGGCGAAGTACATTTGCTAACTCGAGAAACTCGTAGTGGGAATAACTGTGACGACGTTAAGGTGGACATACAGTGGCATATCGGTTCAGTTGGACTGGCCATAGCAAAAATGATAAAGGCCTAAAGAAATGGGAGCAGCCGGCAGGAGTAACTATGACTCTCTTAAGGTAGAAAAATGCCTCGTCACTCTGCGAAGTTTATTTGAAAACTCGAGGATATCGTCGTTGGAGTAACTCAGACAACGTTAAGGTGGACGTGCTGTACCATTTCGCTTCTGGAGGACTGGCCGCAATACGAATTACAGAAAGGAAAGATTCAAAGAAGGGGGAACAGCGGGCAGCAGTAACTATGACTGTCTTAAGGTAGCCAAATGCCTCGTCACTCTGCGAAATTTATTTGAATACTCGTCGATATCGTCATTGGAGTAACTCTGACAACGTTAAATTGGACAAGTTGCAGCATTTCGCTTCTGATTGGACATTCCGCAGTACGAATTAAAGAGAGGAAAGATTCAAATGAAAGGGAGCATCTAGCTGCAGTAACTGTGACTCTCTTAAGGTAGACAAATGCTTCGTCATCCGGCGAAGTACATTTGCTAACTCGAGAAACTCGTAGTGGGAATAACTGTGACGACGTTAAGGTGGACATACAGTGGCATATCGGTTCAGTATTACTGGCCATAGCAAGAATGATAAAGGCATAAAGAAACGGGAGCAGCCGGCAGGAGTAACTATGACTCTGTGAAGGTAGCCAAATGCCTCGTCACTCTGCGAAATTTATTTGAAAACTCGAGGATATCGTCGTTGGAGTAACTCAGACAACGTTAAGGTGGACATGCTGTTCCATTTCGCTTCTGCAGGACTGGCTGCAATACGAATTAAAGAGAGGAATGATTCAAAGAAGGGGGAGCGGCCGGCAGGAGTAACTATGACTCTCTTAAATTAGAAAAATGCCTCGTCACTCTGCGAAATTTATTTGAAAACTCGAGGATATCGTCGTTGGAGTAACTCAGACAACGTTAAGGTGGACATGCTGTACCATTTCGCTTCTGCGGGACTGGCCGCACTACGAATTAAACAGAGGAATGATTCAAAGAAGGGGGAGCAGCGGGCTGCAGTAACTATGACTCTCTTAAGGTAGGCAAATGTCTCGTCACTCAGCGAAATTTATTTGAAAACTCGTGAATATCGTCGTTGGAGTAACTCAGACAACGTTAAGGTGGACAAGTTGCAGCATTTCGCTTCTGATTGGACATTCCGCAGTACGAGTGAAAGAGACTAGAGATTCAAAGGAAGGGGAGCATCTGGCTGCAGTAACTACGACTCTCTTAAGGTAGCGAAATGCCTCGTCATCCAGCGAAGTACATTTGCTAACTCGAGAAACTCGTAGTGGGAAAAACTGTGACGACGTTAAGGTTGACATACAGTGGCATATCGGCTCTGTAGGACAGGGCATAGCAAGAATGATAAAGGCCTAAACAAATGGGAAAAGCCGGCAGGAGTAACTATGACTCTCTTAAGGTAGATATATGCCTCGTCACTCTGCGAAATTTATTTGAAATCATCGAGGATATCGTCGTTGGAGTAACTCAGACAACGTTAAGGTGGACATGCTGTACCATTTCGCTTCTGGAGGACTGGCCGCAATACGAATTACAGAAAGGAAAGATTCAAAGAAGGGGGAGCAGCGGGCAACAGTAACTATGACTCTCTTAAGGTAGCCTAATGCCCCGTCACTCTGCGAAATGTATTTGAAAACTCGTGGATATCGTCGATGGAGTAACTCAGACATCGTGAAGGTGGACATGTTGCAGCATTTCGCTTCTGCTAGGACATTCCGCAGTACGAATTAAAGAGAGGAACGATTCAAAGGAAGGGGAGCATCTGGCTGCAGTAACTATGACTCTCTTAAGGTAGCCAAATGCCTCGTCATCCGCGCGAAGTACATTTGCTAACTAGAGAAACTCGTAGTGGGAGTACCTGTGACGACGATAAGGTGGACATACAGTGGCATATCGGTTCAGTAGGACTGGCCATAGCAAGAATGATAAAGACCTTAAGAAATGGGAGCAGCTGGCAGGAGTAACTATGACTCTCTTAACGTAGCCAAATGCCTCGTCACACTTTGAAATATATTTGAAAACTCGTCGATATCGTCGTTGGAGTAACTCAGACAACGTTAAGGTGGACAAGTTGCAGCATTTCGCTTCTGATTGGACATTCCGCAGTACAAATTAAAGAGAGGAAAGATTCAAAGGAAAGGGAGCATCCGGCTGCAGTAACTATGACTCTCTTAAGGTAGCCAAATGCCTCGTCATCCGGCGAAGTACATTTGCTAACTCGAGAAACTCGTAGTGGGAATAACTGTGACGACGTTAAGGTGGACATACAGTGGCGTATCGGTTCAGTTGGACTGGCCATAGCAAAAATGATAAAGGCCTAAAGAAATGGGAGCAGCCGGCAGGAGTAGCTATGACTCTCTTAAGGTAGAAAAATGCCTCGTCACTCTGCGAAGTTTATTTGAAAACTCGAGGATATCGTCGTTGGAGTAACTCAGACAACGTTAAGGTGGACGTGCTGTACCATTTCGCTTCTGAAGGACTGGCCGCAATTCGAATTACAGAAAGGAAAGATTCAAAGAAGGGGGAACAGCGGGCAGCAGTAGTTATGACTGTCTTAAGGTAGCCAAATGCCTCGTCACTCTGCGAAATTTATTTGAATACTCGTCGATATCGTCATTGGAGTAACTCTGACAACGTTAAATTGGACAAGTTGCAGCATTTCGCTTCTGATTGGACATTCCGCAGTACGAATTAAAGAGAGGAAAGATTCAAATGAAAGGGAGCATCTAGCTGCAGTAACTGTGACTCTCTTAAGGTAGACAAATGCTTCGTCATCCGGCGAAGTACATTTGCTAACTCGAGAAACTCGTAGTGGGAATAACTGTGACGACGTTAAGGTTGACATACAGTGCCATATCGGCTCTGTAGGACAGGCCATAGCAAGAATGATAAAGACCTTAAGAAATGGGAGCAGCTGGCAGGAGTAACTATGACTCTCTTAACGTAGCCAAATGCCTCGTCACACTTTGAGATATATTTGAAAACTCGTCGATATCGTCGTTGGAGTAACTCAGACAACGTTAAGGTGGACAAGTTGCAGCATTTCGCTTCTGATTGGACATTCCGCAGTACAAATTAAAGAGAGGAAAGATTCAAAGGAAAGGGAGCATCCGGCTGCAGTAACTATGACTCTCTTAAGGTACCCAAATGCCTTGTCATCCGGCGAAGTACATTTGCTAACTCGAGAAACTCGTAGTGGGAAAAACTGTGACGACGTTAAGGTTGACATACAGTGCCATATCGGCTCTGTAGGACAGGCCATAGCAAGAATGATAAAGGCCTAAAGAAATGGGAAAAGCCGGCAGGAGTAACTATGACTCTCTTAAGGTAGATATATGCCTCGTCACTCTGCGAAATTTATTTGAAAACTCGCGGATATCGTCGTTGTAGTAACTCAGACAACGTTAAGGTGGACATGCTGTACCATTTCGCTTTTGCACGACTGGCCGCAATACGAATTAAAGAGAGGAAAGATGCAAAGAAGGGGGAGCCGCGGGCAGCAGTAACTATGACTCTCTTAAGGTAGCCAAATGCCTCGTTACTCTGCGAAATTTATTTGAAAACTCGTGAATATCGTCGTTTTAGTAACTCAGACAACGTTAAGGTGGACACGTTGCAGCATTTCGCTTCTGCTTGGACATTCCGCAGTACGAATTAAAGATGGGAAAGATTCAAAGGAAGGGGAGCATCTGGCTGCAGTAACTATGACTCTCTTAAGGTAGCCAAATGCCTCGTCATCCGCGCGAAGTACATTTGGTAACTAGAGAAACTCGTAGTGGGAGTAACTGTGACGACGATAAGGTGGACATACAGTGGCATATCGGTTCAGTAGGACTGGCCATAGCAAGAATGATAACGACCTTAAGAAATGGGAGCAGCTGGCAGGAGTAACTATGACTCTCTTAACGTAGCCAAATGCCTCGTCACACCTTGAAATATATTTGAAAACTCGTCGATATCGTCGTTGGAGTAACTCAGACAACGTTAAGGTGGACAAGTTGCAGCATTTCGCTTCTGATTGGACATTCCGCAGTACAAATTAAAGAGAGGAGAGATTCAAAGGAAAGGGAGCATCCGGCTGCAGTAACTATGACTCTCTTAAGGTAGCCAAATGCCTCGTCATCCGGCGAAGTACATTTGCTAACTCGAGAAACTCGTAGTGGGAATAACTGTACGACGTTAAGGTGGACATACAGTGGCATATCGGTTCAGTTGGACTGGCCATAGCAAAAATGATAAAGGCCTAAAGAAATGGGAGCAGCCGGCAGGAGTAACTATGACTCTCTTAAGGTAGAAAAATGCCTCGTCACTCTGCGAAGTTTATTTGAAAACTCGAGGATATCGTCGTTGGAGTAACTCAGACAACGTTAAGGTGGACGTGCTGTACCATTTCGCTTCTGGAGGACTGGCCGCAATACGAATTACAGAAAGGAAAGATTCAAAGAAGGGGGAACAGCGGGCAGCAGTAACTATGACTGTCTTAAGGTAGCCAAATGCCTCGTCACTCTGCGAAATTTATTTGAATACTCGTCGATATCGTCATTGGAGTAACTCTGACAACGTTAAATTGGACAAGTTGCAGCATTTCGCATCTGATTGGACATTCCGCAGTACGAATTAAAGAGAGGAAAGATTCAAATGAAAGGGAGCATCTAGCTGCAGTAACTGTGACTCTCTTAAGGTAGACAAATGCTTCGTCATCCGGCGAAGTACATTTGCTAACTCGAGAAACTCGTAGTGGGAATAACTGTGACGACGTTAAGGTGGACATACAGTGGCATATCGGTTCAGTAGGACTGGCCATAGCAAGAATGATAAAGGCATAAAGAAATGGGAGCAGCCGGCAGGAGTAACTATGACTCTGTGAAGGTAGCCAAATGCCTCGTCACTCTGCGAAATTTATTTGAAAACTCGAGGATATCGTCGTTGGAGTAACTCAGACAACGTTAAGGTGGACATGCTGTTCCATTTCGCTTCTGCAGGACTGGCTGCAATACGAATTAAAGAGAGGAATGATTCAAAGAAGGGGGAGCGGCCGGCAGGAGTAACTATGACTCTCTTAAGGTAGAGAAATGCCTCGTCACTCTGCGAAATTTATTTGAAAACTCGAGGATATCCTCGTTGGAGTAACTCAGACAACGTTAAGGTGGACATGCTGTACCATTTCGCTTCTGCGGGACTGGCCGCACTACGAATTAAACAGAGGAATGATTCAAAGAAGGGGGAGCAGCGGGCTGCAGTAACTATGACTCTCTTAAGGTAGGCAAATGTCTCGTCACTCTGCGAAATTTATTTGAAAACTCGCGAATATCGTCGTTGGAGTAACTCAGACAACGTTAAGGTGGACAAGTTGCAGCATTTCGCTTCTGATTGGACATTCCGCAGTACGAGTGAAAGAGAGTAGAGATTCAAAGGAAGGGGAGCATCTGGCTGCAGTAACTACGACTCACTTAAGGTAGCGAAATGCCTCGTCATCCAGCGAAGTACATTTGCTAACTCGAGAAACTCGTAGTGGGAAAAACTGTGACGACGTTAAGGTTGACATACAGTGGCATATCGGCTCTGTAGGACAGGGCATAGCAAGAATGATAAAGGCCTAAACAAATGGGAAAAGCCGGCAGGAGTAACTATGACTCTCTTAAGGTAGATATATGCCTCGTCACTCTGCGAAATTTATTTGAAATCCTCGAGGATATCGTCGTTGGAGTAACTCAGACAACGTTAAGGTGGACATGCTGTACCATTTCGCTTCTGGAGGACTGGCCGCAATACGAATTACAGAAAGGAAAGATTCAAAGAAGGGGGAGCAGCGGGCAACAGTAACTATGACTCTCTTAAGGTAGCCTAATGCCCCGTCACTCTGCGAAATGTATTTGAAAACTCGTGGATATCGTCGATGGAGTAACTCAGACATCGTGAAGGTGGACATGTTGCAGCATTTCGCTTCTGCTAGGACATTCCGCAGTAGGAATTAAAGAGAGGAACGATTCAAAGGAAGGGGAGCATCTGGCTGCAGTAACTATGACTCTCTTAAGGTAGCCAAATGCCTCGTCATCCGTGCGAAGTACATTTGCTTACTAGAGAAACTCGTAGTGGGAGTACCTGTGACGACGATAAGGTGGACATACAGTGGCATATCGGTTCAGTAGGACTGGCCATAGCAAGAATGATAAAGACCTTAAGAAATGGGAGCAGCTGGCAGGAGTAACTATGACTCTCTTAACGTAGCCAAATGCCTCGTCACACTTTGAAATATATTTGAAAACTCGTCGATATCGTCGTTGGAGTAACTCAGACAACGTTAAGGTGGACAAGTTGCAGCATTTCGCTTCTGATTGGACATTCCGCAGTACGAATTAAAGAGAGGAAAGATTCAAATGAAAGGGAGCATCTAGCTGCAGTAACTGTGACTCTCTTAAGGTAGACAAATGCTTCGTCATCCGGCGAAGTACATTTGCTAACTCGAGAAACTCGTAGTGGGAATAACTGTGACGACGTTAAGGTGGACATACAGTGGCATATCGGTTCAGTAGGACTGGCCATAGCAAGAATGATAAAGGCCTAAAGAAATGGGAGCAGTCGGCAGGAGTAACTATGACTCTGTGAAGGTAGCCAAATGCCTCGTCACTCTGCGAAATTTATTTGAAAACTCGAGGATATCGTCGTTGGAGTAACTCAGACAACGTTAAGGTGGACATGCTGTTCCATTTCGCTTCTGCAGGACTGGCTGCAATACGAATTAAGGAGAGGAATGATTCAAAGAAGGGGGAGCGGCCGGCAGGAGTAACTATGACTCTCTTAAGGTAGAAAAATGCCTCGTCACTCTGCGAAATTTATTTGAAAACTCGAGGATATCGTCGTTGGAGTAACTCAGACAACGTTAAGGTGGACATGCTGTACCATTTCGCTTCTGCGAGACTGGCCGCACTACGAATTAAACAGAGGAATGATTCAAAGAAGGGGGAGCAGCGGGCTGCAGTAACTATGACTCTCTTAAGGTAGGCAAATGCCTCGTCACTCTGCGAAATTTATTTGAAAACTCGTGAATATCGTCGTTGGAGTAACTCAGACAACGTTAAGGTGGACAAGTTGCAGCATTTCGCTTCTGATTGGACATTCCGCAGTACGAGTGAAAGAGAGTAGAGATTCAATGGAAGGGGAGCATCTGGCTGCAGTAACTACGACTCTCTTAAGGTAGCGAAATGCCTCGTCATCCAGCGAAGTACATTTGCTAACTCGAGAAACTCGTAGTGGGAAAAACTGTGACGACGTTAAGGTTGACATACAGTGGCATATCGGCTCTGTAGGACAGGGCATAGCAAGAATGATAAAGGCCTAAACAAATGGGAAAAGCCGGCAGGAGTAACTATGACTCTCTTAAGGTAGATATATGCCTCGTCACTCTGCGAAATTTATTTGAAATCCTCGAGGATATCGTCGTTGGAGTAACTCAGACAACGTTAAGGTGGACATGCTGTACCATTTCGCTTCTGGAGGACTGGCCGCAATACGAATTACAGAAAGGAAAGATTATAAGAAGGGGTAGCAGCGGGCAGCAGTAACTATGACTCTCTTAAGGTAGCCTAATGCCCCGTCACTCTGCGAAATGTATTTGAAAACTCGTGGATATCGTCGATGGACTAACTCAGAAATCGTGAAGGTGGACATGTTGCAGCATTTCGCTTCTGCTAGGACATTCCGCAGTACGAATTAAAGAGAGGAAAGATTCAAAGGAAGGGGAGCATCTGGCTGCAGTAACTATGACTCTCTTAAGGTAGCCAAATGCCTCGTCATCCGCGCGAAGTACATTTGCTAACTAGGGAAACTCGTAGTGGCAGTAACTGTGACGACGATAAGGTGGACATACAGTGGCATATCGGTTCAGTAGGACTGGCCATAGCAAAAATGATAAAGGCCTTAAGAAATGGGAGCAGCTGGCAGGAGTAACTATGACTCTCTTAACGTAGCCAAATGCCTCGTCACACTTTGAGATATATTTGAAAACTCGTCGATATCGTCGTTGGAGTAACTCAGACAACGTTAAGGTGGACAAGTTGCAGCATTTCGCTTCTGATTGGACATTCCGCAGTACAAATTAAAGAGAGGAAAGATTCAAAGGAAAGGGAGCATCCGGCTGCAGTAACTATGACTCTCTTAAGGTACCCAAATGCCTTGTCATCCGGCGAAGTACATTTGCTAACTCGAGAAACTCGTAGTGGGAAAAACTGTGACGACGTTAAGGTTGACATACAGTGCCATATCGGCTATGTAGGACAGGCCATAGCAAGAATGATAAAGGCCTAAAGACATGGGAAAAGCCGGCAGGACTAACTACGACTCTCTTAAGGTAGATATATGCCTCGTCACTCTGCGAAATTTATTTGAAAACTCGCGGATATCGTCGTTGTAGTAACTCAGACAACGTTAAGGTGGACATGCTGTACCATTTCGCTTTTGCACGACTGGCCGCAATACGAATTAAAGAGAGGAAAGATGCAAAGAAGGGGGAGCAGCGGGCAGCAGTAACTATGACTCTCTTAAGGTAGCCAAATGCCTCGTTACTCTGCGAAATTTATTTGAAAACTCGTGAATATCGTCGTTTTAGTAACTCAGACAACGTTAAGGTGGACACGTTGCAGCATTTCGCTTCTGCTTGGACATTCCGCAGTACGAATTAAAGATGGGAAAGATTCAAAGGAAAGGGAGCATCTGGCTGCAGTAACTATGACTCTCTTAAGGTAGCCAAATGCCTTGTCATCCGTCGAAGTACATTTGCTAACTCGAGAAACTCGTAGTGGGAGTAACTGTGACGACGTTAAGGTGGACATACAGTGGCATATCGGTTCAGTTGGACTGGCCATAGCAAAAATGATAAAGGCCTAAAGAAATGGGAGCAGCCGGCAGGAGTAACTATGACTCTCTTAAGGTAGAAAAATGCCTCGTCACTCTGCGAAATATATTTGAAAACTCGAGGATATCGTCGTTGGAGTAACTCAGACAACGTTAAGGTGGACGTGCTGTACCATTTCGCTTCTGGAGGACTGGCCGCAATACGAATTACAGAAAGGAAAGATTCAAAGAAGGGGGAGCATCGGGCAGCAGTAACTATGACTGTCTTAAGGTAGCCAAATGCCTCGTCACTCTGCGAAATTTATTTGAATACTCGTCGATATCGTCATTGGAGTAACTCAGACAACGTTAAATTGGACAAGTTGCAGCATTTCGCTTCTGATTGGACATTCCGCAGTACGAATTAAAGAGAGGAAAGATTCAAATGAAAGGGAGCATCTAGCTGCAGTAACTGTGACTCTCTTAAGGTAGACAAATGCTTCGTCATCCGGCGAAGTACATTTGCTAACTCGAGAAACTCGTAGTGGGAGTAACTGTGACGACGTTAAGGTGGACATACAGTGGCATATCGGTTCAGTTGGACTGGCCATAGCAAGAATGATAAAGGCCTAAAGAAATGGGAGCAGCCGGCAGGAGTAACTATGACTCTGTGAAGGTAGCCAAATGCCTCGTCACTCTGCGAAATTTATTTGAAAACTCGAGGATATCGTCGTTGGAGTAACTCAGACAACGTTAAGGTGGACATGCTGTTCCATTTCGCTTCTGCAGGACTGGCTGCAATACGAATTAAAGAGAGCAATGATTCAAAGAAGGGGGAGCGGCCGACAGGAGTAACTATGACTCTCTTAAGGTAGAAAAATGCCTCGTCACTCTGCGAAATTTATTTGAAAACTCGAGGATATCGTCGTTGGAGTAACTCAGACAACGTTGAGGTGGACATGCTGTACCATTTCGCTTCTGCGGGACTGGCCGCACTACGAATTAAACAGAGGAATGATTCAAAGAAGGGGGAGCAGCGGGCTGCAGTAACTATGACTCTCTTAAGGTAGGCAAATGTCTCGTCACTCTGCGAAATTTATTTGAAAACTCGTGAATATCGTCGTTGGAGTAACTCAGACAACGTTAAGGTGGACAAGTTGCAGCATTTCGCTTCTGATTGGACATTCCGCAGTACGACTGAAAGAGAGTAGAGATTCAAAGGAAGGGGAGCATCTGGCTGCAGTAACTACGACTCTCTTAAGGTAGCGAAATGCCTGGTCATCCAGCGAAGTACATTTGCTAACTCGAGAAACTCGTAGTGGGAAAAACTGTGACGACGTTAAGGTTGACATACAGTGGCATATCGGCTCTGTAGGACAGGGCATAGCAAGAATGATAAAGGCCTAAACAAATGGGAGAAGCCGGCAGGAGTAACTATGACTCTCTTAAGGTAGATATATGCCTCGTCACTCTGCGAAATTTATTTGAAATCCTCGAGGATATCGTCGTTGGAGTAACTCAGACAACGTTAAGGTGGACATGCTGTACCATTTCGCTTCTGGAGGACTGGCCGCAATACGAATTACAGAAAGGAAAGATTCAAAGAAGGGGGAGCAGCGGGCAACAGTAACTATGACTCTCTTAAGGTAGCCTAATGCCCCGTCACTCTGCGAAATGTATTTGAAAACTCGTGGATATCGTCGATGGACTAACTCAGACATCGTGAAGGTGGACATGTTGCAGCATTTCGCTTCTGCTAGGACATTCCGCAGTACGAATTAAAGAGAGGAAAGATTCAAAGGAAGGGGAGCATCTGGCTGCAGTAACTATGACTCTCTTAAGGTAGCCAAATGCCTCGTCATCCGCGCGAAGTACATTTGCTAACTAGGGAAACTCGTAGTGGCAGTAACTGTGACGACGATAAGGTGGACATACAGTGGCATATCGGTTCAGTAGGACTGGCCATAGCAAGAATGATAAAGACCTTAAGAAATGGGAGCAGCTGGCAGGAGTAACTATGACTCTCTTAACGTAGCCAAATGCCTCGTCACACTTTGAGATATATTTGAAAACTCGTCGATATCGTCGTTGGAGTAATTCAGACAACGTTAAGGTCTACAAGTTGCAGCATTTCGCTTCTGATTGGACATTCCGCAGTACAAATTAAAGAGAGGAAAGATTCAAAGGAAAGGGAGCATCCGCTGCAGTAACTATGACTCTCTTAAGGTACCCAAATGCCTTGTCATCCGGCGAAGTACATTTGCTAACTCGAGAAACTCGTAGTGGGAAAAACTGTGACGACGTTAAGGTCGACATACTGTGCCATATCGGCTCTGTAGGACAGGCCATAGCAAGAATGATAAAGGCCTAAAGAAATGGGAAAAGCCGGCAGGAGTAACTATGACTCTCTTAAGGTAGATATATGCCTCGTCACTCTGCGAAATTTATTTGAAAACTCGCGGATATCGTCGTTGTAGTAACTCAGACAACGTTAAGGTGGACATGCTGTACCATTTCGCTTTTGCACGACTGGCCGCAATACGAATTAAAGAGAGGAAAGATGCAAAGAAGGGGGAGCAGCGGGCAGCAGTAACTATGACTCTCTTAAGGTAGCCAAATGCCTCGTCACTCTGCGAAATTTATTTGAATACTCGTCGATATCGTCATTGGAGTAACTCAGACAACGTTAAATTGGACAAGTTGCAGCATTTCGCTTCTGATTGGACATTCCGCAGTACGAATTAAAGAGAGGAAAGATTCAAATAAAGGGAGCATCTAGCTGCAGTAACTGTGACTCTCTTAAGGTAGACAAATGCTTCGTCATCCGGCGAAGTACATTTGCTAACTCGAGAAACTCGTAGTGGGAATAACTGTGACGACGTTAAGGTGGACATACAGTGGCATATCGGTTCAGTAGGACTGGCCATAGCAAGAATGATAAAGGCCTAAAGAAATGGGAGCAGCCGGCAGGAGTAACTATGACTCTGTGAAGGTAGCCAAATGCCTCGTCACTCTGCGAAATTTATTTGAAAACTCGAGGATATCGTCGTTGGAGTAACTCAGACAACGTTAAGGTGGACATGCTGTTCCATTTCGCTTCTGCAGGACTGGCTGCAATACGAATTAAAGAGAGCAATGATTCAAAGAAGGGGGAGCGGCCGACAGGAGTAACTATGACTCTCTTAAGGTAGAAAAATGCCTCGTCACTCTGCGAAATTTATTTGAAAACTCGAGGATATCGTCGTTGGAGTAACTCAGACAACGTTGAGGTGGACATGCTGTACCATTTCGCTTCTGCGGGACTGGCCGCACTACGAATTAAACAGAGGAATGATTCAAAGAAGGGGGAGCAGCGGGCTGCAGTAATTATGACTCTCTTAAGGTAGGCAAATGTCTCGTCACTCTGCGAAATTTATTTGAAAACTCGTGAATATCGTCGTTGGAGTAACTCAGACAACGTTAAGGTGGACAAGTTGCAGCATTTCGCTTCTGATTGGACATTCTGCAGTACGAGTGAAAGAGAGTAGAGATTCAAAGGAAGGGGAGCATCTGGCTGCAGTAACTACGACTCTCTTAAGGTAGCGAAATGCCTCGTCATCCAGCGAAGTACATTTGCTAACTCGAGAAACTCGTAGTGGGAAAAACTGTGACGACGTTAAGGTTGACATACAGTGGCATATCGGCTCTGTAGGACAGGGCATAGCAAGAATGATAAAGGCCTAAACAAATGGGAAAAGCCGGCAGGAGTAACTATGACTCTCTTAAGGTAGATATATGCCTCGTCACTCTGCGAAATTTATTTGAAATCCTCGAGGATATCGTCGTTGGAGTAACTCAGACAACGTTAAGGTGGACATGCTGTACCATTTCGCTTCTGGAGGACTGGCCGCAATACGAATTACAGAAAGGAAAGATTATAAGAAGGGGTAGCAGCGGGCAGCAGTAACTATGACTCTCTTAAGGTAGCCTAATGCCCCGTCACTCTGCGAAATGTATTTGAAAACTCGTGGATATCGTCGATGGACTAACTCAGACATCGTGAAGGTGGACATGTTGCAGCATTTCGCTTCTGCTAGGACATTCCGCAGTACGAATTAAAGAGAGGAAAGATTCAAAGGAAGGGGAGCATCTGGCTGCAGTAACTATGACTCTCTTAAGGTAGCCAAATGCCTCGTCATCCGCGCGAAGTACATTTGCTAACTAGGGAAACTCGTAGTGGCAGTAACTGTGACGACGATAAGGTGGACATACAGTGGCATATCGGTTCAGTAGGACTGGCCATAGCAAGAATGATAAAGACCTTAAGAAATGGGAGCAGCTGGCAGGAGTAATTATGACTCTCTTAACGTAGCCAAATGCCTCGTCACACTTTGAGATATATTTGAAAACTCGTCGATATCGTCGTTGGAGTAACTCAGACAACGTTAAGGTGGACAAGTTGCAGCATTTCGCTTCTGATTGGACATTCCGCAGTACAAATGAAAGAGAGGAAAGATTCAAAGGAAAGGGAGCATCCGGCTGCAGTAACTATGACTCTCTTAAGGTACCCAAATGCCTTGTCATCCGGCGAAGTACATTTGCTAACTCGAGAAACTCGTAGTGGGAAAAACTGTGACGACGTTAAGGTTGACATACAGTGCCATATCGGCTCTGTAGGACAGGCCATAGCAAGAATGATAAAGGCCTAAAGACATGGGAAAAGCCGGCAGGACTAACTACGACTCTCTTAAGGTAGATATATGCCTCGTCACTCTGCGAAATTTATTTGAAAACTCGCGGATATCGTCGTTGTAGTAACTCAGACAACGTTAAGGTGGACATGCTGTACCATTTCGCTTTTGCACGACTGGCCGCAATACGAATTAAAGAGAGGAAAGATGCAAAGAAGGGGGAGCAGCGGGCAGCAGTAACTATGACTCTCTTAAGGTAGCCAAATGCCTCGTTACTCTGCGAAATTTATTTGAAAACTCGTGAATATCGTCGTTTTAGTAACTCAGACAACGTTAAGGTGGACACGTTGCAGCATTTCGCTTCTGCTTGGACATTCCGCAGTACGAATTAAAGATGGGAAAGATTCAAAGGAAGGGGAGCATCTGGCTGCAGTAACTATGACTCTCTTAAGGTAGCCAAATGCCTTGTCATCCGTCGAAGTACATTTGCTAACTCGAGAAACTCGTAGTGGGAGTAACTGTGACGACGTTAAGGTTTATATACAGTGGCATATCGGTTCAGTTGGACTGGCCATAGCAAAAATGATAAAGGCCTAAAGAAATGGGAGCAGCCGGCAGGAGTAACTATGACTCTCTTAAGGTAGAAAAATGCCTCGTCACTCTGCGAAATATATTTGAAAACTCGAGGATATCGTCGTTGGAGTAACTCAGACAACGTTAAGGTGGACGTGCTGTACCATTTCGCTTCTGGAGGACTGGCCGCAATACGAATTACAGAAAGGAAAGCTTCAAAGAAGGGGGAGCAGCATGCAGCAGTAACTATGACTGTCTTAAGGTAGCCAAATGCCTCGTCACTCTGCGAAATTTATTTGAATACTCGTCGATATCGTCATTGGAGTAACTCAGACAACGTTAAATTGGACAAGTTGCAGCATTTCGCTTCTGATTGGACATTCCGCAGTACGAATTAAAGAGAGGAAAGATTCAAATGAAAGGGAGCATCTAGCTGCAGTAACTGTGACTCTCTTAAGGTAGACAAATGCTTCGTCATCCGGCGAAGTACATTTGCTAACTCGAGAAACTCGTAGTGGGAATAACTGTGACGACGTTAAGGTGGACATACAGTGGCATATCGGTTCAGTAGGACTGGCCACAGCAAGAATGATAAAGGCCTAAAGAAATGGGAGCAGCCGGCAGGAGTAACTATGACTCTGTGAAGGTAGCCAAATGCCTCGTCACTCTGCGAAATTTATTTGAAAACTCGAGGATATCGTCGTTGGAGTAACTCAGACAACGTTAAGGTGGACATGCTGTTCCATTTCGCTTCTGCAGGACTGGCTGCAATACGAATTAAAGAGAGCAATGATTCAAAGAAGGGGGAGCGGCCGACAGGAGTAACTATGACTCTCTTAAGGTAGAAAAATGCCTCGTCACTCTGCGAAATTTATTTGAAAACTCGAGGATATCGTCGTTGGAGTAACTCAGACAACGTTGAGGTGGACATGCTGTACCATTTCGCTTCTGCGGGACTGGCCGCACTACGAATTAAACAGAGGAATGATTCAAAGAAGGGGGAGCAGCGGGCTGCAGTAATTATGACTCTCTTAAGGTAGGCAAATGTCTCGTCACTCTGCGAAATTTATTTGAAAACTCGTGAATATCGTCGTTGGAGTAACTCAGACAACGTTAAGGTGGACAAGTTGCAGCATTTCGCTTCTGATTGGACATTCTGCAGTACGAGTGAAAGAGAGTAGAGATTCAAAGGAAGGGGAGCATCTGGCTGCAGTAACTACGACTCTCTTAAGGTAGCGAAATGCCTCGTCATCCAGCGAAGTACATTTGCTAACTCGAGAAACTCGTAGTGGGAAAAACTGTGACGACGTTAAGGTTGACATACAGTGGCATATCGGCTCTGTAGGACAGGGCATAGCAAGAATGATAAAGGCCTAAACAAATGGGAAAAGCCGGCAGGAGTAACTATGACTCTCTTAAGGTAGATATATGCCTCGTCACTCTGCGAAATTTATTTGAAATCCTCGAGGATATCGTCGTTGGAGTAACTCAGACAACGTTAAGGTGGACATGCTGTACCATTTCGCTTCTGGAGGACTGGCCGCAATACGAATTACAGAAAGGAAAGATTATAAGATGGGGTAGCAGCGGGCAGCAGTAACTATGACTCTCTTAAGGTAGCCTAATGCCCCGTCACTCTGCGAAATGTATTTGAAAACTCGTGGATATCGTCGATGGACTAACTCAGACATCGTGAAGGTGGACATGTTGCAGCATTTCGCTTCTGATTGGACATTCCGCAGTACGAATTAAAGAGAGGAAAGATTCAAATGAAAGGGAGCATCTAGCTGCAGTAACTGTGACTCTCTTAAGGTAGACAAATGCTTCGTCATCCGGCGAAGTACATTTGCTAACTCGAGAAACTCGTAGTGGGAATAACTGTGACAACGTTAAGGTGGACATACAGTGGCATATCGGTTCAGTAGGACTGGCCATAGCAAGAATGATAAAGGCCTAAAGAAATGGGAGCAGCCGGCAGGAGTAACTATGACTCTGTGAAGGTAGCCAAATGCCTCGTCACTCTGCGAAATTTATTTGAAAACTCGAGGATATCGTCGTTGGAGTAACTCAGACAACGTTAAGGTGGACATGCTGTTCCATTTCGCTTCTGCAGGACTGGCTGCAATACGAATTAAAGAGAGCAATGATTCAAAGAAGGGGGAGCGGCCGACAGGAGTAACTATGACTCTCTTAAGGTAGAAAAATGCCTCGTCACTCTGCGAAATTTATTTGAAAACTCGAGGATATCGTCGTTGGAGTAACTCAGACAACGTTGAGGTGGACGGCCTGTACCATTTCGCTTCTGCGGGACTGGCCGCACTACAAATTAAACAGAGGAATGATTCAAAGAAGGGGGAGCAGCGGGCTGCAGTAACTATGACTCTCTTAAGGTAGGCAAATGTCTCGTCACTCTGCGAAATTTATTTGAAAACTCGTGAATATCGTCGTTGGAGTAACTCAGACAACGTTAAGGTGGACAAGTTGCAGCATTTCGCTTCTGATTGGACATTCCGCAGTACGAGTGAAAGAGAGTAGAGATTCAAAGGAAGGGGAGCATCTGGCTGCAGTAACTACGACTCTCTTAAGGTAGCGAAATGCCTGGTCATCCAGCGAAGTACATTTGCTAACTCGAGAAACTCGTAGTGGGAAAAACTGTGACGACGTTAAGGTTGACATACAGTGGCATATCGGCTCTGTAGGACAGGGCATAGCAAGAATGATAAAGGCCTAAACAAATGGGAAAAGCCGGCATGAGTAACTATGACTCTCTTAAGGTAGATATATGCCTCGTCACTCTGCGAAATTTATTTGAAATCCTCGAGGATATCGTCGTTGGAGTAACTCAGACAACGTTAAGGTGGACATGCTGTACCATTTCGCTTCTGGAGGACTGGCCGCAATACGAATTACAGAAAGGAAAGATTATAAGAAGGGGTAGCAGCGGGCAGCAGTAACTATGACTCTCTTAAGGTAGCCTAATGCCCCGTCACTCTGCGAAATGTATTTGAAAACTCGTGGATATCGTCGATGGACTAACTCAGACATCGTGAAGGTGGACATGTTGCAGCATTTCGCTTCTGATTGGACATTCCGCAGTACGAATTAAAGAGAGGAAAGATTCAAATAAAGGGAGCATCTAGCTGCAGTAACTGTGACTCTCTTAAGGTAGACAAATGCTTCGTCATCCGGCGAAGTACATTTGCTAACTCGAGAAACTCGTAGTGGGAATAACTGTGACGACGTTAAGGTGGACATACAGTGGCATATCGGTTCAGTAGGACTGGCCATAGCAAGAATGATAAAGGCCTAAAGAAATGGGAGCAGCCGGCAGGAGTAACTATGACTCTGTGAAGGTAGCCAAATGCCTCGTCACTCTGCGAAATTTATTTGAAAACTCGAGGATATCGTCGTTGGAGTAACTCAGACAACGTTAAGGTGGACATGCTGTTCCATTTCGCTTCTGCAGGACTGGCTGCAATACGAATTAAAGAGAGCAATGATTCAAAGAAGGGGGAGCGGCCGACAGGAGTAACTATGACTCTCTTAAGGTAGAAAAATGCCTCGTCACTCTGCGAAATTTATTTGAAAACTCGAGGATATCGTCGTTGGAGTAACTCAGACAACGTTGAGGTGGACATGCTGTACCATTTCGCTTCTGCGGGACTGGCCGCACTACGAATTAAACAGAGGAATGATTCAAAGAAGGGGGAGCAGCGGGCTGCAGTAATTATGACTCTCTTAAGGTAGGCAAATGTCTCGTCACTCTGCGAAATTTATTTGAAAACTCGTGAATATCGTCGATGGAGTAACTCAGACATCGTGAAGGTGGACATGTTGCAGCATTTCGCTTCTGCTAGGACATTCCGCAGTACGAATTAAAGAGAGGAAAGATTCAAAGGAAAGGGAGCATCCGGCTGCAGTAACTATGACTCTCTTAAGGTACCCAAATGCTTTGTCATCCGGCGAAGTACATTTGCTAACTCGAGAAACTCGTAGTGGGAAAAACTGTGACGACGTTAAGGTTGACATACTGTGGCATATCGGCTCTGTAGGACAGGCCATAGCAAGAATGATAAAGGCCTAAAGAAATGGGAAAAGCCGGCATTAGTAACTATGACTCTCTTAAGGTAGATATATGCCTCGTCACTCTGCGAAATTTATTTGAAAACTCGCGGATATCGTCGTTGTAGTAACTCAGACAACGTTAAGGTGGACATGCTGTACCATTTCGCTTTTGCACGACTGGCCGCAATACGAATTAAAGAGAGGAAAGATGCAAAGAAGGGGGAGCAGCGGGCAGCAGTAACTATGACTCTCTTAAGGTAGCCAAATGCCTCGTCACTCTGCGAAATTTATTTGATAACTCGTGAATATCGTCGTTTTAGTAACTCAGACAACGTTAAGGTGGACACGTTGCAGCATTTCGCTTCTGCTTGGACATTCCGCAGTACGAATTAAAGATGGGAAAGATTCAAAGGAAGGGGAGCATCTGGCTGCAGTAACTATGACTCTCTTAAGGTAGCCAAATGCCTTGTCATCCGTCGAAGTACATTTGCTAACTCGAGAAACTCGTAGTGGGAGTAACTGTGACGACGTTAAGGTTTACATACAGTGGCATATCGGTTCAGTTGGACTGGCCATAGCAAAAATGATAAAGGCCTAAAGAAATGGGAGCAGCCGGCAGGAGTAACTATGACTCTCTTAAGGTAGAAAAATGCCTCGTCACTCTGCGAAATTTATTTGAAAACTCGAGGATATCGTCGTTGGAGTAACTCAGACAACGTTAAGGTGGACGTGCTGTACCATTTCGCTTCTGGAGGACTGGCCGCAATACGAATTACAGAAAGGAAAGATTCAAAGAAGGGGGAGCAGCGGGCAGCAGTAACTATGACTGTCTTAAGGTAGCCAAATGCCTCGTCACTCTGCGAAATTTATTTGAATACTCGTCGATATCGTCATTGGAGTAACTCAGACAACGTTAAATTGGACAAGTTGCAGCATTTCGCTTCTGATTGGACATTCCGCAGTACGAATTAAAGAGAGGAAAGATTCAAATGAAAGGGAGCATCTAGCTGCAGTAACTGTGACTCTCTTAAGGTAGACAAATGCTTCGTCATCCGGCGAAGTACATTTGCTAACTCGAGAAACTCGTAGTGGGAATAACTGTGACGACGTTAAGGTGGACATACAGTGGCATATCGGTTCAGTAGGACTGGCCATAGCAAGAATGATAAAGGCCTAAAGAAACGGGAGCAGCCGGCAGGAGTAACTATGACTCTGTGAAGGTAGCCAAATGCCTCGTCACTCTGCGAAATTTATTTGAAAACTCGAGGATATCGTCGTTGGAGTAACTCAGACAACGTTAAGGTGGACATGCTGTTCCATTTCGCTTCTGCAGGACTGGCTGCAATACGAATTAAAGAGAGCAATGATTCAAAGAAGGGGGAGCGGCCGACAGGAGTAACTATGACTCTCTTAAGGTAGAAAAATGCCTCGTCACTCTGCGAAATTTATTTGAAAACTCGAGGATATCGTCGTTGGAGTAACTCAGACAACGTTGAGGTGGACATGCTGTACCATTTCGCTTCTGCGGGACTGGCCGCACTACGAATTAAACAGAGGAATGATTCAAAGAAGGGGGAGCAGCGGGCTGCAGTAATTATGACTCTCTTAAGGTAGGCAAATGTCTCGTCACTCTGCGAAATTTATTTGAAAACTCGTGAATATCGTCGTTGGAGTAACTCAGACAACGTTAAGGTGGACAAGTTGCAGCATTTCGCTTCTGATTGGACATTCCGCAGTACGAGTGAAAGAGAGTAGAGATTCAAAGGAAGGGGAGCATCTGGCTGCAGTAACTACGACTCTCTTAAGGTAGCGAAATGCCTCGTCATCCAGCGAAGTACATTTGCTAACTCGAGAAACTCGTAGTGGGAAAAACTGTGACGACGTTAAGGTTGACATACAGTGGCATATCGGCTCTGTAGGACAGGGCATAGCAAGAATGATAAAGGCCTAAACAAATGGGAAAAGCCGGCAGGAGTAACTATGACTCTCTTAAGGTAGATATATGCCTCGTCACTCTGCGAAATTTATTTGAAATCCTCGAGGATATCGTCGTTGGAGTAACTCAGACAACGTTAAGGTGGACATGCTGTACCATTTCGCTTCTGGAGGACTGGCCGCAATACGAATTACAGAAAGGAAAGATTCAAAGAAGGGGGAGCAGCGGGCAACAGTAACTATGACTCTCTTAAGGTAGCCTAATGCCCCGTCACTCTGCGAAATGTATTTGAAAACTCGTGGATATCGTCGATGGAGTAACTCAGACATCGTGAAGGTGGACATGTTGCAGCATTTCGCTTCTGCTAGGACATTCCGCAGTACGAATTAAAGAGAGGAAAGATTCAAAGGAAGGGGAGGATCTGGCTGCAGTAACTATGACTCTCTTAAGGTAGCCAAATGCCTCGTCATCCGCGCGAAGTACATTTGCTAACTAGGGAAACTCGTAGTGGGAGTAACTGTGACGACGATAAGGTGGACATACAGTGGCATATCGGTTCAGTAGGACTGGCCATAGCAAGAATGATAAAGACCTTAAGAAATGGGAGCAGCTGGCAGGAGTAACTATGACTCTCTTAACGTAGCCAAATGCCGCGTCACACTTTGAGATATATTTGAAAACTCGTCGATATCGTCGTTGGACTAATTCAGACAACGTTAAGGTGGACAAGTTGCAGCATTTCGCTTCTGATTGGACATTCCGCAGTACGAGTGAAAGAGAGTAGAGATTCAAAGGAAGGGGAGCATCTGGCTGCAGTAACTACGACTCTCTTAAGGTAGCGAAATGCCTCGTCATCCAGCGAAGTACATTTGCTAACTCGAGAAACTCGTAGTGGGAAAAACTGTGACGACGTTAAGGTTGACATACAGTGGCATATCGGCTCTGTAGGACAGGGCATAGCAAGAATGATAAAGGCCTAAACAAATGGGAAAAGCCGGCAGGAGTAACTATGACTCTCTTAAGGTAGATATATGCCTCGTCACTCTGCGAAATTTATTTGAAATCCTCGAGGATAACGTCGTTGGAGTAACTCAGACAACGTTAAGGTGGACATGCTGTACCATTTCGCTTCTGGAGGACTGGCCGCAATACGAATTACAGAAAGGAAAGATTCAAAGAAGGGGGAGCAGAGGGGAACAGTAACTATGACTCTCTTAAGGTAGCCTAATGCCCCGTCACTCTGCGAAATGTATTTGAAAACTCGTGGATATCGTCGATGGAGTAACTCAGACATCGTGAAGGTGGACATGTTGCAGCATTTCGCTTCTGCTAGGACATTCCGCAGTACGAATTAAAGAGAGGAAAGATTCAAAGGAAGGGGAGCATCTGGCTGCAGTAACTATGACTCTCTTAAGGTAGCCAAATGCCTCGTCATCCGCGCGAAGTACATTTGCTAACTAGAGAAACTCGTAGTGGGAGTAACTGTGACGACGATAAGGTGGACATACAGTGGCATATCGGTTCAGTAGGACTGGCCATAGCAAGAATGATAAAGACCTTAAGAAATGGGAGCAGCTGGCAGGAGTAACTATGACTCTCTTAACGTAGCCAAATGCCTCGTCACACTTTGAAATATATTTGAAAACTCGTCGATATCGTCGTTGGAGTAACTCAGACAACGTTAAGGTGGACAAGTTGCAGCATTTCGCTTCTGATTGGACATTCCGCAGTACAAATTAAAGAGAGGAAAGATTCAAAGGAAAGGGAGCATCCGGCTGCAGTAACTATGACTCTCTTAAGGTAGCCAAATGCCTCGTCATCCGGCGAAGTACATTTGCTAACTCGAGAAACTCGTAGTGGGAATAACTGTGACGACGTTAAGGTGGACATACAGTGGCATATCGGTTCAGTTGGACTGGCCATAGCAAAAATGATAAAGGCCTAAAGAAATGGGAGCAGCCGGCAGGAGTAACTATGACCCTCTTAAGGTAGAAAAATGCCTCGACACTCTGCGAAATTTATTTGAAAACTCAAGGATATCGTCGTTGGAGTAACTCAGACAACGTTAAGGTGGACGTGCTGTACCATTTCGCTTCTGGAGGACTGGCCGCAATACGAATTACAGAAAGGAAGGATTCAAAGAAGGGGGAGCAGCGGGCAGCAGTAACTATGACTGTCTTAAGGTAGCCAAATGCCTCGTCACTCTGCGAAATTTATTTGAATACTCGTCGATATCGTCATTGGAGTAACTCTGACAACGTTAAATTGGACAAGTTGCAGCATTTCGCTTCTGACTGGACATTCCGCAGTACGAATTAAAGAGAGTAAAGATTCAAATGAAAGGGAGCATCTAGCTGCAGTAACTGTGACTCTCTTAAGGTAGACAAATGCTTCGTCATCCGGCGAAGTACCTTTGCTAACTCGAGAAACTCGTAGTGGGAATAACTGTGACGACGTTAAGGTGGACATACAGTGGCATATCGGTTCAGTAGGACTGGCCATAGCAAGAATGATAAAGGCCTAAAGAAATGGGAGCAGCCGGCAGGAGTAACTATGACTCTGTGAAGGTAGCCAAATGCCTCGTCACTCTGCGAAATTTATTTGAAAACTCAAGGATATCGTCGTTGGAGTAACTCAGACAACGTTAAGGTGGACATGCTGTTCCATTTCGCTTCTGCAGGACTGGCTGCAATACGAATTAAAGAGAGCAATGATTCAAAGAAGGGGGAGCGGCCGACAGGAGTAACTATGACTCTCTTAAGGTAGAAAAATGCCTCGTCACTCTGCGAAATTTATTTGAAAACTCGAGGATATCGTCGTTGGAGTAACTCAGACAACGTTGAGGTGGACATGCTGTACCATTTCGCTTCTGCGGGACTGGCCGCACTACGAATTAAACAGAGGAATGATTCAAAGAAGGGGGAGCAGCGGGCTGCAGTAATTATGACTCTCTTAAGGTAGGCAAATGTCTCGTCACTCTGCGAAATTTATTTGAAAACTCGTGAATATCGTCGTTGGAGTAACTCAGACAACGTTAAGGTGGACAAGTTGCAGCATTTCGCTTCTGATTGGACATTCCGCAGTACGAGTGAAAGAGAGTAGAGATTCAAAGGAAGGGGAGCATCTGGCTGCAGTAACTACGACTCTCTTAAGGTAGCGAAATGCCTCGTCATCCAGCGAAGTACATTTGCTAACTCGAGAAACTCGTAGTGGGAAAAACTGTGACGACGTTAAGGTTGACATACAGTGGCATATCGGCTCTGTAGGACAGGGCATAGCAAGAATGATAAAGGCCTAAACAAATGGGAAAAGCCGGCAGGAGTAACTATGACTCTCTTAAGGTAGATATATGCCTCGTCACTCTGCGAAATTTATTTGAAATCCTCGAGGATATCGTCGTTGGAGTAACTCAGACAACGTTAAGGTGGACATGCTGTACCATTTCGCTTCTGGAGGACTGGCCGCAATACGAATTACAGAAAGGAAAGATTCAAAGAAGGGGGAGCAGAGGGGAACAGTAACTATGACTCTCTTAAGGTAGCCTAATGCCCCGTCACTCTGCGAAATGTATTTGAAAACTCGTGGATATCGTCGATGGAGTAACTCAGACATCGTGAAGGTGGACATGTTGCAGCATTTCGCTTCTGCTAGGACATTCCGCAGTACGAATTAAAGAGAGGAAAGATTCAAAGGAAGGGGAGCATCTGGCTGCAGTAACTATGACTCTCTTAAGGTAGCCAAATGCCTCGTCATCCGCGCGAAGTACATTTGCTAACTAGAGAAACTCGTAGTGGGAGTAACTGTGACGACGATAAGGTGGACATACAGTGGCATATCGGTTCAGTAGGACTGGCCATAGCAAGAATGATAAAGACCTTAAGAAATGGGAGCAGCTGGCAGGAGTAACTATGACTCTCTTAACGTAGCCAAATGCCTCGTCACACTTTGAAATATATTTGAAAACTCGTCGATATCGTCGTTGGAGTAACTCAGACAACGTTAAGGTGGACAAGTTGCAGCATTTCGCTTCTGATTGGACATTCCGCAGTACAAATTAAAGAGAGGAAAGATTCAAAGGAAAGGGAGCATCCGGCTGCAGTAACTATGACTCTCTTAAGGTAGCCAAATGCCTCGTCATCCGGCGAAGTACATTTGCTAACTCGAGAAACTCGTAGTGGGAATAACTGTGACGACGTTAAGGTGGACATACAGTGGCATATCGGTTCAGTTGGACTGGCCATAGCAAAAATGATAAAGGCCTAAAGAAATGGGAGCAGCCGGCAGGAGTAACTATGACCCTCTTAAGGTAGAAAAATGCCTCGACACTCTGCGAAATTTATTTGAAAACTCAAGGATATCGTCGTTGGAGTAACTCAGACAACGTTAAGGTGGACGTGCTGTACCATTTCGCTTCTGGAGGACTGGCCGCAATACGAATTACAGAAAGGAAGGATTCAAAGAAGGGGGAGCAGCGGGCAGCAGTAACTATGACTGTCTTAAGGTAGCCAAATGCCTCGTCACTCTGCGAAATTTATTTGAATACTCGTCGATATCGTCATTGGAGTAACTCTGACAACGTTAAATTGGACAAGTTGCAGCATTTCGCTTCTGACTGGACATTCCGCAGTACGAATTAAAGAGAGTAAAGATTCAAATGAAAGGGAGCATCTAGCTGCAGTAACTGTGACTCTCTTAAGGTAGACAAATGCTTCGTCATCCGGCGAAGTACATTTGCTAACTCGAGAAACTCGTAGTGGGAATAACTGTGACGACGTTAAGGTGGACATACAGTGGCATATCGGTTCAGTAGGACTGGCCATAGCAAGAATGATAAAGGCCTAAAGAAATGGGAGCAGCCGGCAGGAGTAACTATGACTCTGTGAAGGTAGCCAAATGCCTCGTCACTCTGCGAAATTTATTTGAAAACTCAAGGATATCGTCGTTGGAGTAACTCAGACAACGTTAAGGTGGACATGCTGTTCCATTTCGCTTCTGCAGGACTGGCTGCAATACGAATTAAAGAGAGGAATGATTCAAAGAAGGGGGAGCGGCCGGCAGGAGTAACTATGACTCTCTAAAGGTAGAAAAATGCCTCGTCACTCTGCGAAATTTATTTGAAAACTTGAGGATATCGTCGTTGGAGTAACTCAGACAACGTTAAGGTGGACATGCTGTACCATTTCGCTTCTGCGGGACTGGCCGCACTACGAATTAAACAGAGGAATGATTCAAAGAAGGGGGAGCAGCGGGCTGCAGTAACTATGACTCTCTTAAGGTAGGCAAATGCCTCGTCACTCTGCGAAATTTATTTGAAAACTCGTGAATATCGTCGTTGGAGTAACTCAGACAACGTTAAGGTGGACAAGTTGCAGCATTTCGCTTCTGATTGGACATTCCGCAGTACGAGTGAAAGAGAGTAGAGATTCAATGGAAGGGGAGCATCTGGCTGCAGTAACTACGACTCTCTTAAGGTAGCGAAATGCCTCGTCATCCAGCGAAGTACATTTGCTAACTCGAGAAACTCGTAGTGGGAAAAACTGTGACGACGTTAAGGTTGACATACAGTGGCATATCGGCTCTGTAGGACAGGGCATAGCAACAATGATAAAGGCCTAAACAAATGGGAAAAGCCGGCAGGAGTAACTATGACTCTCTTAAGGTAGATATATGCCTCGTCACTCTGCGAAATTTATTTGAAATCCTCGAGGATATCGTCGTTGGAGTAACTCAGACAACGTTAAGGTGGACATGCTGTACCATCTCGCTTCTGGAGGACTGGCCGCAATACGAATTACAGAAAGGAAAGATTATAAGAAGGGGGAGCAGCGGGCAGCAGTAACTATGACTCTCTTAAGGTAGCCTAATGCCCCGTCACTCTGCGAAATGTATTTGAAAACTCGTGGATATCGTCGATGGAGTAACTCAGACATCGTGAAAGTGGACATGTTGCAGCATTTCGCTTCTGCTAGGACATTCCGCAGTACGAATTAAAGAGAGGAGAGATTCAAAGGAAGGGGAGCATCTGGCTGCAGTAACTATGACTCTCTTAAGGTAGCCAAATGCCTCTTCATCCGCGCGAAGTACATTTGCTAACTCGAGAAACTCGTAGTGTTAATAACTTTGACGACGTTAAAGTGGACATACAGTGGCATATCGGTTCAGTAAGACTGGCCATAGCAAGAATGATAAAGACCTTAAGAAATGGGAGCAGCTGGCAGGAGTAACTATGACTCTCTTAACGTAGCCAAATGCCTCGTCACACTTTGAGATATATTTGAAAACTCGTCGATATCGTCGTTGGAGTAACTCAGACAACGTTAAGGTGGACAAGTTGCAGCATTTCGCTTCTGATTGGACATTCCGCAGTACAAATTAAAGAGAGGAAAGATTCAAAGGAAAGGGAGCATCCGGCTGCAGTAACTATGACTCTCTTAAGGTACCCAAATGCCTTGTCATCCGGCGAAGTACATTTGCTAACTCGAGAAACTCGTAGTGGGAAAAACTGTGACGACGTTAAGGTTTACATACAGTGGCATATCGGTTCAGTTGGACTGGCCATAGCAAAAATGATAAAGGCCTAAAGAAATGGGAGCAGCCGGCAGGAGTAACTATGACTCTCTTAAGGTAGAAAAATGCCTCGTCACTCTGCGAAATTTATTTGAAAACTCGAGGATATCGTCGTTGGAGTAACTCAGACAACGTTAAGGTGGACGTGCTGTACCATTTCGCTTCTGGAGGACTGGCCGCAATACGAATTACAGAAAGGAAAGATTCAAAGAAGGGGGAGCAGCGGGCAGCAGTAACTATGACTGTCTTAAGGTAGCCAAATGCCTCGTCACTCTGCGAAATTTATTTGAATACTCGTCGATATCGTCATTGGAGTAACTCAGACAACGTTAAATTGGACAAGTTGCAGCATTTCGCTTCTGATTGGACATTCCGCAGTACGAATTAAAGAGAGGAAAGATTCAAATGAAAGGGAGCATCTAGCTGCAGTAACTGTGACTCTCTTAAGGTAGACAAATGCTTCGTCATCCGGCGAAGTACATTTGCTAACTCGAGAAACTCGTAGTGGGAATAACTGTGACGACGTTAAGGTGGACATACAGTGGCATATCGGTTCAGTAGGACTGGCCATAGCAAGAATGATAAAGGCCTAAAGAAATGGGAGCAGCCGGCAGGAGTAACTATGACTCTGTGAAGGTAGCCAAATGCCTCGTCACTCTGCGAAATTTATTTGAAAACTCAAGGATATCGTCGTTGGAGTAACTCAGACAACGTTAAGGTGGACATGCTGTTCCATTTCGCTTCTGCAGGACTGGCTGCAATACGAATTAAAGAGAGGAATGATTCAAAGAAGGGGGAGCGGCCGGCAGGAGTAACTATGACTCTCTAAAGGTAGAAAAATGCCTCGTCACTCTGCGAAATTTATTTGAAAACTTGAGGATATCGTCGTTGGAGTAACTCAGACAACGTTAAGGTGGACATGCTGTACCATTTCGCTTCTGCGTTACTGGCCGCACTACGAATTAAACAGAGGAATGATTCAAAGAAGGGGGAGCAGCGGGCTGCAGTAACTATGACTCTCTTAAGGTAGGCAAATGCCTCGTCACTCTGCGAAATTTATTTGAAAACTCGTGAATATCGTCGTTGGAGTAACTCAGACAACGTTAAGGTGGACAAGTTGCAGCATTTCGCTTCTGATTGGACATTCCGCAGTACGAGTGAAAGAGAGTAGAGATTCAATGGAAGGGGAGCATCTGGCTGCAGTAACTACGACTCTCTTAAGGTAGCGAAATGCCTCGTCATCCAGCGAAGTACATTTGCTAACTCGAGAAACTCGTAGTGGGAAAAACTGTGACGACGTTAAGGTTGACATACAGTGGCATATCGGCTCTGTAGGACAGGGCATAGCAACAATGATAAAGGCCTAAACAAATGGGAAAAGCCGGCAGGAGTAACTATGACTCTCTTAAGGTAGATATATGCCTCGTCACTCTGCGAAATTTATTTGAAATCCTCGAGGATATCGTCGTTGGAGTAACTCAGACAACGTTAAGGTGGACATGCTGTACCATTTCGCTTCTGGAGGACTGGCCGCAATACGAATTACAGAAAGGAAAGATTATAAGAAGGGGGAGCAGCGGGCAGCAGTAACTATGACTCTCTTAAGGTAGCCTAATGCCCCGTCACTCTGCGAAATGTATTTGAAAACTCGTGGATATCGTCGATGGAGTAACTCAGACATCGTGAAAGTGGACATGTTGCAGCATTTCGCTTCTGCTAGGACATTCCGCAGTACGAATTAAAGAGAGGAGAGATTCAAAGGAAGGGGAGCATCTGGCTGCAGTAACTATGACTCTCTTAAGGTAGCCAAATGCCTCTTCATCCGCGCGAAGTACATTTGCTAACTCGAGAAACTCGTAGTGTTAATAACTTTGACGACGTTAAAGTGGACATACAGTGGCATATCGGTTCAGTAAGACTGGCCATAGCAAGAATGATAAAGACCTTAAGAAATGGGAGCAGCTGGCAGGAGTAACTATGACTCTCTTAACGTAGCCAAATGCCTCGTCACACTTTGAGATATATTTGAAAACTCGTCGATATCGTCGTTGGAGTAACTCAGACAACGTTAAGGTGGACAAGTTGCAGCATTTCGCTTCTGATTGGACATTCCGCAGTACAAATTAAAGAGAGGAAAGATTCAAAGGAAAGGGAGCATCCGGCTGCAGTAACTATGACTCTCTTAAGGTACCCAAATGCCTTGTCATCCGGCGAAGTACATTTGCTAACTCGAGAAACTCGTAGTGGGAAAAACTGTGACGACGTTAAGGTTTACATACAGTGGCATATCGGTTCAGTTGGACTGGCCATAGCAAAAATGATAAAGGCCTAAAGAAATGGGAGCAGCCGGCAGGAGTAACTATGACTCTCTTAAGGTAGAAAAATGCCTCGTCACTCTGCGAAATTTATTTGAAAACTCGAGGATATCGTCGTTGGAGTAACTCAGACAACGTTAAGGTGGACGTGCTGTACCATTTCGCTTCTGGAGGACTGGCCGCAATACGAATTACAGAAAGGAAAGATTCAAAGAAGGGGGAGCAGCGGGCAGCAGTAACTATGACTGTCTTAAGGTAGCCAAATGCCTCGTCACTCTGCGAAATTTATTTGAATACTCGTCGATATCGTCATTGGAGTAACTCAGACAACGTTAAATTGGACAAGTTGCAGCATTTCGCTTCTGATTGGACATTCCGCAGTACGAATTAAAGAGAGGAAAGATTCAAATGAAAGGGAGCATCTAGCTGCAGTAACTGTGACTCTCTTAAGGTAGACAAATGCTTCGTCATCCGGCGAAGTACATTTGCTAACTCGAGAAACTCGTAGTGGGAATAACTGTGACGACGTTAAGGTGGACATACAGTGGCATATCGGTTCAGTAGGACTGGCCATAGCAAGAATGATAAAGGCCTAAAGAAATGGGAGCAGCCGGCAGGAGTAACTATGACTCTGTGAAGGTAGCCAAATGCCTCGTCACTCTGCGAAATTTATTTGAAAACTCGAGGATATCGTCGTTGGAGTAACTCAGACAACGTTAAGGTGGACATGCTGTTCCATTTCGCTTCTGCAGGACTGGCTGCAATACGAATTAAAGAGAGCAATGATTCAAAGAAGGGGGAGCGGCCGACAGGAGTAACTATGACTCTCTTAAGGTAGAAAAATGCCTCGTCACTCTGCGAAATTTATTTGAAAACTCGAGGATATCGTCGTTGGAGTAACTCAGACAACGTTGAGGTGGACATGCTGTACCATTTCGCTTCTGCGGGACTGGCCGCACTACGAATTAAACAGAGGAATGATTCAAAGAAGGGGTAGCAGCGGGCTGCAGTAATTATGACTCTCTTAAGGTAGGCAAATGTCTCGTCACTCTGCGAAATTTATTTGAAAACTCGTCGATATCGTCATTGGAGTAACTCTGACAACGTTAAATTGGACAAGTTGCAGCATTTCGCTTCTGATTGGACATTCCGCAGTACGAATTAAAGAGAAGAAAGATTCAAATGAAAGGGAGCATCTAGCTGCAGTAACTGTGACTCTCTTAAGGTAGACAAATGCCTCGTCATCCGGCGAAGTACATTTGCTAACTCGAGAAACTCGTAGTGGGAATAACTGTGACGACGTTAAGGTGGACATACAGTGGCATATCGGTTCAGTAGGACTGGCCATAGCAAGAATGATAAAGGCCTAAAGAAATGGGAGCAGCCGGCAGGAGTAACTATGACTCTGTGAAGGTAGCCAAATGCCTCGTCACTCTGCGAAATTTATTTGAAAACTCGAGGATATCGTCGTTGGAGTAACTCAGACAACGTTAAGGTGGACATGCTGTTCCATTTCGCTTCTGCAGGACTGGCTGCAATACGAATTAAAGAGAGCAATGATTCAAAGAAGGGGGAGCGGCCGACAGGAGTAACTATGACTCTCTTAAGGTAGAAAAATGCCTCGTCACTCTGCGAAATTTATTTGAAAACTCGAGGATATCGTCGTTGGAGTAACTCAGACAACGTTGAGGTGGACATGCTGTACCATTTCGCTTCTGCGGGACTGGCCGCACTACGAATTAAACAGAGGAATGATTCAAAGAAGGGGGAGCAGCGGGCTGCAGTAATTATGACTCTCTTAAGGTAGGCAAATGTCTCGTCACTCTGCGAAATTTATTTGAAAACTCGTGAATATCGTCGTTGGAGTAACTCAGACAACGTTAAGGTGGACAAGTTGCAGCATTTCGCTTCTGATTGGACATTCCGCAGTACGAGTGAAAGAGAGTAGAGATTCAAAGGAAGGGGAGCATCTGGCTGCAGTAACTACGACTCTCTTAAGGTAGCGAAATGCCTCGTCATCCAGCGAAGTACATTTGCTAACTCGAGAAACTCGTAGTGGGAAAAACTGTGACGACGTTAAGGTTGACATACAGTGGCATATCGGCTCTGTAGGACAGGGCATAGCAAGAATGATAAAGGCCTAAACAAATGGGAAAAGCCGGCAGGAGTAACTATGACTCTCTTAAGGTAGATATATGCCTCGTCACTCTGCGAAATTTATTTGAAATCCTCGAGGATATCGTCGTTGGAGTAACTCAGACAACGTTAAGGTGGACAAGTTGCAGCATTTCGCTTCTGATTGGACATTCCGCAGTACAAATTAAAGAGAGGAAAGATTCAAAGGAAAGGGAGCATCCGGCTGCAGTAACTATGACTCTCTTAAGGTAGCCAAATGCCTCGTCATCCGGCGAAGTACATTTGCTAACTCGAGAAACTCGTAGTGGGAATAACTGTGACGACGTTAAGGTGGACATACAGTGGCATATCGGTTCAGTTGGACTGGCCATAGCAAAAATGATAAAGGCCTAAAGAAATGGGAGCAGCCGGCAGGAGTAACTATGACCCTCTTAAGGTAGAAAAATGCCTCGACACTCTGCGAAATTTATTTGAAAACTCAAGGATATCGTCGTTGGAGTAACTCAGACAACGTTAAGGTGGACGTGCTGTACCATTTCGCTTCTGGAGGACTGGCCGCAATACGAATTACAGAAAGGAAGGATTCAAAGAAGGGGGAGCAGCGGGCAGCAGTAACTATGACTGTCTTAAGGTAGCCAAATGCCTCGTCACTCTGCGAAATTTATTTGAATACTCGTCGATATCGTCATTGGAGTAACTCTGACAACGTTAAATTGGACAAGTTGCAGCATTTCGCTTCTGACTGGACATTCCGCAGTACGAATTAAAGAGAGTAAAGATTCAAATGAAAGGGAGCATCTAGCTGCAGTAACTGTGACTCTCTTAAGGTAGACAAATGCTTCGTCATCCGGCGAAGTACATTTGCTAACTCGAGAAACTCGTAGTGGGAATAACTGTGACGACGTTAAGGTGGACATACAGTGGCATATCGGTTCAGTAGGACTGGCCATAGCAAGAATGATAAAGGCCTAAAGAAATGGGAGCAGCCGGCAGGAGTAACTATGACTCTGTGAAGGTAGCCAAATGCCTCGTCACTCTGCGAAATTTATTTGAAAACTCAAGGATATCGTCGTTGGAGTAACTCAGACAACGTTAAGGTGGACATGCTGTTCCATTTCGCTTCTGCAGGACTGGCTGCAATACGAATTAAAGAGAGGAATGATTCAAAGAAGGGGGAGCGGCCGGCAGGAGTAACTATGACTCTCTTAAGGTAGAAAAATGCCTCGTCACTCTGCGAAATTTATTTGAAAACTTGAGGATATCGTCGTTGGAGTAACTCAGACAACGTTAAGGTGGACATGCTGTACCATTTCGCTTCTGCGGGACTGGCCGCACTACGAATTAAACAGAGGAATGATTCAAAGAAGGGGGAGCAGCGGGCTGCAGTAACTATGACTCTCTTAAGGTAGGCAAATGCCTCGTCACTCTGCGAAATTTATTTGAAAACTCGTGAATATCGTCGTTGGAGTAACTCAGACAACGTTAAGGTGGACAAGTTGCAGCATTTCGCTTCTGATTGGACATTCCGCAGTACGAGTGAAAGAGAGTAGAGATTCAATGGAAGGGGAGCGTCTGGCTGCAGTAACTACGACTCTCTTAAGGTAGCGAAATGCCTCGTCATCCAGCGAAGTACGTTTGCTAACTCGAGAAACTCGTAGTGGGAAAAACTGTGACGACGTTAAGGTTGACATACAGTGGCATATCGGCTCTGTAGGACAGGGCATAGCAACAATGATAAAGGCCTAAACAAATGGGAAAAGCCGGCAGGAGTAACTATGACTCTCTTAAGGTAGATATATGCCTCGTCACTCTGCGAAATTTATTTGAAATCCTCGAGGATATCGTCGTTGGAGTAACTCAGACAACGTTAAGGTGGACATGCTGTACCATTTCGCTTCTGGAGGACTGGCCGCAATACGAATTACAGAAAGGAAAGATTATAAGAAGGGGGAGCAGCGGGCAGCAGTAACTATGACTCTCTTAAGGTAGCCTAATGCCCCGTCACTCTGCGAAATGTATTTGAAAACTCGTGGATATCGTCGATGGAGTAACTCAGACATCGTGAAAGTGGACATGTTGCAGCATTTCGCTTCTGCTAGGACATTCCGCAGTACGAATTAAAGAGAGGAGAGATTCAAAGGAAGGGGAGCATCTGGCTGCAGTAACTATGACTCTCTTAAGGTAGCCAAATGCCTCTTCATCCGCGCGAAGTACATTTGCTAACTCGAGAAACTCGTAGTGATAATAACTTTGACGACGTTAAAGTGGACATACAGTGGCATATCGGTTCAGTAGGACTGGCCATAGCAAGAATGATAAAAACCTTAAGAAATGGGAGCAGCTGGCAGGAGTAACTATGACTCTCTTAACGTAGCCAAATGCCTCGTCACACTTTGAGATATATTTGAAAACTCGTCGATATCGTCGTTGGAGTAACTCAGACAACGTTAAGGTGGACAAGTTGCAGCATTTCGCTTCTGATTGGACATTCCGCAGTACAAATTAAAGAGAGGAAAGATTCAAAGGAAAGGGAGCATCCGGCTGCAGTAACTATGACTCTCTTAAGGTACCCAAATGCCTTGTCATCCGGCGAAGTACATTTGCTAACTCGAGAAACTCGTAGTGGGAAAAACTGTGACGACGTTAAGGTTTACATACAGTGGCATATCGGTTCAGTTGGACTGGCCATAGCAAAAATGATAAAGGCCTAAAGAAATGGGAGCAGCCGGCAGGAGTAACTATGACTCTCTTAAGGTAGAAAAATGCCTCGTCACTCTGCGAAATTTATTTGAAAACTCGAGGATATCGTCGTTGGAGTAACTCAGACAACGTTAAGGTGGACGTGCTGTACCATTTCGCTTCTGGAGGACTGGCCGCAATACGAATTACAGAAAGGAAAGATTCAAAGAAGGGGGAGCAGCGGGCAGCAGTAACTATGACTGTCTTAAGGTAGCCAAATGCCTCGTCACTCTGCGAAATTTATTTGAATACTCGTCGATATCGTCATTGGAGTAACTCAGACAACGTTAAATTGGACAAGTTGCAGCATTTCGCTTCTGATTGGACATTCCGCAGTACGAATTAAAGAGAGGAAAGATTCAAATGAAAGGGAGCATCTAGCTGCAGTAACTGTGACTCTCTTAAGGTAGACAAATGCTTCGTCATCCGGCGAAGTACATTTGCTAACTCGAGAAACTCGTAGTGGGAATAACTGTGACGACGTTAAGGTGGACATACAGTGGCATATCGGTTCAGTAGGACTGGCCATAGCAAGAATGATAAAGGCCTAAAGAAATGGGAGCAGCCGGCAGGAGTAACTATGACTCTGTGAAGGTAGCCAAATGCCTCGTCACTCTGCGAAATTTATTTGAAAACTCGAGGATATCGTCGTTGGAGTAACTCAGACAACGTTAAGGTGGACATGCTGTTCCATTTCGCTTCTGCAGGACTGGCTGCAATACGAATTAAAGAGAGCAATGATTCAAAGAAGGGGGAGCGGCCGACAGGAGTAACTATGACTCTCTTAAGGTAGAAAAATGCCTCGTCACTCTGCGAAATTTATTTGAAAACTCGAGGATATCGTCGTTGGAGTAACTCAGACAACGTTGAGGTGGACATGCTGTACCATTTCGCTTCTGCGGGACTGGCCGCACTACGAATTAAACAGAGGAATGATTCAAAGAAGGGGGAGCAGCGGGCTGCAGTAATTATGACTCTCTTAAGGTAGGCAAATGTCTCGTCACTCTGCGAAATTTATTTGAAAACTCGTGAATATCGTCGTTGGAGTAACTCAGACAACGTTAAGGTGGACAAGTTGCAGCATTTCGCTTCTGATTGGACATTCCGCAGTACGAGTGAAAGAGAGTAGAGATTCAAAGGAAGGGGAGCATCTGGCTGCAGTAACTACGACTCTCTTAAGGTAGCGAAATGCCTCGTCATCCAGCGAAGTACATTTGCTAACTCGAGAAACTCGTAGTGGGAAAAACTGTGACGACGTTAAGGTTGACATACAGTGGCATATCGGCTCTGTAGGACAGGGCATAGCAAGAATGATAAAGGCCTAAACAAATGGGAAAAGCCGGCAGGAGTAACTATGACTCTCTTAAGGTAGATATATGCCTCGTCACTCTGCGAAATTTATTTGAAATCCTCGAGGATATCGTCGTTGGAGTAACTCAGACAACGTTAAGGTGGACATGCTGTACCATTTCGCTTCTGGAGGACTGGCCGCAATACGAATTACAGAAAGGAAAGATTCAAAGAAGGGGGAGCAGCGGGCAACAGTAACTATGACTCTCTTAAGGTAGCCTAATGCCCCGTCACTCTGCGAAATGTATTTGAAAACTCGTGGATATCGTCGATGGAGTAACTCAGACATCGTGAAGGTGGACATGTTGCAGCATTTCGCTTCTGCTAGGACATTCCGCAGTACGAATTAAAGAGAGGAAAGATTCAAAGGAAGGGGAGGATCTGGCTGCAGTAACTATGACTCTCTTAAGGTAGCCAAATGCCTCGTCATCCGCGCGAAGTACATTTGCTAACTAGGGAAACTCGTAGTGGGAGTAACTGTGACGACGATAAGGTGGACATACAGTGGCATATCGGTTCAGTAGGACTGGCCATAGCAAGAATGATAAAGACCTTAAGAAATGGGAGCAGCTGGCAGGAGTAACTATGACTCTCTTAACGTAGCCAAATGCCGCGTCACACTTTGAGATATATTTGAAAACTCGTCGATATCGTCGTTGGACTAATTCAGACAACGTTAAGGTGGACAAGTTGCAGCATTTCGCTTCTGATTGGACATTCCGCAGTACGAGTGAAAGAGAGTAGAGATTCAAAGGAAGGGGAGCATCTGGCTGCAGTAACTACGACTCTCTTAAGGTAGCGAAATGCCTCGTCATCCAGCGAAGTACATTTGCTAACTCGAGAAACTCGTAGTGGGAAAAACTGTGACGACGGTAAGGTTGACATACAGTGGCATATCGGCTCTGTAGGACAGGGCATAGCAAGAATGATAAAGGCCTAAACAAATGGGAAAAGCCGGCAGGAGTAACTATGACTCTCTTAAGGTAGATATATGCCTCGTCACTCTGCGAAATTTATTTGAAATCCTCGAGGATATCGTCGTTGGAGTAACTCAGACAACGTTAAGGTGGACATGCTGTACCATTTCGCTTCTGGAGGACTGGCCGCAATACGAATTACAGAAAGGAAAGATTCAAAGAAGGGGGAGCAGAGGGGAACAGTAACTATGACTCTCTTAAGGTAGCCTAATGCCCCGTCACTCTGCGAAATGTATTTGAAAACTCGTGGATATCGTCGATGGAGTAACTCAGACATCGTGAAGGTGGACATGTTGCAGCATTTCGCTTCTGCTAGGACATTCCGCAGTACGAATTAAAGAGAGGAAAGATTCAAAGGAAGGGGAGCTTCTGGCTGCAGTAACTATGACTCTCTTAAGGTAGCCAAATGCCTCGTCATCCGGCGAAGTACATTTGCTAACTCGAGAAACTCGTAGTGGGAATAACTGTGACGACGTTAAGGTGGACATACAGTGGCATATCGGCTCTGTAGGACAGGGCATAGCAAGAATGATAAAGGCCTAAACAAATGGGAAAAGCCGGCAGGAGTAACTATGACTCTCTTAAGGTAGATATATGCCTCGTCACTCTGCGAAATTTATTTGAAATCCTCGAGGATATCGTCGTTGGAGTAACTCAGACAACGTTAAGGTGGACATGCTGTACCATTTCGCTTCTGGAGGACTGGCCGCAATACGAATTACAGAAAGGAAAGATTATAAGAAGGGGGAGCAGCGGGCAGCAGTAACTATGACCCTCTTAAGGTAGCCTAATGCCCCGTCACTCTGCGAAATGTATTTGAAAACTCGTGGATATCGTCGATGGAGTAACTCAGACATCATGAAAGTGGACATGTTGCAGCATTTCGCTTCTGCTAGGACATTCCGCAGTACGAATTAAAGAGAGGAGAGATTCAAAGGAAGGGGAGCATCTGGCTGCAGTAACTATGACTCTCTTAAGGTAGCCAAATGCCTCTTCATCCGCGCGAAGTACATTTGCTAACTCGAGAAACTCGTAGTGTTAATAACTTTGACGACGTTAAAGTGGACATACAGTGGCATATCGGTTCAGTAGGACTGGCCATAGCAAGAATGATAAAGACCTTAAGAAATGGGAGCAGCTGGCAGGAGTAACTATGACTCTCTTAACGTAGCCAAATGCCTCGTCACACTTTGAGATATATTTGAAAACTCGTCGATATCGTCGTTGGAGTAACTCAGACAACGTTAAGGTGGACAAGTTGCAGCATTTCGCTTCTGATTGGACATTCCGCAGTACAAATTAAAGAGAGGAAAGATTCAAAGGAAAGGGAGCATCCGGCTGCAGTAACTATGACTCTCTTAAGGTACCCAAATGCCTTGTCATCCGGCGAAGTACATTTGCTAACTCGAGAAACTCGTAGTGGGAAAAACTGTGACGACGTTAAGGTTTACATACAGTGGCATATCGGTTCAGTTGGACTGGCCATAGCAAAAATGATAAAGGCCTAAAGAAATGGGAGCAGCCGGCAGGAGTAACTATGACTCTCTTAAGGTAGAAAAATGCCTCGTCACTCTGCGAAATTTATTTGAAAACTCGAGGATATCGTCGTTGGAGTAACTCAGACAACGTTAAGGTGGACGTGCTGTACCATTTCGCTTCTGGAGGACTGGCCGCAATACGAATTACAGAAAGGAAAGATTCAAAGAAGGGGGAGCAGCGGGCAGCAGTAACTATGACTGTCTTAAGGTAGCCAAATGCCTCGTCACTCTGCGAAATTTATTTGAATACTCGTCGATATCGTCATTGGAGTAACTCAGACAACGTTAAATTGGACAAGTTGCAGCATTTCGCTTCTGATTGGACATTCCGCAGTACGAATTAAAGAGAGGAAAGATTCAAATGAAAGGGAGCATCTAGCTGCAGTAACTGTGACTCTCTTAAGGTAGACAAATGCTTCGTCATCCGGCGAAGTACAATTGCTAACTCGAGAAACTCGTAGTGGGAATAACTGTGACGACGTTAAGGTGGACATACAGTGGCATATCGGTTCAGTAGGACTGGCCATAGCAAGATTGATAAAGGCCTAAAGAAATGGGAGCAGCCGGCAGGAGTAACTATGACTCTGTGAAGGTAGCCAAATGCCTCGTCACTCTGCGAAATTTATTTGAAAACTCGAGGATATCGTCGTTGGAGTAACTCAGACAACGTTAAGGTGGACATGCTGTTCCATTTCGCTTCTGCAGGACTGGCTGCAATACGAATTAAAGAGAGGAATGATTCAAAGAAGGGGGAGCGGCCGGCAGGAGTAACTATGACTCTCTTAAGGTAGAAAAATGCCTCGTCACTCTGCGAAATTTATTTGAAAACTCGAGGATATCGTCGTTGGAGTTTACTCAGACAACGTTAAGGTGGACATGCTGTACCATTTCGCTTCTGCGGGACTGGCCGCACTACGAATTAAACAGAGGAATGATTCAAAGAAGGGGGAGCAGCGGGCTGCAGTAACTATGACTCTCTTAAGGTAGGCAAATGTCTCGTCTCTCTGCGAAATTTATTTGAAAACTCGTGAATATCGTCGTTGGAGTAACTCAGACAACGTTAAGGTGGACAAGTTGCAGCATTTCGCTTCTGATTGGACATTCCGCAGTACGAGTGAAAGAGAGTAGAGATTCAAAGGAAGGGGAGCATCTGGCTGCAGTAACTACGACTCTCTTAAGGTAGCGAAATGCCTCGTCATCCAGCGAAGTACATTTGCTAACTCGAGAAACTCGTAGTGGGAAAAACTGTGACGACGTTAAGGTTGACATACAGTGGCATATCGGCTCTGTAGGACAGGGCATAGCAAGAATGATAAAGGCCTAAACAAATGGGAAAAGCCGGCAGGAGTAACTATGACTCTCTTAAGGTAGATATATGCCTCGTCACTCTGCGAAATTTATTTGAAATCCTCGAGGATATCGTCGTTGGAGTAACTCAGACAACGTTAAGGTGGACATGCTGTACCATTTCGCTTCTGGAGGACTGGCCGCAATACGAATTACAGAAAGGAAAGATTCAAAGAAGGGGGAGCAGAGGGGAACAGTAACTATGACTCTCTTAAGGTAGCCTAATGCCCCGTCACTCTGCGAAATGTATTTGAAAACTCGTGGATATCGTCGATGGAGTAACTCAGACATCGTGAAGGTGGACATGTTGCAGCATTTCGCTTCTGCTAGGACATTCCGCAGTACGAATTAAAGAGAGGAAAGATTCAAAGGAAGGGGAGCATCTGGCTGCAGTAACTATGACTCTCTTAAGGTAGCCAAATGCCTCGTCATCCGCGCGAAGTACATTTGCTAACTAGAGAAACTCGTAGTGGGAGTAACTGTGACGACGATAAGGTGGACATACAGTGGCATATCGGTTCAGTAGGACTGGCCATAGCAAGAATGATAAAGGCCTAAAGAAATGGGAGCAGCCGGCAGGAGTAACTATGACTCTGTGAAGGTAGCCAAATGCCTCGTCACTCTGCGAAATTTATTTGAAAACTCAAGGATATCGTCGTTGGAGTAACTCAGACAACGTTAAGGTGGACATGCTGTTCCATTTCGCTTCTGCAGGACTGGCTGCAATACGAATTAAAGAGAGGAATGATTCAAAGAAGGGGGAGCGGCCGGCAGGAGTAACTATGACTCTCTTAAGGTAGAAAAATGCCTCGTCACTCTGCGAAATTTATTTGAAAACTCGAGGATATCGTCGTTGGAGTAACTCAGACAACGTTAAGGTGGACATGCTGTACCATTTCGCTTCTGCGGGACTGGCCGCACTACGAATTAAACAGAGGAATGATTCAAAGAAGGGGGAGCAGCGGGCTGCAGTAACTATGACTCTCTTAAGGTAGGCAAATGCCTCGTCACTCTGCGAAATTTATTTGAAAACTCGTGAATATCGTCGTTGGAGTAACTCAGACAACGTTAAGGTGGACAAGTTGCAGCATTTCGCTTCTGATTGGACATTCCGCAGTACGAGTGAAAGAGAGTAGAGATTCAATGGAAGGGGAGCATCTGGCTGCAGTAACTACGACTCTCTTAAGGTAGCGAAATGCCTCGTCATCCAGCGAAGTACATTTGCTAACTCGAGAAACTCGTAGTGGGAAAAACTGTGACGACGTTAAGGTTGACATACAGTGGCATATCGGCTCTGTAGGACAGGGCATAGCAACAATGATAAAGGCCTAAACAAATGGGAAAAGCCGGCAGGAGTAACTATGACTCTCTTAAGGTAGATATATGCCTCGTCACTCTGCGAAATTTATTTGAAATCCTCGAGGATATCGTCGTTGGAGTAACTCAGACAACGTTAAGGTGGACATGCTGTACCATTTCGCTTCTGGAGGACTGGCCGCAATACGAATTACAGAAAGGAAAGATTATAAGAAGGGGGAGCAGCGGGCAGCAGTAACTATGACTCTCTTAAGGTAGCCTAATGCCCCGTCACTCTGCGAAATGTATTTGAAAACTCGTGGATATCGTCGATGGAGTAACTCAGACATCGTGAAGGTGGACATGTTGCAGCATTTCGCTTCTGCTAGGACATTCCGCAGTACGAATTAAAGAGAGGAGAGATTCAAAGGAAGGGGAGCATCTGGCTGCAGTAACTATGACTCTCTTAAGGTAGCCAAATGCCTCTTCATCCGCGCGAAGTACATTTGCTAACTCGAGAAACTCGTAGTGTTAATAACTTTGACGACGTTAAAGTGGACATACAGTGGCATATCGGTTCAGTAGGACTGGCCATAGCAAAAATGATAAAGGCCTAAAGAAATGGGAGCAGCCGGCAGGAGTAACTATGACTCTCTTAACGTAGCCAAATGCCTCGTCACACTTTGAGATATATTTGAAAACTCGTCGATATCGTCGTTGGAGTAACTCAGACAACGTTAAGGTGGACAAGTTGCAGCATTTCGCTTCTGATTGGACATTCCGCAGTACAAATTAAAGAGAGGAAAGATTCAAAGGAAAGGGAGCATCCGGCTGCAGTAACTATGACTCTCTTAAGGTACCCAAATGCCTTGTCATCCGGCGAAGTACATTTGCTAACTCGAGAAACTCGTAGTGGGAAAAACTGTGACGACGTTAAGGTTTACATACAGTGGCATATCGGTTCAGTTGGACTGGCCATAGCAAAAATGATAAAGGCCTAAAGAAATGGGAGCAGCCGGCAGGAGTAACTATGACTCTCTTAAGGTAGAAAAATGCCTCGTCACTCTGCGAAATTTATTTGAAAACTCGAGGATATCGTCGTTGGAGTAACTCAGACAACGTTAAGGTGGACGTGCTGTACCATTTCGCTTCTGGAGGACTGGCCGCAATACGAATTACAGAAAGGAAAGATTCAAAGAAGGGGGAGCAGCGGGCAGCAGTAACTATGACTGTCTTAAGGTAGCCAAATGCCTCGTCACTCTGCGAAATTTATTTGAATACTCGTCGATATCGTCATTGGAGTAACTCAGACAACGTTAAATTGGACAAGTTGCAGCATTTCGCTTCTGATTGGACATTCCGCAGTACGAATTAAAGAGAGGAAAGATTCAAATGAAAGGGAGCATCTAGCTGCAGTAACTGTGACTCTCTTAAGGTAGACAAATGCTTCGTCATCCGGCGAAGTACATTTGCTAACTCGAGAAACTCGTAGTGGGAATAACTGTGACGACGTTAAGGTGGACATACAGTGGCATATCGGTTCAGTAGGACTGGCCATAGCAAGATTGATAATGGCCTAAAGAAATGGGAGCAGCCGGCAGGAGTAACTATGACTCTGTGAAGGTAGCCAAATGCCTCGTCACTCTGCGAAATTTATTTGAAAACTCGAGGATATCGTCGTTGGAGTAACTCAGACAACGTTAAGGTGGACATGCTGTTCCATTTCGCTTCTGCAGGACTGGCTGCAATACGAATTAAAGAGAGGAATGATTCAAAGAAGGGGGAGCGGCCGGCAGGAGTAACTATGACTCTCTTAAGGTAGAAAAATGCCTCGTCACTCTGCGAAATTTATTTGAAAACTCGAGGATATCGTCGTTGGAGTAACTCAGACAACGTTAAGGTGGACATGCTGTACCATTTCGCTTCTGCGGGACTGGCCGCACTACGAATTAAACAGAGGAATGATTCAAAGAAGGGGGAGCAGCGGGCTGCAGTAACTATGACTCTCTTAAGGTAGGCAAATGTCTCGTCTCTCTGCGAAATTTATTTGGAAACTCGTGAATATCGTCGTTGGAGTAACTCAGACAACGTTAAGGTGGACAAGTTGCAGCATTTCGCTTCTGATTGGACATTCCGCAGTACGAGTGAAAGAGAGTAGAGATTCAAAGGAAGGGGAGCATCTGGCTGCAGTAACTACGACTCTCTTAAGGTAGCGAAATGCCTCGTCATCCAGCGAAGTACATTTGCTAACTCGAGAAACTCGTAGTGGGAAAAACTGTGACGACGTTAAGGTTGACATACAGTGGCATATCGGCTCTGTAGGACAGGGCATAGCAAGAATGATAAAGGCCTAAACAAATGGGAAAAGCCGGCAGGAGTAACTATGACTCTCTTAAGGTAGATATATGCCTCGTCACTCTGCGAAATTTATTTGAAATCCTCGAGGATATCGTCGTTGGAGTAACTCAGACAACGTTAAGGTGGACATGCTGTACCATTTCGCTTCTGGAGGACTGGCCGCAATACGAATTACAGAAAGGAAAGATTCAAAGAAGGGGGAGCAGAGGGGAACAGTAACTATGACTCTCTTAAGGTAGCCTAATGCCCCGTCACTCTGCGAAATGTATTTGAAAACTCGTGGATATCGTCGATGGAGTAACTCAGACATCGTGAAGGTGGACATGTTGCAGCATTTCGCTTCTGCTAGGACATTCCGCAGTACGAATTAAAGAGAGGAAAGATTCAAAGGAAGGGGAGCATCTGGCTGCAGTAACTATGACTCTCTTAAGGTAGCCAAATGCCTCGTCATCCGCGCGAAGTACATTTGCTAACTAGAGAAACTCGTAGTGGGAGTAACTGTGACGACGATAAGGTGGACATACAGTGGCATATCGGTTCAGTAGGACTGGCCATAGCAAGAATGATAAAGACCTTAAGAAATGGGAGCAGCTGGCAGGAGTAACTATGACTCTCTTAACGTAGCCAAATGCCTCGTCACACTTTGAAATATATTTGAAAACTCGTCGATATCGTCGTTGGAGTAACTCAGACAACGTTAAGGTGGACAAGTTGCAGCATTTCGCTTCTGATTGGACATTCCGCAGTACAAATTAAAGAGAGGAAAGATTCAAAGGAAAGGGAGCATCCGGCTGCAGTAACTATGACTCTCTTAAGGTAGCCAAATGCCTCGTCATCCGGCGAAGTACATTTGCTAACTCGAGAAACTCGTAGTGGGAATAACTGTGACGACGTTAAGGTGGACATACAGTGGCATATCGGTTCAGTTGGACTGGCCATAGCAAAAATGATAAAGGCCTAAAGAAATGGGAGCAGCCGGCAGGAGTAACTATGACCCTCTTGAGGTAGAAAAATGCCTCGACACTCTGCGAAATTTATTTGAAAACTCAAGGATATCGTCGTTGGAGTAACTCAGACAACGTTAAGGTGGACGTGCTGTACCATTTCGCTTCTGGAGGACTGGCCGCAATACGAATTACAGAAAGGAAAGATTCAAAGAAGGGGGAGCAGCGGGCAGCAGTAACTATGACTGTCTTAAGGTAGCCAAATGCCTCGTCACTCTGCGAAATTTATTTGAATACTCGTCGATATCGTCATTGGAGTAACTCAGACAACGTTAAATTGGACAAGTTGCAGCATTTCGCTTCTGATTGGACATTCCGCAGTACGAATTAAAGAGAGTAAAGATTCAAATGAAAGGGAGCATCTAGCTGCAGTAACTGTGACTCTCTTAAGGTAGAAAAATGCTTCGTCATCCGGCGAAGTACATTTGCTAACTCGAGAAACTCGTAGTGGGAATAACTGTGACGACGTTAAGGTGGACATACAGTGGCATATCGGTTCAGTAGGACTGGCCATAGCAAGAATGATAAAGGCCTAAAGAAATGGGAGCAGCCGGCAGGAGTAACTATGACTCTGTGAAGGTAGCCAAATGCCTCGTCACTCTGCGAAATTTATTTGAAAACTCAAGGATATCGTCGTTGGAGTAACTCAGACAACGTTAAGGTGGACATGCTGTTCCATTTCGATTCTGCAGGACTGGCTGCAATACGAATTAAAGAGAGGAATGATTCAAAGAAGGGGGAGCGGCCGGCAGGAGTAACTATGACTCTCTTAAGGTAGAAAAATGCCTCGTCACTCTGCGAAATTTATTTGAAAACTCGAGGATATCGTCGTTGGAGTAACTCAGACAACGTTAAGGTGGACATGCTGTACCATTTCGCTTCTGCGGGACTGGCCGCACTACGAATTAAACAGAGGAATGATTCAAAGAAGGGGGAGCAGCGGGCTGCAGTAACTATGACTCTCTTAAGGTAGGCAAATGCCTCGTCACTCTGCGAAATTTATTTGAAAACTCGTGAATATCGTCGTTGGAGTAACTCAGACAACGTTAAGGTGGACAAGTTGCAGCATTTCGCTTCTGATTGGACATTCCGCAGTACGAGTGAAAGAGAGTAGAGATTCAATGGAAGGGGAGCATCTGGCTGCAGTAACTACGACTCTCTTAAGGTAGCGAAATGCCTCGTCATCCAGCGAAGTACATTTGCTAACTCGAGAAACTCGTAGTGGGAAAAACTGTGACGACGTTAAGGTTGACATACAGTGGCATATCGGCTCTGTAGGACTGGGCATAGCAACAATGATAAAGGCGTAAACAAATGGGAAAAGCCGGCAGGAGTAACTATGACTCTCTTAAGGTAGATATATGCCTCGTCACTCTGCGAAATTTATTTGAAATCCTCGAGGATAACGTCGTTGGAGTAACTCAGACAACGTTAAGGTGGACATGCTGTACCATTTCGCTTCTGGAGGACTGGCCGCAATACGAATTACAGAAAGGAAAGATTATAAGAAGGGGGAGCAGCGGGCAGCAGTAACTATGACTCTCTTAAGGTAGCCTAATGCCCCGTCACTCTGCGAAATGTATTTGAAAACTCGTGGATATCGTCGATGGAGTAACTCAGACATCGTGAAGGTGGACATGTTGCAGCATTTCGCTTCTGCTAGGACATTCCGCAGTACGAATTAAAGAGAGGAGAGATTCAAAGGAAGGGGAGCATCTGGCTGCAGTAACTATGACTCTCTTAAGGTAGCCAAATGCCTCGTCATCCGCGCGAAGTACATTTGCTAACTAGAGAATCTCGTAGTGGGAGTAACTGTGACGACGATAAGGTGGACATACAGTGGCATATCGGTTCAGTAGGACTGGCCATAGCAAGATCGATAAAGACCTTAAGAAATGGGAGCAGCTGGCAGGAGTAACTATGACTCTCTTAACGTAGCCAAATGCCTCGTCACACTTTGAGATATATTTGAAAACTCGTCGATATCGTCGTTGGAGTAACTCAGACAACGTTAAGGTGGACAAGTTGCAGCATTTCGCTTCTGACTGGACATTCCGCAGTACAAATTAAAGAGAGGAAAGATTCAAAGGAAAGGGAGCATCCGGCTGCAGTAACTATGACTCTCTTAAGGTACCCAAATGCCTTGTCATCCGGCGAAGTACATTTGCTAACTCGAGAAACTCGTAGTGGGAAAAACTGTGACGACGTTAAGGTTGACATACAGTGCCATATCGGCTCTGTAGGACAGGCCATAGCAAGAATGATAAAGGCCTAAAGAAATGGGAAAAGCCGGCAGGAGTAACTATGACTCTCTTAAGGTAGATATATGCCTCGTCACTCTGCGAAATTTATTTGAAAACTCGCGGATATCGTCGTTGTAGTAACTCAGACAACGTTAAGGTGGACATGCTGTACCATTTCGCTTTTGCACGACTGGCCGCAATACGAATTAAAGAGAGGAAAGATGCAAAGAAGGGGGAGCAGCGGGCAGCAGTAACTATGACTCTCTTAAGGTAGCCAAATGCCTCATCACTCTGCGAAATTTATTTGAAAACTCGTGAATATCGTCGTTTTAGTAACTCAGACAACGTTAAGGTGGACACGTTGCAGCATTTCGCTTCTGCTTGGACATTCCGCAGTACGAATTAAAGATGGGAAAGATTCAAAGGAAGGGGAGCATCTGGCTGCAGTAACTATGACTCTCTTAAGGTAGCCAAATGCCTTGTCATCCGTCGAAGTACATTTGCTAACTCGAGAAACTCGTAGTGGGAGTAACTGTGACGACATCCGAGGGACTGAAGAAGCCGGACATCGTTGCAGTTCGTGGCGATGCAGCCCATATCATCGATGCCCAGGTAGTTGGGGTTAACCTTGACGTCGACGAGTGTCACCAGCAGAAGATTGCGGTCTACAATAGGGAAGCCGTCCACCAGGCAATCAGCGGCCAGATCACAGCATTCAAGAGCATTACCACCTCTTCAGCTACCATCTCATGGAGGGGGGTGTGGTCACCCACATCTGCACGGGACCTGCGGCAGCTTGGGTTCAAGACCTACCACCTCGCGATGATGTCTACACGGGTACTCCTCGGGACTGTGATGGCGGCACGGCGGTTTGACACAATGACTGCTGTAAGGAGCACGATGCCCCGGACTGGGGTCGGTTGATGACTCAAGTATATGTGTCTACGCTGCTGCCTGGCGTCTATACACAGGCATAACACCTTCTTTGTTCACGTTCTTTTTCCTGTCCATCAAGTGTTTGTATTGTATATGTCTTTGGAAAAACCCACTCTGTGGGTAACCAATTCTTTATGTATGTTCACTTGACGTGAATAAAGACGGCTTAAATAGCGAAATGCCTCCTCATCCGGCGAAGTACATTTGCTAACTCTAGAAACTCGTAGTGGGAAAAACTGTGACGACGTTAAGGTTGACATACAGTGGCATATCGGCTCTGTAGGACAGGCCATAGCAAGAATGATAAGGGCCTAAACAAATGGGAAAAGCCGGCAGGAGTAACTATGACTCTCTTAAGATAGATATATGCCTCGTCACTCTGCGAAATTTATTTGAAATCCTCGAGGATATCGTCGTTGGAGTAACTCAGACAACGTTAAGGTGGACATGCTGTACCATTTCGATTCTGGAGGACTGGCCGCAATACGAATTACAGAAAGGAAAGATTCAAAGAAGGGGGAGCAGCGGGCAGCAGTAACTATGACTCTCTTAAGGTAGCCTAATGCCCCGTCACTCTGCGAAATTTATTTGAAAACTCGTGGATATCGTCGATGGAGTAACTCAGACAACGATAAGGTGGACATGCTGTACAATTTCGCTTCTGCAGGACTGGCCGCAATACGAATTAAAGAGAGGAAAGATTCAAAGAATGGAGAGCAGCGGGCAGCAGTAACTATGACTCTCTTAAGGTAGCCAAATGCTTCGTCACTCTGCAAAATTTATTTGAAATCTCGAGGATATCGTCGTTGGAGCAACTCAGACAACGTTAAGGTGGACATGCTGTAGAATTTCGCTTCTGCAGGACTGGCCGCAATACGAAATAAAGAGAGGCAAGATTCAAAGAAGGGGGAGCAGCGGGCAGCAGTAACTATGACTCTCTTAAGGTAGCCAAATGCCCAGTCACTCTGCGAAATGTATTTGAAAACTCGTGGATATCGTCGATGGAGTAACTCAGACAATGTTAAGGTGGACATGTTACAGCATTTCGCTTCTGCTAGGACATTCCGCAGTACGAATTAAAGAGATTAAAGATTCAAATGAAAGGGAGCATCTGGCTGCAGTAACTGTGACTCTCTTAAGGTAGACAAATGCTTCGTCATCCGGCGAAGTACATTTGCTAACTCGAGAAACTCGTAGTGGGAATAACTGTGACGACGTTAAGGTGGACATACAGTGGCATATCGGTTCAGTAGGACTGGCCATAGCAAGAATGATAAAGGCATAAAGAAATGGGAGCAGCCGGCAGGAGTAACTATGACTCTGTGAAGGTAGCCAAATGCCTCGTCACTGTGCGAAATTTATTTGAAAACTCGAGGATATCGTCGTTGGAGTAACTCAGACAACGTTAAGGTGGACATGCTGTTCCATTTCGCTTCTGCAGGACTGGCTGCAATACGAATTAAAGAGAGGAATGATTCAAAGAAGGGCGAGCAGCCGGCAGGATTAACTATGACTCTCTTAAGGTAGAATAACGCCTCGTCACTCTGCGAAATTTATTTGAAAACTCGAGGATATCGTCGTTGGAGTAACTCAGACAACGTTAACGTGGACGCGCTGTACCATTTCGCTTCTGGAGGACTGGCCGCAATACGAATTACAGAAAGGAAAGATTCAAAGAAGGGGGAGCAGCGGGCAGCAGTAACTATGACTCTCTTAAGGTAACCAAATGCCTCGTCACTCTGCGAAATTTATTTGAAAACTCGAGGATATCGTCGTTGGAGTAACTCAGACAACGTTAAGGTGGACAAGTTGCAGCATTTCGCTTCTGATTGGACGTTCCGCAGTACGAATTAAAGAGAGGAAAGATTCAAAGGAAAGGGAGCATCTGGCTGCAGTAACTATGACTCTCTTAAGGTAGACAAATGCCTCGTCATCCGGCGAAGTACATTTGCTAACTCGAGAAACTCGTAGTGGGAATAACTGAGACCACGTTAAGGTGGACATACAGTGGCATATCGGTTCAGTAGGACTGGCCATAGCAAGAATGATAAAGGCCTAAAGAAATGGGAGCAGCCGGCATGAGTAACTATGACTCTGTGAAGGTAGCCAAATGCCTCGTCACTCTGCGAAATTTATTTGAAAACTCGAGGATATCGTCGTTGGAGTAACTCAGACAACGTTAAGGTGGACATGCTGTTCCATTTCGCTTCTGCAGGACTGGCTGTAATACGAATTAAAGAGAGGAATGATTCAAGGAAGGGGGAGCGGCCGGCAGGAGTAACTATGACTCTCTTAAGGTAGAAAAATGCCTCGACACTCTGGGAAATTTATTTGAAAACTCGTGGATATCGTCGTTGTAGTAACTCAGACAACGTTAAGGTGGACATGATGTACCATTTCGCTTCTGCGGGACTGGCCGCACTACGAATTAAACAGAGGAATGATTCAAAGAAGGGGGAGCAGCGGGCAGCAGTAACTATGACTCTCCTAAGGTAGGAAAATGCCTCGTCACTCTGCGAAATTTATTTGAAAACTCGTGGATATCGTAGTTGGAGTAACTCAGACAACGTTAAGGTGGACAAGTTGCAGCATTTCGATTCTGATTGGACATTCCGCAGTACGAGTGGAAGAGAGTAGAGATTCAAAGGATGGGCAGCAACTGGCTGCAGTAACTATGACTCTCTTAAGGTAGCTAAATGCCTCGTCATCCGGCGAAGTACATTTGCTAACTCGAGAAACTCGTAGTGGGAAAAACTGTGACGACGTTAAGGTTGACATACAGTGGCATATCGGCTCTGTAGGACAGGCCATAGCAAGAATGATAAAGGCCTAAAAAAATGGGAGCAGCCGGCAGGAATAACTATGACTCTGTGAAGGTAGCCAAATGCCTCGTCACTCTGCGAAATTTATTTGAAAACTCGTGAATATCGTCGTTGGAGTAACTCAGACAACGTTAAGGTGGACAAGTTGCAGCATTTCGCTTCTGATTGGACATTCCGCAGTACGAGTGAAAGAGAGTAGAGATTCAAAGGAAGGGGAGCATCTGGCTGCAGTAACTACGACTCTCTTAAGGTAGCGAAATGCCTCGTCATCCGGCGAAGTACATTTGCTAACTCGAGAAACTCGTAGTGGGAAAAACTGTGACGACGTTAAGGTTGACATACAGTGGCATATCGGCTCTGTAGGACAGGGCATATCAAGAATGATAAAGGCCTAAACAAATGGGAAAAGCCGGCAGGAGTAACTATGACTCTCTTAAGGTAGATATATGCCTCGTCACTCTGCGAAATTTATTTGAAATCCTCGAGGATATCGTCGTTGGAGTAACTCAGACAGCGTTAAGGTGGACATGCTGTACCAATTCGCTTCTGGAGGACTGGCCGCAATACGAATTACAGAAAGGAAAGATTCAAAGAAGGGGGAGCAGCGGGCAGCAGTAACTATGACTCTCTTAAGGTAGCCTAATGCCCCGTCACTCTGCGAAATGTATTTGAAAACTCGTGGATATCGTCGTTGGAGTAACTCAGACAACGTTAAGGTGGACGTGCTGTACCATTTCGCTTTTGGAGCACTGGCCGCAATACGAATTGCAGAAAGGAAAGATTCAAAGAAGGGGGAGCAGCGGGCAGCAGTAACTATGACTCTCTTAAGGTAGCCAAATGCGAAATTTATTTTAATACTCGTCGATATCGTCGTTGGAGTAACTCAGACAACGTTAAATTGGACAAGTTGCAGCATTTCGCTTCTGATTGGACGTTCCGCAGTACGAATTAAAGAGAGGAAAGATTCAAAGGAAAGGGAGCATCTGGCTGCAGTAACTATGACTCTCTTAAGGTAGACAAATGCCTCGTCATCCGGCGAAGTACATTTGCTAACTCGAGAAACTCGTAGTGGGAATAACTGAGACCACGTTAAGGTGGACATACAGTGGCATATCGGTTTAGTAGGACTGGCCATAGCAAGAATGATAAAGGCCTAAAGAAATGGGAGCAGCCGGCATGAGTAACTATGACTCTGTGAAGGTAGCCAAATGCCTCGTCACTCTGCGAAATTTATTTGAAAACTCGAGGATATCGTCGTTGGAGTAACTCAGACAACGTTAAGGTGGACATGCTGTTCCATTTCGCTTCTGCAGGACTGGCTGTAATACGAATTAAAGAGAGGAATGATTCAAGGAAGGGGGAGCGGCCGGCAGGAGTAACTATGACTCTCTTAAGGTAGAAAAATGCCTCGACACTCTGCCAAATTTATTTGAAAACTCGTGGATATCGTCGTTGTAGTAACTCAGACAACGTTAAGGTGGACATGATGTACCATTTCGCTTCTGCGGGACTGGCCGCACTACGAATTAAACAGAGGAATGATTCAAAGAAGGGGGAGCAGCGGGCAGCAGTAACTATGACTCTCCTAAGGTAGGAAAATGCCTCGTCACTCTGCGAAATTTATTTGAAAACTCGTGGATATCGTAGTTGGAGTAACTCAGACAACGTTAAGGTGGACAAGTTGCAGCATTTCGATTCTGATTGGACATTCCGCAGTACGAGTGGAAGAGAGTAGAGATTCAAAGGATGGGCAGCAACTGGCTGCAGTAACTATGACTCTCTTAAGGTAGCTAAATGCCTCGTCATCCGGCGAAGTACATTTGCTAACTCGAGAAACTCGTAGTGGGAAAAACTGTGACGACGTTAAGGTTGACATACAGTGGCATATCGGCTCTGTAGGACAGGCCATAGCAAGAATGATAAAGGCCTAAAAAAATGGGAGCAGCCGGCAGGAGTAACTATGACTCTGTGAAGGTAGCCAAATGCCTCGTCACTCTGCGAAATTTATTTGAAAACTCGTGGATATCGTCGTTGGAGTAACTCAGACAACGTTAAGGTGGACATGTTGCAGCATTTCGCTTCTGCTTGGACATTCCGCAGTACGAATTAGAGAGAGGAAAGATTCAAAGGAAGGGGAGCATCTGGCTGCAGTAACTATAACTCTCTTAAGGTAGCCAAATGCCTCGTCATCCGGCGAAGTACATTTGCTAACTAGAGAAACTCGTAGTGGGAGTAACTGTGACGACGATAAGGTGGACATACAGTGGCATATCGGTTCAGTAGGACTGGCCATAGCAAGAATGATAAAGACCTTAAGAAATGGGAGCAGCTGGCAGGAGTAACTATGACTCTCTTAACGTAGCCAAATGCCTCGTCACACTTTGAAATATATTTGAAAAGTCGTCGATATCGTCGTTGGAGTAACTCAGACAACGTTAAGGTGGACAAGTTGCAGCATTTCGCTTCTGATTGGACATTCCGCAGTACAAATTAAAGAGAGGAAGGATTCAAAGGAAAGGGAGCATCCGGCTGCAGTAACTATGACTCTCTTAAGGTAGCCAAATGCCTTGTCATCCGGCGAAGTACATTTGCTAACTCGAGAAACTCGTAGTGGGAAAAACTGTGAGGACGTTAAGGTTGACATACAGTGCCAAATCGGCTCTGTAGGACAGGCCATAGCAAGAATGATAAAGGCCTAAAGAAATGGGAAAAGCCGGCAGGAGTAACTATGACTCTCTTAAGGTAGATATATGCCTCGTCACTCTGCGAAATTTATTTGAAAACTCGCGGATATCGTCGTTGTAGTAACTCAGACAACGTTAAGGTGGACATGCTGTACCATTTCGCTTTTGCACGACTGGCCGCAATACGAATTAAAGAGAGGAAAGGTGCAAAGAAGGGGGAGCAGCGGGCAGCAGTAACTATGACTCTCTTAAGGTAACCAAATGCCTCGTCACTCTGCGAAATTTATTTGAAAACTCGTGAATATCGTCGTTTTAGTAACTCAGACAACGTTAAGGTGGACACGTTGCAGCATTTCGCTTCTGCTTGGACATTCCGCAGTACGAATTAAAGATGGGAAAGATTCAAAGGAAGGGGAGCATCTGGCTGCAGTAACTATGACTCTCTTAAGGTAGCCAAATGCCTTGTCATCCGTCGAAGTACATTTGCTAACTCGAGAAACTCGTAGTGGGAGTAACTGTGACGACGTTAAGGTTTACATACAGTGGCATATCGGTTCTGTGGGACTGGCCATAGCAAGAATGATAAGGGCCTAAACAAATGGGAAAAGCCGGCAGGAGTAACTATGACTCTCTTAAGATAGATATATGCCTCGTCACTCTGCGAAATTTATTTGAAAACTCGAGGATATCGTCGTTGGAGTAACTCAGACAACGTTAAGGTGGACATGCTGTACCATTTCGATTCTGGAGGACTGGCCGCAATACGAATTACAGAAAGGAAAGATTCAAAGAAGGGGGAGCAGCGGGCAGCAGTAACTATGACTCTCTTAAGGTAGCCTAATGCCCCGTCACTCTGCCAAATGTATTTGAAATCTCGTGGATATCGTCGATGGAGTAACTCAGACAACGATAAGGTGGACATGCTGTACAATTTCGCTTCTGCAGGACTGGCCGCAATACGAATTAAAGAGAGGAAAGATTCAAAGAATGGAGAGCAGCGGGCAGCAGTAACTATGACTCTCTTAAGGTAGCCAAATGCTTCGTCACTCTGCAAAATTTATTTGAAATCTCGAGGATATCGTCGTTGGAGTAACTCAGACAACGTTAAGGTGGACATGCTGTAGAATTTCGCTTCTGCAGGACTGGCCGCAATACGAAATAAAGAGAGGAAAGATTCAAAGAAGGGGGAGCAGCGGGCAGCAGTAACTATGACTCTCTTAAGGTAGCCAAATGCCCAGTCACTCTGCGAAATGTATTTGAAAACTCGTGGATATCGTCGATGGAGTAACTCAGACAATGTTAAGGAGGACATGTTACAGCATTTCGCTTCTGCTAGGACATTCCGCAGTACGAATTAAAGAGATTAAAGATTCAAATGAAAGGGAGCATCTGGCTGCAGTAACTGTGACTCTCTTAAGGTAGACAAATGCTTCGACATCCGGCGAAGTACATTTGCTAACTTGAGAAACTCGTAGTGGGAATAACTGTGACGACGTTAAGGTGGACATACAGTGGCATATCGGTTCAGTAGGACTGGCCATAGCAAGAATGATAAAGGCATAAAGAAATGGGAGCAGCCGGCAGGAGTAACTATGAATCTGTGAAGGTAGCCAAATGCCTCGTCACTGTGCGAAATTTATTTGAAAACTCGAGGATATCGTCGTTGGAGTAACTCAGACAACGTTAAGGTGGACATGCTGTTCCATTTCGCTTCTGCAGAACTGGCTGCAATACGAATTAAAGAGAGGAATGATTCAAAGAAGGGGGAGCAGCCGGCAGGATTAACTATGACTCTCTTAAGGTAGAATAACGCCTCGTCACTCTGCGAAATTTATTTGAAAACTCGAGGATATCGTCGTTGGAGTAACTCAGACAACGTTAAGGTGGACGTGCTGTACCATTTCGCTTCTGGAGGACTGGCCGCAATACGAATTACAGAAAGGAAAGATTCAAAGAAGGGGGAGCAGCGGGCAGCAGTAACTATGACTCTCTTAAGGTAGCCAAATGCCTCGTCACTCTGCGAAATTTATTTGAAAACTCGTCGATATCGTCGTTGGAGTAACTCAGACAACGTTAAGGTGGACAAGTTGCAGCATTTCGCTTCTGATTGGACGTTCCGCAGTACGAATTAAAGAGAGGAAAGATTCAAAGGAAAGGGAGCATCTGGCTGCAGTAACTATGACTCTCTTAAGGTAGACAAATGCCTCGTCATCCGGCGAAGTACATTTGCTAACTCGAGAAACTCGTAGTGGGAATAAATGAGACCACGTTAAGGTGGACATACAGTGGCATATCGGTTCAGTAGGACTGGCCATAGCAAGAATGATAAAGGCCTAAAGAAATGGGAGCAGCCGGCATGAGTAACTATGAGTCTGTGAAGGTAGCCAAATGCCTCGTCACTCTGCGAAATTTATTTGAAAACTCGAGGATATCGTCGTTGGAGTAACTCAGACAACGTTAAGGTGGACATGCTGTTCCATTTCGCTTCTGCAGGACTGGGTGTAATACGAATTAAAGAGAGGAATGATTCAAGGAAGGGGGAGCGGCCGGCAGGAGTAACTATGACTCTCTTAAGGTAGAAAAATGCCTCGACACTCTGCCAAATTTATTTGAAAACTCGTGGATATCGTCGTTGTAGTAACTCAGACAACGTTAAGGTGGACATGATGTACCATTTCGCTTCTGCGGGACTGGCCGCACTACGAATTAAACAGAGGAATGATTCAAAGAAGGGGGAGCAGCGGGCAGCAGTAACTATGACTCTCCTAAGGTAGGAAAATGCCTCGTCACTCTGCGAAATTTATTTGAAAACTCGTGGATATCGTAGTTGGAGTAACTCAGACAACGTTAAGGTGGACAAGTTGCAGCATTTCGATTCTGATTGGACATTCCGCAGTACGAGTGGAAGAGAGTAGAGATTCAAAGGAAGGGCAGCAACTGGCTGCAGTAACTATGACTCTCTTAAGGTAGCTAAATGCCTCGTCATCCGGCGAAGTACATTTGCTAACTCGAGAAACTCGTAGTGGGAAAAACTGTGACGACGTTAAGGTTGACATACAGTGGCATATCGGCTCTGTAGGACAGGCCATAGCAAGAATGATAAAGGCCTAAAAAAATGGGAGCAGCCGGCGGGAGTAACTATGACTCTGTGAAGGTAGCCAAATGCCTCGTCACTCTGCGAAATTTATTTGAAAACTCGTGGATATCGTCGTTGGAGTAACTCAGACAACGTTAAGGTGGACATGTTGCAGCATTTCGCTTCTGCTTGGACATTCCGCAGTACGAATTAGAGAGAGGAAAGATTCAAAGGAAGGGGAGCATCTGGCTGCAGTAACTATAACTCTCTTAAGGTAGCCAAATGCCTCGTCATCCGGCGAAGTACATTTGCTAACTAGAGAAACTCGTAGTGGGAGTAACTGTGACGACGATAAGGTGGACGTACAGTGGCATATCGGTTCAGTAGGACTGGCCATAGCAAGAATGATAAAGACCTTAAGAAATGGGAGCAGCTGGCAGGAGTAACTATGACTCTCTTAACGTAGCCAAATGCCTCGTCACACTTTGAAATATATTTGAAAACTCGTCGATATCGTCGTTGGAGTAACTCAGACAACGTTAAGGTGGACAAGTTGCAGCATTTCGCTTCTGATTGGACATTCCGCAGTACAAATTAAAGAGAGGAAAGATTCAAAGGAAAGGGAGCATCCGGCTGCAGTAACTATGACTCTCTTAAGGTAGCCAAATGCCTTGTCATCCGGCGAAGTACATTTGCTAACTCGAGAAACTCGTAGTGGGAAAAACTGTGACGACGTTAAGGTTGGCATACAGTGCCATATCGGCTCTGTAGGACAGGCCATAGCAAGAATGATAAAGGCCTAAAGAAATGGGAAAAGCCGGCAGGAGTAACTATGACTCTCTTAAGGTAGATATATGCCTCGTCACTCTGCGAAATTTATTTGAAAACTCGCGGATATCGTCGTTGTAGTAACTCAGACAACGTTAAGGTGGACATGCTGTACCATTTCGCTTTTGCACGACTGGCCGCAATACGAATTAAAGAGAGGAAAGGTGCAAAGAAGGGGGAGCAGCGGGCAGCAGTAACTATGACTCTCTTAAGGTAGCCAAATGCCTCGTCACTCTGCGAAATTTATTTGAAAACTCGTGAATATCGTCGTTTTAGTAACTCAGACAACGTTAAGGTGGACACGTTGCAGCATTTCGCTTCTGCTTGGACATTCCGCAGTACGAATTAAAGATGTGAAAGATTCAAAGGAAGGGGAGCATCTGGCTGCAGTAACTATGACTCTCTTAAGGTAGCCAAATGCCTTGTCATCCGTCGAAGTACATTTGCTAACTCGAGAAACTCGTAGTGGGAGTAACTGTGACGACGTTAAGGTTTACATACAGTGGCATATCGGTTCTGTGGGACTGGCCATAGCAAAAATGATAAGGGCCTAAAGAAATGGGAGCAGCCGGCAGGAGTAACTATGACTCTCTTAAGGTAGAAAAATGCCTCGTCACTCTGCGACATTTATTTGAAAACTCGAGGATATCGTCGTTGGAGTAACTCAGACAACGTTAAGGTGGACGTGCTGTACCATTTCGCTTCTGGAGGACTGGCCGCAATACGAATTACAGAAAGGAAAGATTCAAAGAAGGGGGAGCAGCGGGCAGCAGTAACTATGACTGTCTTAAGGTAGGCAAATGCCTCGTCACTCTGCGAAATTTATTTGAATACTCGTCGATATCGTCATTGGAGTAACTCAGACAACGTTAAATTGGACAAGTTGCAGCATTTCGCTTCTGATTGGACATTCCGCAGTACGAATTAAAGAGAGGAAAGATTCAAATGAAAGGGAGCATCTAGCTGCAGTAACTGTGACTCTCTTAAGGTAGACAAATGCTTCGTCATCCGGCGAAGTACATTTGCTAACTCGAGAAACTCGTAGTGGGAATAACTGTGACGACGTTAAGGTGGACATACAGTGGCATATCGGTTCAGTAGGACTGGCCATAGCAAGAATGATAAAGGCCTAAAGAAATGGGAGCAGCCGGCAGGAGTAACTATGACTCTGTGAAGGTAGCCAAATGCCTCGTCACTCTGCGAAATTTATTTGAAAACTCGAGGATATCGTCGTTGGAGTAACTCAGACAACGTTAAGGTGGACATGCTGTTCCATTTCGCTTCTGCAGGACTGGCTGCAATACGAATTAAAGAGAGGAATGATTCAAAGAAGGGGGAGCGGCCGGCAGGAGTAACTATGACTCTCTTAAGGTAGAGAAATGCCTCGTAACTCTGCTAAATTTATTTGAAAACTCGAGGATATCGTCGTTGGAGTAACTCAGACAACGTTAAGGTGGACATGCTGTACCATTTCGCTTCTGCGGGACTGGCCGCACTACGAATTAAACAGAGGAATGATTCAAAGAAGGGGGAGCAGCGGGCTGCAGTAACTATGACTCTCTTAAGGTAGGCAAGTGTCTCGTCACTCTGCGAAATTTATTTGAAAACTCGTGAATATCGTCGTTGGAGTAACTCAGACAACGTTAAGGTGGACAAGTTGCAGCATTTCGCTTCTGATTGGACATTCCGCAGTACGAGTGAAAGAGAGTAGAGATTCAAAGGAAGGGGAGCATCTGGCTGCAGTAACTACGACTCTCTTAAGGTAGCGAAATGCCTCGTCATCCAGCGAAGTACATTTGCTAACTCGAGAAACTCGTAGTGGGAAAAACTGTGACGACGTTAAGGTTGACATACAGTGGCATTTCGGCTCTGTAGGACAGGGCATAGCAAGAATGATAAAGGCCTAAACAAATGGGAAAAGCCGGCAGGAGTAACTATGACTCTCTTAAGGTAGATATATGCCTCGTCACTCTGCGAAATTTATTTGAAATCCTCGAGGATATCGTCGTTGGAGTAATTCAGACAACGTTAAGGTGGACATGCTGTACCATTTCGCTTCTGGAGGACTGGCCGCAATACGAATTACAGAAAGGAAAGATTCAAAGAAGGGGGAGCAGCGGGCAACAGTAACTATGACTCTCTTAAGGTAGCCTAATGCCCCGTCACTCTGCGAAATGTATTTGAAAACTCGTGGATATCGTCGATGGAGTAACTCAGACATCGTGAAGGTGGACATGTTGCAGCATTTCGCTTCTGATTGGACATTCCGCAGTACAAATTAAAGAGAGGAAAGATTCAAAGGAAAGGGAGCATCCGCCTGCAGTAACTATGATTCTCTTAAGGTAGCCAAATGCCTCGTCATCCGGCGAAGTACATTTGCTAACTCGAGAAACTCGTAGTGGGAATAACTGTGACGACGTTAAGGTGGACATACAGTGGCATATCGGTTCAGTTGGACTGACCATAGCAAAAATGATAAAGGCCTAAAGAAATGGAAGCAGCCGGCAGGAGTAACTATGACTCTCTTAAGGTAGAAAAATGCCTCGTCACTCTGCGAAATGTATTTGAAAACTCGAGGATATCGTCGTTGGAGTAACTCAGACAACGTTAAGGTGGACGTGCTGTACCATTTCGCTTCTGGAGGACTGGCCGCAATACGAATTACAGAAAGGAAAGATTCAAAGAAGGGGGAGCAGCGGGCAGCAGTAACTATGACTGTCTTAAGGTAGGCAAATGCCTCGTCACTCTGCGAAATTTATTTGAATACTCGTCGATATCGTCATTGGAGTAACTCAGACAACGTTAAATTGGACAAGTTGCAGCATTTCGCTTCTGATTGGACATTCCGCAGTACGAATTAAAGAGAGGAAAGATTCAAATGAAAGGGAGCATCTAGCTGCAGTAACTGTGACTCTCTTAAGGTAGACAAATGCTTCGTCATCCGGCGAAGTACATTTGCTAACTCGAGAAACTCGTAGTGGGAATAACTGTGACGACGTTAAGGTGGACATACAGTGGCATATCGGTTCAGTAGGACTGGCCATAGCAAGAATGATAAAGGCCTAAAGAAATGGGAGCAGCCGGCAGGAGTAACTATGACTCTGTGAAGGTAGCCAATTGCCTCGGCACTCTGCGAAATTTATTTGAAAACTCGAGGATATCGTCGTTGGAGTGACTCAGACAACGTTAAGGTGGACATGCTGTTCCATTTCGCTTCTGCAGGACTGGCTGCAATACGAATTAAAGAGAGGAATGATTCAAAGAAGGGGGAGCGGCCGGCAGGAGTAACTATGACTCTCTTAAGGTAGAAAAATGCCTCGTCACTCTGCGAAATTTATTTGAAAACTCGAGGATATCGTCGTTGGAGTAACTCAGACAACGTTAAGGTGGACATGCTGTACCATTTCGCTTCTGCGGGACTGGCCGCACTACGAATTAAACAGAGGAATGATTCAAAGAAGGGGGAGCAGCGGGCTGCAGTAACTATGACTCTCTTAAGGTAGGCAAATGCCTCGTCACTCTGCGAAATTTATTTGAAAACTCGTGAATATCGTCGTTGGAGTAACTCAGACAACGTTAAGGTGGACAAGTTGCAGCATTTCGCTTCTGATTGGACATTCCGCAGTACGAGTGAAAGAGAGTAGAGATTCAATGGAAGGGGAGCATCTGGCTGCAGTAACTACGACTCTCTTAAGGTAGCGAAATGCCTCGTCATCCAGCGAAGTACATTTGCTAACTCGACAAACTCGTAGTGGGAAAAACTGTGACGACGTTAAGGTTGACATACAGTGGCATATCGGCTCTGTAGGACAGGGCATAGCAAGAATGATAAAGGCCTAAACAAATGGGAAAAGCCGGCAGGAGTAACTATGACTCTCTTAAGGTAGATATATGCCTCGTCACTCTGCGAAATTTATTTGAAATCCTCGAGGATATCGTCGTTGGAGTAACTCAGACAACGTTAAGGTGGACATGCTGTACCATTTCGCTTCTGGAGGACTGGCCGCAATACGAATTACAGAAAGGAAAGATTCAAAGAAGGGGGAGCAGCGGGCAGCAGTAACTATGACTCTCTTAAGGTAGCCAAATGCCTCATCACTCTGCGAAATTTATTTGAAAACTCGTGAATATCGTCGTTTTAGTAACTCAGACAACGTTAAGGTGGACACGTTGCAGCATTTCGCTTCTGCTTGGACATTCCGCAGTACGAATTAAAGATGGGAAAGATTCAAAGGAAGGGGAGCATCTGGCTGCAGTAACTATGACTCTCTTAAGGTAGCCAAATGCCTTGTCATCCGTCGAAGTACATTTGCTAACTCGAGAAACTCGTAGTGGGAGTAACTGTGACGACGTTAAGGTTTACATACAGTGGCATATCGGTTCTGTGGGACTGGCCATAGCAAAAATGATAAAGGCCTAAAGAAATGGGAGCAGCCGGCAGGAGTAACTATGACTCTCTTAAGGTAGAAAAATGCCTCGTCACTCTGCGAAATTTATTTGAAAACTCGAGGATATCGTCGTTGGAGTAACTCAGACAACGTTAAGGTGGACGTGCTGTACCATTTCGCTTCTGGAGGACTGGCCGCAATACGAATTACAGAAAGGAAAGATTCAAAGAAGGGGGAGCAGCGGGCAGCAGTAACTATGACTGTCTTAAGGTAGGCAAATGCCTCGTCACTCTGCGAAATTTATTTGAATACTCGTCGATATCGTCATTGGAGTAACTCAGACAACGTTAAATTGGACAAGTTGCAGCATTTCGCTTCTGATTGGACATTCCGCAGTACGAATTAAAGAGAGGAAAGATTCAAATGAAAGGGAGCATCTAGCTGCAGTAACTGTGACTCTCTTAAGGTAGAAAAATGCTTCGTCATCCGGCGAAGTACATTTGCTAACTCGAGAAACTCGTAGTGGGAATAACTGTGACGACGTTAAGGTTGACATACAGTGGCATTTCGGCTCTGTAGGACAGGGCATAGCAAGAATGATAAAGGCCTAAACAAATGGGAAAAGCCGGCAGGAGTAACTATGACTCTCTTAAGGTAGATATATGCCTCGTCACTCTGCGAAATTTATTTGAAATCCTCGAGGATATCGTCGTTGGAGTAACTCAGACAACGTTAAGGTGGACATGCTGTACCATTTCGCTTCTGGAGGACTGGCCGCAATACGAATTACAGAAAGGAAAGATTCAAAGAAGGGGGAGCAGCGGGCAACAATAACTATGACTCTCGTAAGGTAGCCTAATGCCCCGTCACTCTGCGAAATGTATTTGAAAACTCGTGGATATCGTCGATGGAGTAACTCAGACATCGTGAAGGTGGACATGTTGCAGCATTTCGCTTCTGCTAGGACATTCCGCAGTACGAATTAAAGAGAGGAAAGATTCAAAGGAAGGGGAGCATCTGGCTGCAGTAACTATGACTCTCTTAAGGTAGCCAAATGCCTCGTCATCCGCGCGAAGTACATTTGCTAACTAGAGAAACCCGTAGTGGGAGTAACTGTGACGACGATAAGGTGGACATACAGTGGCATATCGGTTCAGTAGGACTGGCCATAGCAAGAATGATAAAGACCTTAAGAAATGGGAGCAGCTGGCAGGAGTAACTATGACTCTCTTAACGTAGCCAAATGCCTCGTCACACTTTGAAATATATTTGAAAACTCGTCGATATCGTCGTTGGAGTAACTCAGACAACGTTAAGGTGGACAAGTTGCAGCATTTCGCTTCTGATTGGACATTCCGCAGTACAAATTAAAGAGAGGAAAGATTTAAAGGAAAGGGAGCATCCGCCTGCAGTAACTATGATTCTCTTAAGGTAGCCAAATGCCTCGTCATCCGGCGAAGTACATTTGCTAACTCGAGAAACTCGTAGTGGGAATAACTGTGACGACGTTAAGGTGGACATACAGTGGCATATCGGTTCAGATGGACTGACCATAGCAAAAATGATAAAGGCCTAAAGAAATGGGAGCAGCCGGCAGGAGTAACTATGACTCTCTTAAGGTAGAAAAATGCCTCGTCACTCTGCGAAATGTATTTGAAAACTCGAGGATATCGTCGTTGGAGTAACTCAGACAACGTTAAGGTGGACGTGCTGTACCATTTCGCTTCTGGAGGACTGGCCGCAATACGAATTACAGAAAGGAAAGATTCAAAGAAGGGGGAGCAGCGGGCAGCAGTAACTATGACTGTCTTAAGGTAGCCAAATGCCTCGTCACTCTGCGAAATTTATTTGAATACTCGTCGATATCGTCATTGGAGTAACTCTGACAACGTTAAATTGGACAAGTTGCAGCATTTCGCTTCTGATTGGACATTCCGCAGTACGAATTAAAGAGAGGAAAGATTCAAATGAAAGGGAGCATCTAGCTGCAGTAACTGTGACTCTCTTAAGGTAGACAAATGCTTCGTCATCCGGCGAAGTACATTTGCTAACCCGAGAAACTCGTAGTGGGAATAACTGTGACGACGTTAAGGTGGACATACAGTGGCATATCGGTTCAGTAGGACTGGCCATAGCAAGAATGATAAAGGCCTAAAGAAATGGGAGCAGCCGGCAGGAGTAACTATGACTCTGTGAAGGTAGCCAATTGCCTCGGCACTCTGCGAAATTTATTTGAAAACTCGAGGATATCGTCGTTGGAGTAACTCAGACAACGTTAAGGTGGACATGCTGTTCCATTTCGCCTCTGCAGGACTGGCTGCAATACGAATTAAAGAGAGGAATGATTCAAAGAAGGGGGAGCGGCCGGCAGGAGTAACTATGACTCTCTTAAGGTAGAAAAATGCCTCGTCACTCTGCGAAATTTATTTGAAAACTCGAGGATATCGTCGTTGGAGTAACTCAGACAACGTTAAGGTGGACATGCTGTACCATTTCGCTTCTGCGGGACTGGCCGCACTACGAATTAAACAGAGGAATGATTCAAAGAAGGGGGAGCAGCGGGCTGCAGTAACTATGACTCTCTTAAGGTAGGCAAATGCCTCGTCACTCTGCGAAATTTATTTGAAAACTCGTGAATATCGTCGTTGGAGTAACTCAGACAACGTTAAGGTGGACAAGTTGCAGCATTTCGCTTCTGATTGGACATTCCGCAGTACGAGTGAAAGAGAGTAGAGATTCAATGGAAGGGGAGCATCTGGCTGCAGTAACTACGACTCTCTTAAGGTAGCGAAATGCCTCGTCATCCAGCGAAGTACATTTGCTAACTCGAGAAACTCGTAGTGGGAAAAACTGTGACGACGTTAAGGTTGACATACAGTGGCATATCGGCTCTGTAGGACAGGGCATAGCAAGAATGATAAAGGCCTAAACAAATGGGAAAAGCCGGCAGGAGTAACTATGACTCTCTTAAGGTAGATATATGCCTCGTCACTCTGCGAAATTTATTTGAAATCCTCGAGGATATCGTCGTTGGAGTAACTCAGACAACGTTAAGGTGGACATGCTGTACCATTTCGCTTTTGCACGACTGGCCGCAATACGAATTAAAGAGAGGAAAGATGCAAAGAAGGGGGAGCAGCGGGCAGCAGTAACTATGACTCTCTTAAGGTAGCCAAATGCCTCATCACTCTGCGAAATTTATTTGAAAACTCGTGAATATCGTCGTTTTAGTAACTCAGACAACGTTAAGGTGGACACGTTGCAGCATTTCGCTTCTGCTTGGACATTCCGCAGTACGAATTAAAGATGGGAAAGATTCAAAGGAAGGGGAGCATCTGGCTGCAGTAACTATGACTCTCTTAAGGTAGCCAAATGCCTTGTCATCCGTCGAGGTACATTTGCTAACTCGAGAAACTCGTAGTGGGAGTAACTGTGACGACGTTAAGGTTTACATACAGTGGCATATCGGTTCTGTGGGACTGGCCATAGCAAAAATGATAAAGGCCTAAAGAAATGGGAGCAGCCGGCAGGAGTAACTATGACTCTCTTAAGGTAGAAAAATGCCTCGTCACTCTGGAAATTTATTTGAAAACTCGAGGATATCGTCGTTGGAGTAACTCAGACAACGTTAAGGTGGACGTGCTGTACCATTTCGCTTCTGGAGGACTGGCCGCAATACGAATTACAGAAAGGAAAGATTCAAAGAAGGGGGAGCAGCGGGCAGCAGTAACTATGACTGTCTTAAGGTAGCCAAATGCCTCGTCACACTGCGAAATTTATTTGAATACTCGTCGATATCGTCATTGGAGTAACTCAGACAACGTTAAATTGGACAAGTTGCAGCATTTCGCTTCTGATTGGACATTCCGCAGTACGAATTAAAGAGAGGAAAGATTCAAATGAAAGGTAGCATCTAGCTGCAGTAACTGTGACTCTCTTAAGGTAGACAAATGCTTCGTCATCCGGCGAAGTACATTTGCTAACTCGAGAAACTCGTAGTGGGAATAACTGTGACGACGTTAAGGTGGACATACAGTGGCATATCGGTTCAGTAGGACTGGCCATAGCAAGAATGATAAAGGCCTAAAGAAATGGGAGCAGCCGGCAGGAGTAACTATGACTCTGTGAAGGTAGCCAAATGCCTCGTCACTCTGCGAAATTTATTTGAAATCTCGAGGATATCGTCGTTGGAGTAACTCAGACAACGTTAAGGTGGACATGCTGTTCCATTTCGCTTCTGCAGGACTGGCTGCAATACGAATTAAAGAGAGGAATGATTCAAAGAAGGGGGAGCGGCCGGCAGGAGTAACTATGACTCTCTTAAGGTAGAAAAATGCCTCGTCACTCTGCGAAATTTATTTGAAAACTCGAGGATATCGTCGTTGGAGTAACTCAGACAACGTTAAGGTAAACATGATGTACCATTTCGCTTCTGCGGGACTGGCCGCACTACGAATTAAACAGAGGAATGATTCAAAGAAGGGGGAGCAGCGGGCTGCAGTAACTATGACTCTCTTAAGGTAGGCAAATGTCTCGTCACTCTGCGAAATTTATTTGAAAACTCGTGAATATCGTCGTTGGAGTAACTCAGACAACGTTAAGGTGGACAAGTTGCAGCATTTCGCTTCTGCTAGGACATTCCGCAGTACGAATTAAAGAGAGGAAAGATTCAAAGGAAGGGGAGCATCTGGCTGCAGTAACTATGACTCTCTTAAGGTAGCGAAATGCCTCGTCATCCAGCGAAGTACATTTGCTAACTCGAGAAACTCGTAGTGGGAAAAACTGTGACGACGTTAAGGTTGACATACAGTGGCATATCGGCTCTGTAGGACAGGGCATAGCAAGAATGATAAAGGCCTAAACAAATGGGAAAAGGCGGCAGGAGTAACTATGACTCTCTTAAGGTAGATATATGCCTCGTCACTCTGCGAAATTTATTTGAAATCCTCGAGGATATCGTCGTTGGAGTAACTCAGACAACGTTAAGGTGGACATGCTGTACCATTTCGCTTCTGGAGGACTGGCCGCAATACGAATTACAGAAAGGAAAGATTCAAACAAGGGGGAGCAGCGGGCAGCAGTAACTATGACTGTCTTAAGGTAGCCAAATGCCTCGTCACTCTGCGAAATTTATTTGAATACTCGTCGATATCGTCATTGGAGTAACTCTGACAACGTTAAATTGGACAAGTTGCAGCATTTCGCTTCTGATTGGACATTCCGCAGTACGAATTAAAGAGAGGAAAGATTCAAAGGAAGGGGAGCATCTGGCTGCAGTAACTATGACTCTCTTAAGGTAGCCAAATGCCTCGTCATCCGCGCGAAGTACATTTGCTAACTAGAGAAACTCGTAGTGGGAGTAACTGTGACGACGATAATGTGGACATACAGTGGCATATCGGTTCAGTAGGACTGGCCATAGCAAGAATGATAAAGACCTTAAGAAATGGGAGCAGCTGGCAGGAGTAACTATGACTCTCTTAAAGTAGCCAAATGCCTCGTCACACTTTGAGATATATTTGAAAACTCGTCGATATCGTCGTTGGAGTAACTCAGACAACGTTAAGGTGGACAAGTTGCAGCATTTCGCTTCTGATTGGACATTCCGCAGTACAATTTAAAGAGAGGAAAGATTCAAAGGAAAGGGAGCATCCGGCTGCAGTAACTATGACTCTCTTAAGGTAGCCAAATGCCTTGTCATCCGGCGAAGTACATTTGCTAACTCGACAAAATAGTAGTGGGAAAAACTGTGACGACGTTAAGGTTGACATACAGTGCCATATCGGCTCTGTAGGACAGGCCATAGCAAGAATGATAAAGGCCTAAAGAAATGGGAAAAGCCGGCAGGAGTAACTATGACTCTCTTAAGGTAGATATATGCCTCGTCACTTTGCGAAATTTATTTGAAAACTCGCGGATATCGTCGTTGTAGTAACTCAGACAACGTTAAGGTGGACATGCTGTACCATTTCGCTTTTGCACGACTGGCCGCAATACGAATTAAAGAGAGGAAAGATGCAAAGAAGGGGGAGCAGCGGGCAGCAGTAACTATGACTCTCTTAAGGTAGCCAAATGCCTCATCACTCTGCGAAATTTATTTGAAAACTCGTGAATATCGTCGTTTTAGTAACTCAGACAACGTTAAGGTGGACACGTTGCAGCATTTCGCTTCTGCTTGGACATTCCGCAGTACGAATTAAAGATGGGAAAGATTCAAAGGAAGGGGAGCATCTGGCTGCAGTAACTATGACTCTCTTAAGGTAGCCAAATGCCTTGTCATCCGTCGAAGTACATTTGCTAACTCGAGAAACTCGTAGTGGGAGTAACTGTGACGACGTTAAGGTTTACATACAGTGGCATATCGGTCTGTGGGACTGGCCATAGCAAAAATGATAAAGGCCTAAAGAAATGGGAGCAGCCGGCAGGAGTAACTATGACTCTCTTAAGGTAGACAAATGCCTCGTCACTCTGCGAAATTTATTTGAAAACTCGAGGATATCGTCGTTGGAGTAACTCAGACAACGTTAAGGTGGACGTGCTGTACCATTTCGCTTCTGGAGGACTGGCCGCAATACGAATTACAGAAAGGAAAGATTCAAACAAGGGGGAGCAGCGGGAAGCAGTAACTATGACTGTCTTAAGGTAGTCAAATGCCTCGTCACTCTGCGAAATTTATTTGAATACTCGTCGATATCGTCATTGGAGTAACTCTGACAACGTTAAATTGGACAAGTTGCAGCATTTCGCTTCTGATTGGACATTCCGCAGTACGAATTAAAGAGAGGAAAGATTCAAATGAAAGGGAGCATCTAGCTGCAGTAACTGTGACTCTCTTAAGGTAGACAAATGCTTCGTCATCCGGCGAAGTACATTTGCTAACTCGAGAAACTCGTAGTGGGAATAACTGTGACGACGTTAAGGTGGACATACAGTGGCATATCGGTTCAGTAGGACTGGCCATAGCAAGAATGATAAAGGCCTAAAGAAATGGGAGCAGCCGGCAGGAGTAACTATGACTCTGTGAAGGTAGCCAAATGCCTCGTCACTCTGCGAAATTTATTTGAAAACTCGAGGATATCGTCGTTGGAGTAACTCAGACAACGTTAAGGTGGACATGCTGTTCCATTTCGCTTCTGCAGGACTGGCTGCAATACGAATTAAAGAGAGGAATGATTCAAAGAAGGGGGAGCGGCCGGCAGGAGTAACTATGACTCTCTTAAGGTAGAAAAATGCCTCGTCACTCTGCGAAATTTATTTGAAAACTCGAGGATATCGTCGTTGGAGTAACTCAGACAACGTTAAGGTAAACATGATGTACCATTTCGCTTCTGCGGGACTGGCCGCACTACGAATTAAACAGAGGAATGATTCAAAGAAGGGGGAGCAGCGGGCTGCAGTAACTATGACTCTCTTAAGGTAGGCAAATGTCTCGTCACTCTGCGAAATTTATTTGAAAACTCGTGAATATCGTCGTTGGAGTAACTCAGACAACGTTAAGGTGGACAAGTTGCAGCATTTCGCTTCTGATTGGACATTCCGCAGTACGAGTGAAAGAGAGTAGAGATTCAAAGGAAGGGGAGCATCTGGCTGCAGTGACTACGACTCTCTTAAGGTAGCGAAATGCCTCGTCATCCAGCGAAGTACATTTGCTAACTCGAGAAACTCGTAGTGGGAAAAACTGTGACGACGTTAAGGTTGACAAACAGTGGCATATCGGCTCTGTAGGACAGGGCATAGCAAGAATGATAAAGGCCTAAACAAATGGGAAAAGCCGGCAGGAGTAACTATGACTCTCTTAAGGTAGATATATGCCTCGTCACTCTGCGAAATTTATTTGAAATCCTCGAGGATATCGTCGTTGGAGTAACTCAGACAACGTTAAGGTGGACATGCTGTACCATTTCGCTTCTGGAGGACTGGCCGCAATACGAATTACAGAAAGGAAAGATTATAAGAAGGGGTAGCAGCGGGCAGCAGTAACTATGACTCTCTTAAGGTAGCCTAATGCCCCGTCACTCTGCGAAATGTATTTGAAAACTCGTGGATATCGTCGATGGAGTAACTCAGACATCGTGAAGGTGGACATGTTGCAGCATTTCGCTTCTGCTAGGACATTCCGCAGTACGAATTAAAGAGAGGAAAGATTCAAAGGAAGGGGAGCATCTGGCTGCAGTAACTATGACTCTCTTAAGGTAGCCAAATGCCTCGTCATCCGCGCGAAGTACATTTGCTAACTAGAGAAACTCGTAGTGGGAGTAACTGTGACGACGATAAGGTGGACATACAGTGGCATATCGGTTCAGTACGACTGGCCATAGCAAGAATGATAAAGACCTTAAGAAATGGGAGCAGCTGGCAGGAGTAACTATGACTCTCTTAAAGTAGCCAAATGCCTCGTCACACTTTGAGATATATTTGAAAACTCGTCGATATCGTCGTTGGAGTAACTCAGACAACGTTAAGGTGGACAAGTTGCAGCATTTCGCTTCTGATTGGACATTCCGCAGTACAATTTGAAGAGAGGAAAGATTCAAAGGAAAGGGAGCATCCGGCTGCAGTAACTATGACTCTCTTAAGGTAGCCAAATGCCTTGTCATCCGGCGAAGTACATTTGCTAACTCGACAAAATAGTAGTGGGAAAAACTGTGACGACGTTAAGGTTGACATACAGTGCCATATCGGCTCTGTAGGACAGGCCATAGCAAGTATGATAAAGGCCTAAAGAAATGGGAAAAGCCGGCAGGAGTAACTATGACTCTCTTAAGGTAGATATATGCCTCGTCACTCTGCGAAATTTATTTGAAAACTCGCGGATATCGTCGTTGTAGTAACTCAGACAACGTTAGGGTGGACATGCTGTACCATTTCGCTTTTCCCCGACTGGCCGCAATACGAATTAAAGAGAGGAAAGATGCAAAGAAGGGGGAGCAGCGGGCAGCAGTAACTATGACTCTCTTAAGGTAGCCAAATGTCTCATCACTCTGCGAAATTTATTTGAAAACTCGTGAATATCGTCGTTTTAGTAACTCAGACAACGTTAAGGTGGACACGTTGCAGCATTTCGCTTCTGCTTGGACATTCCGCAGTACGAATTAAAGATGGGAAAGATTCAAAGGAAGGGGAGCATCTGGCTGCAGTAACTATGACTCTCTTAAGGTAGCCAAATGCCTTGTCATCCGTCGAAGTACATTTGCTAACTCGAGAAACTCGTAGTGGGAGTAACTGTGACGACGTTAAGGTTTACATACAGTGGCATATCGGTTCTGTGGGACTGGCCATAGCAAAAATGATAAAGGCCTAAAGAAATGGGAGCAGCCGGCAGGAGTAACTATGACTCTCTTAAGGTAGAAAAATGCCTCGTCACTCTGCGAAATTTATTTGAAAACTCGAGGATATCGTCGTTGGAGTAACTCAGACAACGTTAAGGTGGACGTGCTGTACCATTTCGCTTCTGGAGGACTGGCCGCAATACGAATTACAGAAAGGAAAGATTCAAAGAAGGGGAAGCAGCGGGCAGCAGTAACTATGACTGTCTTAAGGTAGCCAAATGCCTCGTCACTCTGCGAAATTTATTTGAATACTCGTCGATATCGTCATTGGAGTAACTCTGACAACGTTAAATTGGACAAGTTGCAGCATTTCGCTTCTGATTGGACATTCCGCAGTACGAATTAAAGAGAAGAAAGATTCAAATGAAAGGGAGCATCTAGCTGCAGTAACTGTGACTCTCTTAAGGTAGACAAATGCTTCGTCATCCGGCGAAGTACATTTGCTAACTCGAGAAACTCGTAGTGGGAATAACTGTGACGACGTTAAGGTGGACATACAGTGGCATATCGGTTCAGTAGGACTGGCCATAGCAGGAATGATAAAGGCCTAAAGAAATGGGAGCAGCCGGCAGGAGTAACTATGACTCTGTGAAGGTAGCCAAATGCCTCGTCACTCTGCGAAATTTATTTGAAAACTCGAGGATATCGTCGTTGGAGTAACTCAGACAACGTTAAGGTGGACATGCTGTTCCATTTCGCTTCTGCAGGACTGGCTGCAATACGAATTAAAGAGAGGAATGATTCAAAGAAGGGGGAGCGGCCGGCAGGAGTAACTATGACTCTCTTAAGGTAGAAAAATGCCTCGTCACTCTGCGAAATTTATTTGAAAACTCGAGGATATCGTCGTTGGAGTAACTCAGACAACGTTAAGGTAAACATGATGTACCATTTCGCTTCTGCGTGACTGGCCGCACTACGAATTAAACAGAGGAATGATTCAAAGAAGGGGGAGCAGCGGGCTGCAGTAACTATGACTCTCTTAAGGTAGGCAAATGTCTCGTCACTCTGCGAAATTTATTTGAAAACTCGTGAATATCGTCGTTGGAGTAACTCAGACAACGTTAAGGTGGACAAGTTGCAGCATTTCGCTTCTGATTGGACATTCCGCAGTACGAGTGAAAGAGAGTAGAGATTCAAAGGAAGGGGAGCATCTGGCTGCAGTGACTACGACTCTCTTAAGGTAGCGAAATGCCTCGTCATCCAGCGAAGTACATTTGCTAACTCGAGAAACTCGTAGTGGGAAAAACTGTGACGACGTTAAGGTTGACATACAGTGGCATATCGGCTCTGTAGGACAGGGCATAGCAAGAATGATAAAGGCCTAAACAAATGGGAAAAGCCGGCAGGAGTAACTATGACTCTCTTAAGGTAGATATATGCCTCGTCACTCTGCGAAATTTATTTGAAATCCTCGAGGATATCGTCGTTGGAGTAACTCAGACAACGTTAAGGTGGACATGCTGTACCATTTCGCTTCTGGAGGACTGGCCGCAATACGAATTACAGAAAGGAAAGATTATAAGAAGGGGTAGCAGCGGGCAGCAGTAACTATGACTCTCTTAAGGTAGCCTAATGCCCCGTCACTCTGCGAAATGTATTTGAAAACTCGTGGATATCGTCGATGGAGTAACTCAGACATCGTGAAGGTGGACATGTTGCAGCATTTCGCTTCTGCTAGGACATTCCGCAGTACGAATTAAAGAGAGGAAAGATTCAAAGGAAGGGGAGCATCTGGCTGCAGTAACTATGACTCTCTTAAGGTAGCCAAATGCCTCGTCATCCGCGCGAAGTACATTTGCTAACTAGAGAAACTCGTAGTGGGAGTAACTGTGACGACGATAAGGTGGACATACAGTGGCATATCGGTTCAGTACGACTGGCCATAGCAAGAATGATAAAGACCTTAAGAAATGGGAGCAGCTGGCAGGAGTAACTATGACTCTCTTAAAGTAGCCAAATGCCTCGTCACACTTTGAGATATATTTGAAAACTCGTCGATGTCGTCGTTGGAGTAACTCAGACAACGTTAAGGTGGACAAGTTGCAGCATTTCGCTTCTGATTGGACATTCCGCAGTACAATTTGAAGAGAGGAAAGATTCAAAGGAAAGGGAGCATCCGGCTGCAGTAACTATGACTCTCTTAAGGTAGCCAAATGCCTCGTCACTCTGCGAAATTTATTTGAATACTCGTCGATATCGTCATTGGAGTAACTCTGACAACGTTAAATTGGACAAGTTGCAGCATTTCGCTTCTGATTGGACATTCCGCAGTACGAATTAAAGAGAAGAAAGATTCAAATGAAAGGGAGCATCTAGCTGCAGTAACTGTGACTCTCTTAAGGTAGACAAATGCTTCGTCATCCGGCGAAGTACATTTGCTAACTCGAGAAACTCGTAGTGGGAATAACTGTGACGACGTTAAGGTGGACATACAGTGGCATATCGGTTCAGTAGGACTGGCCATAGCAAGAATGATAAAGGCCTAAAGAAATGGGAGCAGCCGGCAGGAGTAACTATGACTCTGTGAAGGTAGCCAAATGCCTCGTCACTCTGCGAAATTTATTTGAAAACTCGAGGATATCGTCGTTGGAGTAACTCAGACAACGTTAAGGTGGACATGCTGTTCCATTTCGCTTCTGCAGGACTGGCTGCAATACGAATTAAAGAGAGGAATGATTCAAAGAAGGGGGAGCGGCCGGCAGGAGTAACTATGACTCTCTTAAGGTAGAAAAATGCCTCGTCACTCTGCGAAATTTATTTGAAAACTCGAGGATATCGTCGTTGGAGTAACTCAGACAACGTTAAGGTAAACATGATGTACCATTTCGCTTCTGCGGGACTGGCCGCACTACGAATTAAACAGAGGAATGATTCAAAGAAGGGGGAGCAGCGGGCTGCAGTAACTATGACTCTCTTAAGGTAGGCAAATGTCTCGTCACTCTGCGAAATTTATTTGAAAACTCGTGAATATCGTCGTTGGAGTAACTCAGACAACGTTAAGGTGGACAAGTTGCAGCATTTCGCTTCTGATTGGACATTCCGCAGTACGAGTGAAAGAGAGTAGAGATTCAAAGGAAGGGGAGCATCTGGCTGCAGTGACTACGACTCTCTTAAGGTAGCGAAATGCCTCGTCATCCAGCGAAGTACATTTGCTAACTCGAGAAACTCGTAGTGGGAAAAACTGTGACGACGTTAAGGTTGACATACAGTGGCATATCGGCTCTGTAGGACAGGGCATAGCAAGAATGATAAAGGCCTAAACAAATGGGAAAAGCCGGCAGGAGTAACTATGACTCTCTTAAGGTAGATATATGCCTCGTCACTCTGCGAAATTTATTTGAAATCCTCGAGGATATCGTCGTTGGAGTAACTCAGACAACGTTAAGGTGGACATGCTGTACCATTTCGCTTCTGGAGGACTGGCCGCAATACGAATTACAGAAAGGAGAGATTATAAGAAGGGGTAGCAGCGGGCAGCAGTAACTATGACTCTCTTAAGGTAGCCTAATGCCCCGTAACTCTGCGAAATGTATTTGAAAACTCGTGGATATCGTCGATGGAGTAACTCAGACATCGTGAAGGTTGACATATTGCAGCATTTCGCTTCTGCTAGGACATTCCGCAGTACGAATTAAAGAGAGGAAAGATTCAAAGGAAGGGGAGCATCTGGCTGCAGTAACTATGACTCTCTTAAGGTAGCCAAATGCCTCGTCATCCGCGCGAAGTACATTTGCTAACTAGAGAAACTCGTAGTGGGAGTAACTGTGACGACGATAATGTGGACATACAGTGGCATATCGGTTCAGTAGGACTGGCCATAGCAAGAATGATAAAGACCTTAAGAAATGGGAGCAGCTGGCAGGAGTAACTATGACTCTCTTAAAGTGGCCAAATGCCTCGTCACACTTTGAGATATATTTGAAAACTCGTCGATATCGTCGTTGGAGTAACTCAGACAACGTTAAGGTGGACAAGTTGCAGCATTTCGCTTCTGATTGGACATTCCGCAGTACAATTTAAAGAGATTAAAGATTCAAAGGAAAGGGAGCATCCGGCTGCAGTAACTATGACTCTCTTAAGGTAGCCAAATGCCTTGTCATCCGGCGAAGTACATTTGCTAACTCGACAAAATAGTAGTGGGAAAAACTGTGACGACGTTAAGGTTGACATACAGTGCCATATCGGCTCTGTAGGACAGGCCATAGCAAGAATGATAAAGGCCTAAAGAAATGGGAAAAGCCGGCAGGAGTAACTATGACTCTCTTAAGGTAGATATATGCCTCGTCACTTTGCGAAATTTATTTGAAAACTCGCGGATATCGTCGTTGTAGTAACTCAGACAACGTTAAGGTGGACATGCTGTACCATTTCGCTTTTGCACGACTGGCCGCAATACGAATTAAAGAGAGGAAAGATGCAAAGAAGGGGGAGCAGCGGGCAGCAGTAACTATGACTCTCTTAAGGTAGCCAAATGCCTCATCACTCTGCGAAATTTATTTGAAAACTCGTGAATATCGTCGTTTTAGTAACTCAGACAACGTTAAGGTGGACACGTTGCAGCATTTCGCTTCTGCTTGGACATTCCGCAGTACGAATTAAAGATGGGAAAGATTCAAAGGAAGGGGAGCATCTGGCTGCAGTAACTATGACTCTCTTAAGGTAGCCAAATGCCTTGTCATCCGTCGAAGTACATTTGCTAACTCGAGAAACTCGTAGTGGGAGTAACTGTGACGACGTTAAGGTTTACATACAGTGGCATATCGGTCTGTGGGACTGGCCATAGCAAAAATGATAAAGGCCTAAAGAAATGGGAGCAGCCGGCAGGAGTAACTATGACTCTCTTAAGGTAGACAAATGCCTCGTCACTCTGCGAAATTTATTTGAAAACTCGAGGATATCGTCGTTGGAGTAACTCAGACAACGTTAAGGTGGACGTGCTGTACCATTTCGCTTCTGGAGGACTGGCCGAATTACGAATTACAGAAAGGAAAGATTCAAAGAAGGGGGAGCAGCGGGCAGCAGTAACTATGACTGTCTTAAGGTAGTCAAATGCCTCGTCACTCTGCGAAATTTATTTGAATACTCGTCGATATCGTCATTGGAGTAACTCTGACAACGTTAAATTGGACAAGTTGCAGCATTTCGCTTCTGATTGGACATTCCGCAGTACGAATTAAAGAGAGGAAAGATTCAAATGAAAGGGAGCATCTAGCTGCAGTAACTGTGACTCTCTTAAGGTAGACAAATGCTTCGTCATCCGGCGAAGTACATTTGCTAACTCGAGAAACTCGTAGTGGGAATAACTGTGACGACGTTAAGGTGGACATACAGTGGCATATCGGTTCAGTAGGACTGGCCATAGCAAGAATGATAAAGGCCTAAAGAAATGGGAGCAGCCGGCAGGAGTAACTATGACTCTGTGAAGGTAGCCAAATGCCTCGTCACTCTGCGAAATTTATTTGAAAACTCGAGGATATCGTCGTTGGAGTAACTCAGACAACGTTAAGGTGGACATGCTGTTCCATTTCGCTTCTGCAGGACTGGCTGCAATACGAATTAAAGAGAGGAATGATTCAAAGAAGGGGGAGCGGCCGGCAGGAGTAACTATGACTCTCTTAAGGTAGAAAAATGCCTCGTCACTCTGCGAAATTTATTTGAAAACTCGAGGATATCGTCGTTGGAGTAACTCAGACAACGTTAAGGTAAACATGATGTACCATTTCGCTTCTGCGGGACTGGCCGCACTACGAATTAAACAGAGGAATGATTCAAAGAAGGGGGAGCAGCGGGCTGCAGTAACTATGACTCTCTTAAGGTAGGCAAATGTCTCGTCACTCTGCGAAATTTATTTGAAAACTCGTGAATATCGTCGTTGGAGTAACTCAGACAACGTTAAGGTGGACAAGTTGCAGCATTTCGCTTCTGATTGGACATTCCGCAGTACGAGTGAAAGAGAGTAGAGATTCAAAGGAAGGGGAGCATCTGGCTGCAGTGACTACGACTCTCTTAAGGTAGCGAAATGCCTCGTCATCCAGCGAAGTACATTTGCTAACTCGAGAAACTCGTAGTGGGAAAAACTGTGACGACGTTAAGGTTGACATACAGTGGCATATCGGCTCTGTAGGACAGGGCATAGCAAGAATGATAAAGGCCTAAACAAATGGGAAAAGCCGGCAGGAGTAACTATGACTCTCTTAAGGTAGATATATGCCTCGTCACTCTGCGAAATTTATTTGAAATCCTCGAGGATATCGTCGTTGGAGTAACTCAGACAACGTTAAGGTGGACATGCTGTACCATTTCGCTTCTGGAGGACTGGCCGCAATACGAATTACAGAAAGGAAAGATTATAAGAAGGGGTAGCAGCGGGCAGCAGTAACTATGACTCTCTTAAGGTAGCCTAATGCCCCGTAACTCTGCGAAATGTATTTGAAAACTCGTGGATATCGTCGATGGAGTAACTCAGACATCGTGAAGGTGGACATGTTGCAGCATTTCGCTTCTGCTAGGACATTCCGCAGTACGAATTAAAGAGAGGAAAGATTCAAAGGAAGGGGAGCATCTGGCTGCAGTAACTATGACTCTCTTAAGGTAGCCAAATGCCTCGTCATCCGCGCGAAGTACATTTGCTAACTAGAGAAACTCGTAGTGGGAGTAACTGTGACGACGATAAGGTGGACATACAGTGGCATATCGGTTCAGTACGACTGGCCATAGCAAGAATGATAAAGACCTTAAGAAATGGGAGCAGCTGGCAGGAGTAACTATGACTCTCTTAAAGTAGCCAAATGCCTCGTCACACTTTGAGATATATTTGAAAACTCGTCGATATCGTCGTTGGAGCAACACAGACAACGTTAAGGTGGACAAGTTGCAGCATTTCGCTTCTGATTGGACATTCCGCAGTACAATTTGAAGAGAGGAAAGATTCAAAGGAAAGGGAGCATCCGGCTGCAGTAACTATGACTCTCTTAAGGTAGCCAAATGCCTTGTCATCCGGCGAAGTACATTTGCTAACTCGACAAAATAGTAGTGGGAAAAACTGTGACGACGTTAAGGTTGACATACAGTGCCATATCGGCTCTGTAGGACAGGCCATAGCAAGTATGATAAAGACCTAAAGAAATGGGAAAAGCCGGCAGGAGTAACTATGACTCTCTTAAGGTAGATATATGCCTCGTCACTCTGCGAAATTTATTTGAAAACTCGCGGATATCGTCGTTGTAGTAACTCAGACAACGTTAGGGTGGACATGCTGTACCATTTCGCTTTTCCACGACTGGCCGCAATACGAATTAAAGAGAGGAAAGATGCAAAGAAGGGGGAGCAGCGGGCAGCAGTAACTATGACTCTCTTAAGGTAGCCAAATGCCTCATCACTCTGCGAAATTTATTTGAAAACTCGTGAATATCGTCGTTTTAGTAACTCAGACAACGTTAAGGTGGACACGTTGCAGCATTTCGCTTCTGCTTGGACATTCCGCAGTACGAATTAAAGATGGGAAAGATTCAAAGGAAGATGAGCATCTGGCTGCAGTAACTATGACTCTCTTAAGGTAGCCAAATGCCTTGTCATCCGTCGAAGTACATTTGCTAACTCGAGAAACTCGTAGTGGGAGTAACTGTGACGACGTTAAGGTTTACATACAGTGGCATATCGGTTCTGTGGGACTGGCCATAGCAAAAATGATAAAGGCCTAAAGAAATGGGAGCAGCCGGCAGGAGTAACTATGACTCTCTTAAGGTAGAAAAATGCCTCGTCACTCTGCGAAATTTATTTGAAAACTCGAGGATATCGTCGTTGGAGAAACTCAGACAACGTTAAGGTGGACGTGCTGTACCATTTCGCTTCTGGAGGACTGGCCGCAATACGAATTACAGAAAGGAAAGATTCAAAGAAGGGGGAGCAGCGGGCAGCAGTAACTATGACTGTCTTAAGGTAGCCAAATGCCTCGTCACTCTGCGAAATTTATTTGAATACTCGTCGATATCGTCATTGGAGTAACTCTGACAACGTTAAATTGGACAAGTTGCAGCATTTCGCTTCTGATTGGACATTCCGCAGTACGAATTGAAGAGAAGAAAGATTCAAATGAAAGGGAGCATCTAGCTGCAGTAACTGTGACTCTCTTAAGGTAGACAAATGCTTCGTCATCCGGCGAAGTACATTTGCTAACTCGAGAAACTCGTAGTGGGAATAACTGTGACGACGTTAAGGTGGACATACAGTGGCATATCGGTTCAGTAGGACTGGCCATAGCAAGAATGATAAAGGCCTAAAGAAATGGGAGCAGCCGGCAGGAGTAACTATGACTCTGTGAAGGTAGCCAAATGCCTCGTCACTCTGCGAAATTTATTAGAAAACTCGAGGATATCGTCGTTGGAGTAACTCAGACAACGTTAAGGTGGACATGCTGTTCCATTTCGCTTCTGCAGGACTGGCTGCAATACGAATTAAAGAGAGGAATGATTCAAAGAAGGGGCAGCGGCCGGCAGGAGTAACTATGACTCTCTTAAGGTAGAAAAATGCCTCGTCACTCTGCGAAATTTATTTGAAAACTCGAGGATATCGTCGTTGGAGTAACTCAGACAACGTTAAGGTAAACATGATGTACCATTTCGCTTCTGCGGGACTGGCCGCACTACGAATTAAACAGAGGAATGATTCAAAGAAGGGGCAGCAGCGGGCTGCAGTAACTATGACTCTCTTAAGGTAGGCAAATGTCTCGTCACTCTGCGAAATTTATTTGAAAACTCGTGAATATCGTCGTTGGAGTAACTCAGACAACGTTAAGGTGGACAAGTTGCAGCATTTCGCTTCTGATTGGACATTCCGCAGTACGAGTGAAAGAGAGTAGAGATTCAAAGGAAGGGGAGCATCTGGCTGCAGTGACTACGACTCTCTTAAGGTAGCGAAATGCCTCGTCATCCAGCGAAGTACATTTGCTAACTCGAGAAACTCGTAGTGGGAAAAACTGTGACGACGTTAAGGTTGACATACAGTGGCATATCGGCTCTGTAGGACAGGGCATAGCAAGAATGATAAAGGCCTAAACAAATGGGAAAAGCCGGCAGGAGTAACTATGACTCTCTTAAGGTAGATATATGCCTCGTCACTCTGCGAAATTTATTTGAAATCCTCGAGGATATCGTCGTTGGAGTAACTCAGACAACGTTAAGGTGGACATGCTGTACCATTTCGCTTCTGGAGGACTGGCCGCAATGCGAATTACAGAAAGGAAAGATTATAAGAAGGGGTAGCAGCGGGCAGCAGTAACTATGACTCTCTTAAGGTAGCCTAATGCCCCGTCACTCTGCGAAATGTATTTGAAAACTCGTGGATATCGTCGATGGAGTAACTCAGACATCGTGAAGGTGGACATGTTGCAGCATTTCGCTTCTGCTAGGACATTCCGCAGTACGAATTAAAGAGAGGAAAGATTCAAAGGAAGGGGAGCATCTGGCTGCAGTAACTATGACTCTCTTAAGGTAGCCAAATGCCTCGTCATCCGCGCGAAGTACATTTGCTAACTAGAGAAACTCGTAGTGGGAGTAACTGTGACGACGATAAGGTGGACATACAGTGGCATATCGGTTCAGTACGACTGGCCATAGCAAGAATGATAAAGACCTTAAGAAATGGGAGCAGCTGGCAGGAGTAACTATGACTCTCTTAAAGTAGCCAAATGCCTCGTCACACTTTGAGATATATTTGAAAACTCGTCGATATCGTCGTTGGAGTAACTCAGACAACGTTAAGGTGGACAAGTTGCAGCATTTCGCTTCTGATTGGACATTCCGCAGTACAATTTGAAGAGAGGAAAGATTCAAAGGAAAGGGAGCATCCGGCTGCAGTAACTATGACTCTCTTAAGGTAGCCAAATGCCTTGTCATCCGGCGAAGTACATTTGCTAACTCGACAAAATAGTAGTGGGAAAAACTGTGACGACGTTAAGGTTGACATACAGTGCCATATCGGCTCTGTAGGACAGGCCATAGCAAGTATGATAAAGGCCTAAAGAAATGGGAAAAGCCGGCAGGAGTAACTATGACTCTCTTAAGGTAGATATATGCCTCGTCACTCTGCGAAATTTATTTGAAAACTCGCGGATATCGTCGTTGTAGTAACTCAGACAACGTTAGGGTGGACATGCTGTACCATTTCGCTTTTCCACGACTGGCCGCAATACGAATTAAAGAGAGGAAAGATGCAAAGAAGGGGGAGCAGCGGGCAGCAGTAACTATGACTCTCTTAAGGTAGCCAAATGCCTCATCACTCTGCGAAATTTATTTGAAAACTCGTGAATATCGTCGTTTTTGTAACTCAGACAACGTTAAGGTGGACACGTTGCAGCATTTCGCTTCTGCTTGGACATTCCGCAGTACGAATTAAAGATGGGAAAGATTCAAAGGAAGGGGAGCATCTGGCTGCAGTAACTATGACTCTCTTAAGGTAGCCAAATGCCTTGTCATCCGTCGAAGTACATTTGCTAACTCGAGAAACTCGTAGTGGGAGTAACTGTGACGACGTTAAGGTTTACATACAGTGGCATATCGGTTCTGGGGGACTGGCCATAGCAAAAATGATAAAGGCCTAAAGAAATGGGAGCAGCCGGCAGGAGTAACTATGACTCTCTTAAGGTAGAAAAATGCCTCGTCACTCTGCGAAATTTATTTGAAAACTCGAGGATATCGTCGTTGGAGTAACTCAGACAACGTTAAGGTGGACGTGCTGTACCATTTCGCTTCTGGAGGACTGGCCGCAATACGAATTACAGAAAGGAAAGATTCAAAGAAGGGGGAGCAGCGGGCAGCAGTAACTATGACTGTCTTAAGGTAGCCAAATGCCTCGTCACTCTGCGAAATTTATTTGAATACTCGTCGATATCGTCATTGGAGTAACTCTGACAACGTTAAATTGGACAAGTTGCAGCATTTCGCTTCTGATTGGACATTCCGCAGTACGAATTAAAGAGAAGAAAGATTCAAATGAAAGGGAGCATCTAGCTGCAGTAACTGTGACTCTCTTAAGGTAGACAAATGCTTCGTCATCCGGCGAAGTACATTTGCTAACTCGAGAAACTCGTAGTGGGAATAACTGTGACGACGTTAAGGTGGACATACAGTGGCATATCGGTTCAGTAGGACTGGCCATAGCAAGAATGATAAAGGCCTAAAGAAATGGGAGCAGCCGGCAGGAGTAACTATGACTCTGTGAAGGTAGCCAAATGCCTCATCACTCTGCGAAATTTATTTGAAAACTCGAGGATATCGTCGTTGGAGTAACTCAGACAACGTTAAGGTGGACATGCTGTTCCATTTCGCTTCTGCAGGACTGGCTGCAATACGAATTAAAGAGAGGAATGATTCAAAGAAGGGGGAGCGGCCGGCAGGAGTAACTATGACTCTCTTAAGGTAGAAAAATGCCTCGTCACTCTGCGAAATTTATTTGAAAACTCGAGGATATCGTCGTTGGAGTAACTCAGACAACGTTAAGGTAAACATGATGTACCATTTCGCTTCTGCGGGACTGGCCGCACTACGAATTAAACAGAGGAATGATTCAAAGAAGGGGGAGCAGCGGGCTGCAGTAACTATGACTCTCTTAAGGTAGGCAAATGTCTCGTCACTCTGCGAAATTTATTTGAAAACTCGTGAATATCGTCGTTGGAGTAACTCAGACAACGTTAAGGTGGACAAGTTGCAGCATTTCGCTTCTGATTGGACATTCCGCAGTACGAGTGAAAGAGAGTAGAGATTCAAAGGAAGGGGAGCATCTGGCTGCAGTGACTACGACTCTCTTAAGGTAGCGAAATGCCTCGTCATCCAGCGAAGTACATTTGCTAACTCGAGAAACTCGTAGTGGGAAAAACTGTGACGACGTTAAGGTTGATATACAGTGGCATATCGGCTCTGTAGGACAGGGCATAGCAAGAATGATAAAGGCCTAAACAAATGGGAAAAGCCGGCAGGAGTAACTATGACTCTCTTAAGGTAGATATATGCCTCGTCACTCTGCGAAATTTATTTGAAATCCTCGAGGATATCGTCGTTGGAGTAACTCAGACAACGTTAAGGTGGACATGCTGTACCATTTCGGATCTGGAGGACTGGCCGCAATACGAATTACAGAAAGGAAAGATTATAAGAAGGGGTAGCAGCGGGCAGCAGTAACTATGACTCTCTTAAGGTAGCCTAATGCCCCGTAACTCTGCGAAATGTATTTGAAAACTCGTGGATATCGTCGATGGAGTAACTCAGACATCGTGAAGGTGGACATGTTGCAGCATTTCGCTTCTGCTAGGACATTCCGCAGTACGAATTAAAGAGAGGAAAGATTCAAAGGAAGGGGAGCATCTGGCTGCAGTAACTATGACTCTCTTAAGGTAGCCAAATGCCTCGTCATCCGCGCGAAGTACATTTGCTAACTAGAGAAACTCGTAGTGGGAGTAACTGTGACGACGATAAGGTGGACATACAGTGGCATATCGGTTCAGTAGGACTGGCCATAGCAAGAATGATAAAGACCTTAAGAAATGGGAGCAGCTGGCAGGAGTAACTATGACTCTCTTAAAGTAGCCAAATGCCTCGTCACACTTTGAGATATATTTGAAAACTCGTCGATATCGTCGTTGGAGTAACTCAGACAACGTTAAGGTGGACAAGTTGCAGCATTTCGCTTCTGATTGGACATTCCGCAGTACAATTTAAAGAGAGGAAAGATTCAAAGGAAAGGGAGCATCCGGCTGCAGTAACTATGACTCTCTTAAGGTAGCCAAATGCCTTGTCATCCGGCGAAGTACATTTGCTAACTCGACAAAATAGTAGTGGGAAAAACTGTGACGACGTTAAGGTTGACATACAGTGCCATATCGGCTCTGTAGGACAGGCCATAGCAAGAATGATAAAGGCCTAAAGAAATGGGAAAAGCCGGCAGGAGTAACTATGACTCTCTTAAGGTAGATATATGCCTCGTCACTCTGCGAAATTTATTTGAAAACTCGCGGATATCGTCGTTGTAGTAACTCAGACAACGTTAAGGTGGACATGCTGTACCATTTCGCTTTTGCACGACTGGCCGCAATACGAATTAAAGAGAGGAAAGATGCAAAGAAGGGGGAGCAGCGGGCAGCAGTAACTATGACTCTCTTAAGGTAGCCAAATGCCTCATCACTCTGCGAAATTTATTTGAAAACTCGTGAATATCGTCGTTTTAGTAACTCAGACAACGTTAAGGTGGACACGTTGCAGCATTTCGCTTCTGCTTGGACATTCCGCAGTACGAATTAAAGATGGGAAAGATTCAAAGGAAGGGGAGCATCTGGCTGCAGTAACTATGACTCTCTTAAGGTAGCCAAATGCCTTGTCATCCGTCGAAGTACATTTGCTAACTCGAGAAACTCGTAGTGGGAGTAACTGTGACGACGTTAAGGTTTACATACAGTGGCATATCGGTTCTGTGGGACTGGCCATAGCAAAAATGATAAAGGCCTAAAGAAATGGGAGCAGCCGGCAGGAGTAACTATGACTCTCTTAAGGTAGACAAATGCCTCGTCACTCTGCGAAATTTATTTGAAAACTCGAGGATATCGTCGTTGGAGTAACTCAGACAACGTTAAGGTGGACGTGCTGTACCATTTCGCTTCTGGAGGACTGGCCGCAATACGAATTACAGAAAGGAAAGATTCAAAGAAGGGGGAGCAGCGGGCAGCAGTAACTATGACTGTCTTAAGGTAGTCAAATGCCTCGTCACTCTGCGAAATTTATTTGAATACTCGTCGATATCGTCATTGGAGTAACTCAGACAACGTTAAATTGGACAAGTTGCAGCATTTCGCTTCTGATTGGACATTCCGCAGTACGAATTAAAGAGAGGAAAGATTCAAGTGAAAGGGAGCATCTAGCTGCAGTAACTGTGACTCTCTTAAGGTAGACAAATGCTTCGTCATCCGGCGAAGTACATTTGCTAACTCGAGAAACTCGTAGTGGGAATAACTGTGACGACGTTAAGGTGGACATACAGTGGCATATCGGTTCAGTAGGACTGGCCATAGCAAGAATGATAAAGGCGTAAAGAAATGGGAGCAGCCGGCAGGAGTAACTATGACTCTGTGAAGGTAGCCAAATGCCTCGTCACTCTGCGAAATTTATTTGAAAACTCGAGGATATCGTCGTTGGAGTAACTCAGACAACGTTAAGTTGGACATGCTGTTCCATTTCGCTTCTGCAGGACTGGCTGCAATACGAAGTAAAGAGAGGAATGATTCAAAGAAGGGGGAGCGGCCGGCAGGAGTAACTATGACTCTCGTAAGGTAGAAAAATGCCTCGTCACTCTGCGAAATTTATTTGAAAACTCGAGGATATCGTCGTTGGAGTAACTCAGACAACGTTAAGGTGGACATGCTGTACCATTTCGCTTCTGCGGGACTGGCCGCACTACGAATTAAACAGAGGAATGATTCAAAGAAGGGGGAGCAGCGGGCTGCAGTAACTATGACTCTCTTAAGGTAGGCAAATGTCTCGTCACTCTGCGAAATTTATTTGAAAACTCGTGAATATCGTCGTTGGAGTAACTCAGACAACGTTAAGGTGGACAAGTTGCAGCATTTCGCTTCTGATTGGACATTCCGCAGTACGAGTGAAAGAGAGTAGAGATTCAAAGGAAGGGGAGCATCTGGCTGCAGTGACTACGACTCTCTTAAGGTAGCGAAATGCCTCGTCATCCAGCGAAGTACATTTGCTAACTCGAGAAACTCGTAGTGGGAAAAACTGTGACGACGTTAAGGTTGACATACAGTGGCATATCGGCTCTGTAGGACAGGGCATAGCAAGAATGATAAAGGCCTAAACAAATGGGAAAAGCCGGCAGGAGTAACTATGACTCTCTTAAGGTAGATATATGCCTCGTCACTCTGCGAAATTTATTTGAAATCCTCGAGGATATCGTCGTTGGAGTAACTCAGACAACGTTAAGGTGGACATGCTGTACCATTTCGCTCCTGGAGGACTGGCCGCATTACGAATTACAGAAAGGAAAGATTCAAAGAAGGGGGAGCAGCGGGCAACAGTAACTATGACTCTCTTAAGGTAGCCTAATGCCCCGTCACTCTGCGAAATGTATTTGAAAACTCGTGGATATCGTCGATGGAGTAACTCAGACAACGTTAAGGTGGACAAGTTGCAGCATTTCGCTTCTGATTGGACATTCCGCAGTACAAATTAAAGAGAGGAAAGATTCAAAGGAAAGGGAGCATCCGGCTGCAGTAACTATGACTCTCTTAAGGTAGCCAAATGCCTTGTCATCCGGCGAAGTACATTTGCTAACTCGAGAAACTCGTAGTGGGAAAAACTGTGACGACGTTAAGGTTGACATACAGTGCCATATCGGCTCTGTAGGACAGGCCATAGCAAGAATGATAAAGGCCTAAAGAAATGGGAAAAGCCGGCAGGAGTAACTATGACTCTCTTAAGGTAGATATATGCCTCGTCACTCTGCGAAATTTATTTGAAAACTCGCGGATATCGTCGTTGTAGTAACTCAGACAACGTTAAGGTGGACATGCTGTACCATTTCGCTTTTGCACGACTGGCCGCAATACGAATTAAAGAGAGGAAAAATGCAAAGAAGGGGGAGCAGCGGGCAGCAGTAACTATGACTCTCTTAAGGTAGCCAAATGCCTCATCACTCTGCGAAATTTATTTGAAAACTCGTGAATATCGTCGTTTTAGTAACTCAGACAACGTTAAGGTGGACACGTTGCAGCATTTCGCTTCTGCTTGGACATTCCGCAGTACGAATTAAAGATGGGAAATATTCAAAGGAAGGGGAGCATCTGGCTGCAGTAACTATGACTCTCTTAAGGTAGCCAAATGCCTTGTCATCCGTCGAAGTACATTTGCTAACTCGAGAAACTCGTAGTGGGAGTAACTGTGACGACGTTAAGGTTTACATACAGTGGCATATCGGTTCTGTGGGACTGGCCATAGCAAAAATGATAAAGGCCTAAAGAAATTGGAGCAGCCGGCAGGAGTAACTATGACTCTCTTAAGGTAGAAAAATGCCTCGTCACTCTGCGAAATTTATTTGAATACTCGTCGATATCGTCATTGGAGTAACTCAGACAACGTTAAATTGGACAAGTTGCAGCATTTCGCATCTGATTGGACATTCCGCAGTACGAATTAAAGAGAGGAAAGATTCAAATGAAAGGGAGCATCTAGCTGCAGTAACTGTGACTCTCTTAAGGTAGACAAATGCTTCGTCATCCGGCGAAGTACATTTGCTAACTCGAGAAACTCGTAGTGGGAATAACTGTGACGACGTTAAGGTGGACATACAGTGGCATATCGGTTCAGTAGGACTGGCCATAGCAAGAATGATGAAGGCCTAAAGAAATGGGAGCAGCCGGCAGGAGTAACTATGACTCTCCTAAGGTAGCCAAATGCCTTGTCACTCTGCGAAATTTATTTGAAAACTCGAGGGTATCGTCGTTGGAGTAACTCAGACAACGTTAAGGTGGACATGCTGTTCCATTTCGCTTCTGCAGGACTGGCTGCAATACGAATTAAAGAGAGGAATGATTCAAAGAAGGGGGAGCGGCCGGCAGGAGTAACTATGACTCTCTTAAGGTAGAAAAATGCCTCGTCACTCTGCGAAATTTATTTGAAAACTCGAGGATATCGTCGTTGGAGTAACTGAGACAACGTTAAGGTGGACATGCTGTACCATTTCGCTTCTGGAGGACTGGCCGCAATACGAATTACAGAAAGGAAAGATTCAAAGAAGGGGGAGCAGCGGGCAGCAGTAACTATGACTCTCTTAAGGTAGCCTAATGCCCCGTCACTCTGCGAAATGTATTTGAAAACTCGTGGATATCGTCGTTGGAGTAACTCAGACAACGTTAAGGTGGACGTGCTGTACCATTTCGCTTTTGGAGGACTGGCCGCAATGCGAATTGCAGAAAGGAAAGATTCAAAGAAGGGGGAGCAGCGGGCAGCAGTGACTATGACTGTCTTAAGGTAGCCAAATGCCTCGTCACTCTGCGAAATTTATTTGAATACTCGTCGATATCGTCATTTGAGTAACTCAGACAACGTTAAATTGGACAAGTTGCAGCATTTCGCTTCTGATTGGACATTCCGCAGTACGAATTACAGAGAGGAAAGATTCAAATGAAAGGGAGCATCTAGCTGCAGTAACTGTGACTCTCTTAAGGTAGACAAATGCTTCGTCATCCGGCGAAGTACATTTGCTAACTCGAGAAACTCGTAGTGGGAATAACTGTGACGACGTTAAGGTGGACATACAGTGGCATATCGGTTCAGTAGGACTGGCCATAGCAAGAATGATAAAGGCCTAAAGAAATGGGAGCAGCCGGCAGGAGTAACTATGACTCTCTTAAGGTAGAAAAATGCCTCGTCACTCTGCGAAATTTATTTGAAAACTCGAGGATATCGTCGTTGGAGTAACTCAGACAACGTTAAGGTGGACATGCTGTACCATTTCGCTTCTGCGGGACTGGCCGCACTACGAATTAAACAGAGGAATGATTCAAAGAAGGGGGAGCAGCGGACAGCAGTAACTATGACTCTCTTAAGGTAGGCAAATGCCTCGTCACTCTGCGGAATTTAATTTGAAAACTCGTGGATATCGTCGTTGGAGTAACTCAGACAACGTTAAGGTGGACAAGTTGCAGCATTTCGCTTCTGACTGGACATTCCGCAGTACGAGTGAAAGAGAGTAGAGATTCAAAGGAAGGGGAGCATCTGGCTGTAGTAACTATGACTGGGAGTGCCATCAGCCCGCTGGCTTGGGCCTCTCCTGCGGCGGAATCGGCTCGCAAAGATGCGGGCATTGGGTGTCCTGTCTGACGGGACAGCAGATGACGTTCTGGGGCGTGAGATTGGGAGGCTTGAGCAGCAACTACGGGGTAACAACACGGTTATACGAACTACCAACCAAATGGGCCGGATGTGGGCTGAACGGCTGCATCTGTCGGTGGACGGCGCCGCCCCTAAGAAGTCTGCCCGAACACCAGGGCAGCATAGCTGGGTCGATAACCCACGACTAGCTATTATAGGCCGCGACTTCATCTCCTGCATCCGTACTAGGATCAATGCCCTTCCAACGCAGGCTCGGTTGCAGCGAGGTCGTGCTGGTGACACTAACTGCCGGGCTGGCTGCATCGCTAAAGAAACTGCAAATCACGTTGTCCAGCACTGCTTCAGGAGTCACGACGCTAGAGTGAAGCGACACGACGCCCTTGCATCCTATATCGCGCAGGGACTTCGTCGCAGGGGCATCGACGTTCACCTGGAGCCCCACCTCAGGACATCCGAGGGACTGAAGAAGCCGGACATTGTGGCAGTTCGTGGCGATGCAGCCCATATCATCGATGCCCAGGTAGTTGGGGTTAACCTTGACGTCGACGAGTGTCACCAGCAGAAGATCGCGGTCTACAATAGGGAAGCCGTCCACCAGGCAATCAGCGGCCAGATCACAGCATTCAAGAGCATTACCACCTCTTCAGCTACCATCTCATGGAGGGGGGTGTGGTCACCCACATCTGCACGGGATCTGCGGCAGCTTGGGATCAAGAACCACCACCTCGCGATGATGTCTACACGGGTACTCCTCGGGACTGTGATGGCGGCACGGCGGTTTGACACAATGACTGCTGTAAGGAGCACGATGCCCCGGACTGGTGTCGGGTGATGACTCAAGTATATGTGTCTACGCTGCTGCCTGGCGTCTATACACAGGCATAACACCTTCTTTGTTCACGTTCTTTTTCCTGTCCATCAAGTGTTTGTATTGTATATGTCTTTGGTAAACCCACTCTGTGGGTAACCAATTCTTTATGTATGTTCACTTGACGTGAATAAAGACGGCTTAAATAGCGAAATGCCTCGTCATCCGGCGAAGTACATTTGCTAACTCGAGAAACTCGTAGTGGGAAAAACTGTGACGACGTTAAGGTTGACATACAGTGGCATATCGGCTCTGTAGGACAGGCCATAGCAAGAATGATAAGGGCCTAAACAAATGGGAAAAGCCGGCAGGAATAACTATGACTCTCTTAAGATAGATATATGCCTCGTCACTCTGCGAAATTTATTTGAAATCCTCGAGGATATCGTCGTTGGAGTAACTCAGACAACGTTAAGGTGGACATGCTGTACCATTTCGATTCTGGAGGACTGGCCGCAATACGAATTACAGAAAGGAAAGATTCAAAGAAGGAGGAGCAGCGGGCAGCAGTAACTATGACTCTCTTAAGGTAGCCAAATGCCTCGTCACTCTGCGAAATTTATTTGAAAACTCGTCGATATCGTCGTTGGAGTAACTCAGACAACGTTAAGGTGGACAAGTTGCAGCATTTCGCTTCTGATTGGACGTTCCGCAGTACGAATTAAAGAGAGGAAAGATTCAAAGGAAAGGGAGCATCTGGCTGCAGTAACTATCACTCTCTTAAGGTAGACAAATGCCTCGTCATCCGGCGAAGTACATTTGCTAACTCGAGAAACTCGTAGTGGGAATAAGTGAGAATACGTTAAGGTGGACATACAGTGGCATATCGGTTCAGTAGGACTGGCCATAGCAAGAATGATAAAGGCCTAAAGAAATGGGAGCAGCCGGCATGAGTAACTATGACTCTGTGAAGGTAGCCAAATGCCTCGTCACTCTGCGAAATTTATTTGAAAACTCGAGGATATCGTCGTTGGAGTAACTCAGACAACGTTAAGGTGGACATGCTGTTCCATTTCGCTTCTGCAGGACTGGCTGCAATACGAATTAAAGAGAGGAATGGTTCAAAGAAGGGGGAGCAGCGGGCAGCAGTAACTATGACTCTCTTAAGGTAGCCAAATGCCTCGACACTCTGCCAAATTTATTTGAAAACTCGTGGATATCGTCGTTGTAGTAACTCAGACAACGTTAAGGTGGACATGATGTACCATTTCGCTTCTGCGGGACTGGCCGCACTACGAATTAAACAGAGGAATGATTCAAAGAAGGGGGAGCAGCGGACAGCAGTAACTATGACTCTCCTAAGGTAGGCAAATGCCTCGTCACTCTGCGAAATTTATTTGAACACTCGTGGATATCGTAGTTGGAGTAACTCAGACAACGTTAAGGTGGACAAGTTGCAGCATTTCGATTCTGATTGGACATTCCGCAGTACGAGTGGAAGAGAGTAGAGATTCAAAGGAAGGGGAGCAACTGGCTGCAGTAACTATGACTCTCTTAAGGTAGCTAAATGCCTCGTCATCCGGCGAAGTACATTTGCTAACTCGAGAAACTCGTAGTGGGAAAAACTGTGACGGCGTTAAGGTTGACATACAGTGGCATATCGGCTCTGTAGGACAGGCCATAGCAAGAATGATAAAGGCCTAAAGAAATGGGAGCAGCCGGCAGGAGTAACTATGACTCTGTGAAGGTAGCCAAATGCCTCGTCACTCTGCGAAATTTATTTGAAAACTCGTGGATATCGTCGTTGGAGTAACTCAGACAACGTTAAGGTGGACATGTTGCAGCATTTCGCTTCTGCTTGGACATTCCGCAGTACGAATTAGAGAGAGGAAAGATTCAAAGGAAGGGGAGCATCTGGCTGCAGTAACTATAACTCTCTTAAGGTAGCCAAATGTCTCGTCTTCCGGCGAAGTACATTTGCTAACTAGAGAAACTCGTAGTGGGAGTAACTGTGACGACGATAAGGTGGACATACAGTGGCATATCGGTTCAGTAGGACTGGCCATAGCAAGAATGATAAAGACCTTAAGAAATGGGAGCAGCTGGCAGGAGTAACTATGACTCTCTTAAGGTAGATATATGCCTCGTCACTCTGCGAAATTTATTTGAAAACTCGCGGATATCGTCGTTGTAGTAACTCAGACAACGTTAAGGTGGACATGCTGTACCATTTCGCTTTTGCACGACTGGCCGCAATACGAATTAAAGAGAGGAAAGATGCAAAGAAGGGGGAGCAGCGGGCAGCAGTAACTATGACTCTCTTAAGGTAGCCAAAAGCCTTGTCATCCGTCGAAGTACATTTGCTAACTCGAGAAACTCGTAGTGGGAGTAACTGTGACGACGTTAAGGTTTACATACAGTGGCATATCGGTTCTGTGGGACTGGCCATAGCAAAAATGATAAAGGCCTAAAGAAATGGGAGCAGCCGGCAGGAGTAACTATGACTCTCTTAAGGTAGAAAAATGCCTCGCCACTCTGCGAAATTTACTTGAAAACTCGAGGATATCGTCGTTGGAGTAACTCAGACAACGTTAAGGTGGACGTGCTGTACCATTTCGCTTCTGGAGGACTGGCCGCAATACGAATTACAGAAAGGAAAGATTCAAAGAAGGGGGAGCAGCGGGCAGCAGTGACTATGACTGTCTTAAGGTAGCCAAATGCCTCGTCACTCTGCGAAATTTATTTGAATACTCGTCGATATCGTCATTTGAGTAACTCAGACAACGTTAAATTGGACAACTTGCAGCACTTCGCTTCTGATTGGACATTCCGCAGTACGAATTACAGAGAGGAAAGATTCAAATGAAAGGGAGCATCTAGCTGCAGTAACTGTGACTCTCTTAAGGTAGACAAATGCTTCGTCATCCGGCGAAGTACATTTGCTAACTCGAGAAACTCGTAGTGGGAATAACTGTGACGACGTTAAGGTGGACATACAGTGGCATATCGGTTCAGTAGGACTGGCCATAGCAAGAATGATAAAGGCCTAAAGAAATGGGAGCAGCCGGCAGGAGTAACTATGACTCTGTGAAGGTAGCCAAATGCCTCGGCACTCTGCGAAATTTATTTGAAAACTCGAGGATATCGCCGTTGGAGTAACTCAGACAACGTTAAGGTGGACATGCTGTTCCATTTCGCTTCTGCAGGACTGGCTGCAACACGAATTAAAGAGAGGAATGATTCAAAGAAGGGGGAGCGGCCGGCAGGAGTAACTATGACTCTCTTAAGGTAGAAAAATGCCTCGTCACTCTGCGAAATTTATTTGAAAACTCGAGGATATCGTCGTTGGAGTAACTCAGACAACGTTAAGGTGGACATGCTGTACCATTTCGCTTCTGCGGGACTGGCCGCACTACGAATTAAACAGAGGAATGATTCAAAGAAGGGGGAGCAGCGGGCTGCAGTAACTATGACTCTCTTAAGGTAGGCAAATGCCTCGTCACTCTGCGAAATTTATTTGAAAACTCGTGGATATCGTCGTTGGAGTAACTCAGACAACGTTAAGGTGGACATGTTGCAGCATTTCGCTTCTGCTTGGACATTCCGCAGTACGAATTAGAGAGAGGAAAGATTCAAAGGAAGGGGAGCATCTGGCTGCAGTAACTATAACTCTCTTAAGGTAGCCAAATGTCTCGTCTTCCGGCGAAGTACATTTGCTAACTAGAGAAACTCGTAGTGGGAGTAACTGTGACGACGATAAGGTGGACATACAGTGGCATATCGGTTCAGTAGGACTGGCCATAGCAAGAATGATAAAGACCTTAAGAAATGGGAGCAGCTGGCAGGAGTAACTATGACTCTCTTAAGGTAGATATATGCCTCGTCACTCTGCGAAATTTATTTGAAAACTCGCGGATATCGTCGTTGTAGTAACTCAGACAACGTTAAGGTGGACATGCTGTACCATTTCGCTTTTGCACGACTGGCCGCAATACGAATTAAAGAGAGGAAAGATGCAAAGAAGGGGGAGCAGCGGGCAGCAGTAACTATGACTCTCTTAAGGTAGCCAAAAGCCTTGTCATCCGTCGAAGTACATTTGCTAACTCGAGAAACTCGTAGTGGGAGTAACTGTGACGACGTTAAGGTTTACATACAGTGGCATATCGGTTCTGTGGGACTGGCCATAGCAAAAATGATAAAGGCCTAAAGAAATGGGAGCAGCCGGCAGGAGTAACTATGACTCTCTTAAGGTAGAAAAATGCCTCGCCACTCTGCGAAATTTACTTGAAAACTCGAGGATATCGTCGTTGGAGTAACTCAGACAACGTTAAGGTGGACGTGCTGTACCATTTCGCTTCTGGAGGACTGGCCGCAATACGAATTACAGAAAGGAAAGATTCAAAGAAGGGGGAGCAGCGGGCAGCAGTGACTATGACTGTCTTAAGGTAGCCAAATGCCTCGTCACTCTGCGAAATTTATTTGAATACTCGTCGATATCGTCATTTGAGTAACTCAGACAACGTTAAATTGGACAACTTGCAGCACTTCGCTTCTGATTGGACATTCCGCAGTACGAATTACAGAGAGGAAAGATTCAAATGAAAGGGAGCATCTAGCTGCAGTAACTGTGACTCTCTTAAGGTAGACAAATGCTTCGTCATCCGGCGAAGTACATTTGCTAACTCGAGAAACTCGTAGTGGGAATAACTGTGACGACGTTAAGGTGGACATACAGTGGCATATCGGTTCAGTAGGACTGGCCATAGCAAGAATGATAAAGGCCTAAAGAAATGGGAGCAGCCGGCAGGAGTAACTATGACTCTGTGAAGGTAGCCAAATGCCTCGGCACTCTGCGAAATTTATTTGAAAACTCGAGGATATCGCCGTTGGAGTAACTCAGACAACGTTAAGGTGGACATGCTGTTCCATTTCGCTTCTGCAGGACTGGCTGCAACACGAATTAAAGAGAGGAATGATTCAAAGAAGGGGGAGCGGCCGGCAGGAGTAACTATGACTCTCTTAAGGTAGAAAAATGCCTCGTCACTCTGCGAAATTTATTTGAAAACTCGAGGATATCGTCGTTGGAGTAACTCAGACAACGTTAAGGTGGACATGCTGTACCATTTCGCTTCTGCGGGACTGGCCGCACTACGAATTAAACAGAGGAATGATTCAAAGAAGGGGGAGCAGCGGGCTGCAGTAACTATGACTCTCTTAAGGTAGGCAAATGCCTCGTCACTCTGCGAAATTTATTTGAAAACTCGTGAATATCGTCGTTGGAGTAACTCAGACATCGTGAAGGTGGACATGTTGCAGCATTTCGCTTCTGCTAGGACATTCCGCAGTACGAATTAAAGAGAGGAAAGATTCAAAGGAAGGGGAGCATCTGGCTGCAGTAACTATGACTCTCTTAAGGTAGCCAAATGCCTCGTCATCCGCGCGAAGTACATTTGCTAACTAGAGAAACTCGTAGTGGGAGTAACTGTGACGACGATAAGGTGGACATACAGTGGCATATCGGTTCAGTAGGACTGGCCATAGCAAGAATGATAAAGACCTTAAGAAATGGGAGCAGCTGGCAGGAGTAACTATGACTCTCTTACCGTAGCCAAATGCCTCGTCACTCTGCGAAATTTATTAGAAAACTAGAGGATATCGTCGTTGGAGTAACAGACAACGTTAAGGTGGACATGCTGTACCATTTCGCTTCTGGCGGACTGGCCGGAATACGAATTACAGAAAGGAAAGATTCAGAGAAGGGGGAGCAGCGGGCAGCAGTAACTATGACTCTCTTAAGGTAGCCAAATGCCTCGTCACACTGCGAAATATATTTGAAAACTCGTCGATATCGTCGTTGGGGTAACTCAGACAACGTTAAGGTGGACAAGTTGCAGCATTTCGCTTCTGATTGGACATTCCGCAGTACAAATTAAAGAGAGGAAAGATTCAAAGGAAAGGGAGCATCCGGCTGCAGTAACTATGAATCTCTTAAGGTAGCCAAATTCCTTGTCATCCGTCGAAGTACATTTGCTAACTCGAGAATCTCGTAGTGGGAGTAACTGTGACGACGTTAAGGTGGACATACAGTGGCATATCGGTTCTGTAGGACTGGCCATAGCAAGAATGATAAAGGCCTAAAGAAATGGGAGGAGCCGGCTGGAGTAACTATGACTCTCTTAAGGTAGCCAAACGCAACGTCAATCTGCGAAATTTATTTGAAAACTCGAGGATATCGCCGTTGGAGTATCTCAGACAAGGTTAAGGTGGACATGCTGTACCATTTCGTTTCTGCAGGACTGGCCGCAATACGATTTAAAGAGAGGAAAGATTCAAAGAAGGGGGAACAGCAAGCAGCAGTAACTATGACTCTCTTAAGGTAGCCAAATGCCTCGTCTCTCTGCGAAATTTATTTGAAAACTCGTGGATAACGTCGTTGGAATAACTCAGACAACGTTAAGGTTGTCAAGTTGCAGCATTTCGCTTCTTATTGGACATTCCACAGATCGAATTAAAGAGAGGAAAGATTCAAAGGAAGGGGAACATCTGGCTGCAGTAACTATGACTCTCTTAAGGTAGCCAAATGCCTCGTCACACGGCGAAGTACATTTGCTAACTCGAGATACTCGTAGTGAGATTAACTGTGACGACGTTAAGGTGGACATACAGTGGCATATCGGTTCTGAAGGACAAGCCATAGCAGGAATGATAAAGGCCTAAAGAAATGGGAGCAGCCTGCAGGAGTAACTATGACTCTCTTAAGGTAGCCAAATGCCCCGTCACTCTGCGAAATGTATTTGAAAACTCGTGGATATCGTCGTTGTAGTAACTCAGACAACGTTAAGGTTGACATGCTGTACCATTTCGCTTCTGTGGGACTGGCCGCACTACGAATTAAACAGAGGAATGATTCAAAGAAGGGGGAGCAGCGGGCAGCAGTAACTATGACTCTCCTAAGGTAGGCAAATGCCTCGTCACTCTGCGAAATTTATTTGAACACTCGTGGATATCGTAGTTGGAGTAACTCAGACAACGTTAAGGTGGACAAGTTGCAGCATTTCGATTCTGATTGGACATTCCGCAGTACGAGTGAAAGAGAGTAGAGATTCAAAGGAAGGGGAGCAACTGGCTGCAGTAATTATGACTCCCTTAAGGTAGCGAAATGCCTCGTCATCCGGCGAAGTACATTTGCTAACTCGAGGAACTCGTAGTGGGAAAAACTGTGACGACGTTAAGGTTGACATACAGTGGCATATCGGCTCTGTAGGACAGGCCATAGCAAGAATGATAAAGGCCTAAAGAAATGGGAGCAGCCGGCAGGAGTAACAATGACCCTGTGAAGGTAGCCAAATGCCTCGTCACTCTGCGAAATTTATTTGAAAACTCGTGGATATCGTCGTTGGAGTAACTCAGACAACGATAAGGTGGACATGTTGCAGCATTTCGCTTCTGCTTGGACATTCCGCAGTACGAATTAAAGAGAGGAAAGATTCAAAGGAAGGGGAGCATCTGGCTGCAGTAACTATAACTCTCTTAAGGTAGCCAAATGCCTCGTCATCCGGCGATGTACATTTGCTAACTAGAGAAACTCGTAGTGGGAGTAACTGTGACGACGTTAAGGTTTACATACAGTGGCATATCGGTTCTGTAGGACTGGCCATAGCAAGAATGATAAAGGCCTAAAGAAATGGGAGCAGCCGGCAGGAGTAACTATGACTCTCTTAAGGTAGCCAAATGCCTCGTCACTCTGCGAAATTTATTTGAAAACTCGAGGATATCGTCGTTGGAGTAACTCAGACAACGATAAGGTGGACATGCTGTTCAATTTCGCTTCTGCAGGACTGGCCGCAATACGAATTAAAGAGAGGAAAGTTTCAAAGAATGGAGAGCAGCGGGCAGCAGTAACTATGACGCTCTTAAGGTAGCCAAATGCTTCGTCACTCTGCGAAATTTGTTTGAAAATTCGAGGATATCGTCGTTGGAGTAACTCAGACAATGTTAAGGTGGACATGTTACAGCATTTCGCTTCTGCTAGGGCATTCCGCAGCACGAATTAAAGAGATTAAAGATTCAAAGGAAGGGGAGCATCTGGCTGAGGTAACTATGACTCTCTTAAGGTAGCCGAATGCCTCGTCATCCGGCGATGTACATTTGCTAACTAGAGAAACTCGTAGTGGGAGTAACTGTGACGACGTTAAGGTTTACATACAGTGGCATATCGGTTCTGTAGGACTGGCCATAGCAAGAATGATAAAGGCCTAAAGAAATGGGAGCAGCCGGCAGGAGTAGCTATGACTCTCTTAAGGTAGAAAAATGCCTCGTCACTCTGCGAAATTTATTTGAAAACTCGAGGATATCGTCGTTGGAGTAACTCAGACAACGTTAAGGTGGACATGCTGTACCATTTCGCTTCTGGCGGACTGGCCGGAATACGAATTACAGAAAGGAAAGATTCAGAGAAGGGGGAGCAGCGGGCAGCAGTAACTATGACTCTCTTAAGGTAGCCAAATGCCTCGTCACACTGCGAAATATATTTGAAAACTCGTCGATATCGTCGTTGGGGTAACTCAGACAACGTTAAGGTGGACAAGTTGCAGCATTTCGCTTCTGATTGGACATTCCGCAGTACAAATTAAAGAGAGGAAAGATTCAAAGGAAAGGGAGCATCCGGCTGCAGTAACTATGAATCTCTTAAGGTAGCCAAATTCCTTGTCATCCGTCGAAGTACATTTGCTAACTCGAGAATCTCGTAGTGGGAGTAACTGTGACGACGTTAAGGTGGACATACAGTGGCATATCGGTTCTGTAGGACTGGCCATAGCAAGAATGATAAAGGCCTAAAGAAATGGGAGGAGCCGGCTGGAGTAACTATGACTCTCTTAAGGTAGCCAAACGCAACGTCAATCTGCGAAATTTATTTGAAAACTCGAGGATATCGCCGTTGGAGTATCTCAGACAAGGTTAAGGTGGACATGCTGTACCATTTCGTTTCTGCAGGACTGGCCGCAATACGATTTAAAGAGAGGAAAGATTCAAAGAAGGGGGAACAGCAAGCAGCAGTAACTATGACTCTCTTAAGGTAGCCAAATGCCTCGTCTCTCTGCGAAATTTATTTGAAAACTCGTGGATAACGTCGTTGGAATAACTCAGACAACGTTAAGGTTGTCAAGTTGCAGCATTTCGCTTCTTATTGGACATTCCACAGATCGAATTAAAGAGAGGAAAGATTCAAAGGAAGGGGAACATCTGGCTGCAGTAACTATGACTCTCTTAAGGTAGCCAAATGCCTCGTCACACGGCGAAGTACATTTGCTAACTCGAGATACTCGTAGTGAGATTAACTGTGACGACGTTAAGGTGGACATACAGTGGCATATCGGTTCTGAAGGACAAGCCATAGCAGGAATGATAAAGGCCTAAAGAAATGGGAGCAGCCTGCAGGAGTAACTATGACTCTCTTAAGGTAGCCAAATGCCCCGTCACTCTGCGAAATGTATTTGAAAACTCGTGGATATCGTCGTTGTAGTAACTCAGACAACGTTAAGGTTGACATGCTGTACCATTTCGCTTCTGTGGGACTGGCCGCACTACGAATTAAACAGAGGAATGATTCAAAGAAGGGGGAGCAGCGGGCAGCAGTAACTATGACTCTCCTAAGGTAGGCAAATGCCTCGTCACTCTGCGAAATTTATTTGAACACTCGTGGATATCGTAGTTGGAGTAACTCAGACAACGTTAAGGTGGACAAGTTGCAGCATTTCGATTCTGATTGGACATTCCGCAGTACGAGTGAAAGAGAGTAGAGATTCAAAGGAAGGGGAGCAACTGGCTGCAGTAATTATGACTCCCTTAAGGTAGCGAAATGCCTCGTCATCCGGCGAAGTACATTTGCTAACTCGAGGAACTCGTAGTGGGAAAAACTGTGACGACGTTAAGGTTGACATACAGTGGCATATCGGCTCTGTAGGACAGGCCATAGCAAGAATGATAAAGGCCTAAAGAAATGGGAGCAGCCGGCAGGAGTAACAATGACCCTGTGAAGGTAGCCAAATGCCTCGTCACTCTGCGAAATTTATTTGAAAACTCGTGGATATCGTCGTTGGAGTAACTCAGACAACGATAAGGTGGACATGTTGCAGCATTTCGCTTCTGCTTGGACATTCCGCAGTACGAATTAAAGAGAGGAAAGATTCAAAGGAAGGGGAGCATCTGGCTGCAGTAACTATAACTCTCTTAAGGTAGCCAAATGCCTCGTCATCCGGCGATGTACATTTGCTAACTAGAGAAACTCGTAGTGGGAGTAACTGTGACGACGTTAAGGTTTACATACAGTGGCATATCGGTTCTGTAGGACTGGCCATAGCAAGAATGATAAAGGCCTAAAGAAATGGGAGCAGCCGGCAGGAGTAACTATGACTCTCTTAAGGTAGCCAAATGAATCGTCACTCTGCGAAATTTATTTGAAAACTCGAGGATATCGTCGTTGGAGTAACTCAGACAACGATAAGGTGGACTTGCTGTTCAATTTCGCTTCTGCAGGACTGGCCGCAATACGAATTAAAGAGAGGAAAGTTTCAAAGAATGGAGAGCAGCGGGCAGCAGTAACTATGACGCTCTTAAGGTAGCCAAATGCTTCGTCACTCTGCGAAATTTGTTTGAAAATTCGAGGATATCGTCGTTGGAGTAACTCAGACAATGTTAAGGTGGACATGTTACAGCATTTCGCTTCTGCTAGGGCATTCCGCAGTACGAATTAAAGAGATTAAAGATTCAAAGGAAGGGGAGCATCTGGCTGAGGTAACTATGACTCTCTTAAGGTAGCCGAATGCCTCGTCATCCGGCGATGTACATTTGCTAACTAGAGAAACTCGTAGTGGGAGTAACTGTGACGACGTTAAGGTTTACATACAGTGGCATATCGGTTCTGTAGGACTGGCCATAGCAAGAATGATAAAGGCCTAAGGAAATGGGAGCAGCCGGCAGGAGTAGCTATGACTCTCTTAAGGTAGAAAAATGCCTCGTCACTCTGCGAAATTTATTTGAAAACTCGAGGATATCGTCGTTGGAGTAACTCAGACAACGTTAAGGTGGACGTGCTGTACCATTTCGCTTCTGGAGGATTGGCCGCAATACGAATTGCAGAAAGGAAAGATTCAAAGAAGGGGGAGCAGCGGGCAGCAGTAACTATGACTCTCTTAAGGTAGCCAAATGCCTCGTCACTCTGCGAAATTAATTTGAAAACTCGTCGATATCGTCGTTGGAGTAACTCAGACAACGTTAAATTGGACAAGTTGCAGCATTTCGCTTCTGATTGGACATTCCGCAGTACGAATTAAAGAGAGGAAAGATTCAAATGAAAGGGAGCATTTGGCTGCAGTAACTGTAATTCTCTTAAGGTAGACAAATGCTTCGTCATCCGGCGAAGTACATTTGCTAACTCGAGAAACTCGTAGTGGGAATAACTGTGACGACGTTAAGGTGGACATTCAGTGGCATATCGGTTCAGTAGGACTGACCATAGCAAGAATGATAAAGGCCTAAAGAAATGGGAGCAGCCGGCAGGAGTAACCATGACTCTGTGAAGGTAGCCAAATGCCTCGTCACTGTGCGAAATTTATTTGAAAACTCGAGGATATCGTCGTTGGAGTAACTCAGACAACGTTAAGGTGGACACGCTGTTCCATTTCGCTTCTGCAGGACTGGCTGCAATACGAATTAAAGAGAGGAATGATTCAAAGAATTGGGAGCAGCGGGCAGCAGTAACTATGACTCTCTTAAGGTGGCCAAATACCTCGACACTCTGCCAAATTTATTTGAAAACTCGTGGATTTCGTCGTTGTAGTAACTCAGACAACGTTAAGGTGGACATGCTGTACCATTTCGCTTCTGTGGGACTGGCCGCACTACGAATTAAACAGAGGAATGATTCAAAGAAGGGGGAGCAGCGGGCAGCAGTAACTATGACTCTCCTAAGGTAGGCAAATGCCTCGTCACTCTGCGAAATTTATTTGAATACTCGTGGATATCGTAGTTGGAGTAACTCAGACAACGTTAAGGTGGACAAGTTCCAGCATTTCGATTCTGATTGGACATTCCGCAGTACGAGCGAAAGAGAGTACAGATTCAAAGGAAGGGGAGCAACTGGATGCAGTAACTATGACTCTCTTAAGGTAGCGAAATGCCTCGTCATCCGGCGAAGTACATTTGCTAACTCGAGAAACTCGTAGTGGGAATAACTGTGACGACGTTAAGGTTGACATACAGTGGCATATCGGTTCTGTAGGACTGGCCATAGCAAGATTGATAAAGACCTTAAGAAATGGGAGCAGCTGGCAGGAGTAACTATGACTCTCTTAACGTAGCCAAATGCCTCGTCACTCTGCGAAATTTATTTGAAAACTCGAGGATATCGTCGTTGGAGTAACAGACAACGTTAAGGTGCACATGCTGTACCATTTCGCTTCTGGAGGACTGGCCGCAATACGAATTACAGAAAGGAAAGATTCAGAGAAGGGGGAGCAGCGGGCAGCAGTAACTATGACTCTCTTAAGGCAGCCAAATGCCTCGTCACACTGCGAAATATATTTGAAAACTCGTCGATATCGTCGTTGGAGTAACTCAGACAACGTTAAGGTGGACAAGTTGCAGCATTTCGCTTCTGATTGGACATTCCGCAGTACAAATTAAAGAGAGGAAAGATTCAAAGGAAAGGGAGCATCCGGCTGCAGTAACTATGACTCTCTTAAGGTAGCCAAATGCCTTGTCATCCGTCGAAGTACATTTGCTAACTCGAGAATCTCGTAGTGGGAGTAACTGTGACGACGTTGAGGTGGACATACAGTGGCATATCGGTTCTGTAGGACTGGCCATAGCAAGAATGATAAAGACCTTAAGAAATGGGAGCAGCTGGCAGGAGTAACTATGACTCTCTTACCGTAGCCAAATGCCTCGTCACTCTGCGAAATTTATTAGAAAACTCGAGGATATCGCCGTTGGAGTAACTCAGACAACGTTAAGGTGGACATGCTGTTCCATTTCGCTTCTGCAGGACTGGCTGCAACACGAATTAAAGAGAGGAATGATTCAAAGAAGGGGGAGCGGCCGGCAGGAGTAACTATGACTCTCTTAAGGTAGAAAAATGCCTCGTCACTCTGCGAAATTTATTTGAAAACTCGAGGATATCGTCGTTGGAGTAACTCAGACAACGTTAAGATGGACATGCTGTACCATTTCGCTTCTGCGGGACTGGCCGCACTACGAATTAAACAGAGGAATGATTCAAAGAAGGGGGAGCAGCGGGCTGCAGTAACTATGACTCTCTTAAGGTAGGCAAATGCCTCGTCACTCTGCGAAATTTATTTGAAAACTCGTGAATATCGTCGTTGGAGTAACTCAGACAACGTTAAGGTGGACAAGTTGCAGCATTTCGCTTCTGATTGGACATTCCGCAGTACGAGTGAAAGAGAGTAGAGATTCAAAGGAAGGGGAGCATCTGGCTGCAGTAACTACGACTCTCTTAAGGTAGCGAAATGCCTCGTCATCCGGCGAAGTACATTTGCTAACTCGAGAAACTCGTAGTGGGAAAAACTGTGACGACGTTAAGGTTGACATACAGTGGCATATCGGCTCTGTAGGACAGGGCATAGCAAGAATGATAAAGGCCTAAACAAATGGGAAAAGCCGGCAGGAGTAACTATGACTCTCTTAAGGTAGATATATGCCTCGTCACTCTGCGAAATTTATTTGAAATCCTCGAGGATATCGTCGTTGGAGTAACTCAGACAACGTTAAGGTGGACATGCTGTACCATTTCGCTTCTGGAGGACTGGCCGCAATACGAATTACAGAAAGGAAAGATTCAAAGAAGGGGGAGCAGCGGGCAGCAGTAACTATGACTCTCTTAAGGTAGCCTAATGCCCCGTCACTCTGCGAAATGTATTTGAAAACTAGTGGATATCGTCGATGGAGTAACTCAGACATCGTGAAGGTGGACATGTTGCAGCATTTCGCTTCTGCTAGGACATTCCGCAGTACGAATTAAAGAGAGGAAAGATTCAAAGGAAGGGGAGCATCTGGCTGCAGTAACTATGACTCTCTTAAGGTAGCCAAATGCCTCGTCATCCGCGCGAAGTACATTTGCTAACTAGAGAAACTCGTAGTGGGAGTAACTGTGACGACGATAAGGTGGACATACAGTGGCATATCGGTTCAGTAGGACTGGCCATAGCAAGAATGATAAAGACCTTAAGAAATGGGAGCAGCTGGCAGGAGTAACTATGACTCTCTTACCGTAGCCAAATGCCTCGTCACTCTGCGAAATTTATTAGAAAACTAGAGGATATCGTCGTTGGAGTAACAGACAACGTTAAGGTGGACATGCTGTACCATTTCGCTTCTGGCGGACTGGCCGGAATACGAATTACAGAAAGGAAAGATTCAGAGAAGGGGGAGCAGCGGGCAGCAGTAACTATGACTCTCTTAAGGTAGCCAAATGCCTCGTCACACTGCGAAATATATTTGAAAACTCGTCGATATCGTCGTTGGGGTAACTCAGACAACGTTAAGGTGGACAAGTTGCAGCATTTCGCTTCTGATTGGACATTCCGCAGTACAAATTAAAGAGAGGAAAGATTCAAAGGAAAGGGAGCATCCGGCTGCAGTAACTATGAATCTCTTAAGGTAGCCAAATTCCTTGTCATCCGTCGAAGTACATTTGCTAACTCGAGAATCTCGTAGTGGGAGTAACTGTGACGACGTTAAGGTGGACATACAGTGGCATATCGGTTCTGTAGGACTGGCCATAGCAAGAATGATAAAGGCCTAAAGAAATGGGAGCAGCCGGCTGGAGTAACTATGACTCTCTTAAGGTAGCCAAACGCAACGTCAATCTGCGAAATTTATTTGAAAACTCGAGGATATCGTCGTTGGAGTATCTCAGACAAGGTTAAGGTGGACATGCTGTACCATTTCGTTTCTGCAGGACTGGCCGCAATACGATTTAAAGAGAGGAAAGATTCAAAGAAGGGGGAACAGCAAGCAGCAGTAACTATGACTCTCTTAAGGTAGCCAAATGCCTCGTCTCTCTGCGAAATTTATTTGAAAACTCGTGGATAACGTCGTTGGAATAACTCAGACAACGTTAAGGTTGTCAAGTTGCAGCATTTCGCTTCTTATTGGACATTCCACAGATCGAATTAAAGAGAGGAAAGATTCAAAAGAAGGGGAACATCTGGCTGCAGTAACTATGACTCTCTTAAGGTAGCCAAATGCCTCGTCACACGGCGAAGTACATTTGCTAACCCGAGATACTCGTAGTGAGATTAACTGTGACGACGTTAAGGTGGACATACAGTGGCATATCGGTTCTGAAGGACAAGCCATAGCAGGAATGATAAAGGCCTAAAGAAATGGGAGCAGCCTGCAGGAGTAACTATGACTCTCTTAAGGTAGCCAAATGCCCCGTCACTCTGCGAAATGTATTTGAAAACTCGTGGATATCGTCGTTGTAGTAACTCAGACAACGTTAAGGTTGACATGCTGTACCATTTCGCTTCTGTGGGACTGGCCGCACTACGAATTAAACAGAGGAATGATTCAAAGAAGGGGGAGCAGCGGGCAGCAGTAACTATGACTCTCCTAAGGTAGGCAAATGCCTCGTCACTCTGCGAAATTTATTTGAACACTCGTGGATATCGTAGTTGGAGTAACTAAGACAACGTTAAGGTGGACAAGTGGCAGCATTTCGATTCTGATTGGACATTCCGCAGTACGAGTGAAAGAGAGTAGAGATTCAAAGGAAGGGGAGCAACTGGCTGCAGTAATTATGACTCCCTTAAGGTAGCGAAATGCCTCGTCATCCGGCGAAGTACATTTGCTAACTCGAGGAACTCGTAGTGGGAAAAACTGTGACGACGTTAAGGTTGACATACATTGGCATATCGGCTCTGTAGGACAGGCCATAGCAAGAATGATAAAGGCCTAAAGAAATGGGAGCAGCCGGCAGGAGTAACAATGACCCTGTGAAGGTAGCCAAATGCCTCGTCACTCTGCGAAATTTATTTGAAAACTCGTGGATATCGTCGTTGGAGTAACTCAGACAACGTTAAGGTGGACATGTTGCAGCATTTCGCTTCTGCTTGGACATTCCGCAGTACGAATTAAAGAGAGGAAAGATTCAAAGGAAGGGGAGCATCTGGCTGCAGTAACTATAACTCTCTTAAGGTAGCCAAATGCCTCGTCATCCGGCGATGTACATTTGCTAACTAGAGAAACTCGTAGTGGGAGTAACTGTGACGACGTTAAGGTTTACATACAGTGGCATATCGGTTCTGTAGGACTGGCCATAGCAAGAATGATAAAGGCCTAAAGAAATGGGAGCAGCCGGCAGGAGTAACTATGACTCTCTTAAGGTAGCCAAATGCCTCGTCACTCTGCGAAATTTATTTGAAAACTCGAGGATATCGTCGTTGGAGTAACAGACAACGTTAAGGTGCACATGCTGTACCATTTCGCTTCTGGAGGACTGGCCGCAATACGAATTACAGAAAGGAAAGATTCAGAGAAGGGGGAGCAGCGGGCAGCAGTAACTATGACTCTCTTAAGGCAGCCAAATGCCTCGTCACACTGCGAAATATATTTGAAAACTCGTCGATATCGTCGTTGGAGTAACTCAGACAACGTTAAGGTGGACAAGTTGCAGCATTTCGCTTCTGATTGGACATTCCGCAGTACAAATTAAAGAGAGGAAAGATTCAAAGGAAAGGGAGCATCCGGCTGCAGTAACTATGACTCTCTTAAGGTAGCCAAATGCCTTGTCATCCGTCGAAGTACATTTGCTAACTCGAGAATCTCGTAGTGGGAGTAACTGTGACGACGTTGAGGTGGACATACAGTGGCATATCGGTTCTGTAGGACAAGCCATAGCAAGTATGATAAAGGCCTAAAGAAATGGGAAAAGCCGGCAGGAGTAACTATGACTCTCTTAAGGTGGCCAAACGCAACGTCAATCTACGAAATTTATTTGAAAACTCGAGGATATCGCCGTTGGAGTATCTCAGACAAGGTTAAGGTGGACATGCTGTACCATTTCGCTTCTGCAGGACTGGCCGCAATACGATTTAAAGAGAGGAAAGATTCTCAGAAGGGGGAGCAGCGGGCAGCAGTAACTATGACTCTCTTAAGGTAGCCAAATGCCTCGTCTCTCTCTGCGAAATTTATTTGAAAACTCGTGGATAACGTCTTTGGAATAACTCAGACAACGTTAAGGTTGTCAAGTTGCAGCATTTCGCATCTGATTGGACATTCCGCAGATCGAATTAAAGAGAGGAAAGATTCAAAGGAAGGGGAACATCTGGCTGCAGTAACTATGACTCTCTTAAGGTAGCCAAATGCCTCGTCACACAGCGAAGTACATTTGCTAACTCGAGAAACTCGTAGTGGGATTAACTGTGACGACGTTAAGGTGGACATACAGAGGCATATCGGTTCTGTAGGACAAGCCATAGCAAGAATGATAAAGGCCGAAAGAAATGGGAGCAGCCGGCTGGAGTAACTATGCCTCTCTTAAGGTAGCCAAACGCCACGTCAATCTGCGAAATATATTGTAAACTCGAGGATATCGCCGTTGGAGTAACTCAGACAAGGTTAAGGTGGACATGCTGTACCATTTCGCTTCTGTAGGACTGGCCGCAATACGATTTAAAGAGAGGTAAGATTCAAAGAAGGGAGAGCAGCGGGCAGCAGTAACTATGACTCTCTTAAGGTAGCCAAATGCCTCGTCACTCTGCGAAATTTATTTGAAATCTCGAGGATATCGTCGTTGGAGTAACTCAGACAACGTTAAGGTGGACATGTTGTACAATTTCGCTTCTGCAGGTCTGGCCGCAATACGAATTAAAGAGAGGAAAGATTCAAAAAAGCGGGAGCAGCGGGCAGCAGTAACTATGACTCTCTTAAGGTAGCCAAATGCCTCGTCACTCTGCGAAATTTATTTGAAAACTCGTGGATATCGTCGTTGGAGTAACTCAGACAACGTTAAGGTGGACAAGGTGCAGCATTTCGCTTCTGATTGGACATTCCGCAGTACGAATTAAAGTGAGGAAAGATTCAAAGGAAGGGGAGCATCTGGCTGCAGTAACTATGACTTTCTTAAGGTAGCCAAATGCCTCGTCATCCGGCGAAGTACATTTGCTAACTAGAGAAACTCGTAGTGGGAATAACTGTGACGACGTTAAGGTGGACATACAGTGGCATATCGGTTCCGTAGGACAAGCCATAGCAGGAATGATAAAGGCCTAAAGAAATGGGAGCAGCCGGCAGGAGTAACTATGACTCTCTTAAGGTCGCCAAAAGCCTCGTCACTCTGCGAAATTTATTTGAAAACTCGAGGATATCGTCGTTGGAGTAACTCAGACAACGTTCAGGTGGACATGCTGTACCATTTCGCTTCTGCAGTACTGGCCGCAATACGAATTAAAGAGAGGAAAAATTCAAAGAAGGGAGAGCAGCGGGCAGCAGTAACTATGACTCTCTACAGGAAGCCAAATGCCTCGTCACTCTGCGAAATTTATTTGAAATCTCGAGGATATCGTCGTTGCAGTAACTCAGACAACGTTAAGGTGGACATGCTGTACCATTTCGCTTCTGCAGGACTGGCCGCAATACAAATTAAATAGTGGAAAGATTCAAAGAAGGGGGAGCAGCGGGCAGCAGTAACTGTGACTCTCTTAAGGTAGCCAAATGCCTCGTCACTCTGCGAAATTTATTTGAAATCTCGTGCATATCGTCGTTGGAGTAACTCAGACAATGTTAAGGTGGACATGCTGTACCATTTCGCTTCTGCAGGACTGGCCGCAATACGAATTAAAGAGTGGAAAGATTCAGAGAAGGGGGAGCAGCGGGCAGCAGTAACTATGACTCTCTTAAGGTAGCCAAATGCCTTGTCACTCTGCGAAATTTATTTGAAAATTTGTGGATATCGTCGTTTTAGTAACTCAGACAACGTTAAGGTGGACAAGTTGCAGCATTTCGCTTCTGATTGGACATTCCGCAGTACGAATTAAAGAAAGGAAAGATTCAAAGGAAAGGGAGCATCTGGCTGCAGTAACTATGACTCTCTTAATGTAGACAAATGCCTCGTCATCCGGCGAAGTAAATTTGCTAACTCGAGAAACTCGTAGTGGGAATAACTGAGACCACGTTAAGGTGGACATACAGTGGCACATCGGTTCAGTAGGACTGGCCATAGCAAGAATGATAAAGGCCTAAAGAAATGGGAGCAGCCGGCATGAGTAACTATGTCTCTGTGAAGGTAGCCAAATGCCTCGTCACTCTGCGAAATTTATTTGAAAACTCGAGGATATCGTCGTTGGAGTAACTCAGACAACGTTAAGGTGGACATGCTGTTCCATTTCGCTTCTGCAGGACTGGCTGCAATACGAATTAAAGAGAGGATTGATTCAAAGAAGGGGGAGCAGCGGGCAGCAGTAACTATGACTCTCTTAAGGTGGCCAAATACCTCGACACTCTGCCAAATTTATTTGAAAACTCGTGGATTTCGTCGTTGTAGTAACTCAGACAACGTTAAGGTGGACATGCTGTACCATTTCGCTTCTGTGGGACTGGCCGCACTACGAATTACACAGAGGAATGATTCAAAGAAGGGGGAGCAGCGGGCAGCAGTAACTATGACTCTCCTAAGGTAGGCAAATGCCTCGTCACTCTGCGAAATTTATTTGAAAACTCGTGGATATTGTAGTTGGAGTAACTCAGACAACGTTAAGGTGGACAAGTTCCAGCATTTCGATTCTGATTGGACATTCCGCAGTACGAGTGAAAGAGAGTACAGATTCAAAGGAAGGGGAGCAACTGGCTGCAGTAACTATGGCTCTCTTAACGTAGCCAAATGCCTCGTCACTCTGCGAAATTTATTTGAAAACTCGAGGATATCGTCATTGGTGTAACAGACAACGTTAAGGTGCACATGCTGTACCATTTCGCTTCTGGAGGACTGGCCGCAATACGAATTACAGAAAGGAAAGATTCAGAGAAGGGGGAGCAGCGGGCAGCAGTAACTATGACTCTCTTAAGGTAGCCAAATGCCTCCTCACACTGCGAAATATATTTGAAAACTCGTCGATATCGTCGTTGGAGTAACTCAGACAACGTTAAGGTGGACAAGTTGCAGCATTTCGCTTCTGATTGGACATTCCGCAGTACAAATTAAAGAGAGGAAAGATTCAAAGGAAAGGGAGCATCCGGCTGCAGTAACTATGACTCTCTTAAGGTAGCCAAATGCCTTGTCATCCGTCGAAGTACATTTGCTAACTCGAGAAACTCGTAGTGGGATTAACTGTGACGACGTTAAGGTGGACATACAGAGGCATATCGGTTCTGTAGGAGAAGCCATAGCAAGAATGATAAAGGCCGAAAGAAATGGGAGCAGCCGGCTGGAGTAACTATGCCTCTCTTAAGGTAGCCAAACGCCACGTCAATCTGCGAAATATATTTGAAAACTCGAGGATATCGCCGTTGGAGTAACTCAGACAAGGTTAAGGTGGACATGCTGTACCATTTCGCTTCTGTAGGACTGGCCGCAATACGATTTAAAGAGAGGTAAGATTCAAAGAAGGGAGAGCAGCGGGCAGCAGTAACTATGACTCTCTTAAGGTAGCCAAATGCCTCGTCACTCTGCGAAATTTATTTGAAATCTCGAGGATATCGTCGTTGGAGTAACTCAGACAACGTTAAGGTGGACATGTTGTACAATTTCGCTTCTGCAGGACTGGCCGCAATACGAATTAAAGAGAGGAAAGATTCAAAAAAGCGGGAGCAGCGGGCAGCAGTAACTATGACTCTCTTAAGGTAGCCAAATGCCTCGTCACTCTGCGAAATTTATTTGAAAACTCGTGGATATCGTCGTTGGAGTAACTCAGACAACGTTAAGGTGGACAAGGTGCAGCATTTCGCTTCTGATTGGACATTCCGCAGTACGAATTAAAGTGAGGAAAGATTCAAAGGAAGGGGAGCATCTGGCTGCAGTAACTATGACTTTCTTAAGGTAGCCAAATGCCTCGTCATCCGGCGAAGTACATTTGCTAACTAGAGAAACTCGTAGTGGGAATAACTGTGACGACGTTAAGGTGGACATACAGTGGCATATCGGTTCCGTAGGACAAGCCATAGCAGGAATGATAAAGGCCTAAAGAAATGGGAGCAGCCGGCAGGAGTAACTATGACTCTCTTAAGGTCGCCAAAAGCCTCGTCACTCTGCGAAATTTATTTGAAAACTCGAGGATATCGTCGTTGGAGTAACTCAGACAACGTTCAGGTGGACATGCTGTACCATTTCGCTTCTGCAGTACTGGCCGCAATACGAATTAAAGAGAGGAAAAATTCAAAGAAGGGAGAGCAGCGGGCAGCAGTAACTATGACTCTCTACAGGAAGCCAAATGCCTCGTCACTCTGCGAAATTTATTTGAAATCTCGAGGATATCGTCGTTGCAGTAACTCAGACAACGTTAAGGTGGACATGCTGTACCATTTCGCTTCTGCAGGACTGGCCGCAATACAAATTAAATAGTGGAAAGTTTCAAAGAAGGGGGAGCAGCGGGCAGCAGTAACTGTGACTCTCTTAAGGTAGCCAAATGCCTCGTCACTCTGCGAAATTTATTTGAAATCTCGTGCATATCGTCGTTGGAGTAACTCAGACAATGTTAAGGTGGACATGCTGTACCATTTCGCTTCTGCAGGACTGGCCGCAATACGAATTAAAGAGTGGAAAGATTCAAAGAAGGGGGAGCAGCGGGCAGCAGTAACTATGACTCTCTTAAGGTAGCCAAATGCCTTGTCAATCTGCGAAATTTATTTGAAAATTTGTGGATATCGTCGTTTTAGTAACTCAGACAACGTTAAGGTGGACAAGTTGCAGCATTTCGCTTCTGATTGGACATTCCGCAGTACGAATTAAAGTGAGGAAAGATTCAAAGGAAAGGGAGCATCTGGCTGCAGTAACTATGACTCTCTTAATGTAGACAAATGCCTCGTCATCCGGCGAAGTAAATTTGCTAACTCGAGAAACTCGTAGTGGGAATAACTGAGACCACGTTAAGGTGGACATACAGTGGCACATCGGTTCAGTAGGACTGGCCATAGCAAGAATGATAAAGGCCTAAAGAAATGGGAGCAGCCGGCATGAGTAACTATGTCTCTGTGAAGGTAGCCAAATGCCTCGTCACTCTGCGAAATTTATTTGAAAACTCGAGGATATCGTCGTTGGAGTAACTCAGACAACGTTAAGGTGGACATGCTGTTCCATTTCGCTTCTGCAGGACTGGCTGCAATACGAATTAAAGAGAGGATTGATTCAAAGAAGGGGGAGCAGCGGGCAGCAGTAACTATGACTCTCTTAAGGTGGCCAAATACCTCGACACTCTGCCAAATTTATTTGAAAACTCGTGGATTTCGTCGTTGTAGTAACTCAGACAACGTTAAGGTGGACATGCTGTACCATTTCGCTTCTGTGGGACTGGCCGCACTACGAATTACACAGAGGAATGATTCAAAGAAGGGGGAGCAGCGGGCAGCAGTAACTATGACTCTCCTAAGGTAGGCAAATGCCTCGTCACTCTGCGAAATTTATTTGAAAACTCGTTGATATTGTAGTTGGAGTAACTCAGACAACGTTAAGGTGGACAAGTTCCAGCATTTCGATTCTGATTGGACATTCCGCAGTACGAGTGAAAGAGAGTACCGATTCAAAGGAAGGGGAGCAACTGGCTGCAGTAACTATGGCTCTCTTAACGTAGCCAAATGCCTCGTCACTCTGCGAAATTTATTTGAAAACTCGAGGATATCGTCATTGGAGTAACAGACAACGTTAAGGTGCACATGCTGTACCATTTCGCTTCTGGACGACTGGCCGCAATTCGAATTACAGAAAGGAAAGATTCAGAGAAGGGGGAGCAGCGGGCAGCAGTAACTATGACTCTCTTAAGGTAGCCAAATGCCTCGTCACACTGCGAAATATATTTGAAAACTCGTCGATATCGTCGTTGGAGTAACTCAGACAACGTTAAGGTGGACAAGTTGCAGCATTTCGCTTCTGATTGGACATTCCGCAGTACAAATTAAAGAGAGGAAAGATTCAAAGGAAAGGGAGCATCCGGCTGCAGTAACTATGACTCTCTTAAGGTAGCCAAATGCCTTGTCATCCGTCGAAGTACATTTGCTAACTCGAGAATCTCGTAGTGGGAGTAACTGTGACGACGTTAAGGTGGACATACAGTGGCATATCGGTTCTGTAGGACTGACCATAGCAAGAATGATAAAGGCCTAAAGAAATGGAAGTAGCTGGCAGGAGTAACTATGACTCTGTTAAGGTGGCCAAATGCCTCGTCACTCTGCGCAATTTAATTGAAAACTCGAGGATATCGTCGTTGGAGTAACTCAGACAACGTTGAGGTGGCCATGCTGTACCATTTCGCTTCTGCAGGACTGGCTGCAATACGAATTGAAGGGAGGAAAGATTTAAAGAAGGGGGAGCAGCGGGAAGCAGTAACTATGACTCTCTTAAGGTAGCCAAATGCCTCGTCATCCGGAGAAGTACATTTGCCAACTCGAGAAACTCGTAGTGGGAATAACTGTGACAACGTTAAGGTGGACATACAGTGGCATATCGGTTCTCTAGGACAGCCCATAGCAAGAATGATAAAGGCCTAAAGAAACGATAGCAGCCGGCAGGAGTAACTATGACTCTCTTAAGGTAGCCAAATGCCTCGTCACTCTGCGAAATTTATTTGAAAACTCGAGGATATCGTCGTTGGAGTAACTCAGACAACGTTTGGGTGGACATGCTGTACCATTTCGCTTCTGCAGGACTGGGCCCAATACGAATTAAAGAGAGGAAAGATTCAAAGAAGGGGGAGCAGCGGGCAGCATTAACTATGACTCTCTTATGGTAGCCAAATGCCTCGTCACTCTGCGAAATTTATTTGAAAACTCGTGGCTATCGTCGATGGAGTAACTCAGACAACGTTAAGGTAGACATGTTGCAGCATTTTGCTTCTGCTTGGACATTCCACAGTACGAATTAAAGAGAGGAAAGATTCAAAGGAAGGGGAGCATCTGGCTGCAGTAACTATGACTCTCTTAAGGCAGACAAATGCCTTGTCATCCGGCGAAGTACAATTGCTAACTCGAGAAAATTGTAATGGGAATAACTGTGACGACGTTAAGGTTGACATACAATGGCATATCGGTTCTGTAGGACTGACCATAGCAAGAATGATAAAGGCCTAAAGAAATGGAAGTAGCTGGCAGGAGTAACTATGACTCTCTTAAGGTAATCAAATGCCTCGTTACTCTGCGAAATTTATTTGAAAACTCGAGGATATCGTCGTTGGAGTTACTCAGACAACGTTAAGGTGGACATGCTGTTCCATTTCGCTTCTGCAGGACTGGCTGCAATACGAATTAAAGAGAGGAATGATTCAAAGAAGAGGGAGCAGAGGGCAGCAGTAACTATGACTCTCTTAAGCCCACCTGATGCGTAATGCGTAATATATGGACCCTCTCGATTCACCCCGCAGCATCCATTGATGTCGGGTGGATGATGGTTCAATTAGCCTCTCGGTGGGAAATCCTAGCTCTGGCCTTCAAGTGGCGGGAGTCGTGAGGGTGCTGTGAAAGGTACGCGTAGGTGTACCTTTCCAGTATCCCGACCGACAGAGCAGGGTGCTTTTCGGGCTTGGGGGTTACCTCCCCCCCTGCCTTTGTTACAGCTGGTGCAACTAATAGAAGCGAACGTGGTACCAGGCCTCCCGCTGGAGCGCCTGTGCCAGCTGATGAGCCAGCCAACCAGCCAACCGGTGCGGGTCGAGCGCTGCTCCCCGCCATCTGCCCTGATTGTATGCGGTCGTTCTCCACCAAGACCGGACTTGGTGTCCATCGGCGTCGCGCCCATCCGATTGCTGCTAATGCTGAGATCAAGACTGCGAGGAAGAAGGCCAGGTGGTCCCAGGAAGAGCTCCTGCGTTTGGCCCATGCAGAAGCGACTCTTGCCACCCAGGGTTGTAGATTTTTAAACCAGGAACTTGCAAAGGCCTTCCCCGAGCGTACGCTGGAATCAATTAAATGTCAGCGTAGAGCGCAGCCCTACAAAGACATGGTGGCGAAGTTTGTCACCGAGCTCGCTGGCATGGATCGCGGCCTTCGTAGTCCTCCTAGCGAGCCTGCAGTCAGTCATTCTTTGCCACAGTCTCCACCTCGAGGGGAAGATGTTGACCTAGCCATCTGGTCATTTGTAGTTGAACTCCCCCAATCAGACCGCCGATTCCGCTCGCTTGATGATCTCGTGGCTCTGGGTCCCACCACTAGCCGTGAAACAATCCAGGCTATGTTGCTGTCTGCTCTTGATGAAGTAGGCAGCAGGGAGCCAGCCGTCCACCAAGCTGCGAGTGTGCGGACCCAACAGCCCCCAGAGCGGAAGCGTGCACGCAGGAGATGGGAGTATGCGGTGGTTCAGCGTGCTTTCAGGAAGAACGGAGCACGCTGTATCAACGGTCTTCTAGATGGCACACTCTTGCATCAGCCACCATCCATCCCAGGGCTGATTGAGTTTTGGACAGACCTCTTCTCTCCACCACGTGTCAGGTCTCGACCTCCGCGTGGGGAGGGTCTGTCCGATGAGCTGTTGCCATTCTCGAAGAGGGTGCCCTTCCGTGACCTCTGGGCTCCCATTTCTGCAGAAGAAGCCACCGCTGCTCTCCCGCCTCGCAATTCTGCTGCAGGTCCTGACGGCCTCACGCCGACGCAACTGCGTCGCCTTCCCCGGGAGGTTCTCCTCAAGATCCTTAATTTCCTCCTCCTTTCCCGTTCCCTTCCATCCCGACTCCTTCAGGCCAGGACAACCCTGCTGCCCAAGAAGACCGCCGCAGCATCCCCTGCTGACTTTCGTCCGATCACAGTGTGCTCGGTGCTGACCAGAGCTTTTCACAAGGTTCTGGTTGGCCGCCTGATGCGCTACTGTGTGTTGGACGGTCGCCAGTGGGCTTTCATCCCTCAGGATGGGATGCTTCACAACACCTTTCTTCTGGATCTGGCGATGACCCAGGCGTGCCGAGCTGCCGGCTCGCTGTACTTGGCATCTCTGGATGTGTCAAAGGCCTTCGACTCGCTTGCCCATGGTGCCCTTGGCCCTGTGCTAAGGGCCCATGGTCTGCCGGTCGAGTTCGTTGACTACATCCAGGGATGCTATGAGGCGGGATCGACGGTTATCTGCGCGGATGGGAAGTCGTCAGATCTAGTGCGGCCTTCGAGGGGTGTTCGGCAGGGTGACCCGCTGTCTCCTATCCTCTTCAACATGTCCATTGACATTCTCCTGTCTCGTCTGCCTGCTCATATTGGTGCACGCATTCTTGGACGGCGGATAAATGCGGCTGCATTCGCCGATGACCTCCTGCTGTTCGCCGAGACTCGTGATGGATTGCAGGAACTTCTCACCATCGCCACGTCGGCCCTGGGGGATCTCGGGCTCGAGGTCAACCCACGGAAGTGTTTTTCTCTCGCCCTTGTCTCATCAGGCCGGGAGAAGAAAACCAAGATCGACGAGACTGTCATCTTTCGTGCTGGGGGGAACAACATCCCAGCACTGGCGATGGGAGATACTTTCAAATATCTAGGCCTGCAATTTTCCACGTGCGGACGCAGTCTTTTTCATCCCCGGCGGGAGGTCGAGAAGCAGATGAACATCATCAAGCGTGCACCACTCAAACCTCAGCAGCGGCTTTTTGCCCTTCGTTCTGTTATCCTCCCGGGTATTTTCCATGGCCTCGCCCTGGGGAGGACTCGTCTTGGGGCCCTCTCTTCCCTTGACGTCTGTGTTCGTGCAGCTATTCGATCTTGGCTGCACCTGCCAGCAGATACGCCGGTCGGTTACTTCCACGCCCCCATCTCTCATGGGGGCTTGGGGGTGCCTGCAGCCCGCTGGCTGGGCCCTCTTCTTCGTAGGAGAAGATTGGCGAAGATGCAGGGACTGGGTGCGGCAGTAGACGATTCTTCCCAGGACTTAATCCAGCGAGAAATTCACCAACTGGACCACGCCCTGCAATGGCAGGGGGAATCTATAAAGTCCAGTTACCAGTTGGGCCGGTGTTGGGCCGACCGCCTGCACTCGTCGGTCGACGGCGCTGCGCTGCATGAGTCTGCCCGAACACCAGGGCAGCACTGCTGGGTCTCCAATACGCGGCAGTTCGTAACCGGCCGCGACTACATCTCATGCCTGCGTGTCCGGATTAATGCCTTACCTACTCGGGCACGGCTGCTACGTGGGAGGGAAGGTGACACCAGTTGCCGCGCTGGCTGCAATGCCACGGAGACTGCCAACCATGTCATTCAACAGTGCTGGAGAAGTGACGGGGCTCGCATTGCTCGACACGATGCCATGGCGTCCTATCTGGCGCGAGGCCTCCGCCGCAGAGGCTACAATCTTCTGCTAGAGCCTCACCTTCGTACATCTGAAGGCCTGAAAAAGCCAGACATCGTGGCGGTCCGTGACACTGCAGCATTTGTCATCGATGCGCAGGTGGTTGGCGACAACCGTGATCTCGGTAGGTGTCACCGTGAGAAAGTAGTCGTCTACGACAAGCAGGCTGTTTACGACAAGATACGCGAGCTGTTTCCAGTGGTTACGGAATTCACCACTACGGCGGCGACCATCAACTGGCGTGGGGTTTGGTCTCCAGCCTCTGCTAAAGCATTGCAGGAGGTTGGTGTGACGAAGGGCCACCTTTCAACATTGAGCACCAGAGTACTTCTGGGCAGCATCATGGCGGCGCGGCGTTTCGAATCTATGACTGCCCCTCGCCGCCGCACGATGCCCCGCACTGGCGTCGATTAGCGTGGTCTCAATTCTTCGGCTGCTGCCTGGCCTCTCAGGCATAATACCTTTCTTTGTTCATGTACTGTGTTTATTATTAAGTGTGCTTTGTAATTTATGTACCATCTGTAAACCCGCTTTGTGGGTATTCACTTATTTTGTGTTATTCACTGTACGTGAATAAAGACGGCTATGATAGCCAAATGCCTCGACACTCTGCGAAATTTATTTGAAAACTCGTGGATACCGTCGTTGTAGTAACTCAGACAACGTTAAGGTGGACATGCTGTACCATTTCGCTTCTGCGGGACTGGCCGCACTACGACTTAAACAGAGGAATGATTCAAAGAAGGGGGAGCAGCGGGCAGCAGTAACTATGACTCTCTTAAGGTAGCCAAATGCCTCGTCATCCGGCGAAGTACATTTGCTAACTCGAGAAACTCGTAGTGGGAAAAACTGTGACGACATTAAGGTTCACATACAGTGGCATATCGGCTCTGTAGGACAGGCCATAGCAAGAATGATAAAGGCCTAAAGAAATGGGAGCAGCCGGCAGGAGTAACTATGACTCTCTTAAGGTAGAAAAATGCCTCGTCACTCTGCGAAATTTATTTGAAAACTCGAGGATATCGTCGTTGGAGTAACTCAGACAACGTTAAGGTGGACGGGCTGTACCATTTCGCTTCTGGAGGACTGGCCGCAATACGAATTACAGAAAGGAAAGATTCAAAGAAGGGGGAGCAGCGGGCAGCAGTAACTATGACTCTCTTAAGGTAGCCAAATGCCTCGTCACTCTGCGAAATTTATTTGAAAACTCGTCGATATCGTCGTTGGAGTAACTCAGACAACGTTAAGGTGGACAAGTTGCAGCATTTCGCTTCTGATTGGACATTCCGCAGTACGAATTAAAGAGAGGAAAGATTCAAAGGAAAGGGAGCATCTGGCTGCAGTAACTATGACTCTCTTAAGGTAGACAAATGCCTCGTCATCCGGCGAAGTACATTTGCTAACTCGAGAAACTCGTAGTGGGAATAACTGTGACGACGTTAAGGTGGACATACAGTGGCATATCGGTTCAGTAGGACTGGCCATAGCAAGAATGATAAAGGCCTAAAGAAATGGGAGCAGCCGGCAGGAGTAACTATGACTCTGTGAAGGTAGCCAAATACCTCGTCACTCTGCGAAATATATTTGAAAACTCGAGGATATCGTCGTTGGAGTAACTCAGACAACGTTAAGGTGGACATGCTGTTCCATTTCGCTTCTGCAGGACTGGCTGCAATACGAATTAAAGAGAGGAATGATTCAAAGAAGGCGGAGCAGCCGGCAGGAGTAACTATGACTCTCTTAAGGTAGAAAAATGCCTCGTCACTCTGCGAAATTTATTTGAAAACTCGAGGATATCGTCGTTGGAGTAACTCAGACAACGTTAAGGTGGACGGGCTGTACCATTTCGCTTCTGGAGGACTGGCCGCAATACGAATTACAGAAAGGAAAGATTCAAAGAAGGGGGAGCAGCGGGCAGCAGTAACTATGACTCTCTTAAGGTAGCCAAATGCCTCGTCACTCTGCGAAATTTATTTGAAAACTCGTCGATATCGTCGTTGGAGTAACTCAGACAACGTTAAGGTGGACGGGCTGTACCATTTCGCTTCTGGAGGACTGGCCGCAATACGAATTACAGAAAGGAAAGATTCAAAGGAAAGGGAGCATCTGGCTGCAGTAACTATGACTCTCTTAAGGTAGACAAATGCCTCGTCATCCGGCGAAGTACATTTGCTAACTCGAGAAACTCGTAGTGGGAATAACTGTGACGACGTTAAGGTGGACATACAGTGGCATATCGGTTCAGTAGGACTGGCCATAGCAAGAATGATAAAGGCCTAAAGAAATGGGAGCAGCCGGCAGGAGTAACTATGACTCTCTTAACGTAGCCAAATGCCTCGTCACACTTTGAAATATATTTGAAAACTCGTGGATATCGTCGTTGTAGTAACTCAGACAACGTTAAGGTGGACATGCTGTACCATTTCGCTTCTGCAGGACTGGCTGCAATACGAATTAAAGAGAGGAATGATTCAAAGAAGGGGGAGCAGCGGGCAGCAGTAACTATGACTCTCTTAAGGTAGCCAAATGCCTCGACACTCTGCGAAATTTATTTGAAAACTCGTGGATATCGTCGTTGTAGTAACTCAGACAACGTTAAGGTGGACATGCTGTACCATTTCGCTTCTGCGGGACTGGCCGCACTACGAATTAAACAGAGGAATGATTCAAAGAAGGGGGAGCAGCGGGCAGCAGTAACTATGACTCTCTTAAGGTAGCCAAATGCCTCGTCACTCTGCGAAATTTATTTGAAAACACGTGGATATCGTCGTTGGAGTAACTCAGACAACGTTAAGGTGGACAAGTTGCAGCATTTCGCTTCTGATTGGACATTCCACAGTACGAGTGAAAGAGAGTAGAGATTCGAAGGAAGGGGAGCATCTGGCTGCAGTAACTACGACTCTCTTAAGGTAGCGAAATGCCTCGTCATCCGGCGAAGTACATTTGCTAACTCGAGAAACTCGTAGTGGGAAAAACTGTGACGACGTTAAGGTTGACATACAGTTTCATATCGGCTCTGTAGGACAGGCCATAGCAAGAATGATAAAGGCCTAAAGAAATGGGAAAAGCCGGCAGGAGTAACTATGACTCTCTTAAGGTAGATATATGCCTCGTCACTCTGCGAAATTTATTTGAAAACTCGAGGATATCGTCGTTGTAGTAACTCAGACAACGTTAAGGTGGACATGCTGTACCATTTCGCTTTTGCGGGACTGGCCGCAATACGAACTAAAGAGAGGAAAGATTCAAAGAAGGAGGAGCAGCGGGCAGCAGTTACTATGACTCTCTTAAGGTAGCCAAATTCCTCGTCACTCTGCGAAATTTATTTGAAAACTCGTGGATATCGTCGTTTTAGTAACTCAGACAACGTTAAGGTGGACACGTTGCAGCATTTCGCTTCTGCTTGGACATTCCGCAGTACGAATTAAAGATGTTAAAGATTCAAAGGAAGGGGAGCATCTGGCTGCAGTAACTATGACCCGAGATCGTGTTACCGCCTAGGAATCCCGATTCCATCAAAGACACGAGTATGCCTTTCTCGCTGAATGCAACTAGGAATTGGTCGCATAAATTAAAGCGAAGAGCCGCTGGTCCTGATGGCGTGACTCATGAACATCTGAGAAATATTCCGAACGCGGATCTGAATGTCCTGCATAATGTGGTGTTCTGTTTAAAACAACTACCATCTGTATTTACAGTGAGCAAGACCTGCCTTCTACCTAAGAAAGGCGACCTGCGCTCTCCGTCTAACTGGAGACCAACAACTATCTCATCAATGGTAGTACGCCTGGTAAATAAGATCTTGGCTTTCAGGTTAGCTCAGGTCATTTCTATACATCCTGCCCAGCGGGGCTTCAGGTCCGTTGATGGAATCATGGCGAACGCACTTTCCTTAGATGTAATTATCAAGGAGCATAGGGCAAGAGGAAAGCCAATTTTTGTGGTGGCCCTTGATTTAACGAAAGCCTTTGATCGGGTATCTTGGAGTGCCATACATCAGGCACTGTGGTCTCATGGAGTGGATGACTTGACTCTCGAGTATATATTGTCATCTTACAAAGGACAAACGACCAATCTCCAACTTGGTAAAGACACCTTTGGAGAAGTTGAGTTTCATAGGGGAGTTAAACAAGGTGATCCACTCAGTCCTGTCATCTTCAACATGGTAATGGACAGGCTCATGGAAGCAGTCAACCAGTCCTATGGGGTTGAAGTCAATGGAGAGAAATTTGCTATTCTCGGCTTTGCAGATGACATTGTTCTCCTCTCGTCGACCAGAGAGGGCATGCAGCAACATCTGCGCTGTGTTGAGAGGTTCACGAAGAGCACGGCTTTAGAAGTGAATCCCTCAAAAAGCAAGGCCTTTCAATTTATTAGAGTGGCACACTCCAAACGGTGTGCAGTAGAAACCAAAAGTCTGTTCAAGTTATCTGGCGCTAAAATACCTGCCTTGAACGTGCAAGAACAGCTGCACTACCTGGGTTACACCTTTGAGCACCAGGGAATTCAGACTCCTTCTCCATCTATTCTGTCATCGCTGTTGGACCGCCTGAAACGTGCCGCACTCAAGCCTTGGCAGAAGATAACTGTTCTTCATACATACCTCATACCGAGACTGGTTCACATCTTGCAGAACAGTAACATTACAGCCAAGAAGTTAGACTATTTGGACCACCTAATCATACAGTTCGTTAAGGCAACTCTCCATCTGCCTAAGACAACTCCAACGCCTTTCCTCCATGCTAAGCAGCGTGACGGTGGCTTGGGTATACCAGCATTAAGGCTGCTGATTGGCTCTGTATTTTACAGGAGAATTCAGCAATTGTCGTCTCTTAACGACATTCACGTGCAAGCCATCATTAAAACAGAAACCGTGTCCAAGCTCGTAACCAGGCTTAAGAGAATACTAACAGTTAAAGGTTCAGTAGTTATCCCAACATCTGATGGGGTTACAAAATATTGGCGGGCACGGTTACACAAATCTGCACTAGGCCGCGGCTTGGAATATTGCCAGCATGACTCTGAGTGCAATAAGTGGATCAACGACCCACCACCATTTTGGACAGGTAGGCAGTACATTGGCGCAGTCCATCTGCGAATTGGTTTGTTGCCCACCAGAGGAGCCCCTTACATACAGGGTCCTGCCGCCAACTGCAGAGCAGGAGGTCCTTGCAGGAACAGGAGAGAGACTCTTCAGCATGTCCTCCAACGTTGCCCACTTACGCATTTCGCTAGAATAGATAGGCACGACCGAGTTGGTAGCTCAATTGAAAAAGATCTTGAGCATAAAGGGTACAATGTGATTACAACGACATCTATCACACTTATCAACTCGGACCGGTATGTCCCAGACCTTCTAGTCACCCACGATCAGGACTTCAAGCCAGGAACGGGTTTTGGGACAATTATAGAGTCAACCATTACATATGAGTATACCGGGAGTCTTAATCGAGCTGAAACGATCAAGAGACAGAAGTACGAGCAGCCAGCGGTTCTCAGCGCACTCCAGCGGAAATACAATCTGAGTCGCCCGCCCGATATTATGCCGCACGTTGTTGGCGCACGTGGTGCATGGGCACCCTGTAATAAGGCTATATGGAGCCGCTTCCATCTTCGCCAGTTCCTCATCAGGGAACTTATCTGCAACACCATAACAGCGGGAGTTAGAATACACCAGCAATTCATGCGTACAGTTTGGCGCTCGGCTCGACATGAATGAGCACCCTTCCGTGACATCTGGATGGCATTGCTAGGGAAAGACCCGGACGTGATTGCTTCGATGCCCCACCAGTGGCAGTATAATAACTTGGACAAGATAGCCACGAGGCTGTCCACACACCTAGCCAAATGCCTTGTCATCCGTCGAAGTACATTTGCTAACTCGAGAAACTCGTAGTGGGAGTAACTGTGACGACGTTAAGGTTTACATACAGTGGCATATCGGTTCTGTAGGACTGGCCATAGCAAGAATGATAAAGGCTTAAAGAAATGGGAGCAGCCGGCAGGAGTAACTATGACTCTCTTAAGGTAGAAAAATGCCTCGTCACTCTGCGAAATTTATTTGAAAACTCGAGGATATCGTCGTTGGAGTAACTCAGACAACGTTAAGGTGGACGTGCTGTACCATTTCGCTTCTGGAGGACTGGCCGCAATACGAATTACAGAAAGGAAAGATTCAAAGATGGGGGAGCAGCGGGCAGCAGTAACTATGACTCTCTTAAGGTAGCCAAATGCCTCGTCTCTCTGCGAAATTTATTTGAAAACTAGTCGATATCGTCGTTGGAGTAACTCAGACAACGTTAAGGTGGACAAGTTGCAGCATTTCGCATCTGATTGGACATTCCGCAGTACGAATTAAAGAGAGGAAAGATTCAAAGGAAAGGGAGCATCTGGCTGCAGTAACTATGACTCTCTTAAGGTAGACAAATGCCACGTCATCCGGCGAAGTACATTTGCTAACTCGAGAAACTCGTAGTGGGAATAACTGAGACGACGTTAAGGTGGACATACAGTGGCATATCGGTTCAGTAGGACAGGCCATAGCAAGAATGATAAAGGCCTAAAGAAATGGGAGCAGCCGGCATGAGTAACTATGACTCTGTGAAGGTAGCCAAATGCCTCGTCACTCTGCGAAATTTATTTGAAAACTCGAGGATATCGTCGTTGGAGTAACACAGACAACGTTAAGGTGGACATGCTGCTCCATTTCGCTTCTGCAGGACTGGCTGCAATACGAATTAAAGAGAGGAATGATTCAAAGAAGGGGGAGCAGCGGGCAGCAGTAACTATGACTCTCTTAAGGTAGCCAAATGCCTCGTCACTCTGCGAAATTTATTTGAAAACTCGTGGATATCGTCGTTGTAGTAACTCAGACAACGTTAAGGTGGACATGCTGTACCATTTCGCTTCTGCGGGACTGGCCGCACTACGAATTAAACAGAGGAATGATTCAAAGAAGGGGGAGCAGCGGGCAGCAGTAACTATGACTCTCTTAAGGTAGGCAAATGCCTCGTCACTCTGCGAAATTTATTTGAAAACTCGAGGATATCGTCGTTGGAGTAACTCAGACAACGTTAAGGTGGACGTGCTGTACCATTTCGCTTCTGGAGGACTGGCCGCAATACGAATTACAGAAAGGAAAGATTCAAAGAAGGGGGAGCAGCGGGCAGCAGTAACTATGACTCTCTTAAGGTAGCCAAATGCCTCGTCACTCTGCGAAATTTATTTGAAAACTCGTCGATATCGTCGTTGGAGTAACTCAGACAACGTTAAATTGGACAAGTTGCAGCATTTCGCTTCTGATTGTCCATTCCGCAGTACGAATTAAAGAGAGGAAAGATTCAAAGGAAAGGGAGCATCTGGCTGCAGTAACTATGACTCTCTTAAGGTAGACAAATGCTTCGTCATCCGGCGAAGTACATTCGCTAACTCGAGAAACTCGTAGTGGGAATAACTGTGACGACGTTAAGGTGGACATACAGTGGCATATCGGCTCTGTAGGACAGGCCATAGCAAGAATGATAAAGGCCTACAGAAATGGGAAAAGCCGGCAGGAGTAACTATGACTCTCTTAAGGTAGATATATGCCTCGTCACTCTGCGAAATTTATATGAAACCTCGAGGATATCGTCGTTGTAGTAACTCAGACAACGTTAAGGTGGACATGCTGTACCATTTCGCTTTTGCGGGACTGGCCGCAATACGAATTAAAAAGAGGAAAGATGCAAAGAAGGGGGAGCAGCGGGCAGCAGTTACTATGACTCTCTTAAGGTAGCCAAATGCCTCGTCACTCTGCGAAATTTATTTGAAAACTCGTGGATATCGTCGTTTAGGTAACTCAGACAACGTTAAGGTGGACACGTTGCAGCATTTCGCTTCTGATTGGACATTCCGCAGTACGAATTAAAGTGAGGAAAGGTTCAAAGGAAAGGAAGCATCTGGCTGCAGTAACTATGACTCTCTTAAGGTAGACAAATGCTTCGTCATCCGGCGAAGTACATTTGCTAACTCGAGAAACTCGTAGTGGGAATAACTGTGACGACGTTAAGGTGGACATACAGTGGCATATCGGTTCAGTAGGACTGGCCATAGCAAGAATGATAAAGGCCTAAAGGTATGGGAGCAGCCGGCAGGAGTAACTATGACTCTCTTAAGGTAGGCAAATGCCTCGTCACTCTGCGAAATTTATTTGAAAACTCTTGGATATCGTCGTTGGAGTAACTCAGACAACGTTAAGGTGGACAAGTTGCAGCATTTCGCTTCTGATTGGACATTCCGCAGTACGAGTGAAAGAGAGTAGAGATTCAAGGGATGGGGAGCATCTGGCTGCAGTAACTATGACTCTCTTAAGGTAGCGAAATGCCTCGTCATCTGGCGAAGTACATTTGCTAACTCGAGAAACTCGTAGTGGGAAAAACTGTGACGACGTTAAGGTTGTCATACAGTGGCATATCGGCTCTGTAGTACAGGCCATAGCAAGAATGATAAAGGCCTAAACAAATGGGAAAAGCCGGCAGGAGTAACTATGACTCTCTTAAGGTAGATACATGCCCGTCACTCTGCGAAATTTATTTGAAAACTCGAGGATATCGTCGTAGGAGTAACTCAGTCAACGTTAAGGTGGACGTGCTGTACCATTTCGCTTCTGGAGGACTGGCCGCAGTACGAATTACAGAAAGGAAAGATTCAAAGAAGGGGGAGCAGCGGGCAGCAGTAGCTATGACTCTCTTAAGGTAGCCAAATGCCTCGTCACTCTGCGAAATTTATTTGAAAACTCGTCGATATCGTCGTTGGAGTAACTCAGACAACGTTAAATTGGACAAGTTGCAGCATTTCGCTTCTGATTGGACATTCCGCAGTACGAATTAAAGAGAGGAAAGATTAAAAGGAAAGGGAGCATCTGGCTGCAGTAACTATGACTCTCTTAAGGTAGACAAATGCTTCGTCATCCGGCGAAGTACATTCGCTAACTCGAGAAACTCGTAGTGGGAATAACTGTGACGACGTTAAGGTGGACATACAGTGGCATATCGGCTCTGTAGGACAGGCCATAGCAAGAATGATAAAGGCTTAAAGAAATGGGAAAAGGCGGCAGGAGTAACTATGACCCTCTTAAAGTAGATATATGCCTCGTCACTCTGCGAAATATATTTGAAACCTCGAGGATATCGTCGTTGTAGTAACTCAGACAACGTTAATTTGGGCATGCTGTACCATTTCGCTTTTGCGGGACTGGCCGCAATACGAATTAAAAAGAGGAAAGATGCAAAGAAGGGGGAGCAGCGGGCAGCAGTAACTATGACTCTCTTAAGGTAGAAAAATGCCTCGTCACTCTGCGAAATTTATTTGAAACCTCGTGGATATCGTCGTTTAAGTAACTCAGACAACGTTAAGGTGGACACGTTGTAGCATTTCGCTTCTGCTTGGACATTCCGCAGTACGAATCAAAGATGGGAAAGATTCATAGGAAGGGGAGCATCTGGCTGCAGTAACTACGACTCTCTTAAGGTAGCCAAATGCCTTGTCATCCGTCGAAGTACATTTGCTAACTCGAGAAACTCGTAGTGGGAGTAACTGTGACGACGTTAAGGTTTACATACAGTGGCATATCGGTTCTGTAGGACTGGCCATAGCAAGAATGATAAAGGCCTAAAGAAATGGGAGCAGCCGGCATGAGTAACTATGACTCTGTGAAGGTAGCCAAATGCCTCGTCGCTCTGCGAAATTTATTTGAAAACTCGAGGATATCGTCGTTGGAGTAACTCAGACAACGTTAAGGTGGACATGCTGCTCCATTTCGCTTCTGCAGGACTGGCTGCAATACGAATTAAAGAGAGGAATGATTCAAAGAAGGGGGAGCAGCGGGCAGCAGTAACTATAACTCTCTTAAGGTAGCCAAATGCATCGTCACTCTGCGAAATTTATTTGAAAACTCGTGGATATCGTCGTTGTAGTAACTCAGACAACGTTAAGGTGGACATGCTGTACCATTTCGCTTCTGCGGGACTGGCCGCACTACGAATTAAACAGAGGAATGATTCAAAGAAGGGGGAGCAGCGGGCAGCAGTAACTATGACTCTCTTAAGGTAGGCAAATGCCTCGTCACTCTGCGAAATTTATTTGAAAACTCGAGGATATCGTCGTTGGAGTAACTCAGACAACGTTAAGGTGGACGTGCTGTACCATTTCGCTTCTGGAGGACTGGCCGCAATACGAATTACAGAAAGGAAAGATTCAAAGAAGGGGGAGCAGCGGGCAGCAGTAACTATGACTCTCTTAAGGTAGCCAAATGCCTCGTCACTCTGCGAGATTTATTTGAAAACTCGTCGATATCGTCGTTGGAGTAACTCAGACAACGTTAAATTGGACAAGTTGCAGCATTTCGCTTCTGATTGGACATTCCGCAGTACGAATTAAAGAGAGGAAAGATTCAAAGGAATGGGAGCATCTGGCTGCAGTAACTATGACTCTCTTAAAGTAGACAAATGCTTCGTCATCCGGCGAAGTACATTCGCTAACTCGAGAAACTCGTAGTGGGAATAACTGTGACGACGTTAAGGTGGACATACAGTGGCATATCGGCTCTGTAGGACAGGCCATAGCAAGAATGATAAAGGCCTACAGAAATGGGAAAAGCCGGCAGGAGTAACTATGACTCTCTTAAGGTAGATATATGCCTCGTCACTCTGCGAAATTTATACGAAACCTCGAGGATATCGTCGTTGTAGTAACTCAGACAACGTTAAGGTGGACATGCTGTACCATTTCGCTTTTGCGGGACTGGCCGCAATACGAATTAAAAAAAGGAAAGATGCAAAGAAGGGGGAGCAGCGGGCAGCAGTTACTATGACTCTCTTAAGGTAGCCAAATGCCTCGTCACTCTGCGAAATTTATTTGAAAACTCGTGGATATCGTCGTTTAGGTAACTCAGACAACGTTAAGGTGGACACGTTGCAGCATTTCGCTTCTGATTGGACATTCCGCAGTACGAATTAAAGTGAGGAAAGGTTCAAAGGAAAGGAAGCATCTGGCTGCAGTAACTATGACTCTCTTAAGGTAGACAAATGCTTCGTCATCCGGCGAAGTACATTTGCTAACTCGAGAAACTCGTAGTGGGAATAACTGTGACGACGTTAAGGTGGACATACAGTGGCATATCGGTTCAGTAGGACTGGCCATAGCAAGAATGATAAAGGCCTAAAGGTATGGGAGCAGCCGGCAGGAGTAACTATGACTCTCTTAAGGTAGGCAAATGCCTCGTCACTCTGCGAAATTTATTTGAAAACTCTTGGATATCGTCGTTGGAGTAACTCAGACAACGTTAAGGTGGAAAAGTTGCAGCATTTCGCTTCTGATTGGACATTCCGCAGTACGAGTGAAAGAGAGTAGAGATTCAAAGGATGGGGAGCATCTGGCTGCAGTAACTATGACTCTCTTAAGGTAGCGAAATGCCTCGTCATCCGGCGAAGTACATTTGCTAACTCGAGAAACTCGTAGTGGGAAAAACTGTGACGACGTTAAGGTTGTCATACAGTGGCATATCGGCTCTGTAGTACAGGCCATAGCAAGAATGATAAAGGCCTAAAGAAATGGGAAAAGCCGGCAGGAGTAACTATGACTCTCTTAAGGTAGATATATGCCCGTCACTCTGCGAAATTTATTTGAAAACTCGTCGATATCGTCGTTGGAGTAACTCAGACAACGTTAAATTGGACAAGTTGCAGCATTTCGCTTCTGATTGGACATTCCGCAGTACGAATTAAAGAGAGGAAAGATTCAAAGGAAAGGGAGCATCTGGCTGCAGTAACTATGACTCTCTTAAGGTAGACAAATGCTTCGTCATCCGGCGAAGTACATTCGCTAACTCGAGAAACTCGTAGTGGGAATAACTGTGACGACGTTAAGGTGGACATACAGTGGCATATCGGCTCTGTAGGACAGGCCATAGCAAGAATGATAAAGGCCTACAGAAATGGGAAAAGCCGGCAGGAGTAACTATGACTCTCTTAAGGTAGATATATGCCTCGTCACTCTGCGAAATTTATACGAAACCTCGAGGATATCGTCGTTGTAGTAACTCAGACAACGTTAAGGTGGACATGCTGTACCATTTCGCTTTTGCGGGACTGGCCGCAATACGAATTAAAAAAAGGAAAGATGCAAAGAAGGGGGAGCAGCGGGCAGCAGTTACTATGACTCTCTTAAGGTAGCCAAATGCCTCGTCACTCTGCGAAATTTATTTGAAAACTCGTGGATATCGTCGTTTAGGTAACTCAGACAACGTTAAGGTGGACACGTTGCAGCATTTCGCTTCTGATTGGACATTCCGCAGTACGAATGAAAGTGAGGAAAGGTTCAAAGGAAAGGAAGCATCTGGCTGCAGTAACTATGACTCTCTTAAGGTAGACAAATGCTTCGTCATCCGGCGAAGTACATTTGCTAACTCGAGAAACTCGTAGTGGGAATAACTGTGACGACGTTAAGGTGGACATACAGTGGCATATCGGTTCAGTAGGACTGGCCATAGCAAGAATGATAAAGGCCTAAAGGTATGGGAGCAGCCGGCAGGAGTAACTATGACTCTCTTAAGGTAGGCAAATGCCTCGTCACTCTGCGAAATTTATTTGAAAACTCTTGGATATCGTCGTTGGAGTAACTCAGACAACGTTAAGGTGGACAAGTTGCAGCATTTCGCTTCTGATTGGACATTCCGCAGTACGAGTGAAAGAGAGTAGAGATTCAAAGGATGGGGAGCATCTGGCTGCAGTAACTATGACTCTCTTAAGGTAGCGAAATGCCTCGTCATCCGGCGAAGTACATTTGCTAACTCGAGAAACTCGTAGTGGGAAAAACTGTGACGACGTTAAGGTTGTCATACAGTGGCATATCGGCTCTGTAGTACAGGCCATAGCAAGAATGATAAAGGCCTAAAGAAATGGGAAAAGCCGGCAGGAGCAACTATGACTCTCTTAAGGTAGATATATGCCCGTCACTCTGCGAAATTTATTTGAAAACTCGAGGATATCGTCGTAGGAGTAACTCAGTCAACGTTAAGGTGGACGTGCTGTACCATTTCGCTTCTGGAGGACTGGCCGCAGTACGAATTACAGAAAGGAAAGATACAAAGAAGGGGGAGCAGCGGGCAGCAGTAGCTATGACTCTCTTAAGGTAGCCAAATGCCTCGTCACTCTGCGAAATTTATTTGAAAACTCGTCGATATCGTCGTTGGAGTAACTCAGACAACGTTAAATTGGACAAGTTGCAGCATTTCGCTTCTGATTGGACATTCCGCAGTACGAATTAAAGAGAGGAAAGATTAAAAGGAAAGGGAGCATCTGGCTGCAGTTACTATGACTCTCTTAAGGTAGACAAATGCTTCGTCATCCGGCGAAGTACATTCGCTAACTCGAGAAACTCGTAGTGGGAATAACTGTGACGACGTTAAGGTGGACATACAGTGGCATATCGGCTCTGTAGGACAGGCCATAGCAAGAATGATAAAGGCTTAAAGAAATGGGAAAAGGCGGCAGGAGTAACTATGACCCTCTTAAGGTAGATATATGCCTCGTCACTCTGCGAAATATATTTGAAACCTCGAGGATATCGTCGTTGTAGTAACTCAGACAACGTTAAGGTGGGCATGCTGTACCATTTCGCTTTTGCGGGACTGGCCGCAATACGAATTAAAAAGAGGAAAGATGCAAAGAAGGGGGAGCAGCGGGCAGCAGTAACTATGACTCTCTTAAGGTAGAAAAATGCCTCGTCACTCTGCGAAATTTATTTGAAACCTCGTGGATATCGTCGTTTAAGTAACTCAGACAACGTTAAGGTGGACACGTTGTAGCATTTCGCTTCTGCTTGGACATTCCGCAGTACGAATCAAAGATGGGAAAGATTCAAAGGAAGGGGAGCATCTGGCTGCAGTAACTACGACTCTCTTAAGGTAGCCAAATGCCTTGTCATCCGTCGAAGTACATTTGCTAACTCAAGAAACTCGTAGTGGGAGTAACTGTGACGACGTTAAGGTTTACATACAGTGGCATATCGGTTCTGTAGGACTGGCCATAGCAAGAATGATAAAGGCTTAAAGAAATGGGAGCAGCCGGCAGGAGTAACTATGACTCTCTTAAGGTAGAAAAATGCCTCGTCACTCTGCGAAATTTATTTGAAAACTCGAGGATATCGTCGTTGGAGTAACTCAGACAACGTTAAGGTGGACGTGCCGTACCATTTCGCTTCTGGAGGACTGGCCGCAATACGAATTACAGAAAGGAAAGATTCAATGATGGGGGAGCAGCGGGCAGCAGTAACTATGACTCTCTTAAGGTAGGCAAATGCCTCGTCACTCTGCGATATTTATTTGAAAACTCGTGGATATCGTCGTTGGAGTAACTCAGACAACGTTAAGGTGGACAAGTTGCAGCATTTCGCTTCTGATTGGACATTCCGCAGTACGAGTGAAAGAGATTAGAGATTCAAAGGAAGGGGAGCATCTGGCTGCAGTAACTATGACTCTCTTAAGGTAGCGAAATGCCTCGTCATCCGGCGAAGTACAATTGCTAACTCGAGAAACTAGCAGTGGGAAAAACTGTGACGACGATAAGGTTGACATACAGTGGCATATCGGCTCTGTAGGACTGGCCATAGCATGAATGATAAAGGCCTAAAGAAATGGGAGCAGCCGGCATGAGTAACTATGACTCTGTGAAGGTAGCCAAATGCCTCGTCACTCTGCGAAATTTATTTGAAAACTCGAGGATATCGTCGTTGGAGTAACTCAGACAACGTTAAGGTGGACATGCTGTACCATTTCGCTTCTGCGGGACTGGCCGCACTACGAATTAAACAGAGGAATGATTCAAAGAAGGGGGAGCATCGGGGAGCAGTAACTATGACTCTCTTAAGGTAGCCAAATGCCTCGACACTCTGCGAAATTTATTTGAAAACTCGTGGATATCGTCGTTTTAGTAACTCAGACAACGTTAAGGTGGACACGTTGCAGCATTTCGCTTCTGCTTGGACATTCCGCAGTACGAATTAAAGAGAGGAAAGATTCAAAGGAAAGGGAGCATCTGGCTGCAGTAACTATGACTCTCTTAAGGTAGCCAAATGCCTCGACACTCTGCGAAATTTATTTGAAAACTCGTGGATATCGTCGTTGTAGTAACTCAGACAACGTCAAGGTGGACATGCTGTACCATTTCGCTTCTGCTGGACTTTCCGCACTACGAATTACACAGAGGAATGATTCAAAGAGGGGGAGCAGCGGGCAGCAGTAACTATGACTCTCTTAAGGTAGGCAAATGCCTCGTCACTCTGCGAAATTTATTTGAAAACTCGAGGATATCGTCGTTGGAGTAACTCAGACAACGTTAAGGTGGACATGCTGTTCCATTTCGCTTCTGCAGGACTGGCTGCAATACGAATTAAAGAGAGGAATGATTCAAAGACGGGGGAGCAGCGGGCAGCAATAACTATAGCTCTCTTAAGGTAGCCAAATGCCTTGTCATCCGTCAAAGTACATTTGCTAACTCGAGAAACTCGTAGTGGGAGTAACTGTGACGACGTTAAGGTTTACATACAGTGGCATATCGGTTCTGTAGGACTGGCCATAGCAAGAATGATAAAGGCTTAAAGAAATGGGAGCAGCCGGCAGGAGTAACTATGACGCTCTTAAGGTTGATATATGCCTCGTCACTCTGCGAAATTTATTTGAAAACTCGAGGATATCGTCGTAGGAGTAACTCAGTCAACGTTAAGGTGGACGTGCTGTACCATTTCGCTTCTGGAGGACTGGCCGCAGTACGAATTACAGAAAGGAAAGATTCAAAGAAGGGGGAGCAGCGGGCAGCAGTAGCTATGACTCTCTTAAGGTAGCCAAATGCCTCGTCACTCTGCGAAATTTATTTGAAAACTCGTCGATATCGTCGTTGGAGTAACTCAGACAACGTTAAATTGGACAAGTTGCAGCATTTCGCTTCTGATTGGACATTCCGCAGTACGAATTAAAGAGAGGAAAGATTAAAAGGAAAGGGAGCATCTGGCTGCAGTAACTATGACTCTCTTAAGGTAGACAAATGCTTCGTCATCCGGCGAAGTACATTCGCTAACTCGAGAAACTCGTAGTGGGAATAACTGTGACGACGTTAAGGTGGACATACAGTGGCATATCGGCTCTGTAGGACAGGCCATAGCAAGAATGATAAAGGCTTAAAGAAATGGGATAAGCCGGCAGGAGTAACTATGACTCTGTTAAGGTAGATATATGCATCGTCACTCTGCGAAATATATTTGAAACCTCGAGGATATCGTCGTTGTAGTAACTCAGACAACGTTAAGGTGGGCATGCTGTACCATTTCGCTTTTGCGGGACTGGCCGCAATACGAATTAAAAAGAGGAAAGATGCAAAGAAGGGGGAGCAGCGGGTAGCAGTAACTATGACTCTCTTAAGGTAGAAAAATGCCTCGTCACTCTGCGAAATTTATTTGAAACCTCGTTGATATCGTCGTTTAAGTAACTCAGACAACGTTAAGGTGGACACGTTGCAGCATTTCGCTTCTGCTTGGACATTCCGCAGTACGAATCAAAGATGGGAAAGATTCAACGGAAGGGGAGCATCTGGCTGCAGTACCTACGACTCACTTAAGGTAGCCAAATGCCTTGTCATCCGTCGAAGTACATTTGCTAACTCGAGAAACTCGTAGTGGGAGTAACTGTGACGACGTTAAGGTTTACATACAGTGGCATATCGGTTCTGTAGGACTGGCCATAGCAAGAATGATAAAGGCTTAAAGAAATGGGAGCAGCCGGCAGGAGTAACTATGAGTCTCTTAAGGTAGAAAAATGCCTCGTCACTCTGCGAAATTTATTTGAAAACTCGAGGATATCGTCGTTGGAGTAACTCAGACAACGTTAAGGTGGACGTGCTGTACCATTTCGCTTCTGGAGGACTGGCCGCAATACGAATTACAGAAAGGGAAGATTCAATGATGGGGGAGCAGCGGGCAGCAGTAACTATGACTCTCTTAAGGTAGGCAAATGCCTCGTCACTCTGCGATATTTATTTGAAAACTCGTGGATATCGTCGTTGGAGTAACTCAGACAACGTTAAGGTGGACAAGTTGCAGCATTTCGCTTCTGATTGGACATTCCGCAGTACGAGTGAAAGAGATTAGAGATTCAAAGGAAGGGGAGCATCTGGCTGCAGTAACTATGACTCTCTTAAGGTAGCGAAATGCCTCGTCATCCGGCGAAGTACAATTGCTAACTCGAGAAACTAGCAGTGGGAAAAACTGTGACGACGATAAGGTTGACATACAGTGGCATATCGGCTCTGTAGGACTGGCCATAGCATGAATGATAAAGGCCTAAAGAAATGGGAGCAGCCGGCATGAGTAACTATGACTCTGTGAAGGTAGCCAAATGCCTCGTCACTCTGCGAAATTTATTTGAAAACTCGAGGATATCGTCGTTGGAGTAACTCAGACAACGTTAAGGTGGACATGCTGTACCATTTCGCTTCTGCGGGACTGGCCGCACTACGAATTAAACAGAGGAATGATTCAAAGAAGGGGGAGCATCGGGGAGCAGTAACTATGACTCTCTTAAGGTAGCCAAATGCCTCGACACTCTGCGAAATTTATTTGAAAACTCGTGGATATCGTCGTTTTAGTAACTCAGACAACGTTAAGGTGGACACGTTGCAGCATTTCGCTTCTGCTTGGACATTCCGCAGTACGAATTAAAGAGAGGAAAGATTCAAAGGAAAGGGAGCATCTGGCTGCAGTAACTATGACTCTCTTAAGGTAGCCAAATGCCTCGACACTCTGCGAAATTTATTTGAAAACTCGTGGATATCGTCGTTGTAGTAACTCAGACAACGTCAAGGTGGACATGCTGTACCATTTCGCTTCTGCTGGACTTTCCGCACTACGAATTACACAGAGGAATGATTCAAAGAGGGGGAGCAGCGGGCAGCAGTAACTATGACTCTCTTAAGGTAGGCAAATGCCTCGTCACTCTGCGAAATTTATTTGAAAACTCGAGGATATCGTCGTTGGAGTAACTCAGACAACGTTAAGGTGGACATGCTGTTCCATTTCGCTTCTGCAGGACTGGCTGCAATACGAATTAAAGAGAGGAATGATTCAAAGACGGGGGAGCAGCGGGCAGCAATAACTATAGCTCTCTTAAGGTAGCCAAATGCCTTGTCATCCGTCAAAGTACATTTGCTAACTCGAGAAACTCGTAGTGGGAGTAACTGTGACGACGTTAAGGTTTACATACAGTGGCATATCGGTTCTGTAGGACTGGCCATAGCAAGAATGATAAAGGCTTAAAGAAATGGGAGCAGCCGGCAGGAGTAACTATGACGCTCTTAAGGTTGATATATGCCTCGTCACTCTGCGAAATTTATTTGAAAACTCGAGGATATCGTCGTAGGAGTAACTCAGTCAACGTTAAGGTGGACGTGCTGTACCATTTCGCTTCTGGAGGACTGGCCGCAGTACGAATTACAGAAAGGAAAGATTCAAAGAAGGGGGAGCAGCGGGCAGCAGTAGCTATGACTCTCTAAAGGTAGCCAAATGCCTCGTCACTCTGCGAAATTTATTTGAAAACTCGTCGATATCGTCGTTGGAGTAACTCAGACAACGTTAAATTGGACAAGTTGCAGCATTTCGCTTCTGATTGGACATTCCGCAGTACGAATTAAAGAGAGGAAAGATTAAAAGGAAAGGGAGCATCTGGCTGCAGTAACTATGACTCTCTTAAGGTAGACAAATGCTTCGTCATCCGGCGAAGTACATTCGCTAACTCGAGAAACTCGTAGTGGGAATAACTGTGACGACGTTAAGGTGGACATACAGTGGCATATCGGCTCTGTAGGACAGGCCATAGCAAGAATGATAAAGGCTTAAAGAAATGGGATAAGCCGGCAGGAGTAACTATGACTCTGTTAAGGTAGATATATGCCTCGTCACTCTGCGAAATATATTTGAAACCTCGAGGATATCGTCGTTGTAGTAACTCAGACAACGTTAAGGTGGGCATGCTGTACCATTTCGCTTTTGCGGGACTGGCCGCAATACGAATTAAAAAGAGGAAAGATGCAAAGAAGGGGGAGCAGCGGGTAGCAGTAACTATGACTCTCTTAAGGTAGAAAAATGCCTCGTCACTCTGCGAAATTTATTTGAAACCTCGTTGATATCGTCGTTTAAGTAACTCAGACAACGTTAAGGTGGACACGTTGCAGCATTTCGCTTCTGCTTGGACATTCCGCAGTACGAATCAAAGATGGGAAAGATTCAACGGAAGGGGAGCATCTGGCTGCAGTACCTACGACTCACTTAAGGTAGCCAAATGCCTTGTCATCCGTCGAAGTACATTTGCTAACTCGAGAAACTCGTAGTGGGAGTAACTGTGACGACGTTAAGGTTTACATACAGTGGCATATCGGTTCTGTAGGACTGGCCATAGCAAGAATGATAAAGGCTTAAAGAAATGGGAGCAGCCGGCAGGAGTAACTATGAGTCTCTTAAGGTAGAAAAATGCCTCGTCACTCTGCGAAATTTATTTCAAAACTCGAGGATATCGTCGTTGGAGTAACTCAGACAACGTTAAGGTGGACGTGCTGTACCATTTCGCTTCTGGAGGACTGGCCGCAATACGAATTACAGAAAGGAAAGATTCAATGATGGGGGAGCAGCGGGCAGCAGTAACTATGACTCTCTTAAGGTAGGCAAATGCCTCGTCACTCTGCGATATTTATTTGAAAACTCGTGGATATCGTCGTTGGAGTAACTCAGACAACGTTAAGGTGGACAAGTTGCAGCATTTCGCTTCTGATTGGACATTCCACAGTACGAGTGAAAGAGATTAGAGATTCAAAGGAAGGGGAGCATCTGGCTGCAGTAACTATGACTCTCTTAAGGTAGCGAAATGCCTCGTCATCCGGCGAAGTACAATTGCTAACTCGAGAAACTAGCAGTGGGAAAAACTGTGACGACGATAAGGTTGACATACAGTGGCATATCGGCTCTGTAGGACTGGCCATAGCATGAATGATAAAGGCCTAAAGAAATGGGAGCAGCCGGCATGAGTAACTATGACTCTGTGAAGGTAGCCAAATGCCTCGTCACTCTGCGAAATTTATTTGAAAACTCGAGGATATCGTCGTTGGAGTAACTCAGACAACGTTAAGGTGGACATGCTGTACCATTTCGCTTCTGCGGGACTGGCCGCACTACGAATTAAACAGAGGAATGATTCAAAGAAGGGGGAGCATCGGGGAGCAGTAACTATGACTCTCTTAAGGTAGCCAAGTGCCTCGACACTCTGCGAAATTTATTTGAAAACTCGTGGATATCGTCGTTTTAGTAACTCAGACAACGTTAAGGTGGACACGTTGCAGCATTTCGCTTCTGCTTGGACATTCCGCAGTACGAATTAAAGAGAGGAAAGATTCAAAGGAAAGGGAGCATCTGGCTGCAGTAACTATGACTCTCTTAAGGTAGCCAAATGCCTCGACACTCTGCGAAATTTATTTGAAAACTCGTGGATATCGTCGTTGTAGTAACTCAGACAACGTCAAGGTGGACATGCTGTACCATTTCGCTTCTGCTGGACTTTCCGCACTACGAATTACACAGAGGAATGATTCAAAGAGGGGGAGCAGCGGGCAGCAGTAACTATGACTCTCTTAAGGTAGGCAAATGCCTCGTCACTCTGCGAAATTTATTTGAAAACTCGAGGATATCGTCGTTGGAGTAACTCAGACAACGTTAAGGTGGACATGCTGTTCCATTTCGCTTCTGCAGGACTGGCTGCAATACGAATTAAAGAGAGGAATGATTCAAAGACGGGGGAGCAGCGGGCAGCAATAACTATAGCTCTCTTAAGGTAGCCAAATGCCTTGTCATCCGTCAAAGTACATTTGCTAACTCGAGAAACTCGTAGTGGGAGTAACTGTGACGACGTTAAGGTTTACATACAGTGGCATATCGGTTCTGTAGGACTGGCCATAGCAAGAATGATAAAGGCTTAAAGAAATGGGAGCAGCCGGCAGGAGTAACTATGACGCTCTTAAGGTTGATATATGCCTCGTCACTCTGCGAAATTTATTTGAAAACTCGAGGATATCGTCGTAGGAGTAACTCAGTCAACGTTAAGGTGGACGTGCTGTACCATTTCGCTTCTGGAGGACTGGCCGCAGTACGAATTACAGAAAGGAAAGATTCAAAGAAGGGGGAGCAGCGGGCAGCAGTAGCTATGACTCTCTTAAGGTAGCCAAATGCCTCGTCACTCTGCGAAATTTATTTGAAAACTCGTCGATATCGTCGTTGGAGTAACTCAGACAACGTTAAATTGGACAAGTTGCAGCATTTCGCTTCTGATTGGACATTCCGCAGTACGAATTAAAGAGAGGAAAGATTAAAAGGAAAGGGAGCATCTGGCTGCAGTAACTATGACTCTCTTAAGGTAGACAAATGCTTCGTCATCCGGCGAAGTACATTCGCTAACTCGAGAAACTCGTAGTGGGAATAACTGTGACGACGTTAAGGTGGACATACAGTGGCATATCGGCTCTGTAGGACAGGCCATAGCAAGAATGATAAAGGCTTAAAGAAATGGGATAAGCCGGCAGGAGTAACTATGACTCTGTTAAGGTAGATATATGCCTCGTCACTCTGCGAAATATATTTGAAACCTCGAGGATATCGTCGTTGTAGTAACTCAGACAACGTTAAGGTGGGCATGCTGTACCATTTCGCTTTTGCGGGACTGGCCGCAATACGAATTAAAAAGAGGAAAGATGCAAAGAAGGGGGAGCAGCGGGTAGCAGTAACTATGACTCTCTTAAGGTAGAAAAATGCCTCGTCACTCTGCGAAATTTATTTGAAACCTCGTTGATATCGTCGTTTAAGTAACTCAGACAACGTTAAGGTGGACACGTTGCAGCATTTCGCTTCTGCTTGGACATTCCGCAGTACGAATCAAAGATGGGAAAGATTCAACGGAAGGGGAGCATCTGGCTGCAGTACCTACGACTCACTTAAGGTAGCCAAATGCCTTGTCATCCGTCGAAGTACATTTGCTAACTCGAGAAACTCGTAGTGGGAGTAACTGTGACGACGTTAAGGTTTACATACAGTGGCATATCGGTTCTGTAGGACTGGCCATAGCAAGAATGATAAAGGCTTAAAGAAATGGGAGCAGCCGGCAGGAGTAACTATGAGTCTCTTAAGGTAGAAAAATGCCTCGTCACTCTGCGAAATTTATTTGAAAACTCGAGGATATCGTCGTTGGAGTAACTCAGACAACGTTAAGGTGGACGTGCTGTACCATTTCGCTTCTGGAGGACTGGCCGCAATACGAATTACAGAAAGGAAAGATTCAATGATGGGGGAGCAGCGGGCAGCAGTAACTATGACTCTCTTAAGGTAGGCAAATGCCTCGTCACTCTGCGATATTTATTTGAAAACTCGTGGATATCGTCGTTGGAGTAACTCAGACAACGTTAAGGTGGACAAGTTGCAGCATTTCGCTTCTGATTGGACATTCCACAGTACGAGTGAAAGAGATTAGAGATTCAAAGGAAGGGGAGCATCTGGCTGCCGTAACTATGACTCTCTTAAGGTAGCGAAATGCCTCGTCATCCGGCGAAGTACAATTGCTAACTCGAGAAACTAGCAGTGGGAAAAACTGTGACGACGATAAGGTTGACATACAGTGGCATATCGGCTCTGTAGGACTGGCCATAGCATGAATGATAAAGGCCTAAAGAAATGGGAGCAGCCGGCATGAGTAACTATGACTCTGTGAAGGTAGCCAAATGCCTCGTCACTCTGCGAAATTTATTTGAAAACTCGAGGATATCGTCGTTGGAGTAACTCAGACAACGTTAAGGTGGACATGCTGTACCATTTCGCTTCTGCGGGACTGGCCGCACTACGAATTAAACAGAGGAATGATTCAAAGAAGGGGGAGCATCGGGGAGCAGTAACTATGACTCTCTTAAGGTAGCCAAATGCCTCGACACTCTGCGAAATTTATTTGAAAACTCGTGGATATCGTCGTTTTAGTAACTCAGACAACGTTAAGGTGGACACGTTGCAGCATTTCGCTTCTGCTTGGACATTCCGCAGTACGAATTAAAGAGAGGAAAGATTCAAAGGAAAGGGAGCATCTGGCTGCAGTAACTATGACTCTCTTAAGGTAGCCAAATGCCTCGACACTCTGCGAAATTTATTTGAAAACTCGTGGATATCGTCGTTGTAGTAACTCAGACAACGTCAAGGTGGACATGCTGTACCATTTCGCTTCTGCTGGACTTTCCGCACTACGAATTACACAGAGGAATGATTCAAAGAGGGGGAGCAGCGGGCAGCAGTAACTATGACTCTCTTAAGGTAGGCAAATGCCTCGTCACTCTGCGAAATTTATTTGAAAACTCGAGGATATCGTCGTTGGAGTAACTCAGACAACGTTAAGGTGGACATGCTGTTCCATTTCGCTTCTGCAGGACTAGCTGCAATACGAATTAAAGAGAGGAATGATTCAAAGACGGGGGAGCAGCGGGCAGCAATAACTATAGCTCTCTTAAGGTAGCCAAATGCCTTGTCATCCGTCAAAGTACATTTGCTAACTCGAGAAACTCGTAGTGGGAGTAACTGTGACGACGTTAAGGTTTACATACAGTGGCATATCGGTTCTGTAGGACTGGCCATAGCAAGAATGATAAAGGCTTAAAGAAATGGGAGCAGCCGGCAGGAGTAACTATGACGCTCTTAAGGTTGATATATGCCTCGTCACTCTGCGAAATTTATTTGAAAACTCGAGGATATCGTCGTAGGAGTAACTCAGTCAACGTTAAGGTGGACGTGCTGTACCATTTCGCTTCTGGAGGACTGGCCGCAGTACGAATTACAGAAAGGAAAGATTCAAAGAAGGGGGAGCAGCGGGCAGCAGTAGCTATGACTCTCTTAAGGTAGCCAAATGCCTCGACACTCTGCGAAATTTATTTGAAAACTCGTGGATATCGTCGTTTTAGTAACTCAGACAACGTTAAGGTGGACACGTTGCAGCATTTCGCTTCTGCTTGGACATTCCGCAGTACGAATTAAAGAGAGGAAAGATTCAAAGGAAAGGGAGCATCTGGCTGCAGTAACTATGACTCTCTTAAGGTAGCCAAATGCCTCGACACTCTGCGAAATTTATTTGAAAACTCGTGGATATCGTCGTTGTAGTAACTCAGACAACGTCAAGGTGGACATGCTGTACCATTTCGCTTCTGCTGGACTTTCCGCACTACGAATTACACAGAGGAATGATTCAAAGAGGGGGAGCAGCGGGCAGCAGTAACTATGACTCTCTTAAGGTAGGCAAATGCCTCGTCACTCTGCGAAATTTATTTGAAAACTCGAGGATATCGTCGTTGGAGTAACTCAGACAACGTTAAGGTGGACATGCTGTTCCATTTCGCTTCTGCAGGACTGGCTGCAATACGAATTAAAGAGAGGAATGATTCAAAGACGGGGGAGCAGCGGGCAGCAATAACTATAGCTCTCTTAAGGTAGCCAAATGCCTTGTCATCCGTCAAAGTACATTTGCTAACTCGAGAAACTCGTAGTGGGAGTAACTGTGACGACGTTAAGGTTTACATACAGTGGCATATCGGTTCTGTAGGACTGGCCATAGCAAGAATGATAAAGGCTTAAAGAAATGGGAGCAGCCGGCAGGAGTAACTATGACGCTCTTAAGGTTGATATATGCCTCGTCACTCTGCGAAATTTATTTGAAAACTCGAGGATATCGTCGTAGGAGTAACTCAGTCAACGTTAAGGTGGACGTGCTGTACCATTTCGCTTCTGGAGGACTGGCCGCAGTACGAATTACAGAAAGGAAAGATTCAAAGAAGGGGGAGCAGCGGGCAGCAGTAGCTATGACTCTCTTAAGGTAGCCAAATGCCTCGTCACTCTGCGAAATTTATTTGAAAACTCGTCGATATCGTCGTTGGAGTAACTCAGACAACGTTAAATTGGACAAGTTGCAGCATTTCGCTTCTGATTGGACATTCCGCAGTACGAATTAAAGAGAGGAAAGATTAAAAGGAAAGGGAGCATCTGGCTGCAGTAACTATGACTCTCTTAAGGTAGACAAATGCTTCGTCATCCGGCGAAGTACATTCGCTAACTCGAGAAACTCGTAGTGGGAATAACTGTGACGACGTTAAGGTGGACATACAGTGGCATATCGGCTCTGTAGGACAGGCCATAGCAAGAATGATAAAGGCTTAAAGAAATGGGATAAGCCGGCAGGAGTAACTATGACTCTGTTAAGGTAGATATATGCCTCGTCACTCTGCGAAATATATTTGAAACCTCGAGGATATCGTCGTTGTAGTAACTCAGACAACGTTAAGGTGGGCATGCTGTACCATTTCGCTTTTGCGGGACTGGCCGCAATACGAATTAAAAAGGGGAAAGATGCAAAGAAGGGGGAGCAGCGGGTAGCAGTAACTATGACTCTCTTAAGGTAGAAAAATGCCTCGTCACTCTGCGAAATTTATTTGAAACCTCGTTGATATCGTCGTTTAAGTAACTCAGACAACGTTAAGGTGGACACGTTGCAGCATTTCGCTTCTGCTTGGACATTCCGCAGTACGAATCAAAGATGGGAAAGATTCAACGGAAGGGGAGCATCTGGCTGCAGTACCTACGACTCACTTAAGGTAGCCAAATGCCTTGTCATCCGTCGAAGTACATTTGCTAACTCGAGAAACTCGTAGTGGGAGTAACTGTGACGACGTTAAGGTTTACATACAGTGGCATATCGGTTCTGTAGGACTGGCCATAGCAAGAATGATAAAGGCTTAAAGAAATGGGAGCAGCCGGCAGGAGTAACTATGAGTCTCTTAAGGTAGAAAAATGCCTCGTCACTCTGCGAAATTTATTTGAAAACTCGAGGATATCGTCGTTGGAGTAACTCAGACAACGTTAAGGTGGACGTGCTGTACCATTTCGCTTCTGGAGGACTGGCCGCAATACGAATTACAGAAAGGAAAGATTCAATGATGGGGGAGCAGCGGGCAGCAGTAACTATGACTCTCTTAAGGTAGGCAAATGCCTCGTCACTCTGCGATATTTATTTGAAAACTCGTGGATATCGTCGTTGGAGTAACTCAGACAACGTTAAGGTGGACAAGTTGCAGCATTTCGCTTCTGATTGGACATTCCACAGTACGAGTGAAAGAGATTAGAGATTCAAAGGAAGGGGAGCATCTGGCTGCAGTAACTATGACTCTCTTAAGGTAGCGAAATGCCTCGTCATCCGGCGAAGTACAATTGCTAACTCGAGAAACTAGCAGTGGGAAAAACTGTGACGACGATAAGGTTGACATACAGTGGCATATCGGCTCTGTAGGACTGGCCATAGCATGAATGATAAAGGCCTAAAGAAATGGGAGCAGCCGGCATGAGTAACTATGACTCTGTGAAGGTAGCCAAATGCCTCGTCACTCTGCGAAATTTATTTGAAAACTCGAGGATATCGTCGTTGGAGTAACTCAGACAACGTTAAGGTGGACATGCTGTACCATTTCGCTTCTGCGGGACTGGCCGCACTACGAATTAAACAGAGGAATGATTCAAAGAAGGGGGAGCATCGGGGAGCAGTAACTATGACTCTCTTAAGGTAGCCAAATGCCTCGACACTCTGCGAAATTTATTTGAAAACTCGTGGATATCGTCGTTTTAGTAACTCAGACAACGTTAAGGTGGACACGTTGCAGCATTTCGCTTCTGCTTGGACATTCCGCAGTACGAATTAAAGAGAGGAAAGATTCAAAGGAAAGGGAGCATCTGGCTGCAGTAACTATGACTCTCTTAAGGTAGCCAAATGCCTCGACACTCTGCGAAATTTATTTGAAAACTCGTGGATATCGTCGTTGTAGTAACTCAGACAACGTCAAGGTGGACATGCTGTACCATTTCGCTTCTGCTGGACTTTCCGCACTACGAATTACACAGAGGAATGATTCAAAGAGGGGGAGCAGCGGGCAGCAGTAACTATGACTCTCTTAAGGTAGGCAAATGCCTCGTCACTCTGCGAAATTTATTTGAAAACTCGAGGATATCGTCGTTGGAGTAACTCAGACAACGTTAAGGTGGACATGCTGTTCCATTTCGCTTCTGCAGGACTAGCTGCAATACGAATTAAAGAGAGGAATGATTCAAAGACGGGGGAGCAGCGGGCAGCAATAACTATAGCTCTCTTAAGGTAGCCAAATGCCTTGTCATCCGTCAAAGTACATTTGCTAACTCGAGAAACTCGTAGTGGGAGTAACTGTGACGACGTTAAGGTTTACATACAGTGGCATATCGGTTCTGTAGGACTGGCCATAGCAAGAATGATAAAGGCTTAAAGAAATGGGAGCAGCCGGCAGGAGTAACTATGACGCTCTTAAGGTTGATATATGCCTCGTCACTCTGCGAAATTTATTTGAAAACTCGAGGATATCGTCGTAGGAGTAACTCAGTCAACGTTAAGGTGGACGTGCTGTACCATTTCGCTTCTGGAGGACTGGCCGCAGTACGAATTACAGAAAGGAAAGATTCAAAGAAGGGGGAGCAGCGGGCAGCAGTAGCTATGACTCTCTTAAGGTAGCCAAATGCCTCGTCACTCTGCGAAATTTATTTGAAAACTCGTCGATATCGTCGTTGGAGTAACTCAGACAACGTTAAATTGGACAAGTTGCAGCATTTCGCTTCTGATTGGACATTCCGCAGTACGAATTAAAGAGAGGAAAGATTAAAAGGAAAGGGAGCATCTGGCTGCAGTAACTATGACTCTCTTAAGGTAGACAAATGCTTCGTCATCCGGCGAAGTACATTCGCTAACTCGAGAAACTCGTAGTGGGAATAACTGTGACGACGTTAAGGTGGACATACAGTGGCATATCGGCTCTGTAGGACAGGCCATAGCAAGAATGATAAAGGCTTAAAGAAATGGGATAAGCCGGCAGGAGTAACTATGACTCTGTTAAGGTAGATATATGCCTCGTCACTCTGCGAAATATATTTGAAACCTCGAGGATATCGTCGTTGTAGTAACTCAGACAACGTTAAGGTGGGCATGCTGTACCATTTCGCTTTTGCGGGACTGGCCGCAATACGAATTAAAAAGAGGAAAGATGCAAAGAAGGGGGAGCAGCGGGTAGCAGTAACTATGACTCTCTTAAGGTAGAAAAATGCCTCGTCACTCTGCGAAATTTATTTGAAACCTCGTTGATATCGTCGTTTAAGTAACTCAGACAACGTTAAGGTGGACACGTTGCAGCATTTCGCTTCTGCTTGGACATTCCGCAGTACGAATCAAAGATGGGAAAGATTCAACGGAAGGGGAGCATCTGGCTGCAGTACCTACGACTCACTTAAGGTAGCCAAATGCCTTGTCATCCGTCGAAGTACATTTGCTAACTCGAGAAACTCGTAGTGGGAGTAACTGTGACGACGTTAAGGTTTACATACAGTGGCATATCGGTTCTGTAGGACTGGCCATAGCAAGAATGATAAAGGCTTAAAGAAATGGGAGCAGCCGGCAGGAGTAACTATGAGTCTCTTAAGGTAGAAAAATGCCTCGTCACTCTGCGAAATTTATTTGAAAACTCGAGGATATCGTCGTAGGAGTAACTCAGTCAACGTTAAGGTGGACGTGCTGTACCATTTCGCTTCTGGAGGACTGGCCGCAGTACGAATTACAGAAAGGAAAGATTCAAAGAAGGGGGAGCAGCGGGCAGCAGTAGCTATGACTCTCTTAAGGTAGCCAAATGCCTCGTCACTCTGCGAAATTTATTTGAAAACTCGTCGATATCGTCGTTGGAGTAACTCAGACAACGTTAAATTGGACAAGTTGCAGCATTTCGCTTCTGATTGGACATTCCGCAGTACGAATTAAAGAGAGGAAAGATTAAAAGGAAAGGGAGCATCTGGCTGCAGTAACTATGACTCTCTTAAGGTAGACAAATGCTTCGTCATCCGGCGAAGTACATTCGCTAACTCGAGAAACTCGTAGTGGGAATAACTGTGACGACGTTAAGGTGGACATACAGTGGCATATCGGCTCTGTAGGACAGGCCATAGCAAGAATGATAAAGGCTTAAAGAAATGGGAAAAGCCGGCAGGAGTAACTATGACTCTGTTAAGGTAGATATATGCCTCGTCACTCTGCGAAATATATTTGAAACCTCGAGGATATCGTCGTTGTAGTAACTCAGACAACGTTAAGGTGGGCATGCTGTACCATTTCGCTTTTGCGGGACTGGCCGCAATACGAATTAAAAGGAGGAAAGAGGCAAAGAAGGGGGAGCAGCGGGCAGCAGTAACTATGACTCTCTTAAGGTAAAAAAATGCCTCGTCACTCTGCGAAATTTATTTGAAACCACGTGGATATCGTCGTTTAAGTAACTCAGACAACGTTAAGGTGGACACGTTGCAGCATTTCGCTTCTGCTTGGACATTCCGCAGTACGAATCAAAGATGGGAAAGATTCAAAGGAAGGGGAGCATCTGGCTGCAGTACCTACTACTCTCTTAAGGTAGCCAAATGCCTTGTCATCCGTCGAAGTACATTTGCTAACTCGAGAAACTCGTAAGGGGAGTAACTGTGACGACGTTAAGGTTTACATACAGTGGCATATCGGTTCTGTAGGACTGGCCATAGCAAGAATGATAAAGGCTTAAAGAAATGGGAGCAGCCGGCAGGAGTAACTATGACTCTCTTAAGGTAGAAAAATGCCTCGTCACTCTGCGAAATTTATTTGAAAACTCGAGGATATCGTCGTTGGAGTAACTCAGACAACGTTAAGGTGGACGTGCTGTACCATTTCGCTTCTGGAGGACTGGCCGCAATACGAATTACAGAAAGGAAAGATTCAATGATGGGGGAGCAGCGGGCAGCAGTAACTATGACTCTCTTAAGGTAGGCAAATGCCTCGTCACTCTGCGAAATTTATTTGAAAACTCGTGGATATCGTCGTTGGAGTAACTCAGACAACGTTAAGGTGGACAAGTTGCAGCATTTCGCTTCTGATTAGACATTCCGCAGTACGAATTAAAGAGAGGAAAGATTCAAAGGAAGGGGAGCATCTGGCTGCAGTAACAATGACGCTCTTAAGGTAGCCAAATGCCTCGTCATCCAGCAAAGTACATTTGCTAACTCGAGAAACTCGTAGTGGGAATAACTGTGACGACGTTAAGGTGGACATACAGTGGCAAATCGGTTCAGTAGGACTGGCCATAGCAAGAATGATAAAGGCCTAAAGAAATGGGAGCAGCCGGCAGGAGTAACTATGACTCTCTTAAGGTAGAAAAATGCCTCGTCACTCTGCGAAATTTATTTGAAAACTCGAGGATATCGTCGTTGGAGTAACTCAGAAAACGTTAAGGTGGACATGCTGTTCCATTTCGCTTCTGCAGGACTGGCTGCAATACGAATTAAAGAGAGGAATGATTCAAAGACGGGGGAGCAGCGGGCAGCAGTAACTATGGCTCTCTTAAGGTAGCCAAATGCCTCGACACTCTGCGAAATTTATTTGAAAACTCGTGGATATCGTCGTTGTAGTAACTCAGACAACGTTAAGGTGGACATGCTGTACCATTTCGCTTCTGCGGGACTGGCCGCAATACGAATTAAAGAGAGGAATGATTCAAAGAAGGGGGAGCAGCCGGCAGCAGTAACTATGACACTCTTAAGGTATCCACATTCCTCGTCACTCTGCGAAATTTATTTGAAAACTCGTGGATATCGTCTTTTTAGTAACTCAGACAACGTTAAGGTGGACACGTTGCAGCATTACGCTTCTGCTTGGACATTCCGCAGTACGAATTAAAGATGGGAAAGATTCAAAGGAAGGGGAGCATCTGGCTGCAGTAACTATGACTCTCTTAAGGTAGCCAAATGCCTTGTCATCCTTCGAAGTACATTTGCTAACTCGAGAAACACGTAGTGGGAGCAACTGTGACGACGTTAAGGTTTACATACAGTGGCATACCGGTTCTGTAGGACTGGCCATAGCAACAATGATAAAGGCCTAAAGAAATGGGAGCAGCCGGCAGGAGTAACTATGACTCTCTTAAGGTAGGCAAATGCCTTGTTTGTCTGCGAAATTTATTTGAAAACTCGAGGACATCGTCGTTGGAGTAACTCAGACTACGTTAAGGTGGACATGCTGTACCCTTTCGCTTCTGCAAGACTGGCCGCAATACGAATTAAAGAGAGGAAAGATTCAAAGAAGGGGGAGCAGCGGGCAGCAGTAACTATGACTCTCTTAAGGTAGAAAAATGCCTCGTCACTCTGCGAAATTTATTTGAAAACTCGAGGATATCGTCGTTGGAGTAACTCAGACAACGTTAAGGTGGACGTGCTGTACCATTTCGCTTCTGGAGGACTGGCCGCAATACGAATTACAGAAAGAAAAGATTCAAAGAAGGGGGAGCAGCGGGCAGCAGTAACTATGACTCTCTTAAGGTAGCCAAATGCCTCGTCACTCTGCGAAATTTATTTGAAAACTCGTCGATATCGTCGTTGGAGTAACTCAGATAACGTTAAGGTGGACAAGTTGCAGCATTTCGCTTCTGATTGGACATTCCGCAGTACGAATTAAAGAGAGGAAAGATTCAAAGGAAGGGGAGCATCTGGCTGCAGTAACAATGACGCTCTTAAGGTAGCCAAATGCCTCGTCATCCAGCGAAGTACATTTGCTAACTCGAGAAACTCGTAGTGGGAATAACTGTGACGACGTTAAGGTGGACATACAGTGGCAAATCGGTTCAGTAGGACTGGCCATAGCAAGAATGATAAAGGCCTAAAGAAATGGGAGCCGCCGGCAGGACTAACTATGACTCTCTTAAGGTAGCCAAGTGCCTCGTCACTCTGCGAAATTTATTTGAAAACTCGAGGATATCGACGTTGGAGTAACTCAGACAACGTTAAGGTGGACATGCTGTACCATTTCGCTTCTGCAGGACTGGCCGCAATACGAATTAAAGAGAGGAAAGATTCAAAGAAGAGGGAGCAGCGGGCAGCAGTAACTATGACTCTCTTAAGGTAGCCAAATGCATCGACACTCTGCGAAATTAATTTGAAAACTCGTGGATATCGTCGATGGAGTAACTCAGACATCGTTAAGGTGGACAAGTTGCAGCATTTCGCATCTGCTTGGACAATCCGCAGTACGAATTAAAGAGAGGAAAGATTCGAAGGAAAGGGAGCATCTGGCTGCATTAAGTATGACTCCCTTAAGGTAGCCAAATGCCTCGTCATCCGGCAAAGTACATTTGTTAGCTCGTGAAACTCGTAGTGGGAGTACGTGTGACGACGTTAAGGTGGACATACAGTGGCATATCGGTTCAGTAGGTCTAGAAATAGCAAGAATGATAAAGGCCTAAAGTAATGGGAGCAGCCGGCAGGAGTAACTATGACTCTCTTAAGGTAACCAAATGCCTCGTCACTCTGCCAAATTTATTTGATAACTCGAGGATATCGTCGTTGGAGTAACTCAGAGTACGTTATGGTGGACAAGCTGTACCACTTCGCCTCTGCAGGACTATCCGCAATACGAATTAAAGAAAGGAAAGTTTCAAAGAAGGGAGAGCAGCGGGCAGCAGTAACTATGACTCTCTTAAGGTAGGCTAATGCCTCGTCACTCTCCGTAATTTATTTGAAAACACGTCGATATCGTCGTTGGAGTAACTCAGACAACGTTAAGGTGGACAACTTGCAGCATTTCGCTTCTGATTGGACATTTCGCAGTACGAATTAAAGAGAGGAAAGATTCAACGGAAAGGGAGCATCTGGCTGCAGTAACTATGACTCTCTTAAGGTAGCCAAATGCCTCGTCATCCGGCGAAGTATATTTGCTAACTCGGGAAACTCGTAGTAGGGATAACTGTGAAGACGTTAAGGTTTACATACAGTGGCATATCGGTTCTGTAGGACTGGCCATAGCAAGAATGATAGAGGCCTAAAGAAATGGGAGCAGCTGCAAGAGTAACTATGACTCTGTGAAGGTAGCCATATGCCTCGTCACTCTGCGAAATTTATTTGAAAACTCGGGGATATCGTCGTTGGAGTAACTCAGACAACGTTAAGGTGGACATGCTGTACCTTTTCGCTTCTGCAGGACTGGCCGCAATACGAATTAAAGAGAGGAAAGATTCATAGAAGGGGGGCAGCGGGCAGCAGTAACTATGACTCTCTTAGGGTATTCAAATGCCTCGACACTCTGCGAAATTAATTTGAAAACTCGTGGATATTGTCGATGGAGTAACTCAGACATCATTAAGGTGGACAAGTTGCAGCATTTCGCTTCTGCTTGGACATTCCGCAGTACGAATTAAAGAGAGGAAAGACTCAAAGGAAAGGGAGGATCTGGCTGCAGTAACTATGACTCTCTTGAGGTAGCCAAATGCCTTGTCATCCGTCGAAGTACCTTTGCTAACTCGAGAATCTCGTAGTGGGAGTAACTGTGACGACGTTAAGGTGGACATACAGTGGCATATCGGTTCAGTAGGACTGGCCATAGCAAGAATGATATAGGCCTAAAGAAATGGGAAAAGCCGGCAGGAGTAACCATGACTCTCTTGAGGTAGCCATAAGGCTGGTCACTCTGCGAAATGTATTTGAAAACTCGAGGATATCGTCGTTGGAGTAACTCAGACAACGTTAAGGTGGACATGCTGTACCATTTCGCTTCTGCAGGATTTCCTGCAATACGAATTAAAGAGAGAAAAGATGCAAAGAAGGGTGAGCAGCGGGCAGCAGTAACTATGACTCTCTAAAGGTAGCCTAATGCTTCGTCACTCTGAGAAATTTATTTGAAAACTCGTGGATATCGTCGTTTTAGTAACTCAGACAACGTTAAGTGGGACATGTTGCAGCAGTTCGCTTCTGCTTGGACATTCCGCAGTACGAATTAAAGAGGGGAAAGATTCAAAGGAAGGGGAGCATCTGGCTGCAGTAACTATGACTCTCTTAAGTTAGTAAATTGCCTCGTCATCCGTCGAAGTACATTTGCTAACTTGAGAAACTCGTAGTGGGAGTAACTGTGACGACGTTAAGGTGGACGTACATTGGTATATCGGTTCTGTAGGACTAGCCATAGCAAGAATGATAAAGGCCTAAAGAAATGGGAGCAGCTGGCAGGAGTAACTATGACTCTCTTAAGTTAGCCAAATGCCTCGTCACTCTGCGAAATTTATTTGAAAAATCGAGGATATCGTCGTTGGAGTAAATCAGACAACGTTAAGGTGGACATGCTGTACCATTTCGCTCCTGCTGGACTGGCCGCAATACGAATTAAAGGGATGAAAGATTCAAAGAAGGGGGAGCAGCAGGCAGCGGTAACTATGACTCTCTTAAGGTATCAAATGCCTTGTCACTCTGCGAAATTTATCTGAAAACTGGTGGATATCGTCGTTTTAGTAACTCAGTCAACGTTAAGGTGGACATGTTGCAGCATTTCGCTTCTGCTTGGACATTCCGCAGTACGAATTAAAGAGAGGAAAGATCAAAGGAAGGGGAGCATCTGGCTGCAGTAACTATGACTCTCTTACGGTAGCCAAATGCCTCGTCATCTGGCGAAGTACATTTGCTAACTCGAGAAACTCGTAGTGGGAATAACTGTGACGACGTTAAGGTGGACATACAGTGTCATATTGGTTATGTAGGACTGGCCATAGCAAGAGTGATAAAGGCCTAAAGAAATGGGAGCAGCCCGCAGGAGTAACTATGACCCTCTTAAGGTACCCACATGCCTCGTCACTCTGCGAAATTTATTTGAAAAATCGAGGATATCGTCGTCGGAGTAACTCAGACAACGTTAAGGTGGACATGCTGTACCATTACGCCTCTGCAGGACTGGCCGCAATACGAATTATAGAGAGGAATGATACAAAGAAGGGGGAGCAGCGGGCAACAGTAACTATGACTCTCCTAAGGTAGCCAAATGCCTCGTCACTCTGCGATATTTATTTGAAAACTCGTTTATATCGTCGTTTTAGTAACTCAGACAACGTTAAGGTGGACATGTTGCAGCATTTCGCTTCTGCTTGGACATTCCGCAGTACGAATTAAAGATAGGAAAGATTCAAAGGAAGGGGAGCATCTGGCTGCAGTAACTATGTCTCTCTTAAGCTCACATGATGCGTCATATACGGATCCTCTCTATCCACTCCTTAGCATCCGAGCGATGTCGAGTGGATGATGGTTCGCTTAGCCTCTCGGTGGGAAATCCTAGCTCTGGCCTTCTCGTGGCAGGGGTCGTGAGAGGTTCTTAGGAAGATTATGCCTGTGTATAACTCTTCCAAAGTTCCTCGACAGACAGAGCGGGGTGAACCTTTTGGGGCTTGGGGGTTGCCGCCCCCCCTGCCCCTGTTTCAGCTGGCCCCAACACGAAGAAGAAATCAGGTAGCGGTACTCCCACAGGAGACGCCGCGCCAGTCGTTGGGTCAGTTGGGTCAGCCGGGTCAGTCGGGTCGAGCCGTAGTGCCTGCCATCACATGTCCTGAGTGCCACCGGACCTTCACCACCAAGACAGGTCTTGGTGTACATCGCCGCCGTGCCCATCCTGCCGCAGCCAACGCAGAGGTGACCACCGAGAGGGTAAAGGCCAGGTGGTCTAGTGAAGAGCTCCTACGCCTGGCCCACTCTGAAGCAGCACTTACGCTCAAGGGCACCCGGTTCCTAAATCAAGAGCTTGCAAAGGCGTTCCCGAATCGTTCCCTTGAGTCCATTAAAGGGCAGCGTCGTGGAACAGCCTATAGGAACCAGGTTGCCGAGTTTGTTGCTGCCCTCTCTGCTGTTGGGGTGGGGTCGCTTCCATCTGCTGCAGCTGTGGAACCTGCCAGTTCCTGTGCAGCACCCCCCTCCCCGTCTGCAGCTGTGGATACTGTCGACCAAGCTGTCTGGTCGGCCCTGGCAGCCCTCCCGTCGTCTGGGTCTAGGTATAGAGCAGTCGATGACATCCTGGCGCTTGGGCCAACGACATCGGCCTCAGTCATAATGGGCATGCTGTCGGCTGCCCTTGACGCTATCGGCAGCAGGGAACCATCATTAAGTCCTGTTGCCTCCCGCAGGATGTCAGAGCCACGAGGGACGAAGCGGGCTCTGCGGAGGAGGGAGTACGCCCTCTGTCAGCGGGCCTTCTCAAAGAGCGCTGCTCGCTGCATCAGCGGCCTTCTGGATGGAACGCTCCTTCACCCACCACCCCCTATTCCTGGGTTGGTGGAGTTTTGGAAGGACCTTTTCACCCGGCGACCATCTGGCCGGGTGGACCATTTGGAGGGTCGGCTGTTGCCCTCCTCCATCGAGGTTCCCTTCAAACAGTTGTGGGCGCCTATTACGATGGAGGAAGTTGCTTCAGCGCTCCCCCCTCGTCGCTCTGCTGCAGGCCCAGACCGACTAACACCGGCCCAGATTCGCCGTATACCCCGTGAGGTCCTCCTTAAAATCCTTAACCTCTCCCTCTTGACCCGTCGCCTCCCATCCCGTCTTCTCCTAGCCCGTACATCCCTGTTGCCCAAGAAGGCCGCCCCAGCATCCCCCGCTGACTTCCGTCCGATCACGGTTTGCTCAGTCCTCGCTAGGGTCTTCCATAAGATCCTGGCGGGCCGTCTGATGCGGACCTGTGTGCTGGACGGGCGTCAGCGGGCTTTCCTTCCTCAGGATGGGATGCTGCACAATACGTTCTTGTTGGACTTGGCGATGACTCAGGCCAGGGCAAACTGTCGCTCCCTCTATGTTGCGTCCCTGGATGTGTCCAAGGCTTTCGACTCGCTAGACCATGGTGCCCTGAGGCCGGCCCTGAGGGCACATGGCCTGCCTGACGAGTTCATTGGATACGTCCTGGGATGCTATGAGGATGGGGTGACGATGATCTCTGGTCCTGGGATGTCGCTGGGTCTAGTGCGGCCTTCAAGGGGTGTTAGGCAGGGTGATCCTCTCTCTCCTATCCTTTTCAACCTCTCCTTAGACCTCATGCTTGCTCGCCTCCCAGATTACATTGGTGCCAATGTGATGGGACGACGTCTCAACGCTGCTGCTTTTGCTGACGACCTCCTGCTGTTCGCCGAGACCCCAGGAGGGCTCCAGGACCTTATTGATGCAGCAACATCTGCCCTTGGGGACCTTGGTCTCCAAGTCAATCCCGGAAAGTGCTTCACTCTCGCCCTGACGGCTTCTGGCCGTGAGAAGAAGATTAAGGTCGATGACACTACGACCTTCAGGGCTGGGTATACCATCCTCCCAGCCCTGGGGATCGAGAGCACTTTCCGGTATCTTGGCCTGGAGTTCTCCACGAGCGGACGTAGCCTCTTTCATCCGAGGCGGGAGGTCGAGCGACAGCTGACCGTCCTATCCAAGGCACCACTAAAGCCACAACAGCGTTTGCACGCCCTCAGAACCGTCGTCTTGCCAGGGATACACCATGGCTTGGCCCTTTCGAGGACCCGCCTAGGAGCCCTGTCAGCAATGGACACCACCATCCGCGCAGCGGTTAGATCTTGGTTGTGCCTGCCAGCGGACGTTCCTGTTGGTTACTTCCATGCCCCTGTGTCATCTGGGGGGCTGGGAGTGCCATCAGCGCGCTGGCTAGGGCCTCTTCTGCGGCGGAACCGGCTCGTGAAGATGCGGGCATTGGGTGTCCTATCTGACAGGACAGCAGACGACGTTCTGGGGCGTGAGATTGGGAGGCTAGAGCAGCAACTACGGGGTAATAATACGGTCATTAGAACTTCCAACCAAATGGGCCGGATGTGGGCTGAACGGTTGCATCTCTCGGTGGACGGCGCTGCCCTTAAGAAGTCTGCCCGAACACCAGGGCAGCATCGCTGGGTCGACGATCCTCGACTAGCGATCACAGGCCGCGACTTTATCTCCTGCATCCGTACGAGGATCAATGCCCTTCCAACCCGGGCACGGTTGCAGCGAGGTCGTGCTGGTGATACTAACTGCCGGGCTGGCTGCATCGCTAAAGAAACTGCGAACCACGTTGTCCAGCACTGCTTCCGAAGTCACGACGCACGAGTGAAGCGTCACAACGCCCTGGCGTCTTACGTCGCGCAGGGACTTCGTCGCAGGGGCTTCGACGTCGACCTGGAGCCCCACCTCAGGACATCAGAGGGACTGAGGAAGCCGGACATCGTGGCAGTTCGTGGCGATGCAGCCTATATCATCGACGCCCAGGTGGTTGGTGTCAATCTTGACATCGAAGAGTGTCACCAGCAGAAAGTCGCGGTTTATAATAGGGAAGCCGTCCACCAGGCGATCAGGAGTCAGACCCCAGCAGCCAAGACCATCACCACCTCTTCAGCTACCATCTCATGGAGGGGGGTGTGGTCACCCACATCTGCACAGGATCTGCGGCAGCTTGGATTCAAGGACCACCACTTCGCGGCGATGTCGACAAGAGTGCTCATCGGGACTGTGATGGCGGCACGGCGGTTCGACACTATGACTGCCAATAGGTGCACGATGCCCCGGACTGGTGTTGGGTGAGGGCCCAATTATATGTCGTCTACGCTGCTGCCTGGCGTCTGTCTACAGGCACAACCCCTTCTCTGTTCACGTCTCTTCCTGTCCGTCTAGTGTTTGTTTTGTTTTTGTCATTTGTAAACCCACTTCGTGGGTACTTATATCTGTTTGTATGTTCACATAGACGTGAATAAAGACGGCTTAAATAGCCAAATGCCTCGTCAACCGGCGAAGTTCATTTGATAACTGGTGAAACTCGTAGTGGGAGTAACTGTGACGACGTTAAGGTGGACATACAGTGGCATATCGGTTCAGTAGGACTGGCATTAGCAAGAATGATAAAGGCCTAAAGAAATGGGAGCAGCTCGCAGGAGTGACTATGACTCTCTTAAGGTAGCCAAATGCCTCGTCACTCTGCGAAATTAATTTGAAAACTCGAGGATATCGTCGTTGGAGTAACTCAGACAGCGTTAAGGTGGACATGCTGTACCATTTCGCTTCTGGAGGACTGGCCGCAATACGAATTACAGAAAAGAAAGATTCAAAGAAGGGGGAGCAGCGGGCAGCAGTAACTATGACTCTCTTAAGGTAGCCAAATGCCTCGTCACTCTGCGAAATTTATTTGAAAACTCGTCGATATCGTCATTGGAGTAACTCAGACATCGTTATGGTGGACAAGCTGCAGCATCTCGCTTCTGCTAGGACATTCCGCAGTACGAATTAAAGGGAGGAAAGATTCATAGAAAGGGAGCATCTGGCTGCAGTAACTATGACTCTCTTAAGGTAGCCAAATGCCTTGTCATCCGTCGGTGTACATTTGCTAACTCGAGAATCTCGTAGTGGGAGTAGCTGGGACCTCGTTAGGGTGGACATAATGTGGCATATCGGTTCAGTAGGACTGACCATAGCAAGAATGATAAAAGCCTAAAGAAATGGGAGCAGCCGGCAGGAGTAAATATGACTCTCTTAAGGTAGACAAACGCCTCGTCACTCTGCGAAATGTATTTGAAAACTCGAGGATATCGTCGTTGAAGTAACTCAGACTACGTTAAGGTGGACATGCTGTACCATTTCGCTTCTGGAGGACTGGCCGCAATACGAATTACAGAAAGGAAAGATTCATAGAAGGGGGAGCAGCGGGCAGCAGTAACTATGACTCTCTTAAGGTAGCCAAATGCCTTGTCACTCTGCGAAATTTATTTGAAAACTCGTGGATATCGTCGTTTTAGTAACTCAGACAACGTTAAGGTGGACATGTTGCAGCATTTCGCTTCTGCTTGGACATTCCGCAGTACGAATTAAAGAGAGCAAAGATTCAAAGGAAGGGGAGCATCTGGCTGCAGTAACTATGACTCTCTTAAGGTAGCCAAATGCCCCGTCATCCGGCGAAGTACATTTGCTAACTCGAGAAACTCGTAGTGGGAATAACTGTGACGACGTTAAGGTAGACATACAGTGGCATATCGGTTCAGTAGGACTGGCCATAGCAAGAATGATAAAGGCCTAAAGATATGGGAGCAGCTGGCAGGAGTAACTATGACTCTCTTAAGGTACCCATATGCCTCGTCACACTGCGAAATTTATTAGAAAACTCGAGGATATCGTCGTTGGAGTAACTCAGACAACGTTAAGGTAGACATGCTGTACCATTTCGCTTCTGCAGGACTGGCCGCAATACGATTTAAAGAGAGAAAAGATGCAAAGAAGGGGGAGCAGCGGGCAGCAGTAACTGTGACTCTCTTAAGATAGCCAAATGGCTCGGCACTCTGCGTAATTTATTTGATAACTCGTCGATGTCGTCGTTGGAGTAACTCAGACAACGTTAAGGTGGACATGCTGTACCATTTCGCTTCTGCAGGACTGGCCGCAGTACGAATTAAAGAGAGGAAAGATTAAAAGAAGGGGGAGCAGCGGGCAGCAGTAACTATGACTCTCTTAAGGTAGCCAAATGCCTCGACACTCTGCAAAATTTATTTGAAAACTCGTGGATATTGTCGATCGAGTAACTCAGACAACGTTATAGTGGACATGTTGCAGCATTTCGCTTCTGATTGGACATTCCGCAGTACGAATTAAAGAGGGGAAAGATTCAAAGTAAGGGGAGTATTTGGCTGCTGTAACTATGACTCTCTTAAGGTAGCCAAATGACTCGTCATCCAGCGAAGTACATTTGCTAACTAGAGAAACTCGTAGTGGGAGTAACTTTGACGACGTTAAGGTAGACATACAGTGGCACATCGGTTCAGTAGGACTGGCCATAGCAAGAATGATAAAGGCCCAAAGAAATGAGAGCAACTGGCAAGAGTAACTATGACTCTCTTAAGGTAGCCAAATGCCTCGTCACTCTGCCAAATTTATTTGAAAACTCGAGGATATCGTCGTTGGAGTAACTCAGACAACGTTAAGGTGGACATGTTGCAGCATTTCGCTTCTGCTTGGACATTCCGCAGTACCAATGAAGGAGAGGAAAGATTCAAAGGAAGTGGAGCATCTGGCTGCAGTAACTATGACTCTCTTAAGGTTGCGAAATGCCTCGTCATCCGGCGAAGTACGTTTGCTATCTCGAGAAACTTGTAGTGGGAATAACTGTGACATCGATAAGGTGGACATACAGCGGCATATCGGTTCTGTAGGAATGGCCATAGCAAGAATGATTAAGGCCTAAAGAAATGTGAGCAGCCGGCAGGAGTAACTATGACTCTCTTAAGGTAGCCATATGCCTCGTCACTCTGCGAAATTTATTTGAAAGCTCGAGGATATCGTCGTTGGAGTAACAGAGACAACGTTAAGGTGGACATGCTGTACCATTTCGCTTCTGCAGGACTGGCCTCAATACGATTTAAAGAGAGGAAAGATGCAAAGAAGGGGGAGCAGCGGGCAGCAGTAACTATGACTCTCTTAAGGTAGCCAAATGCCACGTCACTCTGCGAAATTTATTTGAAAACTCGTGGATATCGTCGTTTTAGTAACTCAGGCAACGTTAAGGTGGACATGTTGCAGCATTTCGCTTCTGCTTGGACATTCCGCAGTACGAAATGAAAAGACGATAGATTCAAAGGAAGGGAAGCATCTGGCTGCAGTAACTATGACTCTCTTAAGGTAGCCAAATGCCTCGTCATCCGGCGAAGTACATTTGCTAACTCGAGAAACTCGTAGTGGGAATAACTGTGACGACGTTAAGTTGGACATTCAATGGCATATCGGTTCAGTAGGACTGGCCATAGCAAGAATGATAAAGGCCTAAAGAAATGGGAGCAGCCGGCAGGAGTAACTATGACTCTCTTAAGGTAGCCAAATGCCTTGTCACTCTGCGAAATTTATTTGAAAACTCGAGGGTATCGTCGTTGGAGTAACTCAGACAACGTTAAGGTGGACATGCTGTACCATTTCGCTTCTGGAGGACTGGCCGCAATACTAATTACAGAAAGGAAAGATTCAAAGAAGGGGGAGCAGCGGGCAGCATTAACTATGAATCTCTGTAGGTAGCCAAATGCCTCGTCACTCTGCGTAATTTATTTGAAAACTCGTCGATATCGTCGTTGGAGTAACTCAGACAACGTTATGGTGGACAAGTTGCAGCATTTCGCTTCTGCTTGGACATTCCGCAGTACGATTTAAAGAGAGGAAAGATTCAAAGGAAAGGGAGCATCTGGCTGCAGTAACTATGACTCTCTTAAGGTAGCCAAATGCCTCATCATCCGTCGAAGTACATTTGCTAACTTGAGAAACCCGTAGTAGGAGTAACTGTGACGACGTTAAGGTGGACATACATTGGTATATCGGTTCTGTAGGACTGGCCATAGCAAGAATGATAAAGGCCTCAAGAAATGGGAGCAGCCGGCAGGAGTAACTATGACTCTCTTAAGGTAGCCAAATGCCTCGTCATCCGGCGAAGTACATTTGCTAACTCGAGAAACTCGTAGTGGGAATGACTAAGACGACGTTAAGGTGGACATACAGTGGCATATCGGTTCTGTAGGACTGGCCATAGCAAGAATGATAAAGGCGTAAAGAAATGGGAGCAGCCGGCAGGAGTAACTATGACTCTGTTAAGGTAGCCAAATGCCTCGTCACTCTGCGAAATTTATTTGAAAACTCGAGGATATCGTCGTTGGAGTAACTCAGACAACGTTAAGGTGGACATGTTGCAGCATTTCGCTTCTGCTTGGACATTCCGCAGTACCAATGAAGGAGAGGAAAGATTTAAAGGAAGTGGAGCATCTGGCTGCAGTAACTATGACTCTCTTAAGGTTGCGAAATGCCTCGTCATCCGGCGAAGTACGTTTGCTATCTCGAGAAACTTGTAGTGGGAATAACTGTGACATCGATAAGGTGGACATACAGCGGCATATCGGTTCTGTAGGAATGGCCATAGCAAGAATGATTAAGGCCTAAAGAAATGTGAGCAGCCGGCAGGAGTAACTATGACTCTCTTAAGGTAGCCATATGCCTCGTCACTCTGCGAAATTTATTTGAAAGCTCGAGGATATCGTCGTTGGAGTAACAGAGACAACGTTAAGGTGGACATGCTGTTCCATTTCGCTTCTGCAGGACTGGCCTCAATACGATTTAATGAGAGGAAAGATGCAAAGAAGGGGGAGCAGCGGGCAGCAGTAACTATGACTCTCTTAAGGTAGCCAAATGCCACGTCACTCTGCGAAATTTATTTGAAAACTCGTGGATATCGTCGTTTTAGTAACTCAGGCAACGTTAAGGTGGACAAGTTGCAGCATTTCGCTTCTGATTGGACATTCCACAGTACGAATTAAAGAGAGGAAAGATTCAAAGGAAGGGGAGCATCTGGCTGCAGTAACTATCACTGCCTTAAGGTAGCCAAATGCCTCGTCATTCGGCGACGTACATTTGCTAACTCGAGAAACTCATAGTGGGAATAACTGTGACGACGTTAAGGTGGACATACAGTGGCATATCGGTTCTGTAGGACTGGCCATAGCAAGAATGATAAAGGCCTAAAGAAATGGGAGCAGCCGGCAGGAGTAACTATGAGTCTCTTAAAGTAGCCAAATGCCTCGTCACTCTGCGAAATTTATTTGAAAACTCGAGGATATCGTCGTTTGGAGTAACCAGACAACCTTAAGGTGGACATGCTCTACCATTCCGCTTCTGGAGGACTGGCCGCAATACGAATTAAAGAAAGGAAAGATTCAAAGAAGGGGGAGCAGCGGGCAGCATTAACTATGAATCTCTGAAGGTAGCCAAATGCCTCGTCACTCTGCGAAATTTATTTGAAAAATCGAATATATCGTCGGTGGAGTAACTCAGACAACGTTAATGTGGACATGCTGTACCATTTCGCTCCTGCAGGACTGGCCGCAATACGAATTAAAGAGAGGAAAGATTCAAAGAAGGGGGAGCAGCGGGCAGCAGTAACTATGACTCACTTAAGGTAACCAAATGCCTTGTCATTCTGCGAAATTAATTTGAAAACTCGTGGATATCGTCGTTTTAGTAACTCAGACAACGTTAAGGTGGACATGTTGCAGCATTCCGTTTCTGTTTGGACATTCCGCAGTACGAATTAAAGAGAGGAAAGATTCAAAGGAAGGGGAGCATCTGGCTGCAGTAACTATGACTCTCTTAAGGTAGCCAAATGCCTCGTCATCCGGCGAAGTACATTTGCTAACTCGAGAAACTCGTAGTGGGAATAACTAAGACGACGTTAAGGTGGACATACAGTGGCATATCAGTTCTGTAGGACTGGCCATAGCAAGAATGATAAAGGCTTAAAGAAATGGGAAAAGCCGGCAGGAGTAACTATGACTCTGTTAAGGTAGATATATGCCTCGTCACTCTGCGAAATATATTTGAAACCTCGAGGATATCGTCGTTGTAGTAACTCAGACAACGTTAAGGTGGGCATGCTGTACCATTTCGCTTTTGCGGGACTGGCCGCAATACGAATTAAAAGGAGGAAAGAGGCAAAGAAGGGGGAGCAGCGGGCAGCAGTAACTATGACTCTCTTAAGGTAAAAAAATGCCTCGTCACTCTGCGAAATTTATTTGAAACCACGTGGATATCGTCGTTTAAGTAACTCAGACAACGTTAAGGTGGACACGTTGCAGCATTTCGCTTCTGCTTGGACATTCCGCAGTACGAATCAAAGATGGGAAAGATTCAAAGGAAGGGGAGCATCTGGCTGCAGTACCTACTACTCTCTTATGGTAGCCAAATGCCTTGTCATCCGTCGAAGTACATTTGCTAACTCGAGAAACTCGTAAGGGGAGTAACTGTGACGACGTTAAGGTTTACATACAGTGGCATATCGGTTCTGTAGGACTGGCCATAGCAAGAATGATAAAGGCTTAAAGAAATGGGAGCAGCCGGCAGGAGTAACTATGACTCTCTTAAGGTAGAAAAATGCCTCGTCACTCTGCGAAATTTATTTGAAAACTCGAGGATATCGTCGTTGGAGTAACTCAGACAACGTTAAGGTGGACGTGCTGTACCATTTCGCTTCTGGAGGACTGGCCGCAATACGAATTACAGAAAGGAAAGATTCAATGATGGGGGAGCAGCGGGCAGCAGTAACTATGACTCTCTTAAGGTAGGCAAATGCCTCGTCACTCTGCGAAATTTATTTGAAAACTCGTGGATATCGTCGTTGGAGTAACTCAGACAACGTTAAGGTGGACAAGTTGCAGCATTTCGCTTCTGATTAGACATTCCGCAGTACGAATTAAAGAGAGGAAAGATTCAAAGGAAGGGAAGCATCTGGCTGCAGTAACTATGACTCTCTTAAGGTAGCCAAATGCCTCGTCATCCGGCGAAGTACATTTGCTAACTCGAGAAATTCGTAGTGGGAATAACTGTGACGACGTTAAGGTGGACATACAGTGGCAAATCGGTTCAGTAGGACTGGCCATAGCAAGAATGATAAAGGCCTAAAGAAATGGGAGCAGCCGGCAGGAGTAACTATGACTCTCTTAAGGTAGAAAAATGCCTCGTCACTCTGCGAAATTTATTTGAAAACTCGAGGATATCGTCGTTGGAGTAACTCAGAAAACGTTAAGGTGGACATGCTGTTCCATTTCGCTTCTGCAGGACTGGCTGCAATACGAATTAAAGAGAGGAATGATTCAAAGACGGGGGAGCAGCGGGCAGCAGTAACTATGGCTCTCTTAAGGTAGCCAAATGCCTCGACACTCTGCGAAATTTATTTGAAAACTCGTGGATATCGTCGTTGTAGTAACTCAGACAACGTTAAGGTGGACATGCTGTACCATTTCGCTTCTGCGGGACTGGCCGCAATACGAATTAAAGAGAGGAATGATTCAAAGAAGGGGGAGCAGCCGGCAGCAGTAACTATGACACTCTTAAGGTATCCACATTCCTCGTCACTCTGCGAAATTTATTTGAAAACTCGTGGATATCGTCTTTTTAGTAACTCAGACAACGTTAAGGTGGACACGTTGCAGCATTACGCTTCTGCTTGGACATTCCGCAGTACGAATTAAAGATGGGAAAGATTCAAAGGAAGGGGAGCATCTGGCTGCAGTAACTATGACTCTCTTAAGGTAGCCAAATGCCTTGTCATCCTTCGAAGTACATTTGCTAACTCGAGAAACACGTAGTGGGAGCAACTGTGACGACGTTAAGGTTTACATACAGTGGCATACCGGTTCTGTAGGACTGGCCATAGCAACAATGATAAAGGCCTAAAGAAATGGGAGCAGCCGGCAGGAGTAACTATGACTCTCTTAAGGTAGGCAAATGCCTTGTTTGTCTGCGAAATTTATTTGAAAACTCGAGGACATCGTCGTTGGAGTAACTCAGACTACGTTAAGGTGGACATGCTGTACCCTTTCGCTTCTGCAAGACTGGCCGCAATACGAATTAAAGAGAGGAAAGATTCAAAGAAGGGGGAGCAGCGGGCAGCAGTAACTATGACTCTCTTAAGGTAGAAAAATGCCTCGTCACTCTGCGAAATTTATTTGAAAACTCGAGGATATCGTCGTTGGAGTAACTCAGACAACGTTAAGGTGGACGTGCTGTACCATTTCGCTTCTGGAGGACTGGCCGCAATACGAATTACAGAAAGAAAAGATTCAAAGAAGGGGGAGCAGCGGGCAGCAGTAACTATGACTCTCTTAAGGTAGCCAAATGCCTCGTCACTCTGCGAAATTTATTTGAAAACTCGTCGATATCGTCGTTGGAGTAACTCAGATAACGTTAAGGTGGACAAGTTGCAGCATTTCGCTTCTGATTGGACATTCCGCAGTACGAATTAAAGAGAGGAAAGATTCAAAGGAAGGGGAGCATCTGGCTGCAGTAACAATGACGCTCTTAAGGTAGCCAAATGCCTCGTCATCCAGCGAAGTACATTTGCTAACTCGAGAAACTCGTAGTGGGAATAACTGTGACGACGTTAAGGTGGACATACAGTGGCAAATCGGTTCAGTAGGACTGGCCATAGCAAGAATGATAAAGGCCTAAAGAAATGGGAGCCGCCGGCAGGACTAACTATGACTCTCTTAAGGTAGCCAAGTGCCTCGTCACTCTGCGAAATTTATTTGAAAACTCGAGGATATCGACGTTGGAGTAACTCAGACAACGTTAAGGTGGACATGCTGTACCATTTCGCTTCTGCAGGACTGGCCGCAATACGAATTAAAGAGAGGAAAGATTCAAAGAAGAGGGAGCAGCGGGCAGCAGTAACTATGACTCTCTTAAGGTAGCCAAATGCATCGACACTCTGCGAAATTAATTTGAAAACTCGTGGATATCGTCGATGGAGTAACTCAGACATCGTTAAGGTGGACAAGTTGCAGCATTTCGCATCTGCTTGGACAATCCGCAGTACGAATTAAAGAGAGGAAAGATTCGAAGGAAAGGGAGCATCTGGCTGCATTAAGTATGACTCCCTTAAGGTAGCCAAATGCCTCTTCATCCGGCAAAGTACATTTGTTAGCTCGTGAAACTCGTAGTGGGAGTACGTGTGACGACGTTAAGGTGGACATACAGTGGCATATCGGTTCAGTAGGTCTAGAAATAGCAAGAATGATAAAGGCCTAAAGTAATGGGAGCAGCCGGCAGGAGTAACTATGACTCTCTTAAGGTAACCAAATGCCTCGTCACTCTGCCAAATTTATTTGATAACTCGAGGATATCGTCGTTGGAGTAACTCAGAGTACGTTATGGTGGACAAGCTGTACCACTTCGCCTCTGCAGGACTATCCGCAATACGAATTAAAGAAAGGAAAGTTTCAAAGAAGGGAGAGCAGCGGGCAGCAGTAACTATGACTCTCTTAAGGTAGGCTAATGCCTCGTCACTCTCCGTAATTTATTTGAAAACACGTCGATATCGTCGTTGGAGTAACTCAGACAACGTTAAGGTGGACAACTTGCAGCATTTCGCTTCTGATTGGACATTTCGCAGTACGAATTAAAGAGAGGAAAGATTCAACGGAAAGGGAGCATCTGGCTGCAGTAACTATGACTCTCTTAAGGTAGCCAAATGCCTCGTCATCCGGCGAAGTATATTTGCTAACTCGGGAAACTCGTAGTAGGGATAACTGTGAAGACGTTAAGGTTTACATACAGTGGCATATCGGTTCTGTAGGACTGGCCATAGCAAGAATGATAGAGGCCTAAAGAAATGGGAGCAGCTGCAAGAGTAACTATGACTCTGTGAAGGTAGCCATATGCCTCGTCACTCTGCGAAATTTATTTGAAAACTCGGGGATATCGTCGTTGGAGTAACTCAGACAACGTTAAGGTGGACATGCTGTACCTTTTCGCTTCTGCAGGACTGGCCGCAATACGAATTAAAGAGAGGAAAGATTCATAGAAGGGGGGCAGCGGGCAGCAGTAACTATGACTCTCTTAGGGTATTCAAATGCCTCGACACTCTGCGAAATTAATTTGAAAACTCGTGGATATTGTCGATGGAGTAACTCAGACATCATTAAGGTGGACAAGTTGCAGCATTTCGCTTCTGCTTGGACATTCCGCAGTACGAATTAAAGAGAGGAAAGACTCAAAGGAAAGGGAGGATCTGGCTGCAGTAACTATGACTCTCTTGAGGTAGCCAAATGCCTTGTCATCCGTCGAAGTACCTTTGCTAACTCGAGAATCTCGTAGTGGGAGTAACTGTGACGACGTTAAGGTGGACATACAGTGGCATATCGGTTCAGTAGGACTGGCCATAGCAAGAATGATATAGGCCTAAAGAAATGGGAAAAGCCGGCAGGAGTAACCATGACTCTCTTGAGGTAGCCATAAGGCTGGTCACTCTGCGAAATGTATTTGAAAACTCGAGGATATCGTCGTTGGAGTAACTCAGACAACGTTAAGGTGGACATGCTGTACCATTTCGCTTCTGCAGGATTTCCTGCAATACGAATTAAAGAGAGAAAAGATGCAAAGAAGGGTGAGCAGCGGGCAGCAGTAACTATGACTCTCTAAAGGTAGCCTAATGCTTCGTCACTCTGAGAAATTTATTTGAAAACTCGTGGATATCGTCGTTTTAGTAACTCAGACAACGTTAAGTGGGACATGTTGCAGCAGTTCGCTTCTGCTTGGACATTCCGCAGTACGAATTAAAGAGGGGAAAGATTCAAAGGAAGGGGAGCATCTGGCTGCAGTAACTATGACTCTCTTAAGTTAGTAAATTGCCTCGTCATCCGTCGAAGTACATTTGCTAACTTGAGAAACTCGTAGTGGGAGTAACTGTGACGACGTTAAGGTGGACGTACATTGGTATATCGGTTCTGTAGGACTAGCCATAGCAAGAATGATAAAGGCCTAAAGAAATGGGAGCAGCTGGCAGGAGTAACTATGACTCTCTTAAGTTAGCCAAATGCCTCGTCACTCTGCGAAATTTATTTGAAAAATCGAGGATATCGTCGTTGGAGTAAATCAGACAACGTTAAGGTGGACATGCTGTACCATTTCGCTCCTGCTGGACTGGCCGCAATACGAATTAAAGGGATGAAAGATTCAAAGAAGGGGGAGCAGCAGGCAGCGGTAACTATGACTCTCTTAAGGTATCAAATGCCTTGTCACTCTGCGAAATTTATCTGAAAACTGGTGGATATCGTCGTTTTAGTAACTCAGTCAACGTTAAGGTGGACATGTTGCAGCATTTCGCTTCTGCTTGGACATTCCGCAGTACGAATTAAAGAGAGGAAAGATCAAAGGAAGGGGAGCATCTGGCTGCAGTAACTATGACTCTCTTACGGTAGCCAAATGCCTCGTCATCTGGCGAAGTACATTTGCTAACTCGAGAAACTCGTAGTGGGAATAACTGTGACGACGTTAAGGTGGACATACAGTGTCATATTGGTTATGTAGGACTGGCCATAGCAAGAGTGATAAAGGCCTAAAGAAATGGGAGCAGCCCGCAGGAGTAACTATGACCCTCTTAAGGTACCCACATGCCTCGTCACTCTGCGAAATTTATTTGAAAAATCGAGGATATCGTCGTCGGAGTAACTCAGACAACGTTAAGGTGGACATGCTGTACCATTACGCCTCTGCAGGACTGGCCGCAATACGAATTATAGAGAGGAATGATACAAAGAAGGGGGAGCAGCGGGCAACAGTAACTATGACTCTCCTAAGGTAGCCAAATGCCTCGTCACTCTGCGATATTTATTTGAAAACTCGTTTATATCGTCGTTTTAGTAACTCAGACAACGTTAAGGTGGACATGTTGCAGCATTTCGCTTCTGCTTGGACATTCCGCAGTACGAATTAAAGATAGGAAAGATTCAAAGGAAGGGGAGCATCTGGCTGCAGTAACTATGTCTCTCTTAAGCTCACATGATGCGTCATATACGGATCCTCTCTATCCACTCCTTAGCATCCGAGCGATGTCGAGTGGATGATGGTTCGCTTAGCCTCTCGGTGGGAAATCCTAGCTCTGGCCTTCTCGTGGCAGGGGTCGTGAGAGGTTCTTAGGAAGATTATGCCTGTGTATAACTCTTCCAAAGTTCCTCGACAGACAGAGCGGGGTGAACCTTTTGGGGCTTGGGGGTTGCCGCCCCCCCTGCCCCTGTTTCAGCTGGCCCCAACACGAAGAAGAAATCAGGTAGCGGTACTCCCACAGGAGACGCCGCGCCAGTCGTTGGGTCAGTTGGGTCAGCCGGGTCAGTCGGGTCGAGCCGTAGTGCCTGCCATCACATGTCCTGAGTGCCACCGGACCTTCACCACCAAGACAGGTCTTGGTGTACATCGCCGCCGTGCCCATCCTGCCGCAGCCAACGCAGAGGTGACCACCGAGAGGGTAAAGGCCAGGTGGTCTAGTGAAGAGCTCCTACGCCTGGCCCACTCTGAAGCAGCACTTACGCTCAAGGGCACCCGGTTCCTAAATCAAGAGCTTGCAAAGGCGTTCCCGAATCGTTCCCTTGAGTCCATTAAAGGGCAGCGTCGTGGAACAGCCTATAGGAACCAGGTTGCCGAGTTTGTTGCTGCCCTCTCTGCTGTTGGGGTGGGGTCGCTTCCATCTGCTGCAGCTGTGGAACCTGCCAGTTCCTGTGCAGCACCCCCCTCCCCGTCTGCAGCTGTGGATACTGTCGACCAAGCTGTCTGGTCGGCCCTGGCAGCCCTCCCGTCGTCTGGGTCTAGGTATAGAGCAGTCGATGACATCCTGGCGCTTGGGCCAACGACATCGGCCTCAGTCATAATGGGCATGCTGTCGGCTGCCCTTGACGCTATCGGCAGCAGGGAACCATCATTAAGTCCTGTTGCCTCCCGCAGGATGTCAGAGCCACGAGGGACGAAGCGGGCTCTGCGGAGGAGGGAGTACGCCCTCTGTCAGCGGGCCTTCTCAAAGAGCGCTGCTCGCTGCATCAGCGGCCTTCTGGATGGAACGCTCCTTCACCCACCACCCCCTATTCCTGGGTTGGTGGAGTTTTGGAAGGACCTTTTCACCCGGCGACCATCTGGCCGGGTGGACCATTTGGAGGGTCGGCTGTTGCCCTCCTCCATCGAGGTTCCCTTCAAACAGTTGTGGGCGCCTATTACGATGGAGGAAGTTGCTTCAGCGCTCCCCCCTCGTCGCTCTGCTGCAGGCCCAGACCGACTAACACCGGCCCAGATTCGCCGTATACCCCGTGAGGTCCTCCTTAAAATCCTTAACCTCTCCCTCTTGACCCGTCGCCTCCCATCCCGTCTTCTCCTAGCCCGTACATCCCTGTTGCCCAAGAAGGCCGCCCCAGCATCCCCCGCTGACTTCCGTCCGATCACGGTTTGCTCAGTCCTCGCTAGGGTCTTCCATAAGATCCTGGCGGGCCGTCTGATGCGGACCTGTGTGCTGGACGGGCGTCAGCGGGCTTTCCTTCCTCAGGATGGGATGCTGCACAATACGTTCTTGTTGGACTTGGCGATGACTCAGGCCAGGGCAAACTGTCGCTCCCTCTATGTTGCGTCCCTGGATGTGTCCAAGGCTTTCGACTCGCTAGACCATGGTGCCCTGAGGCCGGCCCTGAGGGCACATGGCCTGCCTGACGAGTTCATTGGATACGTCCTGGGATGCTATGAGGATGGGGTGACGATGATCTCAGGTCCTGGGATGTCGCTGGGTCTAGTGCGGCCTTCAAGGGGTGTTAGGCAGGGTGATCCTCTCTCTCCTATCCTTTTCAACCTCTCCTTAGACCTCATGCTTGCTCGCCTCCCAGATTACATTGGTGCCAATGTGATGGGACGACGTCTCAACGCTGCTGCTTTTGCTGACGACCTCCTGCTGTTCGCCGAGACCCCAGGAGGGCTCCAGGACCTTATTGATGCAGCAACATCTGCCCTTGGGGACCTTGGTCTCCAAGTCAATCCCGGAAAGTGCTTCACTCTCGCCCTGACGGCTTCTGGCCGTGAGAAGAAGATTAAGGTCGATGACACTACGACCTTCAGGGCTGGGTATACCATCCTCCCAGCCCTGGGGATCGAGAGCACTTTCCGGTATCTTGGCCTGGAGTTCTCCACGAGCGGACGTAGCCTCTTTCATCCGAGGCGGGAGGTCGAGCGACAGCTGACCGTCCTATCCAAGGCACCACTAAAGCCACAACAGCGTTTGCACGCCCTCAGAACCGTCGTCTTGCCAGGGATACACCATGGCTTGGCCCTTTCGAGGACCCGCCTAGGAGCCCTGTCAGCAATGGACACCACCATCCGCGCAGCGGTTAGATCTTGGTTGTGCCTGCCAGCGGACGTTCCTGTTGGTTACTTCCATGCCCCTGTGTCATCTGGGGGGCTGGGAGTGCCATCAGCGCGCTGGCTAGGGCCTCTTCTGCGGCGGAACCGGCTCGTGAAGATGCGGGCATTGGGTGTCCTATCTGACAGGACAGCAGACGACGTTCTGGGGCGTGAGATTGGGAGGCTAGAGCAGCAACTACGGGGTAATAATACGGTCATTAGAACTTCCAACCAAATGGGCCGGATGTGGGCTGAACGGTTGCATCTCTCGGTGGACGGCGCTGCCCTTAAGAAGTCTGCCCGAACACCAGGGCAGCATCGCTGGGTCGACGATCCTCGACTAGCGATCACAGGCCGCGACTTTATCTCCTGCATCCGTACGAGGATCAATGCCCTTCCAACCCGGGCACGGTTGCAGCGAGGTCGTGCTGGTGATACTAACTGCCGGGCTGGCTGCATCGCTAAAGAAACTGCGAACCACGTTGTCCAGCACTGCTTCCGAAGTCACGACGCACGAGTGAAGCGTCACAACGCCCTGGCGTCTTACGTCGCGCAGGGACTTCGTCGCAGGGGCTTCGACGTCGACCTGGAGCCCCACCTCAGGACATCAGAGGGACTGAGGAAGCCGGACATCGTGGCAGTTCGTGGCGATGCAGCCTATATCATCGACGCCCAGGTGGTTGGTGTCAATCTTGACATCGAAGAGTGTCACCAGCAGAAAGTCGCGGTTTATAATAGGGAAGCCGTCCACCAGGCGATCAGGAGTCAGACCCCAGCAGCCAAGACCATCACCACCTCTTCAGCTACCATCTCATGGAGGGGGGTGTGGTCACCCACATCTGCACAGGATCTGCGGCAGCTTGGATTCAAGGACCACCACTTCGCGGCGATGTCGACAAGAGTGCTCATCGGGACTGTGATGGCGGCACGGCGGTTCGACACTATGACTGCCAATAGGTGCACGATGCCCCGGACTGGTGTTGGGTGAGGGCCCAATTATATGTCGTCTACGCTGCTGCCTGGCGTCTGTCTACAGGCACAACCCCTTCTCTGTTCACGTCTCTTCCTGTCCGTCTAGTGTTTGTTTTGTTTTTGTCATTTGTAAACCCACTTCGTGGGTACTTATATCTGTTTGTATGTTCACATAGACGTGAATAAAGACGGCTTAAATAGCCAAATGCCTCGTCAACCGGCGAAGTTCATTTGATAACTGGTGAAACTCGTAGTGGGAGTAACTGTGACGACGTTAAGGTGGACATACAGTGGCATATCGGTTCAGTAGGACTGGCATTAGCAAGAATGATAAAGGCCTAAAGAAATGGGAGCAGCTCGCAGGAGTGACTATGACTCTCTTAAGGTAGCCAAATGCCTCGTCACTCTGCGAAATTAATTTGAAAACTCGAGGATATCGTCGTTGGAGTAACTCAGACAGCGTTAAGGTGGACATGCTGTACCATTTCGCTTCTGGAGGACTGGCCGCAATACGAATTACAGAAAAGAAAGATTCAAAGAAGGGGGAGCAGCGGGCAGCAGTAACTATGACTCTCTTAAGGTAGCCAAATGCCTCGTCACTCTGCGAAATTTATTTGAAAACTCGTCGATATCGTCATTGGAGTAACTCAGACATCGTTATGGTGGACAAGCTGCAGCATCTCGCTTCTGCTAGGACATTCCGCAGTACGAATTAAAGGGAGGAAAGATTCATAGAAAGGGAGCATCTGGCTGCAGTAACTATGACTCTCTTAAGGTAGCCAAATGCCTTGTCATCCGTCGGTGTACATTTGCTAACTCGAGAATCTCGTAGTGGGAGTAGCTGGGACCTCGTTAGGGTGGACATAATGTGGCATATCGGTTCAGTAGGACTGACCATAGCAAGAATGATAAAAGCCTAAAGAAATGGGAGCAGCCGGCAGGAGTAAATATGACTCTCTTAAGGTAGACAAACGCCTCGTCACTCTGCGAAATGTATTTGAAAACTCGAGGATATCGTCGTTGAAGTAACTCAGACTACGTTAAGGTGGACATGCTGTACCATTTCGCTTCTGGAGGACTGGCCGCAATACGAATTACAGAAAGGAAAGATTCATAGAAGGGGGAGCAGCGGGCAGCAGTAACTATGACTCTCTTAAGGTAGCCAAATGCCTTGTCACTCTGCGAAATTTATTTGAAAACTCGTGGATATCGTCGTTTTAGTAACTCAGACAACGTTAAGGTGGACATGTTGCAGCATTTCGCTTCTGCTTGGACATTCCGCAGTACGAATTAAAGAGAGCAAAGATTCAAAGGAAGGGGAGCATCTGGCTGCAGTAACTATGACTCTCTTAAGGTAGCCAAATGCCCCGTCATCCGGCGAAGTACATTTGCTAACTCGAGAAACTCGTAGTGGGAATAACTGTGACGACGTTAAGGTAGACATACAGTGGCATATCGGTTCAGTAGGACTGGCCATAGCAAGAATGATAAAGGCCTAAAGATATGGGAGCAGCTGGCAGGAGTAACTATGACTCTCTTAAGGTACCCATATGCCTCGTCACACTGCGAAATTTATTAGAAAACTCGAGGATATCGTCGTTGGAGTAACTCAGACAACGTTAAGGTAGACATGCTGTACCATTTCGCTTCTGCAGGACTGGCCGCAATACGATTTAAAGAGAGAAAAGATGCAAAGAAGGGGGAGCAGCGGGCAGCAGTAACTGTGACTCTCTTAAGATAGCCAAATGGCTCGGCACTCTGCGTAATTTATTTGATAACTCGTCGATGTCGTCGTTGGAGTAACTCAGACAACGTTAAGGTGGACATGCTGTACCATTTCGCTTCTGCAGGACTGGCCGCAGTACGAATTAAAGAGAGGAAAGATTAAAAGAAGGGGGAGCAGCGGGCAGCAGTAACTATGACTCTCTTAAGGTAGCCAAATGCCTCGACACTCTGCAAAATTTATTTGAAAACTCGTGGATATTGTCGATCGAGTAACTCAGACAACGTTATAGTGGACATGTTGCAGCATTTCGCTTCTGATTGGACATTCCGCAGTACGAATTAAAGAGGGGAAAGATTCAAAGTAAGGGGAGTATTTGGCTGCTGTAACTATGACTCTCTTAAGGTAGCCAAATGACTCGTCATCCAGCGAAGTACATTTGCTAACTAGAGAAACTCGTAGTGGGAGTAACTTTGACGACGTTAAGGTAGACATACAGTGGCACATCGGTTCAGTAGGACTGGCCATAGCAAGAATGATAAAGGCCCAAAGAAATGAGAGCAACTGGCAAGAGTAACTATGACTCTCTTAAGGTAGCCAAATGCCTCGTCACTCTGCCAAATTTATTTGAAAACTCGAGGATATCGTCGTTGGAGTAACTCAGACAACGTTAAGGTGGACATGTTGCAGCATTTCGCTTCTGCTTGGACATTCCGCAGTACCAATGAAGGAGAGGAAAGATTCAAAGGAAGTGGAGCATCTGGCTGCAGTAACTATGACTCTCTTAAGGTTGCGAAATGCCTCGTCATCCGGCGAAGTACGTTTGCTATCTCGAGAAACTTGTAGTGGGAATAACTGTGACATCGATAAGGTGGACATACAGCGGCATATCGGTTCTGTAGGAATGGCCATAGCAAGAATGATTAAGGCCTAAAGAAATGTGAGCAGCCGGCAGGAGTAACTATGACTCTCTTAAGGTAGCCATATGCCTCGTCACTCTGCGAAATTTATTTGAAAGCTCGAGGATATCGTCGTTGGAGTAACAGAGACAACGTTAAGGTGGACATGCTGTACCATTTCGCTTCTGCAGGACTGGCCTCAATACGATTTAAAGAGAGGAAAGATGCAAAGAAGGGGGAGCAGCGGGCAGCAGTAACTATGACTCTCTTAAGGTAGCCAAATGCCACGTCACTCTGCGAAATTTATTTGAAAACTCGTGGATATCGTCGTTTTAGTAACTCAGGCAACGTTAAGGTGGACATGTTGCAGCATTTCGCTTCTGCTTGGACATTCCGCAGTACGAAATGAAAAGACGATAGATTCAAAGGAAGGGAAGCATCTGGCTGCAGTAACTATGACTCTCTTAAGGTAGCCAAATGCCTCGTCATCCGGCGAAGTACATTTGCTAACTCGAGAAACTCGTAGTGGGAATAACTGTGACGACGTTAAGTTGGACATTCAATGGCATATCGGTTCAGTAGGACTGGCCATAGCAAGAATGATAAAGGCCTAAAGAAATGGGAGCAGCCGGCAGGAGTAACTATGACTCTCTTAAGGTAGCCAAATGCCTTGTCACTCTGCGAAATTTATTTGAAAACTCGAGGGTATCGTCGTTGGAGTAACTCAGACAACGTTAAGGTGGACATGCTGTACCATTTCGCTTCTGGAGGACTGGCCGCAATACTAATTACAGAAAGGAAAGATTCAAAGAAGGGGGAGCAGTGGGCAGCATTAACTATGAATCTCTGAAGGTAGCCAAATGCCTCGTCACTCTGCGTAATTTATTTGAAAACTCGTCGATATCGTCGTTGGAGTAACTCAGACAACGTTATGGTGGACAAGTTGCAGCATTTCGCTTCTGCTTGGACATTCCGCAGTACGATTTAAAGAGAGGAAAGATTCAAAGGAAAGGGAGCATCTGGCTGCAGTAACTATGACTCTCTTAAGGTAGCCAAATGCCTCATCATCCGTCGAAGTACATTTGCTAACTTGAGAAACCCGTAGTAGGAGTAACTGTGACGACGTTAAGGTGGACATACATTGGTATATCGGTTCTGTAGGACTGGCCATAGCAAGAATGATAAAGGCCTCAAGAAATGGGAGCAGCCGGCAGGAGTAACTATGACTCTCTTAAGGTAGCCAAATGCCTCGTCATCCGGCGAAGTACATTTGCTAACTCGAGAAACTCGTAGTGGGAATGACTAAGACGACGTTAAGGTGGACATACAGTGGCATATCGGTTCTGTAGGACTGGCCATAGCAAGAATGATAAAGGCGTAAAGAAATGGGAGCAGCCGGCAGGAGTAACTATGACTCTGTTAAGGTAGCCAAATGCCTCGTCACTCTGCGAAATTTATTTGAAAACTCGAGGATATCGTCGTTGGAGTAACTCAGACAACGTTAAGGTGGACATGTTGCAGCATTTCGCTTCTGCTTGGACATTCCGCAGTACCAATGAAGGAGAGGAAAGATTTAAAGGAAGTGGAGCATCTGGCTGCAGTAACTATGACTCTCTTAAGGTTGCGAAATGCCTCGTCATCCGGCGAAGTACGTTTGCTATCTCGAGAAACTTGTAGTGGGAATAACTGTGACATCGATAAGGTGGACATACAGCGGCATATCGGTTCTGTAGGAATGGCCATAGCAAGAATGATTAAGGCCTAAAGAAATGTGAGCAGCCGGCAGGAGTAACTATGACTCTCTTAAGGTAGCCATATGCCTCGTCACTCTGCGAAATTTATTTGAAAGCTCGAGGATATCGTCGTTGGAGTAACAGAGACAACGTTAAGGTGGACATGCTGTTCCATTTCGCTTCTGCAGGACTGGCCTCAATACGATTTAATGAGAGGAAAGATGCAAAGAAGGGGGAGCAGCGGGCAGCAGTAACTATGACTCTCTTAAGGTAGCCAAATGCCACGTCACTCTGCGAAATTTATTTGAAAACTCGTGGATATCGTCGTTTTAGTAACTCAGGCAACGTTAAGGTGGACATGTTGCAGCATTTCGCTTCTGCTTGGACATTCCGCAGTACGAAATGAAAAGACGATAGATTCAAAGGAAGGGAAGCATCTGGCTGCAGTAACTATGACTCTCTTAAGGTAGCCAAATGCCTCGTCATCCGGCGAAGTACATTTGCTAACTCGAGAAATTCGCAGTGGGAATAACTGTGACGACGTTAAGTTGGACATTCAATGGCATATCGGTTCAGTAGGACTGGCCATAGCAAGAATGATAAAGGCCTAAAGAAATGGGAGCAGCCGGCAGGAGTAACTATGAGTCTCTTTAAGTAGCCAAATGCCTCGTCACTCTGCGAAATTTATTTGAAAACTCGAGGATATCGTCGTTTGGAGTAACCAGACAACCTTAAGGTGGACATGCTCTACCATTCCGCTTCTGGAGGACTGGCCGCAATACGAATTACAGAAAGGAAAGATTCAAAGAAGGGGGAGCAGCGGGCAGCAGTAATTATGACTCTGTTAATGTTGCCAAATGCCTCGTCATTCTTCGAAATTTATTTGAAAAATCGAGGATATCGTCGTTGGAGTAACTCAGACAACGTTAAGGTGGACATGCTGTACCATTTCGCTTCTGCAGGACTGGCCGCAATACGAATTCAGGAGAGGAAAGATTCAAAGAAGGGGGAGCAGCGGGCAGCAGTAACTATGACTCTCTTAAGGTAGCCAAATGACTTGTCACTCTCCGAAATTTATTTGAAAACCCGTGGATATCGTCGTTTTAGTAACTCACACAACGTTAAGGTGGACAAGTTGCAGCATTTCGCTTCTGATTGGACATTCCACAGTACGAATTAAAGAGAGGAAAGATTCAAAGGAAGGGGAGCATCTGGCTGCAGTAACTATCACTGCCTTAAGGTAGCCAAATGCCTCGTCATTCGGCGACGTACATTTGCTAACTCGAGAAACTCATAGTGGGAATAACTGTGACGACGTTAAGGTGGACATACAGTGGCATATCGGTTCTGTAGGACTGGCCATAGCAAGAATGATAAAGGCCTAAAGAAATGGGAGCAGCCGGCAGGAGTAACTATGAGTCTCTTAAAGTAGCCAAATGCCTCGTCACTCTGCGAAATTTATTTGAAAACTCGAGGATATCGTCGTTTGGAGTAACCAGACAACCTTAAGGTGGACATGCTCTACCATTCCGCTTCTGGAGGACTGGCCGCAATACGAATTAAAGAAAGGAAAGATTCAAAGAAGGGGGAGCAGCGGGCAGCATTAACTATGAATCTCTGAAGGTAGCCAAATGCCTCGTCACTCTGCGAAATTTATTTGAAAAATCGAATATATCGTCGGTGGAGTAACTCAGACAACGTTAATGTGGACATGCTGTACCATTTCGCTCCTGCAGGACTGGCCGCAATACGAATTAAAGAGAGGAAAGATTCAAAGAAGGGGGAGCAGCGGGCAGCAGTAACTATGACTCACTTAAGGTAACCAAATGCCTTGTCATTCTGCGAAATTAATTTGAAAACTCGTGGATATCGTCGTTTTAGTAACTCAGACAACGTTAAGGTGGACATGTTGCAGCATTCCGTTTCTGTTTGGACATTCCGCAGTACGAATTAAAGAGAGGAAAGATTCAAAGGAAGGGGAGCATCTGGCTGCAGTAACTATGACTCTCTCAAGGTAGCCAAATGCCTCGTCATCCGGCGAAGTACATTTGCTAACTCGAGAAACTCGTAGTGGGAATAACTAAGACGACGTTAAGGTGGACATACAGTGGCATATCAGTTCTGTAGGACTGGCCATAGCAAGAATGATAAAGGCGTAAAGAAATGGGAGCAGCCGGCAGGAGTAACTATGACTCTCTTAAAGTAGCCAAATGTCTCGCCACTCTGCGAAATTTATTTGAAAACTCGAGGATCTCATCGTTGGAGTAACTCAGACAACGTTAAGGTAGACATGCTGTACAATTTCGCTTCTGCAGGACTGGCCGCAATATGAATTAAAGAGAGGAAAGATTCAAAGAAGGGGGAGCAGCGGGCAGCAGTAACCATGACTCTCTTAAGGTAGCCAAATGCCTCGTCACTCTGCGAAATTTATTTGAAAACTCGCGGATATCGTCGTTGGAGTAACTCAGACAACGTTAAGGTGTACAAATTGCAGCATTTCGCTTCTGATTTGACATTCCGCAGTACGAATGGAAGAGAGGAAAGATTCAAAGGAATGGGAGCATCTGGCTGCAGTAACTATGACTCTCTTAAATTAGCCAAATGCCTCAACATCCGTCGAAGTACATTTGCTAACTTGAGAAACCCGTAGTAGGTGTAACTGTGACGACGTTAAGGTGGACATACATTGGTATATCGGTTCTGTAGGACTGGCCATAGCAAGAATGATAAAGTCCTAAAGAAATGGGAGCAGCCGGCAGGAGTAACTATGACTCTCTTAAAGTAGCCAAATGCCTCGTCACTCTGCGAAATTTATTTGAAAAATCGAATATATCGTCGGTGGAGTAACTCAGACAACGTTAATGTGGACATGCTGTACCATTTCGCTTCTGCAGGACTGGCCGCAATACGAATTAAAGAGAGGAAAGATTCAAAGAAGGGGGAGCAGCGGGCAGCAGTAACTATGACTCACTTAAGGTAACCAAATGCCCTGTCATTCTGCGAAATTTATTTGAAAACTCGTGGATATCGTCGTTTTAGTAACTCAGACAACGTTAAGGTGGACATGCTGCAGCATTCCGTTTCTGTTTGGACATTCCGCAGTACGAATTAAAGAGAGGAAAGATTCAAAGGAAGGGGAGCATCTGGCTGCAGTAACTATGAATCTCTTAAGGCAGCCAAATGCCTCGTCATCCGGCGAAGTACATTTGCTAACTCGAGAAACTCGTAGTGGGAATAACTAAGACGACGTTAAGGTGGACATACAGTGGCATATCGGTTCAGTAGGACTGGCCATAGCAAGAATGATAAAGGCCTAAAGAAATGGGAGCAGCCGGCAGGAGTAACTATGAGTCTCTTAAAGTAGCCAAATGCCTCGTCACTCTGCGAAATTTATTTGAAAACTCGAGGATATCGTCGTTTGGAGTAACCAGACAACCTTAAGGTGGACATGCTCTACCATTCCGCTTCTGGAGGACTGGCCGCAATACGAATTAAAGAAAGGAAAGATTCAAAGAAGGGGGAGCAGCGGGCAGCAGTAATTATGACTCTGTTAATGTTGCCAAATGCCTCGTCATTCTTCGAAATTTATTTGAAAAATCGAGGATATCGTCGTTGGAGTAACGCAGACAACGTTAAGGTGGACATGCTGTACCATTTCGCTTCTGCAGGACTGGCCGCAATACGAGTTCAAGAGAGGAAAGATTCAAAGAAGGGGGAGCAGCGGGCAGCAGTAACTATGACTCTCTTAAGGTAGCCAAATGACTTGTCACTCTCCGAAATTTATTTGAAAACCCGTGGATATCGTCGTTTTAGTAACTCACACAACGTTAAGGTGGACAAGTTGCAGCATTTCGCTTCTGATTGGACATTCCACAGTACGAATTAAAGAGAGGAAAGATTCAAAGGAAGGGGAGCATCTGGCTGCAGTAACTATCACTGCCTTAAGGTAGCCAAATGCCTCGTCATTCGGCGACGTACATTTGCTAACTCGAGAAACTCGTAGTGGGAATAACTGTGACGACGTTAAGGTGGACATACAGTGGCATATCGGTTCTGTAGGACTGGCCATAGCAAGAATGATAAAGGCCTAAAGAAATGGGAGCAGCCGGCAGGAGTAACTATGACTCTCCTAAGGTAGCCAAATGCCTTGTCACTCTGCGAAATTTATTTGAAAACTCGAGGGTATCGTCGTTGGAGTAACTCAGACAACGTTAAGGTGGACATGCTGTACCATTTCGCTTCTGGAGGACTGGCCGCAACACTAATTACAGAAATTAAAGATTCAAAGAAGGGGGAGCAGCGGGCAGCATTAACTATGAATCTCTGAAGGTAGCCAAATGCCTCGTCACTCTGCGAAATTTATTTGAAAAATCGAATATATCGTCGGTGGAGTAACTCAGACAACGTTAATGTGGACATGCTGTACCATTTCGCTTCTGCAGGACTGGCCGCAATACGAATTAAAGAGAGGAAAGATTCAAAGAAGGGGGAGCAGCGGGCAGCAGTAACTATGACTCACTTAAGGTAACCAAATGCCTTGTCATTCTGCGAAATTAATTTGAAAACTCGTGGATATCGTCGTTTTAGTAACTCAGACAACGTTAAGGTGGACATGTTGCAGCATTCCGTTTCTGTTTGGACATTCCGCAGTACGAATTAAAGAGAGGAAAGATTCAAAGGAAGGGGAGCATCTGGCTGCAGTAACTATGACTCTCTCAAGGTAGCCAAATGCCTCGTCATCCGGCGAAGTACATTTGCTAACTCGAGAAACTCGTAGTGGGAATAACTAAGACGACGTTAAGGTGGACATACAGTGGCATATCAGTTCTGTAGGACTGGCCATAGCAAGAATGATAAAGGCGTAAAGAAATGGGAGCAGCCGGCAGGAGTAACTATGACTCTCTTAAAGTAGCCAAATGTCTCGCCACTCTGCGAAATTTATTTGAAAACTCGAGGATCTCATCGTTGGAGTAACTCAGACAACGTTAAGGTAGACATGCTGTACCATTTCGCTTCTGCAGGACTGGCCGCAATATGAATTAAAGAGAGGAAAGATTCAAAGAAGGGGGAGCAGCGGGCAGCAGTAACCATGACTCTCTTAAGGTAGCCAAATGCCTCGTCACTCTGCGAAATTTATTTGAAAACTCGCGGATATCGTCGTTGGAGTAACTCAGACAACGTTAAGGTGTACAAATTGCAGCATTTCGCTTCTGATTTGACATTCCGCAGTACGAATGGAAGAGAGGAAAGATTCAAAGGAATGGGAGCATCTGGCTGCAGTAACTATGACTCTCTTAAATTAGCCAAATGCCTCATCATCCGTCGAAGTACATTTGCTAACTTGAGAAACCCGTAGTAGGTGTAACTGTGACGACGTTAAGGTGGACATACATTGGTATATCGGTTCTGTAGGACTGGCCATAGCAAGAATGATAAAGTCCTAAAGAAATGGGAGCAGCCGGCAGGAGTAACTATGACTCTCTTAAAGTAGCCAAATGCCTCGTCACTCTGCGAAATTTATTTGAAAAATCGAATATATCGTCGGTGGAGTAACTCAGACAACGTTAATGTGGACATGCTGTACCATTTCGCTTCTGCAGGACTGGCCGCAATACGAATTAAAGAGAGGAAAGATTCAAAGAAGGGGGAGCAGCGGGCAGCAGTAACTATGACTCACTTAAGGTAACCAAATGCCCTGTCATTCTGCGAAATTTATTTGAAAACTCGTGGATATCGTCGTTTTAGTAACTCAGACAACGTTAAGGTGGACATGCTGCAGCATTCCGTTTCTGTTTGGACATTCCGCAGTACGAATTAAAGAGAGGAAAGATTCAAAGGAAGGGGAGCATCTGGCTGCAGTAACTATGAATCTTATAAGGCAGCCAAATGCCTCGTCATCCGGCGAAGTACATTTGCTAACTCGAGAAACTCGTAGTGGGAATAACTAAGACGACGTTAAGGTGGACATACAGTGGCATATCGGTTCAGTAGGACTGGCCATAGCAAGAATGATAAAGGCCTAAAGAAATGGGAGCAGCCGGCAGGAGTAACTATGAGTCTCTTAAAGTAGCCAAATGCCTCGTCACTCTGCGAAATTTATTTGAAAACTCGAGGATATCGTCGTTTGGAGTAACCAGACAACCTTAAGGTGGACATGCTCTACCATTCCGCTTCTGGAGGACTGGCCGCAATACGAATTAAAGAAAGGAAAGATTCAAAGAAGGGGGAGCAGCGGGCAGCAGTAATTATGACTCTGTTAATGTTGCCAAATGCCTCGTCATTCTTCGAAATTTATTTGAAAAATCGAGGATATCGTCGTTGGAGTAACGCAGACAACGTTAAGGTGGACATGCTGTACCATTTCGCTTCTGCAGGACTGGCCGCAATACGAATTCAAGAGAGGAAAGATTCAAAGAAGGGGGAGCAGCGGGCAGCAGTAACTATGACTCTCTTAAGGTAGCTAAATGACTTGTCACTCTCCGAAATTTATTTGAAAACCCGTCGATATCGTCGTTTTAGTAACTCACACAACGTTAAGGTGGACAAGTTGCAGCATTTCGCTTCTGATTGGACATTCCACAGTACGAATTAAAGAGAGGAAAGATTCAAAGGAAGGGGAGCATCTGGCTGCAGTAACTATCACTGCCTTAAGGTAGCCAAATGCCTCGTCATTCGGCGACGTACATTTGCTAACTCGAGAAACTCGTAGTGGGAATAACTGTGACGACGTTAAGGTGGACATACAGTGGCATATCGGTTCTGTAGGACTGGCCATAGCAAGAATGATAAAGGCCTAAAGAAATGGGAGCAGCCGGCAGGAGTAACTATGACTCTCCTAAGGTAGCCAAATGCCTTGTCACTCTGCGAAATTTATTTGAAAACTCGAGGGTATCGTCGTTGGAGTAACTCAGACAACGTTAAGGTGGACATGCTGTACCATTTCGCTTCTGGAGGACTGGCCGCAACACTAATTACAGAAAGGAAAGATTCAAAGAAGGGGGAGCAGCGGGCAGCATTAACTATGAATCTCTGAAGGTAGCCAAATGCCTCGTCACTCTGCGAAATTTATTTGAAAAATCGAATATATCGTCGGTGGAGTAACTCAGACAACGTTAATGTGGACATGCTGTACCATTTCGCTTCTGCAGGACTGGCCGCAATACGAATTAAAGAGAGGAAAGATTCAAAGAAGGGGGAGCAGCGGGCAGCAGTAACTATGACTCACTTAAGGTAACCAAATGCCTTGTCATTCTGCGAAATTAATTTGAAAACTCGTGGATATCGTCGTTTTAGTAACTCAGACAACGTTAAGGTGGACATGTTGCAGCATTCCGTTTCTGTTTGGACATTCCGCAGTACGAATTAAAGAGAGGAAAGATTCAAAGGAAGGGGAGCATCTGGCTGCAGTAACTATGACTCTCTCAAGGTAGCCAAATGCCTCGTCATCCGGCGAAGTACATTTGCTAACTCGAGAAACTCGTAGTGGGAATAACTAAGACGACGTTAAGGTGGACATACAGTGGCATATCAGTTCTGTAGGACTGGCCATAGCAAGAATGATAAAGGCGTAAAGAAATGGGAGCAGCCGGCAGGAGTAACTATGACTCTCTTAAAGTAGCCAAATGTCTCGCCACTCTGCGAAATTTATTTGAAAACTCGAGGATCTCATCGTTGGAGTAACTCAGACAACGTTAAGGTAGACATGCTGTACCATTTCGCTTCTGCAGGACTGGCCGCAATATGAATTAAAGAGAGGAAAGATTCAAAGAAGGGGGAGCAGCGGGCAGCAGTAACCATGACTCTCTTAAGGTAGCCAAATGCCTCGTCACTCTGCGAAATTTATTTGAAAACTCGCGGATATCGTCGTTGGAGTAACTCAGACAACGTTAAGGTGTACAAATTGCAGCATTTCGCTTCTGATTGGACATTCCGCAGTACGAATGGAAGAGAGGAAAGATTCAAAGGAAAGGGAGCATCTGGCTGCAGTAACTATGACTCTCTTAAATTAGCCAAATGCCTCATCATCCGTCGAAGTACATTTGCTAACTTGAGAAACCCGTAGTAGGTGTAACTGTGACGACGTTAAGGTGGACATACATTGGTATATCGGTTCTGTAGGACTGGCCATAGCAGGAATGATAAAGTCCTAAAGAAATGGGAGCAGCCGGCAGGAGTAACTATGACTCTCCTAAAGTACCAAATGCCTCGTCACTCTGCGAAATTTATTTGAAAAATCGAATATATCGTCGGTGGAGTAACTCAGACAACGTTAATGTGGACATGCTGTACCATTTCGCTTCTGCAGGACTGGCCGCAATACGAATTAAAGAGAGGAAAGATTCAAAGAAGGGGGAGCAGCGGGCAGCAGTAACAATGACTCACTTAAGGTAACCAAATGCCCTGTCATTCTGCGAAATTTATTTGAAAACTCGTGGATATCGTCGTTTTAGTAACTCAGACAACGTTAAGGTGGACATGCTGCAGCATTCCGTTTCTGTTTGGACATTCCGCAGTACGAATTAAAGAGAGGAAAGATTCAAAGGAAGGGGAGCATCTGGCTGCAGTAACTATGAATCTCTTAAGGCAGCCAAATGCCTCGTCATCCGGCGACGTACATTTGCTAACTCGAGAAACTCGTAGTGGGAATAACTAAGACGACGTTAAGGTGGACATACAGTGGCATATCGGTTCTGTAGGACTGGCCTTAGCAAGAAAGATAAAGGCGTAAAGAAATGGGAGCAGCCGGCAGGAGTAACTATGACTCTGTTAAGGTAGCCAAGTGCCTCGTCACTCTGCGAAATTAATTTGAAAACTCGAGGATATCGTTGTTGGAGTAACTCAGGCAACGTTAAGGTGGACATGCTGTACCATTTCGCTTCTACAGGACTGGCCGCAATACGAATTAAAGAGAGGAAAGATTCAAAGAAGGGAGAGTAGCGGGCAGCAGTAACTATGACTCTCTTAAGGTAGCCAAATGCCTCATCACTCTGCGAAATTTATTTGAAAACTAGAGGATATCGTCGTTGGGGTAACTCAAACAACGTTAAGGTGGACAAGTTGGAGGATTTTGCTTCTACTTGGACATTCCGCAGTACGAATTAAAGAGAGGAAAGATTCAAAGGAATGGGAACATCTGGCTGCAGTAACTATGACGCTCTTAAGGTAGCCAAATGACTCGTCATCCGGCGAAGTACATTTGCTAACTCGAGATACTCGTAGCGGAAACAACTGTGACGACGTTGAGGTGGACATACAGTTGCATATCGGTTCTGTAGGACTGGCCATAGCAAGGATGATAAAGGCCTAAAGAAATGGGAGCAGCCGGCAGGAGTAACTATGACTCTCTTAAGGTAGCCAAATGCCTCGCCACTCTGCGAAATTTATTTGAAAACTCGAGGATCTCATCGTTGGAGTAACTCAGACAACGTTAAGGTAGACATGCTGTACCATTTCGCTTCTGCAGGACTGGCCGCAATACGAATTAAAGAGAGGAAAGATTCAAAGAAGGGGGAGCAGCGGGCAGCAGTAACTATGACTCTCTTAAGGTAGCCAAATGCCTCGTCACTCTGCGAAATTTATTTGGAAACTAGAGGATATCGTCGTTGGGGTAACTCAAACAACGTTAAGGTGGACAAGTTGCAGCATTCTGCTCCTGCTTGGACATTCCGCAGTACGAATTAAAGAGAGGAAAGATTCAAAGGATTGGGAGCATCTGGCTGCAGTAACTATGACTCTCTTAAGGTAGCCAAATGCCTCGTCATCCGGCGAAGTACATTTGCTAACTCGAGATACTCGTAGTGGAAACAACTGTGACGACGTTAAGGTGGACATACAGTTGCATATCGGTTCTGTAGGACTGGCCATAGCAAGAATGATAAAGGCCTAAAGAAATGGGAGCAGCCGGCAGGAGTAACTATGACTCTCTTAAAGTAGCCAAATGTCTCGCCACTCTGCGAAATTTATTTGAAAACTCGAGGATCTCATCGTTGGAGTAACTCAGACAACGTTAAGGTGGACATGCTGTACCATTTCGCTTCTGCAGGTCTGGCCGCAATACAAAATAAAGAGAGGAAACATTCAAAGAAGGGGGAGCAGCGAGCAGCAGTAACTATGACTCTCTTAAGGTAGCCAAATGCCATGTCACTCTGCGAAATTTATTTGAAAACTCGTGGATATCGTCGTTTTAGTAACTCAGACAACGTTAAGGTGGACAAGTTGCAGCATTTCGCTTCTGATTGGACATTCTGCAGTACGAATTAAAGGGAGGAAATATTCAAAGGAAGGGGAGCATCTGGCTGCGGTAACTCTGACTCTCTTAAGGTAGGCAAATGCCTCGTCATCCGGCGAAGTACATTTGCTAACTCGAGCAACTCGTAGTGGGAATAACTGTGACGACGTTAAGGTGGACATACAGTGGCATATTAGTTCTGTAGGACTGGCCATAGAAGGAATGATAAAGGCCTAAAGAAACGATAGCAGCCGGCAGGAGTAACTATGACTCTCTTAAGGTAGCCAAGTGCCTCGTCACTCTGCGAAATTAATTTGAAAACTCGAGGATATCGTTGTTGGAGTAATTCAGACAACGTTAAGGTAGACATGCTGTACCATTTCGCTTCTGCAGGACAGGCCGCAATACGAATTAAAGAGAGGAAAGATTCAAAGAAGGAGGAGCAGCGGGCAGCAGTAACTATGACTCTCTTAAGGTAGCCAAATGCCTCGTCACTCTGCGAAATTTATTTTAAAACTCGTTGATATCGTCGTTGGAGTAACTCAGACAACGTTAAGGTGGATATGTTGCGGCATTTCGCTTCTGTTTGGACATTCCGCAGTACGAATTAAAGAGAGGAAAGGTTCAAAGGAAGGGGAGCATCTGGCTGCAGCAACTATGAATCTCTTAAGGCAGCCAAATGCCTCGTCATCCGGCGAAGTACATTTGCTAACTCGAGAAACTCGTAGTGGGAATAACTAAGACGACGTTAAGGTGGACATACAGTGGCATATCGGTTCTGTAGGACTGGCCTTAGCAAGAATGATAAAGGCGTAAAGAAATGGGAGCAGCCGGCAGGAGTAACTATGACTCTGTTAATTTAGCCAAATGCCTCGTCACTCTGCGAAATTCATTTGAAAACTCGAGGATATCGACGTTGGAGTAACTCAGACAACGTTAAGGTGGACATGCTGTACCATTTCGCATCTGCAGGACTGGCTGCAATACGAATTAAAGAGAGGAAAGATTCAAAGAAGGGGGAGCAGCGGGCAGCGGTATCTATGACTCCCTTATGGTACCAAAATGACTCGTCACTCTGCGAAATTTATTTGAAAACTAGTGGAAATCGTCGTTGGAGTAACTCAGACAACGTTAAGGTGGACAAGTTGCAGCATTTCGCTTCAGATTGGACATTCCGCAGTACGAATTAAAGAGAGGAGAGATTCAAAGGAAGGGGAGCATCTAGCTGCAGTAACTATGACTCTCTTAAAGTAGCCAAATGCCTCGTCATCCAGCGAAGTACATTTGCTAACTCGAGAAACTCGTAGTTGGAATAACTGTGACGACGTTAAGGTGGACATGCAGTGGCATATCGGTTCTGTAGGACTGGCCATAGCAAGAATGATAAAGGCCTAAAGAAATGGGAGCAGCCGGCGGGAGTAACTATGACTCTGTTAAGGTAGCCAAATGCCTCGTCACTCTGCGAAATTTATTTGAAAAATTGAGGATATCGTCGTTGGAGTAACTCAGACAACGTTAAGGTGGACATGCTGTACCATTTCGCTTCTACAGGACTGGCCGCAATACGAATTAAAGAGAGGAAAGATTCAAAGAAGGGAGAGTAGCGGGCAGCAGTAACTATGACTCTCTTAAGGTAGCCAAATGCCTCATCACTCTGCGAAATTTATTTGAAAACTAGAGGATATCGTCGTTGGGGTAACTCAAACAACGTTAAGGTGGACAAGTTGGAGCATTTTGCTTCTACTTGGACATTCCGCAGTACGAATTAAAGAGAGGAAAGATTCAAAGGAATGGGAACATCTGGCTGCAGTAACTATGACGCTCTTAAGGTAGCCAAATGACTCGTCATCCGGCGAAGTACATTTGCTAACTCGAGATACTCGTAGCGGAAACAACTGTGACGACGTTGAGGTGGACATACAGTTGCATATCGGTTCTGTAGGACTGGCCATAGCAAGGATGATAAAGGCCTAAAGAAATGGGAGCAGCCGGCAGGAGTAACTATGACTCTCTTAAGGTAGCCAAATGCCTCGCCACTCTGCGAAATTTATTTGAAAACTCGAGGATCTCATCGTTGGAGTAACTCAGACAACGTTAAGGTGCACATGCTGTACCACTTCGTTTCTGCAGGACTGGCCGCAATACGAATTAAAGAGAGGAAAGATTCAAAGAAGGGGGAGCAGCGGGCAGCAGTAACTATGACTCTCTTAAGGTAGCCAAATGCCTCGTCACTCTGCGAAATTTATTTGAAAACTCGTTGGTATCGTCGTTGGAGTAACTCAGACAACGTTAAAGTGGACAAGTTGCAGCATTTCGCTGATGATTGGACATTCTGCAGTACGAATGAAAGGGAGGAAATATTCAAAGGAAGGGGAGCATCTGGCTGTAGTAACTCTGACTCTCTTAAGGTAGGCAAATGCCTCGTCATCCGGCGAAGTACATTTGCTAACTCGAGAAACTCGTAGTGGGAATAACTGTGACGACGTTAAGGTGGACATACAGTGGCATATTGGTTCTGTAGAACTGGCCATAGAAGGAATGATAAAGGCCTAAAGAAACGATAGCAGCCGGCAGGAGTAACTATGACTCTCTTAAGGTAGCCAAGTGCCTCGTCACTCTGCGAAATTAATTTGAAAACTCGAGGATATCGTTGTTGGAGTAACTCAGACAACGTTAAGGTAGACATGCTGTACCATTTCGCTTCTGCAGGACAGGCCGCAATACGAATTAAAGAGAGGAAAGATTCAAAGAAGGAGGAGCAGCGGGCAGCAGTAACTATGACTCTCTTAAGGTAGCCAAATGCCTCGTCACTCTGCGAAATTTATTTTAAAACTCGTTGATATCGTCGTTGGAGTAACTCAGACAACGTTAAGGTGGATATGTTGCGGCATTTCGCTTCTGTTTGGACATTCCGCAGTACGAATTAAAGAGAGGAAAGATTCAAAGGAATGGGAACATCTGGCTGCAGTAACTATGACGCTCTTAAGGTAGCCAAATGACTCGTCATCCGGCGAAGTACATTTGCTAACTCGAGATACTCGTAGCGGAAACAACTGTGACGACGTTGAGGTGGACATACAGTTGCATATCGGTTCTGTAGGACTGGCCATAGCAAGAATGATAAAGGCCTAAAGAAATGGGAGCAGCCGGCAGGAGTAACTATGACTCTCCTAAGGTAGCCAAATGCCTTGTCACTCTGCGAAATTTATTTGAAAACTCGAGGGTATCGTCGTTGGAGTAACTCAGACAACGTTAAGGTGGACATGCTGTACCATTTCGCATCTGGAGGACTGGCCGCAATACTAATTACAGAAAGGAAAGATTCAAAGAAGGGGGAGCAGCGGGCAGCATTAACTATGAATCTCTGAAGGTAGCCAAATGCCTCGTCACTCTGCGAAATTTATTTGAAAAATCGAATATATCGTCGGTGGAGTAACTCAGACAACGTTAATGTGGACATGCTGTACCATTTCGCTTCTGCAGGACTGGCCGCAATACGAATTAAAGAGAGGAAAGATTCAAAGAAGGAGGAGCAGCGGGCAGCAGTAACTATGACTCACTTAAGGTAACCAAATGCCTTGTCATTCTGCGAAATTAATTTGAAAACTCGTGGATATCGTCGTTTTAGTAACTCAGACAACGTTAAGGTGGACATGTTGCAGCATTCCGTTTCTGTTTGGACATTCCGCAGTACGAATTAAAGAGAGGAAAGATTCAAAGGAAGGGGAGCATCTGGCTGCAGTAACTATGACTCTCTTAAGGTAGCCAAATGCCTCGTCATCCGGCGAAGTACATTTGCTAACTCGAGAAACTCGTAGTGGGAATAACTAAGACGACGTTAAGGTGGACATACAGTGGCATATCAGTTCTGTAGGACTGGACATAGCAAGAATGATAAAGGCGTAAAGAAATGGGAGCAGCCGGCAGGAGTAACTATGACTCTGTTAAGGTAGCCAAATGCCTCGTCACTCTGCGAAATTTATTTGAAAACTCGAGGATATCGTCGTTGGAGTAACTCAGACAACGTTAAGGTGGACATGCTGTACCATTTCGCATCTGCAGGACTTGCTGCAATACGAATTAAAGAGAGGAAAGATTCAAAGAAGGGGGAGAAGCGGCCATCAGTAACTATGACTCTCTTAATGTAGCCAAATGCCTCGTCATTCTGCGTAATTTATTTGAAAACTCGTCGATATCGTCGTTGGAGTAACTCAGACAACGTTAAGGTGGACAAGTTGCAGCATTTCGCTTCTGCTTGGACATTCCGCAGTACGAATTAAAGAGAGGAAAGATTCAAGGGAAGGGGAGCATCTGGCTGCAGTAACTATGACTCTCTTAAGGTAGCCAAATGCCTCGACATCCGTCGAAGTACATTTGCTTACTTGAGAAACTCGTAGTGGGAGTAACTGTGACGACGTTAAGGTGGACATACATTGGTATATCGGCTCTGTAGGACTGGCCATAGCAAGAATGATAAAGGCCTAAAGAAATGGGAGCAGCCGGCGGGAGTAACTATGACTCTGTTAAGGTAGCCAATGCCTCGTCACTCTGCGAAATTTATTTGAAAAATTGAGGATATCGTCGTTGGAGTAACTCAGACAACGTTAAGGTGGACATGCTGTACCATTTCGCTTCTGCAGGTCTGGCCGCAATACGAAATAAAGAGAGGAAACATTCAAAGAAGGGGGAGCAGCGAGCAGCAGTAACTATGACTCTCTTAAGGGAGCCAAATGCCTTGTCACTCTGCGAAATTTATTTGAAAACTCGTGGATATCGTCGTTTTAGTAACTCAGACAACGTTAAGGTGGATATGTTGCGGCGTTTCGCTTCTGTTTGGACATTCCGCAGTACGAATTAAAGAGATGAAAAATTCGAAGGAAGGGGAGCATCTCGCTGCAGTAACTATGCCTCTCTTAAGGTAACCAAATGCCTCGTCATCCGGAGAAGTACATATGCTAACTCGAGAAACTCGTAGTGATAGTACGTGTGACGACGTTGAGGTGGACATACAGTGGCTTATCGGTCCAGTAGGACTGGCCATAGCAAGAATGATAAAGGCCTAAAGAAATGGGAGCAGCCGGCAGGAGTAACGATGACTCTCTTAAGGTAGCCAAATGCCTCGTCACTCTGCGAAGTTTATTTGAAAACTCGAGGATCTCATCGTTGGAGTAACTCAGACAACGTTATGGTAGACATGCTGTACCATTTCGCTTCTGCAGTACAGGCCGCAATACGAATTAAAGATAGGAAAGATTCAAAGAAGGGGGAGCAGCGGGCAGCAGTAACTATGACTCTCTTAAGGTAGCCAAATGCCTCGTCACTTTGCGAAATTTATTTGAAAACTAGAGGATATCGTCGTTGGGGTAACTCAGACAACGTTAAGGTGGACATGTTGCAGCATTTTGCTTCTGCTTGGACATTCCGCAGTACGAATTAAAGGGAGGAAAGATTCAAAGAAATGGGAGCATCTGGCTGCAGTAACTATGGCTCTCTTAAGGTAGCCAAATGCCTCGTCACTCTGCGAAGTTTATTTGAAAACTCGAGGATCTCATCGTTGGAGTAACTCAGACAACGTTAAGGTAGACATGCTGTACCATTTCGCTTCTGCAGGACTGGCCGCAATACGAATTAAAGAGAGGAAAGATTCAAAGAAGGGGGAGCAGCGGGCAGCAGTAACTATGACTCTCTTAAGGTAGCCAAATGCCTCGTCACTCTGCGAAATTTATTTGGAAACTAGAGGATATCGTCGTTGGGGTAACTCAAACAACGTTAAGGTGGACAAGTTGCAGCATTCTGCTCCTGCTTGGACATTCCGCAGTACGAATTAAAGAGAGGAAAGATTCAAAGGATTGGGAGCATCTGGCTGCAGTAACTATGACTCTCTTAAGGTAGCCAAATGCCTCGTCATCCGGCGAAGTACATTTGCTAACTCGAGATACTCGTAGTGGAAACAACTGTGACGACGTTAAGGTGGACATACAGTTGCATATCGGTTCTGTAGGACTGGCCATAGCAAGAATGATAAAGGCCTAAAGAAATGGGAGCAGCCGGCAGGAGTAACTATGACTCTCTTAAAGTAGCCAAATGTCTCGCCACTCTGCGAAATTTATTTGAAAACTCGAGGATCTCATCGTTGGAGTAACTCAGACAACGTTAAGGTGGACATGCTGTACCATTTCGCTTCTGCAGGTCTGGCCGCAATACAAAATAAAGAGAGGAAACATTCAAAGAAGGGGGAGCAGCGAGCAGCAGTAACTATGACTCTCTTAAGGTAGCCAAATGCCTTGTCACTCTGCGAAATTTATTTGAAAACTCGTGGATATCGTCGTTTTAGTAACTCAGACAACGTTAAGGTGGACAAGTTGCAGCATTTCGCTTCTGATTGGACATTCTGCAGTACGAATTAAAGGGAGGAAATATTGAAAGGAAGGGGAGCATCTGGCTGCGGTAACTCTGACTCTCTTAAGGTAGGCAAATGCCTCGTCATCCGGCGAAGTACATTTGCTAACTCGAGCAACTCGTAGTGGGAATAACTGTGACGACGTTAAGGTGGACATACAGTGGCATATTGGTTCTGTAGGACTGGCCATAGAAGGAATGATAAAGGCCTAAAGAAACGATAGCAGCCGGCAGGAGTAACTATGACTCTCTTAAGGTAGCCAAGTGCCTCGTCACTCTGCGAAATTAATTTGAAAACTCGAGGATATCGTTGTTGGAGTAACTCAGACAACGTTAAGGTGGACATGCTGTACCATTTCGCTTCTACAGGACTGGCCGCAATACGAATTAAAGAGAGGAAAGATTCAAAGAAGGGAGAGTAGCGGGCAGCAGTAACTATGACTCTCTTAAGGTAGCCAAATGCCTCATCACTCTGCGAAATTTATTTGAAAACTAGAGGATATCGTCGTTGGGGTAACTCAAACAACGTTAAGGTGGACAAGTTGGAGCATTTTGCTTCTACTTGGACATTCCGCAGTACGAATGGAAGAGAGGAAAGATTCAAAGGAATGGGAACATCTGGCTGCAGTAACTATGACGCTCTTAAGGTAGCCAAATGACTCGTCATCCGGCGAAGTACATTTGCTAACTCGAGATACTCGTAGCGGAAACAACTGTGACGACGTTGAGGTGGACATACAGTTGCATATCGGTTCTGTAGGACTGGCCATAGCAAGGATGATAAAGGCCTAAAGAAATGGGAGCAGCCGGCAGGAGTAACTATGACTCTCTTAAGGTAGCCAAATGCCTCGCCACTCTGCGAAATTTATTTGAAAACTCGAGGATCTCATCGTTGGAGTAACTCAGACAACGTTAAGGTGCACATGCTGTACCACTTCGCTTCTGCAGGACTGGCCGCAATACGAATTAAAGAGAGGAAAGATTCAAAGAAGGGGGAGCAGCGGGCAGCAGTAACTATGACTCTCTTAAGGTAGCCAAATGCCTCGTCACTCTGCGAAATTTATTTGAAAACTCGTTGGTATCGTCGTTGGAGTAACTCAGACAACGTTAAAGTGGACAAGTTCCAGCATTTCGCTTCTGATTGGACATTCTGCAGTACGAATGAAAGGGAGGAAATATTCAAAGGAAGGGGAGCATCTGGCTGTAGTAACTCTGACTCTCTTAAGGTAGGCAAATGCCTCGTCATCCGGCGAAGTACATTTGCTAACTCGAGAAACTCGTAGTGGGAATAACTGTGACGACGTTAAGGTGGACATACAGTGGCATATCGGTTCTGTAGGACTGGCCATAGCAAGAATGATAAAGGCCTAAAGAAATGGGAGCAGCCGGCGGGAGTAACTATGACTCTGTTAAGGTAGCCAAATGCCTCGTCACTCTGCGAAATTTATTTGAAAAATTGAGGATATCGTCGTTGGAGTAACTCAGACAACGTTAAGGTGGACATGCTGTACCATTTCGCTTCTGCAGGTCTGGCCGCAATACGAAATAAAGAGAGGAAACATTCAAAGAAGGGGGAGCAGCGAGCTGCAGTAACTATGACCCTCTTAAGGTAGCCAAATGCCTTGTCACTCTGCGAAATTTATTTGAAAACTCGTGGATATCGTCGTTTTAGTAACTCAGACAACGTTAAGGTGGACAAGTTGCAGCATTTCGCTTCTGATTGGACATTCTGCAGTACGAATTAAAGGGAGGAAATATTCAAAGGAAGGGGAGCATCTGGCTGCGGTAACTCTGACTCTCTTAAGGTAGGCAAATGCCTCGTCATCCGGCGAAGTACATTTGCTAACTCGAGCAACTCGTAGTGGGAACAACTGTGACGACGTTAAGGTGGACATACAGTGGCATATTGGTTCTGTAGGACTGGCCATAGAAGGAATGATAAAGGCCTAAAGAAACGATAGCAGCCGGCAGGAGTAACTATGACTCTCTTAAGGTAGCCAAGTGCCTCGTCACTCTGCGAAATTAATTTGAAAACTCGAGGATATCGTTGTTGGAGTAACTCAGACAACGTTAAGGTAGACATGCTGTACCATTTCGCTTCTGCAGGACAGGCCGCAATACGAATTAAGGAGAGGAAAGATTCAAAGAAGGAGGAGCAGCGGGCAGCAGTAACTATGACTCTCTTAAGGTAGCCAAATGCCTCGTCACTCTGCGAAATTTATTTTAAAACTCGTTGATATCGTCGTTGGAGTAACTCAGACAACGTTAAGGTGGATATGTTGCGGCATTTCGCTTCTGTTTGGACATTCCGCAGTACGAATTAAAGAGAGGAAAGATTCAAAGGAATGGGAACATCTGGCTGCAGTAACTATGACGCTCTTAAGGTAGCCAAATGACTCGTCATCCGGCGAAGTACATTTGCTAACTCGAGATACTCGTAGCGGAAACAACTGTGACGACGTTGAGGTGGACATACAGTTGCATATCGGTTCTGTAGGACTGGCCATAGCAAGAATGATAAAGGCCTAAAGAAATGGGAGCAGCCGGCAGGAGTAACTATGACTCTCCTAAGGTAGCCAAATGCCTTGTCACTCTGCGAAATTTATTTGAAAACTCGAGGGTATCGTCGTTGGAGTAACTCAGACAACGTTAAGGTGGACATGCTGTACCATTTCGCATCTGGAGGACTGGCCGCAATACTAATTACAGAAAGGAAAGATTCAAAGAAGGGGGAGCAGCGGGCAGCATTAACTATGAATCTCTGAAGGTAGCCAAATGCCTCGTCACTCTGCGAAATTTATTTGAAAAATCGAATATATCGTCGGTGGAGTAACTCAGACAACGTTAATGTGGACATGCTGTACCATTTCGCTTCTGCAGGACTGGCCGCAATACGAATTAAAGAGAGGAAAGATTCAAAGAAGGAGGAGCAGCGGGCAGCAGTAACTATGACTCACTTAAGGTAACCAAATGCCTTGTCATTCTGCGAAATTAATTTGAAAACTCGTGGATATCGTCGTTTTAGTAACTCAGACAACGTTAAGGTGGACATGTTGCAGCATTCCGTTTCTGTTTGGACATTCCGCAGTACGAATTAAAGAGAGGAAAGATTCAAAGGAAGGGGAGCATCTGGCTGCAGTAACTATGACTCTCTTAAGGTAGCCAAATGCCTCGTCATCCGGCGAAGTACATTTGCTAACTCGAGAAACTCGTAGTGGGAATAACTAAGACTACGTTAAGGTGGACATACAGTGGCATATCAGTTCTGTAGGACTGGACATAGCAAGAATGATAAAGGCGTAAAGAAATGGGAGCAGCCGGCAGGAGTAACTATGACTCTGTTAAGGTAGCCAAATGCCTCGTCACTCTGCGAAATTTATTTGAAAACTCGAGGATATCGTCGTTGGAGTAACTCAGACAACGTTAAGGTGGACATGCTGTACCATTTCGCATCTGCAGGACTTGCTGCAATACGAATTAAAGAGAGGAAAGATTCAAAGAAGGGGGAGAAGCGGCCATCAGTAACTATGACTCTCTTAAGGTAGCCAAATGCCTCGTCATTCTGCGTAATTTATTTGAAAACTCGTCGATATCGTCGTTGGAGTAACTCAGACAACGTTAAGGTGGACAAGTTGCAGCATTTCGCTTCTGCTTGGACATTCCGCAGTACGAATTAAAGAGAGGAAAGATTCAAAGGAAGGGGAGCATCTGGCTGCAGTAACTATGACTCTCTTAAGGTAGCCAAATGCCTCGACATCCGTCGAAGTACATTTGCTTACTTGAGAAACTCGTAGTGGGAGTAATTGTGACGACGTTAAGGTGGACATACATTGGTATATCGGCTCTGTAGGACTGGCCATAGCAAGAATGATAAAGGCCTAAAGAAATGGGAGCAGCCGGCGGGAGTAACTATGACTCTGTTAAGGTAGCCAATGCCTCGTCACTCTGCGAAATTTATTTGAAAAATTGAGGATATCGTCGTTGGAGTAACTCAGACAACGTTAAGGTGGACATGCTGTACCATTTCGCTTCTGCAGGTCTGGCCGCAATACGAAATAAAGAGAGGAAACATTCAAAGAAGGGGGAGCAGCGAGCAGCAGTAACTATGACTCTCTTAAGGGAGCCAAATGCCTTGTCACTCTGCGAAATTTATTTGAAAACTCGTGGATATCGTCGTTTTAGTAACTCAGACAACGTTAAGGTGGATATGTTGCGGCGTTTCGCTTCTGTTTGGACATTCCGCAGTACGAATTAAAGAGATGAAAAATTCGAAGGAAGGGGAGCATCTGGCTGCAGTAACTATGCCTCTCTTAAGGTAACCAAATGCCTCGTCATCCGGAGAAGTACATATGCTAACTCGAGAAACTCGTAGTGATAGTACGTGTGACGACGTTGAGGTGGACATACAGTGGCTTATCGGTCCAGTAGGACTGGCCATGGCAAGAATGATAAAGGCCTAAAGAAATGGGAGCAGCCGGCAGGAGTAACGATGACTCTCTTAAGGTAGCCAAATGCCTCGTCACTCTGCGAAGTTTATTTGAAAACTCGAGGATCTCATCGTTGGAGTAACTCAGACAACGTTATGGTAGACATGCTGTACCATCTCGCTTCTGCAGGACAGGCCGCAATACGAATTAAAGATAGGAAAGATTCAAAGAAGGGGGAGCAGCGGGCAGCAGTAACTATGACTCTCTTAAGGTAGCCAAATGCCTCGTCACTTTGCGAAATTTATTTGAAAACTAGAGGATATCGTCGTTGGAGTAACTCAGACAACGTTAAGGTGGACATGCTGTACCATTTCGCTTCTGCAGGACAGGCCGCAATACGAATTAAAGAGAGGAAAGATTCAAAGAAGGAGGAGCATCGGGCAGCAGTAACTATGACTCTCTTAAGGTAGCCAAATGCCTTGTCACTCTGCGAAATTTATTTTAAAACTCGTTGATATCGTCGTTGGAGTAACTCAGACAACGTTAAGGTGGATATGTTGCGGCATTTCGCTTCTGTTTGGACATTCCGCAGTACGAATTAAAGAGAGGAAAGATTCAAAGGAATGGGAACATCTGGCTGCAGTAACTATGACGCTCTTAAGGTAGCCAAATGACTCGTCATCCGGCGAAGTACATTTGCTAACTCGAGATACTCGTAGCGGAAACAACTGTGACGACGTTGAGGTGGACACACAGTTGCATATCGGTTCTGTAGGACTGGCCATAGCAAGAATGATAAAGGCCTAAAGAAATGGGAGCAGCCGGCAGGAGTAACTATGACTCTCCTAAGGTAGCCAAATGCCTTGTCACTCTGCGAAATTTATTTGAAAACTCGAGGGTATCGTCGTTGGAGTAACTCAGACAACGTTAAGGTGGACATGCTGTACCATTTCGCTTCTGCAGGACTGGCCGCAATACGAATTAAAGAGAGGAAAGATTCAAAGAAGGGGGAGCAGCGGGCAGCAGTGACTATGACTCACTTAAGGTAACCAAATGCCTTGTCATTCTGCGAAATTTATTTGAAAACTAGTGGAAATCGTCGTTGGAGTAACTCAGACAACGTTAAGGTGGACAAGTTGCAGCATTTCGCTTCTGATTGGACATTCCGCAGTACGAATTAAAGAGAGGAGAGATTCAAAGGAAGGGGAGCATCTAGCTGCAGTAACTATGACTCTCTTAAAGTAGCCAAATGCCTCGTCATCCAGCGAAGTACATTTGCTAACTCGAGAAACTCGTAGTTGGAATAACTGTGACGACGTTAAGGTGGACATGCAGTGGCATATCGGTTCTGTAGGGCTGGCCATAGCAAGAATGATAAAGGCCTAAAGAAATGGGAGCAGCCGGCGGGAGTAACTATGACTCTGTTAAGGTAGCCAAATGCCTCGTCACTCTGCTAAATTTATTTGAAAAATTGAGGATATCGTCGTTGGAGTAACTCAGACAACGTTAAGGTGGACATGCTGTACCATTTCGCTTCTGCAGGTCTGGCCGCAATACGAAATAAAGAGAGGAAACATTCAAAGAAGGGGGAGCAGCGAGCAGCAGTAACTATGACTCTCTTAAGGTAGCCAAATGCCTTGTCACTCTGCGAAATTTATTTGAAAACTCGTGGATATCGTCGTTTTAGTAACTCAGACAACGTTAAGGTGGACAAGTTGCAGCATTTCGCTTCTGATTGGACATTCTGCAGTACGAATTAAAGGGAGGAAATATTCAAAGGAAGGGGAGCATCTGGCTGCTGTAACTCTGACTCTCTTAAGGTAGGCAAATGCCTCGTCATCCGGCGAAGTACATTTGCTAACTCAAGCAACTCGTAGTGGGAATAACTGTGACGACGTTAAGGTGGACATACAGTGGCATATTGGTTCTGTAGGACTGGCCATAGAAGGAATGATAAAGGCCTAAAGAAACGATAGCAGCCGGCAGGAGTAACTATGACTCTCTTAAGGTAGCCAAGTGCCTCGTCACTCTGCGAAATTAATTTGAAAACTCGAGGATATCGTTGTTGGAGTAACTCAGACAACGTTAAGGTGGAAATGCTGTACCATTTCGCTTCTGCAGGACAGGCCGCAATACGAATTAAAGAGAGGAAAGATTCAAAGAAGGAGGAGCAGCGGGCAGCAGTAACCATGACTCTCTTAAGGTAGCCAAATGCCTCGTCACTCTGCGAAATTAATTTTAAAACTCGTTGATATCGTCGTTGGAGTAACTCAGACAACGTTAAGGTGGATATGTTGCGGCATTTCGCTTCTGTTTGGACATTCCGCAGTACGAATTAAAGAGAGGAAAGATTCAAAGGAATGGGAACATCTGGCTGCAGTAACTATGACGCTCTTAAGGTAGCCAAATGACTCGTCATCCGGCGAAGTACATTTGCTAACTCGAGATACTCGTAGCGGAAACAACTGTGACGACGTTGAGGTGGACATACAGTTGCATATCGGTTCTGTAGGACTGGCCATAGCAAGAATGATAAAGGCCTAAAGAAATGGGAGCAGCCGGCAGGAGTAACTATGACTCTCCTAAGGTAGCCAAATGCCTTGTCACTCTGCGAAATTTATTTGAAAACTCGAGGGTATCGTCGTTGGAGTAACTCAGACAACGTTAAGGTGGACATGCTGTACCATTTCGCTTCTGGAGGACTGGCCGCAATACTAATTACAGAAAGGAAAGATTCAAAGAAGGGGGAGCAGCGGGCAGCATTAACTATGAATCTCTGAAGGTAGCCAAATGCCTCGTCACTCTGCGAAATTTATTTGAAAAATCGAATATATCGTCGGTGGAGTAACTCAGACAACGTTAATGTGGACATGCTGTACCATTTCGCTTCTGCAGGACTGGCCGCAATACGAATTAAAGAGAGGAAAGATTCAAAGAAGGGGGAGCAGCGGGCAGCAGTAACTATGACTCACTTAAGGTAACCAAATGCCTTGTCATTCTGCGAAATTTATTTGGAAACTAGTGGAAATCGTCGTTGGAGTAACTCAGACAACGTTAAGGTGGACAAGTTGCAGCATTTCGCTTCTGATTGGACATTCCGCAGTACGAATTAAAGAGAGGAGAGATTCAAAGGAAGGGGAGCATCTAGCTGCAGTAACTATGACTCTCTTAAAGTAGCCAAATGCCTCGTCATCCAGCGAAGTACATTTGCTAACTCGAGAAACTCGTAGTTGGAATAACTGTGACGACGTTAAGGTGGACATGCAGTGGCATATCGGTTCTGTAGGACTGGCCATAGCAAGAATGATAAAGGCCTAAAGAAATGGGAGCAGCCGGCGGGAGTAACTATGACTCTGTTAAGGTAGCCAAATGCCTCGTCACTCTGCGAAATTTATTTGAAAAATTGAGGATATCCTCGTTGGAGTAACTCAGACAACGTTAAGGTGGACATGCTGTACCATTTCGCTTCTGCAGGTCTGGCCGCAATACGAAATAAAGAGAGGAAACATTCAAAGAAGGGGGAGCAGCGAGCAGCAGTAACTATGACTCTCTTAAGGTAGCCAAATGCCTTGTCACTCTGCGAAATTTATTTGAAAACTCGTGGATATCGTCGTTTTAGTAACTCAGACAACGTTAAGGTGGACAAGTTGCAGCATTTCGCTTCTGATTGGACATTCTGCAGTACGAATTAAAGGGAGGAAATATTCAAAGGAAGGGGAGCATCTGGCTGCGGTAACTCTGACTCTCTTAAGGTAGGCAAATGCCTCGTCATCCGGCGAAGTACATTTGCTAACTCGAGCAACTCGTAGTGGGAATAACTGTGACGACGTTAAGGTGGACATACAGTGGCATATTGGTTCTGTAGGACTGGCCATAGAAGGAATGATAAAGGCCTAAAGAAACGATAGCAGCCGGCAGGAGTAACTATGACTCTCTTAAGGTAGCCAAGTGCCTCGTCACTCTGCGAAATTAATTTGAAAACTCGAGGATATCGTTGTCGGAGTAACTCAGACAACGTTAAGGTGGACATGCTGTACCATTTCGCTTCTACAGGACTGGCCGCAATACGAATTAAAGAGAGGAAAGATTCAAAGAAGGGAGAGTAGCGGGCAGCAGTAACTATGACTCTCTTAAGGTAGCCAAATGCCTCATCACTCTGCGAAATTTATTTGAAAACTAGAGGATATCGTCGTTGGGGTAACTCAAACAACGTTAAGGTGGACAAGTTGGAGCATTTTGCTTCTACTTGGACATTCCGCAGTACGAATTAAAGAGAGGAAAGATTCAAAGGAATGGGAACATCTGGCTGCAGTAACTATGACGCTCTTAAGGTAGCCAAATGACTCGTCATCCGGCGAAGTACATTTGCTAACTCGAGATACTCGTAGCGGAAACAACTGTGACGACGTTGAGGTGGACATACAGTTGCATATCGGTTCTGTAGGACTGGCCATAGCAAGGATGATAAAGGCCTAAAGAAATGGGAGCAGCCGGCAGGAGTAACTATGACTCTCTTAAGGTAGCCAAATGCCTCGCCACTCTGCGAAATTTATTTGAAAACTCGAGGATCTCATCGTTGGAGTAACTCAGACAACGTTAAGGTGCACATGCTGTACCATTTCGCTTCTGCAGGACTGGCCGCAATACGAATTAAAGAGAGGAAAGATTCAAAGAAGGGGGAGCAGCGGGCAGCAGTAACTATGACTCTCTTAAGGTAGCCAAATGCCTCGTCACTCTGCGAAATTTATTTGAAAACTCGTTGGTATCGTCGTTGGAGTAACTCAGACAACGTTAAAGTGGACAAGTTCCAGCATTTCGCTTCTGATTGGACATTCTGCAGTACGAATGAAAGGGAGGAAATATTCAAAGGAAGGGGAGCATCTGGCTGTAGTATCTCTGACTCTCTTAAGGTAGGCAAATGCCTCGTCATCCGGCGAAGTACATTTGCTAACTCGAGAAACTCGTAGTGGGAATAACTGTGACGACGTTAAGGTGGACATACAGTGGCATATCGGTTCTGTAGGACTGGCCATAGCAAGAATGATAAAGGCCTAAAGAAATGGGAGCAGCCGGCGGGAGTAACTATGACTCTGTTAAGGTAGCCAAATGCCTCGTCACTCTGCGAAATTTATTTGAAAAATTGAGGATATCGTCGTTGGAGTAACTCAGACAACGTTAAGGTGGACATGCTGTACCATTTCGCTTCTGCAGGTCTGGCCGCAATACGAAATAAAGAGAGGAAACATTCAAAGAAGGGGGAGCAGCGAGCAGCAGTAACTATGACTCTCTTAAGGTAGCCAAATGCCTTGTCATTCTGCGAAATTTATTTGAAAACTCGTGGATATCGTCGTTTTAGTAACTCAGACATCGTTAAGGTGGACAAGTTGCAGCATTTCGCTTCTGATTGGACATTCTGCAGTACGAATTAAAGGGAGGAAATATTCAAAGGAAGGGGATCATCTGGCTGCGGTAACTCTGACTCTCTTAAGGTAAGCAAATGCCTCGTCATCCGGCGAAGTACATTTGCTAACTCGAGCAACTCGTAGTGGGAATAACTGTGACGACGTTAAGGTGGACATACAGTGGCATTTTGGTTCTGTAGGACTGGCCATAGAAGGAATGATGAAGGCCTAAAGAAACGATAGCAGCCGGCAGGAGTAACTATGACTCTCTTAAGGTAGCCAAGTGCCTCGTCACTCTGCGAAATTAATTTGAAAACTCGAGGATATCGTTGTTGGAGTAACTCAGACATCGTTAAGGTAGACATGCTGTACCATTTCGCTTCTGCAGGACAGGCCGTAATACGAATTAAAGAGAGGAAAGATTCAAAGAAGGAGGAGCAGCGGGCAGCAGTAACTATGACTCTCTTAAGGTAGCCAAATGCCTCGTCACTCTGCGAAATTTATTTTAAAACTCGTTGATATCGTCGTTGGAGTAACTCAGACAACGTTAAGGTGGATATGTTGCGGCATTTCGCTTCTGTTTGGACAATCCGCAGTACGAATTAAAGAGAGGAAAGATTCAAAGGAATGGGAACATCTGGCTGCAGTAACTATGACGCTCTTAAGGTAGCCAAATGACTCGTCATCCGGCGAAGTACATTTGCTAACTCGAGATACTCGTAGCGGAAACAACTGTGACGACGTTGAGGTGGACATACAGTTGCATATCGGTTCTGTAGGACTGGCCATAGCAAGAATGATAAAGGCCTAAAGAAATGGGAGCAGCCGGCAGGAGTAACTATGACTCTCCTAAGGTAGCCAAATGCCTTGTCACTCTGCGAAATTTATTTGAAAACTCGAGGGTATCGTCGTTGGAGTAACTCAGACAACGTTAAGGTGGACATGCTGTACCATTTCGCTTCTGGAGGACTGGCCGCAATACTAATTACAGAAAGGAAAGTTTCAAAGAAGGGGGAGCAGCGGGCAGCATTAACTATGAATCTCTGAAGGTAGCCAAATGCCTCGTCACTCTGCGAAATTTATTTGATAAATCGAATATATCGTCGTTGGAGTAACACAGACAACGGTAAGGTGGACATGCTGTACCATTTCGCATCTGCAGGACTTGCTGCAATACGAATTAAAGAGAGGAAAGATTCAAAGAAGGGGGAGAAGCGGCCATCAGTAACTATGACTCTCTTAAGGTAGCCAAATGCCTCGTCACTCTGCGTAATTTATTTGAAAACTCGTCGATATCGTCGTTGGAGTAACTCAGACAACGTTAAGGTGGACAAGTTGCAGCATTTCGCTTCTGCTTGGACATTCCGCAGTACGAATTAAGGAGAGGAAAGATTCAAAGGAAGGGGAGCATCTGGCTGCAGTAACTATGACTCTCCTAAGGTAGCCAAATGCCTCGACATCCGTCGAAGTACATTTGCTTACTTGAGAAACTCGTAGTGGGAGTAACTGTGACGACGTTAAGGTGGACATACATTGGTATATCGGCTCTGTAGGACTGGCCATAGCAAGAATGATAAAGGCCTAAAGAAATGGGAGCAGCCGGCAGGAGTAACGATGACTCTCTTAAGGTAGCCAAATGCCTCGTCACTCTGCGAAGTTTATTTGAAAACTCGAGGATCTCATCGTTGGAGTAACTCAGACAACATTATGGTAGACATGCTGTACCATTTCGCTTCTGCAGGACAGGCCGCAATACGAATTAAAGAGAGGAAAGATTCAAAGAAGGGGGAGCAGCGGGCAGCAGTAACTATGACTCTCTTAAGGTAGCCAAATGCCTCGACACTTTGCGAAATTTATTTGAAAACTAGAGGATATCGTCGTTGGGGTAACTCAGACAACGTTAAGGTGGACATGTTGCAGCATTTTGCTTCTTCTTGGACATTCCGCAGTACGAATTAAAGGGAGGAAAGATTCAAAGAAATGGGAGCATCTGGCTGCAGTAACTATGACTCTCTTAAGGTAGCCAAATGCCTCGTCCCTCTGCGAAATTTATTTGAAAAATCGTATATATCGTCTGTGGAGTAACTCAGACAACGTCAATGTGGACATGCTGTACCATTTCGCTTCTGCAGGACTGGCCGCAATACGAATTTAAGAGAAGAACGATTGAAAGAAGGGGGAGCAGCGGGCAGCAGTAACTATGACTCACTTAAGGTAACCAAATGCCTTGTCATTCTGCGAAATTTATTTGAAAACTCGTGGGTATCGTCGTTTTAGTAACTCAGACAACGTTAAGGTGGACGTGTTGCAGCATTTCGTTTCTGTTTTGATATTCCGCAGTACGAATTAATAAGAGGAAAGTTTCAAAGGAAGGCGAGCATCTCTCTGCAGTAACTATGACTCTCTTAAGGTAGCCAAATGCCTCGTCATCCGTCGAAGTACATTTGCTAACTTGAGAAACTCGTAGTGGGAGTAACTGTGACGACGTTAAGGTTGACATACATTGGTATATCGGCTCTGTAGGGCTTGCCATAGCAAGAATGTTAAAGGCCTAAAGAAATGGGAGCAGCCGGCGGGAGTAACTATGACTCTGTTAAAGTAGCCAAATGCCTCGTCACTCTGCGAAATTTATTTGAAACATTGAGGATATCGTCGTTGGAGTAACTCAGACAACGTTAAGGTGGACATGCTGTACCATTTCGCTTCTGCAGGTCTGGCCGCAATACGAATTAAAGAGAGGAAAGATTCAAAGAAGGGGGAGCAGCGGGCAGCAGTAACTATGACTCTCTTAAGGTAGCCAAATGCCTCGGCACTCCACGAAATTTACTTGAAAACTCGTTGGTATCGTCGTTGGAGTAACTCAGACAACGTTAAGGTGGACAACTTGCAGCATTTCGCTTCTGATTGGACATTCTGCAGTACGAATTAAAGGGAGGAAATATTCAAAGGAAGGGGAGCATCTGGCTGCAGTAACTCTGACTCTCTTAAGGTAGGCTAATGCCTCGTCATCCGGCGAAGTACATTAGCTAACTCGAGAAACTCGTAGTGGGAATAACTGTGACGACGTTAAGGTGGACATACAGTGGCATATCGGTTCTGTAGGACTGGCCATAGCAAAAATGATAAAGGCCTAAAGAAACGATAGCAGCCGGCAGGAGTAACTATGACTCTCTTAAGGTAGCCAAGTGCCTCGTCACTCTGCGAAATTTATTTGAAAACTAGAGGATATCGTCGTTGGGGTAACTCAAACCACGTTAAGGTGGACAAGTTGCGGCATTTTGCTCCTGCTTGGACATTCCGCAGTACGAATTAAAGAGAGGAAAGATTCAAAGGATTGGGAGCATCTGGCTGCAGTAACTATGACTCTCTTAAGGTAGCCAAATGCCTCGTCATCCGGCGAAGTAATTTGCTAACTCGAGATACTCGTAGTGGAAACAACTGTGACGACGTTAAGGTGGACATACAGTTGCATATCGGTTCTGTAGGACTGGCCATAGCAAGAATGATAAAGGCCTAAAGAAATGGGAGCAGCCGGCAGGAGTAACTATGACTCTCTTAAAGTAGCCAAATGTCTCGCCACTCTGCGAAATTTATTTGAAAACTCGAGGATCTCATCGTTGGAGTAACTCAGACAACGTTAAGGTAGACATGCTGTACCATTTCGCTTCTGCAGGACTGGCCGCAATATGAATTAAAGAGAGGAAAGATTCAAAGAAGGGGGAGCAGCGGGCAGCAGTAACCATGACTCTCTTAAGGTAGCCAAATGCCTCGTCACTCTGCGAAATTTATTTGAAAACTCGCGGATATCGTCGTTGGAGTAACTCAGACAACGTTAAGGTGTACAAATTGCAGCATTTCGCTTCTGATTGGACATTCCGCAGTACGAATGGAAGAGAGGAAAGATTCAAAGGAAAGGGAGCATCTGGCTGCAGTAACTATGACTCTCTTAAATTAGCCAAATGCCTCATCATCCGTCGAAGTACATTTGCTAACTTGAGAAACCCGTAGTAGGTGTAACTGTGACGACGTTAAGGTGGACATACATTGGTATATCGGTTCTGTAGGACTGGCCATAGCAAGAGTGATAAAGTCCTAAAGAAATGGGAGCAGCCGGCAGGAGTAACTATGACTCTCTTAAAGTAGCCAAATGCCTCGTCACTCTGCGAAATATATTTGAAAAATCGAATATATCGTCGGTGGAGTAACTCAGACAACGTTAATGTGGACATGCTGTACCATTTCGCTTCTGCAGGACTGGCCGCAATACGAATTAAAGAGAGGAAAGATTCAAAGAAGGGGGAGCAGCGGGCAGCAGTAACTATGACTCACTTAAGGTAACCAAATGCCCTGTCATTCTGCGAAATTTATTTGAAAACTCGTGGATATCGTCGTTTTAGTAACTCAGACAACGTTAAGGTGGACATGCTGCAGCATTCCGTTTCTGTTTGGACATTCCGCAGTACGAATTAAAGAGAGGAAAGATTCAAAGGAAGGGGAGCATCTGGCTGCAGTAACTATGAATCTCTTAAGGCAGCCAAATGCCTCGTCATCCGGCGAAGTAGATTTGCTAACTCGAGAAACTCGTAGTGGGAATAACTAAGACGACGTTAAGGTGGACATACAGTGGCATATCGGTTCTGTAGGACTGGCCTTAGCAAGAATGATAAAGGCGTAAAGAAATGGGAGCATCTGGCTGCAGTAACTATGACTCTCTTAAGGTAGCCAAATGCCTCGTCACTCTGCGAAATTTATTTGAAAAATCGTATATATCGTCTGTGGAGTAACTCAGACAACGTCAATGTGGACATGCTGTACCATTTCGCTTCTGCAGGACTGGCCGCAATACGAATTTAAGAGAAGAACGATTGAAAGAAGGGGGAGCAGCGGGCAGCAGTAACTATGACTCACTTAAGGTAACCAAATGCCTTGTCATTCTGCGAAATTTATTTGAAAACTCGTGGGTATCGTCGTTTTAGTAACTCAGACAACGTTAAGGTGGACGTGTTGCAGCATTTCGTTTCTGTTTTGACATTCCGCAGTACGAATTAATAAGAGGAAAGTTTCAAAGGAAGGCGAGCATCTCTCTGCAGTAACTATGACTCTCTTATGGTAGCCAAATGCCTCGTCATCCGTCGAAGTACATTTGCTAACTTGAGAAACTCGTAGTGGGAGTAACTAAAAATGGCTCTGAGCACTATGGGACTTAACTACTGTGGTCATTAGTCCCCTAGAACTTAGAACTACTAAAACCTAACTAACCTAAGGACATCACACACATCCATTTCCGAGGCAGGATTCGAACCTGCGACCGTAGCAGTCGCGCGGTTCCGGACTGCGCGCCTAGAACCGCTAGACCACCGCGGCCGGCAGTGGGAGTAACTGTGACGACGTTAAGGTTGACATACATTGGTATATCGGCTCTGTAGGGCTTGCCATAGCAAGAATGTTAAATTCCTAAAGAAATGGGAGCAGCCGGCGGGAGTAACTATGACTCTGTTAAGGTAGCCAAATGCCTCGTCACTCTGCGAAATTTATTTGAAAAATTGAGGATATCGTCGTTGGAGTAACTCAGACAACGTTAAGGTGGACATGCTGTACCATTTCGCTTCTGCAGGTCTGGCCGCAATACGAATTAAAGAGAGGAAAGATTCAAAGAAGGGGGAGCAGCGGGCAGCAGTAACTATGACTCTCTTAAGGTAGCCAAATGCCTCGGCACTCTACGAAATTTACTTGAAAACTCGTTGGTATCGTCGTTGGAGTAACTCAGACAACGTTAAGTTGGACAAGCTGCAGCATTTCGCTTCTGATTGGACATTCTGCAGTACGAATTAAAGGGAGGAAATATTCAAAGGAAGGGGAGCATCTGGCTGCAGTAACTCTGACTCTCTTAAGGTAGGCTAATGCCTCGTCATCCGGCGAAGTACATTTGCTAACTCGAGAAACTCGTAGTGGGAATAACTGTGACGACGTTAAGGTGGACATACAGTGGCATATCGGTTCTGTAGGACTGGCCATAGCAAGAATGATAAAGGCGTAAAGAAATGGGAGCAGCCGGCAGGAGTAACTATGACTCTGTTAAGGTAGCCAAATGCCTCGTCACTCTGCGAAATTTATTTGAAAACTCGAGGATCTCATCGTTGGAGTAACTCAGACAACGTTAAGGTAGACATGCTGTACCATTTCGCTTCTGCAGGACTGGCCGCAATATGAATTAAAGAGAGGAAAGATTCAAAGAAGGGGGAGCAGCGGGCAGCAGTAACCATGACTCTCTTAAGGTAGCCAAATGCCTCGTCACTCTGCGAAATTTATTTGAAAACTCGCGGATATCGTCGTTGGAGTAACTCAGACAACGTTAAGGTGTACAAATTGCAGCATTTCGCTTCTGATTGGACATTCCGCAGTACGAATGGAAGAGAGGAAAGATTCAAAGGAAAGGGAGCATCTGGCTGCAGTAACTATGACTCTCTTAAATTAGCTAAATGCCTCATCATCCGTCGAAGTACATTTGCAAACTTGAGAAACCCGTAGTAGGTGTAACTGTGACGACGTTAAGGTGGACATACATTGGTATATCGGTTCTGTAGGACTGGCCATAGCAAGAGTGATAAAGTCCTAAAGAAATGGGAGCAGCCGGCAGGAGTAACTATGACTCTCTTAAAGTAGCCAAATGCCTCGTCACTCTGCGAAATATATTTGAAAAATCGAATATATCGTCGGTGGAGTAACTCAGACAACGTTAATGTGGACATGCTGTACCATTTCGCTTCTGCAGGACTGGCCGCAATACGAATTAAAGAGAGGAAAGATTCAAAGAAGGGGGAGCAGCGGGCAGCAGTAACTATGACTCACTTAAGGTAACCAAATGCCCTGTCATTCTGCGAAATTTATTTGAAAACTCGTGGATATCGTCGTTTTAGTAACTCAGACAACGTTAAGGTGGACATGCTGCAGCATTCCGTTTCTGTTTGGACATTCCGCAGTACGAATTAAAGAGAGGAAAGATTCAAAGGAAGGGGAGCATCTGGCTGCAGTAACTATGAATCTCTTAAGGCAGCCAAATGCCTCGTCATCCGGCGAAGTACATTTGCTAACTCGAGAAACTCGTAGTGGGAATAACTAAGACGACGTTAAGGTGGACATACAGTGGCATATCGGTTCTGTAGGACTGGCCTTAGCAAGAATGATAAAGGCGTAAAGAAATGGGAGCATCTGGCTGCAGTAACTATGACTCTCTTAAGGTAGCCAAATGCCTCGTCACTCTGCGAAATTTATTTGAAAAATCGTATATATCGTCTGTGGAGTAACTCAGACAACGTGAATGTGGACATGCTGTACCATTTCGCTTCTGCAGGACTGGCCGCAATACGAATTTAAGAGAAGAACGATTGAAAGAAGGGGGAGCAGCGGGCAGCAGTAACTATGACTCACTTAAGGTAACCAAATGCCTTGTCATTCTGCGAAATTTATTTGAAAACTCGTGGGTATCGTCGTTTTAGTAACTCAGACAACGTTAAGGTGGACGTGTTGCAGCATTTCGTTTCTGTTTTGACATTCCGCAGTACGAATTAATAAGAGGAAAGTTTCAAAGGAAGGCGAGCATCTCTCTGCAGTAACTATGACTCTCTTAAGGTAGCCAAATGCCTCGTCATCCGTCGAAGTACATTTGCTAACTTGAGAAACTCGTAGTGGGAGTAACTAAAAATGGCTCTGAGCACTATGGGACTTAACTACTGTGGTCATTAGTCCCCTAGAACTTAGAACTACTAAAACCTAACTAACCTAAGGACATCACACACATCCATTTCCGAGGCAGGATTCGAACCTGCGACCGTAGCAGTCGCGCGGTTCCGGACTGCGCGCCTAGAACCGCTAGACCACCGCGGCCGGCAGTGGGAGTAACTGTGACGACGTTAAGGTTGACATACATTGGTATATCGGCTCTGTAGGGCTTGCCATAGCAAGAATGTTAAAGGCCTAAAGAAATGGGAGCAGCCGGCGGGAGTAACTATGACTCTGTTAAGGTAGCCAAATGCCTCGTCACTCTGCGAAATTTATTTGAAAAATTGAGGATATCGTCGTTGGAGTAACTCAGACAACGTTAAGGTGGACATGCTGTACCATTTCGCTTCTGCAGGTCTGGCCGCAATACGAATTAAAGAGAGGAAAGATTCAAAGAAGGGGGAGCAGCGGGCAGCAGTAACTATGACTCTCTTAAGGTAGCCAAATGCCTCGGCACTCTACGAAATTTACTTGAAAACTCGTTGGTATCGTCGTTGGAGTAACTCAGACAACGTTAAGGTGGACAAGTTGCAGCATTTCGCTTCTGATTGGACATTCTGCAGTACGAATTAAAGGGAGGAAATATTCAAAGGAAGGGGAGCATCTGGCTGCAGTAACTCTGACTCTCTTAAGGTAGGCTAATGCCTCGTCATCCGGCGAAGTACATTTGCTAACTCGAGAAACTCGTAGTGGGAATAACTGTGACGACGTTAAGGTGGACATACAGTGGCATATCGGTTCTGTAGGACTGGCCATAGCAAGAATGATAAAGGCGTAAAGAAATGGGAGCAGCCGGCAGGAGTAACTATGACTCTGTTAAGGTAGCCAAATGCCTCGTCACTCTGCGAAATTTATTTGAAAACTCGAGGATCTCATCGTTGGAGTAACTCAGACAACGTTAAGGTAGACATGCTGTACCATTTCGCTTCTGCAGGACTGGCCGCAATATGAATTAAAGAGAGGAAAGATTCAAAGAAGGGGGAGCAGCGGGCAGCAGTAACCATGACTCTCTTAAGGTGGCCAAATGCCTCGTCACTCTGCGAAATTTATTTGAAAACTCGCGGATATCGTCGTTGGAGTAACTCAGACAACGTTAAGGTGTACAAATTGCAGCATTTCGCTTCTGATTGGACATTCCGCAGTACGAATGGAAGAGAGGAAAGATTCAAAGGAAAGGGAGCATCTGGCTGCAGTAACTATGACTCTCTTAAATTAGCTAAATGCCTCATCATCCGTCGAAGTACATTTGCTAACTTGAGAAACCCGTAGTAGGTGTAACTGTGACGACGTTAAGGTGGACATACATTGGTATATCGGTTCTGTAGGACTGGCCATAGCAAGAGTGATAAAGTCCTAAAGAAATGGGAGCAGCCGGCAGGAGTAACTATGACTCTCTTAAAGTAGCCAAATGCCTCGTCACTCTGCGAAATATATTTGAAAAATCGAATATATCGTCGGTGGAGTAACTCAGACAACGTTAATGTGGACATGCTGTACCATTTCGCTTCTGCAGGACTGGCCGCAATACGAATTAAAGAGAGGAAAGATTCAAAGAAGGGGGAGCAGCGGGCAGCAGTAACTATGACTCACTTAAGGTAACCAAATGCCTCGTCATTCTGCGAAATTTATTTGAAAACTCGTGGGTATCGTCGTTTTAGTAACTCAGACAACGTTAAGGTGGACGTGTTGCAGCATTTCGTTTCTGTTTTGATATTCCGCAGTACGAATAAATAAGAGGAAAGTTTCAAAGGAAGGCGAGCATCTCTCTGCAGTAACTATGACTCTCTTAAGGTAGCCAAATGCCTCGTCATCCGTCGAAGTACATTTGCTAACTTGAGAAACTCGTAGTGGGAGTAACTGTGACGACGTTAAGGTTGACATACATTGGTATATCGGCTCTGTAGGGCTTGCCATAGCAAGAATGTTAAAGGCCTAAAGAAATGGGAGCAGCCGGCGGGAGTAACTATGACTCTGTTAAGGTAGCCAAATGCCTCGTCACTCTGCGAAATTTATTTGAAACATTGAGGATATCGTCGTTGGAGTAACTCAGACAACGTTAAGGTGGACATGCTGTACCATTTCGCTTCTGCAGGTCTGGCCGCAATACGAATTAAAGAGAGGAAAGATTCAAAGAAGGGGGAGCAGCGGGCAGCAGTAACTACGACTCTCTTAAGGTAGCCAAATGCCTCGGCACTCTACGAAATTTATTTGAAAACTCGTGGATATCGTCGTTTTAGTAACTCAGACAACGTTAAGGTGGACAAGTTGCAGCATTTCGCTTCTGATTGGACATTCTGCAGTACGAATTAAAGGGAGGAAATATTAAAAGAAGGGGAGCATCTGGCTGCAGTAACTCTGACTCTCTTAAGGTAGGCTAATGCCTCGTCATCCGGCGAAGTACATTAGCTAACTCGAGAAACTCGTAGTGGGAATAACTGTGACGACGTTAAGGTGGACATACAGTGGCATATCGGTTCTGTAGGACTGGCCATAGCAAAAATGATAAAGGCCTAAAGAAACGATAGCAGCCGGCAGGAGTAACTATGACTCTCTTAAGGTAGCCAAGTGCCTCGTCACTCTGCGAAATTTATTTGAAAACTAGAGGATATCGTCGTTGGGGTAACTCAAACAACGTTAAGGTGGACAAGTTGCAGCATTTTGCTCCTGCTTGGACATTCCGCAGTACGAATTAAAGAGAGGAAAGATTCAAAGGATTGGGAGCATCTGGCTGCAGTAACTATGACTCTCTTAAGGTAGCCAAATGCCTCGTCATCCGGCGAAGTACATTTGCTAACTCGAGATACTCGTAGTGGAAACAACTGTGACGACGTTAAGGTGGACATACAGTTGCATATCGGTTCTGTAGGACTGGCCATAGCAAGAATGATAAAGGCCTAAAGAAATGGGAGCAGCCGGCAGGAGTAACTATGACTCTCTTAAAGTAGCCAAATGTCTCGCCACTCTGCGAAATTTATTTGAAAACTCGAGGATCTCATCGTTGGAGTAACTCAGACAACGTTAAGGTAGACATGCTGTACCATTTCACTTCTGCAGGACTGGCCGCAATATGAATTAAAGAGAGGAAAGATTCAAAGAAGGGGGAGCAGCGGGCAGCAGTAACCATGACTCTCTTAAGGTAGCCAAATGCCTCGTCACTCTGCGAAATTTATTTGAAAACTCGCGGATATCGTCGTTGGAGTAACTCAGACAACGTTAAGGTGTACAAATTGCAGCATTTCGCTTCTGATTGGACATTCCGCAGTACGAATGGAAGAGAGGAAAGATTCAAAGGAAAGGGAGCATCTGGTTGCAGTAACTATGACTCTCTTAAATTAGCTAAATGCCTCATCATCCGTCGAAGTACATTTGCTAACTTGAGAAACCCGTAGTAGGTGTAACTGTGACGACGTTAAGGTGGACATACATTGGTATATCGGTTCTGTAGGACTGGCCATAGCAAGAGTGATAAAGTCCTAAAGAAATGGGAGCAGCCGGCAGGAGTAACTATGACTCTCTTAAAGTAGCCAAATGCCTCGTCACTCTGCGAAATATATTTGAAAAATCGAATATATCGTCGGTGGAGTAACTCAGACAACGTTAATGTGGACATGCTGTACCATTTCGCTTCTGCAGGACTGGCCGCAATACGAATTAAAGAGAGGAAAGATTCAAAGAAGGGGGAGCAGCGGGCAGCAGTAACTATGACTCACTTAAGGTAACCAAATGCCCTGTCATTCTGCGAAATTTATTTGAAAACTCGTGGATATCGTCGTTTTAGTAACTCAGACAACGTTAAGGTGGACATGCTGCAGCATTCCGTTTCTGTTTGGACATTCCGCAGTACGAATTAAAGAGAGGAAAGATTCAAAGGAAGGGGAGCATCTGGCTGCAGTAACTATGAATCCCTTAAGGCAGCCAAATGCCTCGTCATCCGGCGAAGTACATTTGCTAACTCGAGAAACTCGTAGTGGGAATGACTAAGACGACGTTAAGGTGGACATACAGTGGCATATCGGTTCTGTAGGACTGGCCTTAGCAAGAATGATAAAGGCGTAAAGAAATGGGAGCAGCCGGCAGGAGTAACTATGACTCTGTTAAGGTAGCCAAATGCCTCGTCACTCTGCGAAATTTATTTGAAAACTCGAGGATATCGTCGTTGGAGTAACTCAGACAACGTTAAGGTGGACATGCTGTACCATTTCGCATCTGCAGGACTGGCTGCAATACGAATTAAAGAGAGGAAAGATTCAAAGAAGGGGGAGCAGCGGGCAGCAGTATCTATGACTCCCTTATGGTACCAAAATGACTCGTCACTCTGCGAAATTTATTTGAAAACTAGTGGAAATCGTCGTTGGAGTAACTCAGACAACGTTAAGGTGGACAAGTTGCAGCATTTCGCATCAGATTGGACATTCCGCAGTACGAATTAAAGAGAGGAGAGATTCAAAGGAAGGGGAGCATCTAGCTGCAGTAACTATGACTCTCTTAAAGTAGCGAAATGCCTCGTCATCCAGCGAAGTACATTTGCTAACTCGAGAAACTCGTAGTTGGAATAACTGTGACGACGTTAAGGTGGACATACAGTGGCATATTGGTTCTGTAGGACTGGCCATAGAAGGAATGATAAAGGCCTAAAGAAACGATAGCAGCCGGCAGGAGTAACTATGACTCTCTTAAGGTAGCCAAGTGCCTCGTCACTCTGCGTAATTAATTTGAAAACTCGAGGATATCGTTGTTGGAGTAACTCAGACAACGTTAAGGTGGACATGCTGTACCATTTCGCTTCTACAGGACTGGCCGCAATACGAATTAAAGAGAGGAAAGATTCAAAGAAAAGAGAGTAGCGGGCAGCAGTAACTATGACTCTCTTAAGGTAGACAAATGCCTCATCACTCTGCGAAATTTATTTGAAAACTAGAGGATATCGTCGTTGGGGTAACTCAAACAACGTTAAGGTGGACAAGTTGGATGATTTTGCTTCTACTTGGACATTCCGCAGTACGAATTAAAGAGAGGAAAGATTCAAAGGAATGGGAACATCTGGCTGCAGTAACTATGACGCTCTTAAGGTAGCCAAATGACTCGTCATCCGGCGAAGTACATTTGCTAACTCGAGATACTCGTAGCAGAAAAAACCGTGACGACGTTGAGGTGGACATACAGTTGCATATCGGTTCTGTAGGACTGGCCATAGCAAGGATGATAAAAGCCTAAAGAAATGGGAGCAGCCGGCAGGAGTAACTATGACTCTCTTAAGGTAGCCAAATGCCTCGCCACTCTGCGAAATTTATTTGAAAACTCGAGGATCTCATCGTTGGAGTAACTCAGACAACGTTAAGGTAGACATGCTGTACCATTTCGCTTCTGCAGGACTGGCCGCAATACGAATTAAAGAGAGGAAAGATTCAAAGAAGGGGGAGCAGCGGGCAGCAGTAACCATGACTCTCTTAAAGTAGCCAAATGCCTCGTCATCCAGCGAAGTACATTTGCTAACTCGAGAAACTCGTAGTTGGAATAACTGTGACGACGTTATGGTGGACATGCAGTGGCATATCGGTTCTGTAGGACTGGCCATAGCAAGAATGATAAAGGCCTAAAGAAATGGGAGCAGCCGGCGGGAGTAACTATGACTCTGTTAAGGTAGCCAAATGCCTCGTCACTCTGCGAAATTTATTTGAAAAATTGAGGATATCCTCGTTGGAGTAACTCAGACAACGTTAAGGTGGACATGCTGTACCATTTCGCTTCTGCAGGTCTGGCCGCAATACGAAATAAAGAGAGGAAACATTCAAAGAAGGGGGAGCAGCGAGCAGCAGTAACTATGACTCTCTTAAGGTAGCCAAATGCCTTGTCACTCTGCGAAATTTATTTGAAAACTCGTGGATATCGTCGTTTTAGTAACTCAGACAACGTTAAGGTGGACAAGTTGTAGCATTTCGCTTCTGATTGGACATTCTGCAGTACGAATTAAAGGGAGGAAATATTCAAAGGAAGGGGAGCATCTGGCTGCGGTAACTCTGACTCTCTTAAGGTAGGCAAATGGCTCGTCATCCGGCGAAGTACATTTGCTAACTCGAGCAACTCGTAGTGGGAATAACTGTGACGACGTTAAGGTGGACATACAGTGGCATATTGGGTCTGTAGGACTGGCCATAGAAGGAATGATAAAGGCCTAAAGAAACGATAGCAGCCGGCAGGAGTATTTATGACTCTCTTAAGGTAGCCAAGTGCCTCGTCACTCTGCGAAATTAATTTGAAAACTCGAGGATATCGTTGTTGGAGTAGCTCAGACAACGTTAAGGTGGACATGCTGTACCATTTCGCTTCTACAGGACTGGCCGCAATACGAATTAAAGAGAGGAAAGATTCAAAGAAGGGAGAGTAGCGGGCAGCAGTAACTATGACTCTCTTAAGGTAGCCAAATGCCTCATCACTCTGCGAAATTTATTTGAAAACTAGAGGATATCGTCGTTGGGGTAACTCAAACAACGTTAAGGTGGACAAGTTGGAGCATTTTGCTTCTACTTGGACATTCCGCAGTACGAATTAAAGAGAGGAAAGATTCAAAGGAATGGGAACATCTGGCTGCAGTAACTATGACGCTCTTAAGGTAGCCAAATGACTCGTCATCCGGCGAAGTACATTTGCTAACTCGAGATACTCGTAGCGGAAACAACTGTGACGACGTTGAGGTGGACATACAGTTGCATATCGGTTCTGTAGGACTGGCCATAGCAAGGATGATAAAGGCCTAAAGAAATGGGAGCAGCCGGCAGGAGTAACTATGACTCTCTTAAGGTAGCCAAATGCCTCGCCACTCTGCGAAATTTATTTGAAAACTAGAGGATCTCATCGTTGGAGTAACTCAGACAACGTTAAGGTGCACATGCTGTACCATTTCGCTTCTGCAGGACTGGCCGCAATACGAATTAAAGAGAGGAAAGATTCAAAGAAGGGGGAGCAGCGGGCAGCAGTAACTATGACTCTCTTAAGGTAGCCAAATGCCTCGTCACTCTGCGAAATTTATTTGAAAACTCGTTGGTATCGTCGTTGGAGTAACTCAGACAACGTTAAAGTGGACAAGTTCCAGCATTTCGCTTCTGATTGGACATTCTGCAGTACGAATGAAAGGGAGGAAATATTCAAAGGAAGGGGAGCATCTGGCTGTAGTAACTCTGACTCTCTTAAGGTAGGCAAATGCCTCGTCATCCGGCGAAGTACGTTTGCTAACTCGAGAAACTCGTAGTGGGAATAACTGTGACGACGTTAAGGTGGACATACAGTGGCATATCGGTTCTGTAGGACTGGCCATAGCAAGAATGATAAAGGCCTAAAGAAATGGGAGCAGCCGGCGGGAGTAACTATGACTCTGTTAAGGTAGCCAAATGCCTCGTCACTCTGCGAAATTTATTTGAAAAATTGAGGATATCGTCGTTGGAGTAACTCAGACAACGTTAAGGTGGACATGCTGTACCATTTCGCTTCTGCAGGTCTGGCCGCAATACGAAATAAAGAGAGGAAACATTCAAAGAAGGGGGAGCAGCGAGCAGCAGTAACTATGACTCTCTTAAGGTAGCCAAATGCCTTGTCACTCTGCGAAATTTATTTGAAAACTCGTGGATATCGTCGTTTTAGTAACTCAGACAACGTTAAGGTTTACAAGTTGCAGCATTTCGCTTCTGATTGGATATTCTGCAGTACGAATTAAAGGGAGGAAATATTCAAAGGAAGGGGAGCATCTGGCTGCGGTAACTCTGACTCTCTTAAGGTAGGCAAATGCCTCGTCATCCGGCGAAGTACATTTGCTAACTCGAGCAACTCGTAGTGGGAATAACTGTGACGACGTTAAGGTGGACATACAGTGGCATATTGGTTCTGTAGGACTGGCCATAGAAGGAATGATAAAGGCCTAAAGAAACGATAGCAGCCGGCAGGAGTAACTATGACTCTCTTAAGGTAGCCAAGTGCCTCGTCACTCTGCGAAATTTATTTGAAAACTCGAGGATATCGACGTTGGAGTAACTCAGACAACGTTAAGGTGGACATGCTGTACCATTTCGCATCTGCAGGACTGGCTGCAATACGAATTAAAGAGAGGAAAGATTCAAAGAAGGGGGAGCAGCGGGCAGCAGTATCTATGACTCCCTTATGGTCCCAAAATGACTCGTCACTCTGCCAAATTTATTTGAAAACTAGTGGAAATCGTCGTTGGAGTAACTCAGACAACGTTAAGGTGGACAAGTTGCAGCATTTCGCTTCTGATTGGACATTCCGCAGTACGAATTAAAGAGAGGAGAGATTCAAAGGAAGGGAAGCATCTAGCTGCAGTAACTATGACTCTCTTAAAGTAGCCAAATGCCTCGTCATCCAGCGAAGTACATTTGCTAACTCGAGAAACTCGTAGTTGGAATAACTGTGACGACGTTAAGGTGGACATGCAGTGGCATATCGGTTCTGTAGGACTGGCCATAGCAAGAATGATAAAGGCCTAAAGAAATGGGAGCAGCCGGCGGGAGTAACTATGACTCTGTTAAGGTAGCCAAATGCCTCGTCACTCTGCGAAATTTATTTGAAAACTAGAGGATCTCATCGTTGGAGTAACTCAGACAACGTTAAGGTGCACATGCTGTACCATTTCGCTTCTGCAGGACTGGCCGCAATACGAATTAAAGAGAGGAAAGATTCAAAGAAGGGGGAGCAGCGGGCAGCAGTAACTATGACTCTCTTAAGGTAGCCAAATGCCTCGTCACTCTGCGAAATTTATTTGAAAACTCGTTGGTATCGTCGTTGGAGTAACTCAGACAACGTTAAAGTGGACAAGTTCCAGCATTTCGCTTCTGATTGGACATTCTGCAGTACGAATGAAAGGGAGGAAATATTCAAAGGAAGGGGAGCATCTGGCTGTAGTAACTCTGACTCTCTTAAGGTAGGCAAATGCCTCGTCATCCGGCGAAGTACATTTGCTAACTCTAGAAACTCGTAGTGGGAATAACTGTGACGACGTTAAGGTGGACATACAGTGGCATATCGGTTCTGTAGGACTGGCCATAGCAAGAATGATAAAGGCCTAAAGAAATGGGAGCAGCCGGCGGCAGTAACTATGACTCTGTTAAGGTAGCCAAATGCCTCGTCACTCTGCGAAATTTATTTGAAAAATTGAGGATATCGTCGTTGGAGTAACTCAGACAACGTTAAGGTGCACATGCTGTACCATTTCGCTTCTGCAGGACTGGCCGCAATACGAATTAAAGAGAGGAAAGATTCAAAGAAGGGGGAGCAGCGGGCAGCAGTAACTATGACTCTCTTAAGGTAGCCAAATGCCTCGTCACTCTGCGAAATTTATTTGAAAATTCGTTGGTATCGTCGTTGGAGTAACTCAGACAACGTTAAAGTGGACAAGTTCCAGCATTTCGCTTCTGATTGGACATTCTGCAGTACGAATGAAAGGGAGGAAATATTCAAAGGAAGGGGAGCATCTGGCTGTAGTAACTCTGACTCTCTTAAGGTAGGCAAATGCCTCGTCATCCGGCGAAGTACATTTGCTAACTCGAGAAACTCGTAGTGGGAATAACTGTGACGACGTTAAGGTGGACATACAGTGGCATATCGGTTCTGTAGGACTGGCCATAGCAAGAATGATAAAGGCCTAAAGAAATGGGAGCAGCCGGTGGGAGTAACAATGACTCTGTTAAGGTAGCCAAATGCCTCGTCACTCTGCGAAATTTATTTGAAAAATTGAGGATATCGTCGTTGGAGTAACTCAGACAACGTTAAGGTGGACATGCTGTACCATTTCGCTTCTGCAGGTCTGGCCGCAATACGAAATAAAGAGAGGAAACATTCAAAGAAGGGGGAGCAGCGAGCAGCAGTAAGTATGACTCTCTTAAGGTAGCCAAATGCCTTGTCACTCTGCGAAATTTATTTGAAAACTCGTGGATATCGTCGTTTTAGTAACTCAGACAACGTTAAGGTGGACAAGTTGCAGCATTTCGCTTGTGATTGGATATTCTGCAGTACGAATTAAAGGGAGGAAATATTCAAAGGAAGGGGAGCATCTGGCTGCGGTAACTCTGACTCTCTTAAGGTAGGCAAATGCCTCGTCATCCGGCGAAGTACATTTGCTAACTCGAGCAACTCGTAGTGGGAATAACTGTGACGACGTTAAGGTGGACATACAGTGGCATATTGGTTCTGTAGGACTGGCCATAGAAGGAATGATAAAGGCCTAAAGAAACGATAGCAGCCGGCAGGAGTAACTATGACTCTCTTAAGGTAGCCAAGTGCCTCGTCACTCTGCGAAATTAATTTGAAAACTCGAGGATATCGTTGTTGGAGTAACTCAGACAACGTTAAGGTAGACATGCTGTACCATTTCGCTTCTGCAGGACAGGCCGCAATACGAATTAAAGAGAGGAAAGATTCAAAGAAGGAGGAGCAGCGGGCAGCAGTAACTATGACTCTCTTAAGGTAGCCAAATGCCTCGTCACTCTGCGAAATTTATTTTAAAACTCGTTGATATCGTCGTTGGAGTAACTCAGACAACGTTAAGGTGGATATGTTGCGGCATTTCGCTTCTGTTTGGACATTCCGCAGTACGAATTAAAGAGAGGAAAGATTCGAAGGAAGAAGAGCATCTGGCTGCAGTTACTATGACTCTCTTAAGGTAGCCAAATGCCTCATCATCCGGCGAAGTACATATGCTAACTCGAGAAACTCGTAGTGATAGTACGTGTGACGACGTTGAGGTGGACATACAGTGGCATATCGGTTCAGTAGAACTGGCCATAGCAAGAATGATAAAGGCCTAAAGAAATGGGAGCAGCCGGCAGGAGTAACTATGACTCTCTTAAAGTAGGCAAGTGCCTCGTCACTCTGCGAAATTAATTTGAAAACTCGAGGATATCGTCGTTGGAGTAACTCAGACAACGTTAAGGTGGACATGCTGTACCATTTCGCTTCTGCAGGACTGGCCGCAATACGAATTAAAGAGAGGAAAGATTCAAAGAAGGGAGAGTAGCGGGCAGCAGTAACTATGACTCTCTTAAGGTAGCCAAATGCGTCGTCCCTCTGCGAAGTTTATTTGAAAACTCGAGGACCTCATCGTTGGAGTAACTCAGACAACGTTAAGGTAGACATGCTGTACCATTTCGCTTCTGCAGGACAGGCTGCAATACGAATTAAAGAGAGGAAAGATTCAAAGAAGGGGGAGCAGCGGGCAGCAGTAACTATGACTCTCTTAAGGTAGCCAAATGCCTCGGCACTCAGCGAAATTTATTTGAAAACTCGTTGGTATCGTCGTTGGAGTAACTCAGACAACGTTAAGGTGGACAAGTTGCAACATTTCGCTTCTGATTGGACATTCTGCAAAACGAATTAAAGGGAGGAAATATTCAAAGGAAGGGGAGCATCTGGCTGCAGTAACTCTGACTCTCTTAAGGTAGGCAAATGCCTCGTCATCCGGCGAAGTACATTTGCTAACTCGAGAAACTCGTAGTGGGAATAACTGTGACGACGTTAAGGTGGACATACAGTGGCATATCGGTTCTGTAGGATTGGCCATAGCAAGAACGATAAAGGTCTAAAGAAACGATAGCAGCCGGCAGGAGTAACTATGACTCTCTTAAGGTAGCCAAGTGCCTCGTCACTCTGCGAAATTAATTTGAAAACTCGAGGATATCGTTGTTGGAGTAACTCAGACAACGTTAAGGTGGACATGCTGTACCATTTCGCTTCTACAGGACTGGCCGCAATACGAATTAAAGAGAGGAAAGATTCAAAGAAGGGGGAGCAGCGGGCAGCAGTAACTATGACTCTCTTAAGGTAGCCAAATGCCTCGTCACTCTGCGAAATTTATTTGAAAATTCGTTGGTATCGTCGTTGGAGTAACTCAGACAACGTTAAAGTGGACAAGTTCCAGCATTTCGCTTCTGATTGGACATTCTGCAGTACGAATGAAAGGGAGGAAATATTCAAAGGAAGGGGAGCATCTGGCTGTAGTAACTCTGACTCTCTTAAGGTAGGCAAATGCCTCGTCATCCGGCGAAGTACATTTGCTAACTCGAGAAACTCGTAGTGGGAATAACTGTGACGACGTTAAGGTGGACATACAGTGGCATATCGGTTCTGTAGGACTGGCCATAGCAAGAATGATAAAGGCCTAAAGAAATGGGAGCAGCCGGTGGGAGTAACAATGACTCTGTTAAGGTAGCCAAATGCCTCGTCACTCTGCGAAATTTATTTGAAAAATTGAGGATATCGTCGTTGGAGTAACTCAGACAACGTTAAGGTGGACATGCTGTACCATTTCGCTTCTGCAGGTCTGGCCGCAATACGAAATAAAGAGAGGAAACATTCAAAGAAGGGGGAGCAGCGAGCAGCAGTAAGTATGACTCTCTTAAGGTAGCCAAATGCCTTGTCACTCTGCGAAATTTATTTGAAAACTCGTGGATATCGTCGTTTTAGTAACTCAGACAACGTTAAGGTGGACAAGTTGCAGCATTTCGCTTGTGATTGGATATTCTGCAGTACGAATTAAAGGGAGGAAATATTCAAAGGAAGGGGAGCATCTGGCTGCGGTAACTCTGACTCTCTTAAGGTAGGCAAATGCCTCGTCATCCGGCGAAGTACATTTGCTAACTCGAGCAACTCGTAGTGGGAATAACTGTGACGACGTTAAGGTGGACATACAGTGGCATATTGGTTCTGTAGGACTGGCCATAGAAGGAATGATAAAGGCCTAAAGAAACGATAGCAGCCGGCAGGAGTAACTATGACTCTCTTAAGGTAGCCAAGTGCCTCGTCACTCTGCGAAATTAATTTGAAAACTCGAGGATATCGTTGTTGGAGTAACTCAGACAACGTTAAGGTAGACATGCTGTACCATTTCGCTTCTGCAGGACAGGCCGCAATACGAATTAAAGAGAGGAAAGATTCAAAGAAGGAGGAGCAGCGGGCAGCAGTAACTATGACTCTCTTAAGGTAGCCAAATGCCTCGTCACTCTGCGAAATTTATTTTAAAACTCGTTGATATCGTCGTTGGAGTAACTCAGACAACGTTAAGGTGGATATGTTGCGGCATTTCGCTTCTGTTTGGACATTCCGCAGTACGAATTAAAGAGAGGAAAGATTCGAAGGAAGAAGAGCATCTGGCTGCAGTTACTATGACTCTCTTAAGGTAGCCAAATGCCTCATCATCCGGCGAAGTACATATGCTAACTCGAGAAACTCGTAGTGATAGTACGTGTGACGACGTTGAGGTGGACATACAGTGGCATATCGGTTCAGTAGAACTGGCCATAGCAAGAATGATAAAGGCCTAAAGAAATGGGAGCAGCCGGCAGGAGTAACTATGACTCTCTTAAAGTAGGCAAGTGCCTCGTCACTCTGCGAAATTAATTTGAAAACTCGAGGATATCGTCGTTGGAGTAACTCAGACAACGTTAAGGTGGACATGCTGTACCATTTCGCTTCTGCAGGACTGGCCGCAATACGAATTAAAGAGAGGAAAGATTCAAAGAAGGGAGAGTAGCGGGCAGCAGTAACTATGACTCTCTTAAGGTAGCCAAATGCGTCGTCCCTCTGCGAAGTTTATTTGAAAACTCGAGGACCTCATCGTTGGAGTAACTCAGACAACGTTAAGGTAGACATGCTGTACCATTTCGCTTCTGCAGGACAGGCTGCAATACGAATTAAAGAGAGGAAAGATTCAAAGAAGGGGGAGCAGCGGGCAGCAGTAACTATGACTCTCTTAAGGTAGCCAAATGCCTCGGCACTCAGCGAAATTTATTTGAAAACTCGTTGGTATCGTCGTTGGAGTAACTCAGACAACGTTAAGGTGGACAAGTTGCAACATTTCGCTTCTGATTGGACATTCTGCAAAACGAATTAAAGGGAGGAAATATTCAAAGGAAGGGGAGCATCTGGCTGCAGTAACTCTGACTCTCTTAAGGTAGGCAAATGCCTCGTCATCCGGCGAAGTACATTTGCTAACTCGAGAAACTCGTAGTGGGAATAACTGTGACGACGTTAAGGTGGACATACAGTGGCATATCGGTTCTGTAGGATTGGCCATAGCAAGAACGATAAAGGTCTAAAGAAACGATAGCAGCCGGCAGGAGTAACTATGACTCTCTTAAGGTAGCCAAGTGCCTCGTCACTCTGCGAAATTAATTTGAAAACTCGAGGATATCGTTGTTGGAGTAACTCAGACAACGTTAAGGTGGACATGCTGTACCATTTCGCTTCTACAGGACTGGCCGCAATACGAATTAAAGAGAGGAAAGATTCAAAGAAGGGAGAGTAGCGGGCAGCAGTAACTATGACTCTCTTAAGGTAGCCAAATGCCTCATCACTCTGCGAAATTTATTTGAAAACTAGAGGATATCGTCGTTGGGGTAACTCAAACAACGTTAAGGTGGACAAGTTGGAGGATTTTGCTTCTACTTGGACATTCCGCAGTACGAAATAAAGAGAGGAAAGATTCAAAGGAATGGGAACATCTGGCTGCAGTAACTATGACGCTCTTAAGGTAGCCAAATGACTCGTCATCCGGCGAAGTACATTTGCTAACTCGAGATACTCGTAGCGGAAACAACCGTGACGACGTTGAGGTGGACATACACTTGCATATCGGTTCTGTAGGACTGGCCATAGCAAGGATGATAAAGGCCTAAAGAAATGGGAGCAGCCGGCAGGAGTAACTATGACTCTCTTAAGGTAGCCAAATGTCTCGCCACTCTGCGAAATTTATTTGAAAACTCGAGGATCTCATCGTTGGAGTAACTCAGACAACGTTAAGGTAGACATGCTGTACCATTTCGCTTCTGCAGGAATGGCCGCAATACGAATTAAAGAGAGGAAAGATTCAAAGAAGGGGGAGCAGCGGGCAGCAGTAACTATGACTCTCTTAAGCTAGCCAAATGCCTCGTCACTCAGCGAAATTTATTTGAAAACTCGTTGGTATCGTCGTTGGAGTAACTCAGACAACGTTAAAGTGGACAAGTTCCAGCATTTCGCTTCTGATTGGACATTCTGCAGAACGAATGAAAGGGAGGAAATATTCAAAGGAAGGGGAGCATCTGGCTGTAGTAACTCTGACTCTCTTAAGGTAGGCAAATGCCTCGTCATCCGGCGAAGTACATTTGCTAACTCGAGAAACTCGTAGTGGGAATAACTGTGACGACGTTAAGGTGGACATACAGCGGCATATCGGTTCTGTAGGACTGGCCATAGCAAGAATGATAAAGGCCTAAAGAAACGATAGCAGCCGGCAGGAGTAACTATGACTCTCTTAAGGTAGCCAAGTGCCTCGTCACTCTGCGAAATTAATTTGAAAACTCGAGGATATCGTTGTTGGAGTAACTCAGACAACGTTAAGGTGGACATGCTGTACCATTTCGCTTCTGCAGGACTGGCCGCAATACGAATTAAAGAGAGGAAAGATTCAAAGAAGGGAGAGTAGCGGGCAGCAGTAACTATGACTCTCTTAAGGTAGCCAAATGCCTCGTCACTCTGCGAAATTTATTTGAAAACTAGAGGATATCGTCGTTGGGGTAACTCAAACAACGTTAAGGTGGACAAGTTGCAGCATTTTGCTCCTGCTTGGACATTCCGCAGTACGAATTAAAGAGAGGAAAGATTCAAAGGATTGGGAGCATCTGGCTGCAGTAACTATGACTCTCTTAAGGTAGACAAATGCCTCGTCATCCGGCGAAGTACATTTGCTAACTCGAGATACTCGTAGTGGAAACAACTGTGACGACGTTAAGGTGGACATACAGTTGCATATCGGTTCTGTAGGACTGGCCATAGAAGGAATGATAAAGGCCTAAAGAAACGATAGCAGCCGGCAGGAGTAACTATGACTCTCTTAAGGTAGCCAAGTGCCTCGTCACTCTGCGAAATTTATTTGAAATCTCGAGGATATCGACGTTGGAGTAACTCAGACAACGTTAAGGTGGACATGCTGTACCATTTCGCATCTGCAGGACTGGCTGCAATACGAATTAAAGAGAGGAAAGATTCAAAGAAGGGGGAGCAGCGGGCAGCAGTATCTATGACTCCCTTATGGTACCAAAATGACTCGTCACTCTGCGAAATTTATTTGAAAACTAGTGGAAATCGTCGTTGGAGTAACTCAGACAACGTTAAGGTGGACAAGTTGCAGCATTTCGCTTCTGATTGGACATTCCGCAGTACGAATTAAAGAGAGGAGAGATTCAAAGGAAGGGAAGCATCTAGCTGCAGTAACTATGACTCTCTTAAAGTAGCCAAATGCCTCGTCATCCAGCGAAGTACATTTGCTAACTCGAGAAACTCGTAGTTGGAATAACTGTGACGACGTTAAGGTGGACATGCAGTGGCATATCGGTTCTGTAGGACTGGCCATAGCAAGAATGATAAAGGCCTAAAGAAATGGGAGCAGCCGGCGGGAGTAACTATGACTCTGTTAAGGTAGCCAAATGCCTCGTCACTCTGCGAAATTTATTTGAAAAATTGAGGATATCGTCGTTGGAGTAACTCAGACAACGTTAAGGTGGACATGCTGTACCATTTCGCTTCTGCAGGTCTGGCCGCAATACGAAATAAAGAGAGGAAACATTCAAAGAAGGGGGAGCAGCGAGCAGCAGTAACTATGACTCTCTTAAGGTAGCCAAATGCCTTGTCACTCTGCGAAATTTATTTGAAAACTCGTGGATATCGTCGTTTTAGTAACTCAGACAACGTTAAGGTGGACAAGTTGCAGCATTTCGCTTCTGATTGGACATTCTGCAGTACGAATTAAAGGGAGGAAATATTCAAAGGAAGGGGAGCATCTGGCTGCGGTAACTCTGACTCTCTTAAGGTAGGCAAATGGCTCGTCATCCGGCGAAGTACATTTGCTAACTCGAGCAACTCGTAGTGGAAACAACTGTGACGACGTTGAGGTGGACATACAGTTGCATATCGGTTCTGTAGGACTGGCCATAGCAGGGATGATAAAGGCCTAAAGAAACGGGAGCAGCCGGCAGGAGTAACTATGACTCTCTTAAGGTAGCCAAATGCCTCGCCACTCTGCGAAATTTATTTGAAAACTAGAGGATCTCATCGTTGGAGTAACTCAGACAACGTTAAGGTGCACATGCTGTACCATTTCGCTTCTGCAGGACTGGCCGCAATACGAATTAAAGAGAGGAAAGATTCAAAGAAGGGGGAGCAGCGGGCAGCAGTAACTATGACTCTCTTAAGGTAGCCAAATGCCTCGTCACTCTGCGAAATTTATTTGAAAACTCGTTGGTATCGTCGTTGGAGTAACTCAGACAACGTTAAAGTGGACAAGTTCCAGCATTTCGCTTCTGATTGGACATTCTGCAGTACGAATGAAAGGGAGGAAATATTCAAAGGAAGGGGAGCATCTGGCTGTAGTAACTCTGACTCTCTTAAGGTAGGCAAATGGCTCGTCATCCGGCGAAGTACATTTGCTAACTCGAGAAACTCGTAGTGGGAATAACTGTGACGACGTTGAGGTGGACATACAGTGGCATATCGGTTCTGTAGGACTGGCCATAGCAAGAATGATAAAGGCCTAAAGAAATGGGAGCAGCCGGCGGGAGTAACTATGACTCTGTTAAGGTAGCCAAATGCCTCGTCACTCTGCGAAATTTATTTGAAAAATTGAGGATATCGTCGTTGGAGTAACTCAGACAACGTTAAGGTGCACATGCTGTACCATTTCGCTTCTGCAGGACTGGCCGCAATACGAATTAAAGAGAGGAAAGATTCAAAGAAGGGGGAGCAGCGGGCAGCAGTAACTATGACTCTCTTAAGGTAGCCAAATGCCTTGTCACTCTGCGAAATTTATTTGAAAACTCGTGGATATCGTCGTTTTAGTAACTCAGACAACGTTAAGGTGGACAAGTTGCAGCATTTCGCTTCTGATTGGATATTCTGCAGTACGAATTAAAGGGAGGAAATATTCAAAGGAAGGGGAGCATCTGGCTGCGGTAACTCTGACTCTCTTAAGGTAGGCAAATGCCTCGTCATCCGGCGAAGTACATTTGCTAACTCGAGCAACTCGTAGTGGGAATAACTGTGACGACGTTAAGGTGGACATACAGTGGCATATTGGTTCTGTAGGACTGGCCATAGAAGGAATGATAAAGGCCTAAAGAAACGATAGCAGCCGGCAGGAGTAACTATGACTCTCTTAAGGTAGCCAAGTGCCTCGTCACTCTGCGAAATTAATTTGAAAACTCGAGGATATCGTTGTTGGAGTAACTCAGACAACGTTAAGGTAGACATGCTGTACCATTTCGCTTCTGCAGGACTGGCCGCAATACGAATTAAAGAGAGGAAAGATTCAAAGAAGGAGGAGCAGCGGGCAGCAGTAACTATGACTCTCTTAAGGTAGCCAAATGCCTCGTCACTCTGCGAAATTTATTTTAAAACTCGTTGATATCGTCGTTGGAGTAACTCAGACAACGTTAAGGTGGATATGTTGCGGCATTTCGCTTCTGTTTGGACATTCCGCAGTACGAATTAAAGAGAGGAAAGATTCGAAGGAAGAAGAGCATCTGGCTGCAGTAACTATGACTCTCTTAAGGTAGCCAAATGCCTCATCATCCGGCGAAGTACATATGCTAACTCGAGAAACTCGTAGTGATAGTACGTGTGACGACGTTGAGGTGGACATACAGTGGCATATCGGTTCAGTAGAACTGGCCATAGCAAGAATGATAAAGGCCTAAAGAAATGGGAGCAGCCGGCAGGAGTAACTATGACTCTCTTAAAGTAGCCAAGTGCCTCGTCACTCTGCGAAATTAATTTGAAAACTCGAGGATATCGTTGTTGGAGTAACTCAGACAACGTTAAGGTGGACATGCTGTACCATTTCGCTTCTGCAGAACTGGCCGCAATACGAATTAAAGAGAGGAAAGATTCAAAGAAGGGAGAGTAGCGGGCAGCAGTAACTATGACTCTCTTAAGGTAGCCAAATGCGTCGTCCCTCTGCGAAGTTTATTTGAAAACTCGAGGATCTCATCGTTGGAGTAACTCAGACAACGTTAAGGTAGACATGCTGTACCATTTCGCTTCTGCAGGACAGGCCGCAAGACGAATTAAAGAGAGGAAAGATTCAAAGAAGGGGGAGCAGCGGGCAGCAGTAACTATGACTCTCTTAAGGTAGCCAAATGCCTCGGCACTCAGCGAAATTTATTTGAAAACTCGTTGGTATCGTCGTTGGAGTAACTCAGACAACGTTAAGGTGGACAAGTTGCAACATTTCGCTTCTGATTGGACATTCTGCAAAACGAATTAAAGGGAGGAAATATTCAAAGGAAGGGGAGCATCTGGCTGCAGTAACTCTGACTCTCTTAAGGTAGGCAAATGCCTCGTCATCCGGCGAAGTACATTTGCTAACTCGAGAAATTCGTAGTGGGAATAACTGTGACGACGTTAAGGTGGACATACAGTGGCATATCGGTTCTGTAGTACTGGCCATAGCAAGAACGATAAAGGTCTAAAGAAACGATAGCAGCCGGCAGGTGTAACTATGACTCTCTTAAGGTAGCCAAGTGCCTCCTCACTTTGCGAAATTAATTTGAAAACTCGAGGATATCGTTGTTGGAGTAACTCAGACAACGTTAAGGTGGACATGCTGTACCATTTCGCTTCTACAGGACTGGCCGCAATACGAATTAAAGAGAGGAAAGATTCAAAGAAGGGAGAGTAGCGGGCAGCAGTAACTATGACTCTCTTAAGGTAGCCAAATGCCTCATCACTCTGCGAAATTTATTTGAAAACTAGAGGATATCGTCGTTGGGGTAACTCAAACAACGTTAAGGTGGACAAGTTGGAGGATTTTGCTTCTACTTGGACATTCCGCAGTACGAATTAAAGAGAGGAAAGATTCAAAGGAATGGGAACATCTGGCTGCAGTAACTATGACGCTCTTAAGGTAGCCAAATGACTCGTCATCCGGCGAAGTACATTTGCTAACTCGAGATACTCGTAGCGGAAACAACCGTGACGACGTTGAGGTGGACATACAGTTGCATATCGGTTCTGTAGGACTGGCCATAGCAAGGATGATAAAGGCCTAAAGAAATGGGAGCAGCCGGCAGGAGTAACTATGACTCTCTTAAGGTAGCCAAATGCCTCGCCACTCTGCGAAATTTATTTGAAAACTCGAGGATCTCATCGTTGGAGTAACTCAGACAACGTTAAGGTAGACATGCTGTACCATTTCGCTTCTGCAGGAATGGCCGCAATACGAATTAAAGAGAGGAAAGATTCAAAGAAGGGGGAGCAGCGGGCAGCAGTAACTATGACTCTCTTAAGCTAGCCAAATGCCTCGTCACTCAGCGAAATTTATTTGAAAACTCGTTGGTATCGTCGTTGGAGTAACTCAGACAACGTTAAAGTGGACAAGTTCCAGCATTTCGCTTCTGATTGGACATTCTGCAGAACGAATGAAAGGGAGGAAATATTCAAAGGAAGGGGAGCATCTGGCTGTAGTAACTCTGACTCTCTTAAGGTAGGCAAATGCCTCGTCATCCGGCGAAGTACATTTGCTAACTCGAGAAACTCGTAGTGGGAATAACTGTGACGACGTTAAGGTGGACATACAGCGGCATATCGGTTCTGTAGGACTGGCCATAGCAAGAACGATAAAGGCCTAAAGAAACGATAGCAGCCGGCAGGAGTAACTATGACTCTCTTAAGGTAGCCAAGTGCCTCGTCACTATGCGAAATTAATTTGAAAACTCGAGGATATCGTTGTTGGAGTAACTCAGACAACGTTAAGGTGGACATGCTGTACCATTTCGCTTCTGCAGGACTGGCCGCAATACGAATTAAAGAGAGGAAAGATTTAAAGAAGGGAGAGTAGCGGGCAGCAGTAACTATGACTCTCTTAAGGTAGCCAAATGCCTCGTCACTCTGCGAAATTTATTTGAAAACTAGAGGATATCGTCGTTGGGGTAACTCAAACAACGTTAAGGTGGACAAGTTGCAGCATTTTGCTCCTGCTTGGACATTCCGCAGTACGAATTAAAGAGAGGAAAGATTCAAAGGATTGGGAGCATCTGGCTGCAGTAACTATGACTCTCTTAAGGTAGACAAATGCCTCGTCATCCGGCGAAGTACATTTGCTAACTCGAGATACTCGTAGTGGAAACAACTGTGACGACGTTAAGGTGGACATACAGTTGCATATCGGTTCTGTAGGACTGGCCATAGCAAGAATGATAAAGGCCTAAAGAAATGGGAGCAGCCGGCAGGAGTAACTATGACTCTCTTAAAGTAGCCAAATGTCTCGCCACTCTGCGAAATTTATTTGAAAACTCGAGGATCTCATCGTTGGAGTAACTCAAGACAACCTTAAGGTAGACATGCTGTACCATTTCGCTTCTGCAGGACTGGCCGCAATATGAATTAAAGAGAGGAAAGATTCAAAGAAGGGGGAGCAGCGGGCGGCAGTAACCATGACTCTCTTAAGGTAGCCAAATGCCTCGTCACTCTGCGAAATTTATTTGAAAACTCGCGGATATCGTCGTTGGAGTAACTCAGACAACGTTAAGGTGTACAAATTGCAGCATTTCGCTTCTGATTGGACATTCCGCAGTACGAATGGAAGAGAGGAAAGATTCAAAGGAAAGGGAGCATCTGGCTGCAGTAACTATGACTCTCTTAAGGTAGCCAAATGCCTCATCATCCGTCGAAGTACATTTGCTAACTTGAGAAACCCGTAGTAGGTGTTACTGTGACGACGATAAGGTGGACATACATTGGTATATCGGTTCTGTAGGACTGGCCATAGCAAGAATGATAAAGGCCTAAAGAAATGGGAGCAGCCGGCAGGAGTAACTATGACTCTCTTAAAGTAGCCAAATGCCTCGTCACTCTGCGAAATTTATTTGAAAAATCGAATATATCGTCGGTGGAGTAACTCAGACAACGTTAATGTGGACATGCTGTACCATTTCGCTTCTGCAGGACTGGCCGCAATACGAATTAAAGAGAGGAAAGATTCAAAGAAGGGGGAGCAGCGGGCAGCAGTAACTATGACTCACTTAAGGTAACCAAATGCCCTGTCATTCTGCGAAATTTATTTGAAAACTCGTGGATATCGTCGTTTTAGTAACTCAGACAACGTTAAGGTGGACATGTTGCAGCATTCCGTTTCTGTTTGGACATTCCGCAGTACGAATTAAAGAGAGGAAAGATTCAAAGGAAGGGGAGCATCTGGCTGCAGCAACTATGAATCTCTTAAGGCAGCCAAATGCCTCGTCATCCGGCGAAGTACATTTGCTAACTCGAGAAACTCGTAGTGGGAATAACTAAGACGACGTTAAGGTGGACATACAGTGGCATATCGGTTCTGTAGGACTGGCCTTAGCAAGAATGATAAAGGCGTAAAGAAATGGGAGCAGCCGGCAGGAGTAACTATGACTCTGTTAAGGTAGCCAAATGCCTCGTCACTCTGCGAAATTTATTTGAAAACTCGAGGATATCGACGTTGGAGTAACTCAGACAACGTTAAGGTGGACATGCTGTACCATTTCGCATCTGCAGGACTGGCTGCAATACGAATTAAAGAGAGGAAAGATTCAAAGAAGGGGGAGCAGCGGGCAGCAGTATCTATGACTCCCTTATGGTACCAAAATGACTCGTCACTCTGCGAAATTTATTTGAAAACTAGTGGAAATCGTCGTTGGAGTAACTCAGACAACGTTAAGGTGGACAAGTTGCAGCATTTCGCTTCTGATTGGACATTCTGCAGTACGAATTAAAGAGAGGAGAGATTCAAAGGAAGGGGAGCATCTAGCTGTAGTAACTATGACTCTCTTAAAGTAGCCAAATGCCTCGTCATCCAGCTAAGTACATTTGCTAACTCGAGAAACTCGTAGTTGGAATAACTGTGACGACGTTAAAGTGGACATGCAGTGGCATATCGGTTCTGTAGGACTGGCCATAGCAAGAATGATAAAGGCCTAAAGAAATGGGAGCAGCCGGCGGGAGTAACTATGACTCTGTTAAGGTAGCCAAATGCCTCGTCACTCTGCGAAATTTATTTGAAAACTCGAGGATATCGTTGTTGGAGTAACTCAGACAACGTTAAGGTGGACATGCTGTACCATTTCGCTTCTACAGCACTGGCCGCAATACGAATTAAAGAGAGGAATGATTCAAAGAAGGGAGAGTAGCGGGCAGCAGTAACTATGACTCTCTTAAGGTAGCCAAATGCCTCATCACTCTGCGAAATTTATTTGAAAACTAGAGGATATCGTCGTTGGGGTAACTCAAACAACGTTAAGGTGGACAAGTTGGAGCATTTTGCTTCTACTTGGACATTCCGCAGTACGAATTAAAGAGAGGAAAGATTCAAAGGAATGGGAACATCTGGCTGCAGTAACTATGACGCTCTTAAGGTAGCCAAATGACTCGTCATCCGGCGAAGTACATTTGCTAACTCGAGATACTCGTAGCGGAAACAACTGTGACGACGTTGAGGTGGACATACAGTTGCATATCGGTTCTGTAGGACTGGCCATAGCAAGGATGATAAAGGCCTAAAGAAATGGGAGCAGCCGGCAGGAGTAACTATGACTCTCTTAAGGTAGCCAAATGCCTCGCCACTCTGCGAAATTTATTTGAAAACTAGAGGATCTCATCGTTGGAGTAACTCAGACAACGTTAAGGTGCACATGCTGTACCATTTCGCTTCTGCAGGACTGGCCGCAATACGAATTAAAGAGAGGAAAGATTCAAAGAAGGGGGAGCAGCGGGCAGCAGTAACTATGACTCTCTTAAGGTAGCCAAATGCCTCGTCACTCTGCGAAATTTATTTGAAAACTCGTTGGTATCGTCGTTGGAGTAACTCAGACAACGTTAAAGTGGACAAGTTCCAGCATTTCGCTTCTGATTGGACATTCTGCAGTACGAATGAAAGGGAGGAAATATTCAAAGGAAGGGGAGCATCTGGCTGTAGTAACTCTGACTCTCTTAAGGTAGGCAAATGCCTCGTCATCCGGCGAAGTACATTTGCTAACTCGAGAAACTCGTAGTGGGAATAACTGTGACGACGTTAAGGTGGACATACAGTGGCATATCGGTTCTGTAGGACTGGCCATAGCAAGAATGATAAAGGCCTAAAGAAATGGGAGCAGCCGGCGGGAGTAACTATGACTCTGTTAAGGTAGCCAAATGCCTCGTCACTCTGCGAAATTTATTTGTAAAATTGAGGATATCGTCGTTGGAGTAACTCAGACAACGTTACGGTGGACATGCTGTACCATTTCGCTTCTGCAGGTCTGGCCGCAATACGAAATAAAGAGAGGAAACATTCAAAGAAGGGGGAGCAGCGAGCAGCAGTAACTATGACTCTCTTAAGGTAGCCAAATGCCTTGTCACTCTGCGAAATTTATTTGAAAACTCGTGGATATCGTCGTTTTAGTAACTCAGACAACGTTAAGGTGGACAAGTTGCAGCATTTCGCTTCTGATTGGATATTCTGCATTACGAATTAAAGGGAGGAAATATTCAAAGGAAGGGGAGCATCTGGCTGCGGTAACTCTGACTCTCTTAAGGTAGGCAAATGCCTCGTCATCCGGCGAAGTACATTTGCTAACTCGAGCAACTCGTAGTGGGAATAACTGTGACGACGTTAAGGTGGACATACAGTGGCATATTGGTTCTGTAGGACTGGCCATAGAAGGAATGATAAAGGCCTAAAGAAACGATAGCAGCCGGCAGGAGTAACTATGACTCTCTTAAGGTAGCCAAGTGCCTCGTCACTCTGAGAAATTAATTTGAAAACTCGAGGATATCGTTGTTGGAGTAACTCAGACAACGTTAAGGTAGACATGCTGTACCATTTCGCTTCTGCAGGACAGGCCGCAATACGAATTAAAGAGAGGAAAGATTCAAAGAAGGAGGAGCAGCGGGCAGCAGTAACTATGACTCTCTTATGGTAGCCAAATGCCTCGTCACTCTGCGAAATTTATTTTAAAACTCGTTGATATCGTCGTTGGAGTAACTCAGACAACGTTAAGGTGGATATGTTGCGGCATTTCGCTTCTGTTTGGACATTCCGCAGTACGAATTAAAGAGAGGAAAGATTCGAAGGAAGAAGAGCATCTGGCTGCAGTAACTATGACTCTCTTAAGGTAGCCAAATGCCTCATCATCCGGCGAAGTACATATGCTAACTCGAGAAACTCGTAGTGATAGTACGTGTGACGACGTTGAGGTGGACATACAGTGGCATATCGGTTCAGTAGGACTGGCCATAGCAAGAATGATAAAGGCCTAAAGAAATGGGAGCAGCCGGCAGGAGTAACTATGACTCTCTTAAGGTAGCCAAATGCGTCGTCACTCTGCGAAGTTTATTTGAAAACTCGAGGATCTCATCGTTGGAGTAACTCAGACAACGTTAACGTAGACATGCTGTACCATTTCGCTTCTGCAGGACAGGCCGCAATACGAATTAAAGAGAGGAAAGATTCAAAGAAGGAGGAGCAGCGGGCAGCAGTAACTATGACTCTCTTAAGGTAGCCAAATGCCTCGGCACTTTGCGAAATTAATTTGAAAACTCGAGGATATCGTCGTTGGGGTAACTCAAACAACGTTAAGGTGGACAAGTTGGAGGATTTTGCTTCTACTTGGACATTCCGCAGTACGAATTAAAGAGAGGAAAGATTCAAAGGAATGGGAACATCTGGCTGCAGTAACTATGACGCTCTTAAGGTAGCCAAATGACTCGTCATCCGGCGAAGTACATTTGCTAACTCGAGATACTCGTAGCGGAAACAACCGTGACGACGTTGAGGTGGACATACAGTTGCATATCGGTTCTGTAGGACTGGCCATAGCAAGGATGATAAAGGCCTAAAGAAATGGGAGCAGCCGGCAGGAGTAACTATGACTCTCTTAAGGTAGCCAAATGCCTCGCCACTCTGCGAAATTTATTTGAAAACTCGAGGATCTCATCGTTGGAGTAACTCAGACAACGTTAAGGTAGACATGCTGTACCATTTCGCTTCTGCAGGACTGGCCGCAATACGAATTAAAGAGAGGAAAGATTCAAAGAAGGGGGAGCAGCGGGCAGCAGTAACTATGACTCTCTTAAGGTAGCCAAATGCCTCGTCACTCAGCGAAATTTATTTGAAAACTCGTTGGTATCGTCGTTGGAGTAACTCAGACAACGTTAAAGTGGACAAGTTCCAGCATTTCGCTTCTGATTGGACATTCTGCAGAACGAATGAAAGGGAGGAAATATTCAAAGGAAGGGGAGCATCTGGCTGTAGTAACTCTGACTCTCTTAAGGTAGGCAAATGCCTCGTCATCCGGCGAAGTTCATTTGCTAACTCGAGAAACTCGTAGTGGGAATAACTGTGACGACGTTAAGGTGGACATACAGCGGCATATCGGTTCTGTAGGACTGGCCATAGCAAGAATGATAAAGGCCTAAAGAAACGATAGCAGCCGGCAGGAGTAACTATGACTCTCTTAAGGTAGCCAAGTGCCTCGTCACTCTGCGAAATTAATTTGAAAACTCGAGGATATCGTTGTTGGAGTAACTCAGACAACGTTAAGGTAGACATGCTGTACCATTTCGCTTCTGCAGGACTGGCCGCAATATGAATTAAAGAGAGGAAAGATTCAAAGAAGGGGGAGCAGCGGGCAGCAGTAACCATGACTCTCTTAAGGTAGCCAAATGCCTCGTCACTCTGCGAAATTTATTTGAAAATTCGCGGATATCGTCGTTGGAGTAACTCAGACAACGTTAAGGTAGACATGCTGTACCATTTCGCTTCTGCAGGACTGGCCGCAATACGAATTAAAGAGAGGAAAGATTCAAAGAAGGGGGAGCAGCGGGCAGCAGTAACTATGACTCTCTTAAGGTAGCCAAATGCCTCGTCACTCAGCGAAATTTATTTGAAAACTCGTTGGTATCGTCGTTGGAGTAACTCAGACAACGTTAAAGTGGACAAGTTCCAGCATTTCGCTTCTGATTGGCCATTCCGCAGTACGAATGGAAGAGAGGAAAGATTCAAAGGAAAGGGAGCATCTGGCTGCAGTAACTATGACTCTCTTAAGGTAGCCAAATGCCTCATCATCCGTCGAAGTACATTTGCTAACTTGAGAAACCCGTAGTAGGTGTAACTGTGACGACGTTAAGGTGGACATACATTGGTATATCGGTTCTGTAGGACTGGCCATAGGAAGAATGATAAAGGCCTAAAGAAATGGGATCTGCCGGCAGGAGTAACTATGACTCTCTTAAAGTAGCCAAATGCCTCGTCACTCTGCGAAATTTATTTGAAAAATCGAATATATCGTCGGTGGAGTAACTCAGACAACGTTAATGTGGACATGCTGTACCATTTCGCTTCTGCAGGACTGGCCGCAATACGAATTAAAGAGAGGAAAGATTCAAAGAAGGGGGAGCAGCGGGCAGCAGTAACTATGACTCACTTAAGGTAACCAAATGCCCTGTCATTCTGCGAAATTTATTTGAAAACTCGTGGATATCGTCGTTTTAGTAACTCAGACAACGTTAAGGTGGACATGTTGCAGCATTCCGTTTCTGTTTGGACATTCCGCAGTACGAATTAAAGAGAGGAAAGATTCAAAGGAAGGGGAGCATCTGGCTGCAGCAACTATGAATCTCTTAAGGCAGCCAAATGCCTCGTCATCCGGCGAAGTACATTTGCTAACTCGAGAAACTCGTAGTGGGAATAACTAAGACGACGTTAAGGTGGACATACAGTGGCATATCGGTTCTGTAGGACTGGCCTTAGCAAGAATGATAAAGGCGTAAAGAAATGGGAGCAGCCGGCAGGAGTAACTATGACTCTATTAAGGTAGCCAAATGCCTCGTCACTCTGCGAAATTTATTTGAAAACTCGAGGATATCGACGTTGGAGTAACTCAGACAACGTTAAGGTGGACATGCTGTACCATTTCGCATCTGCAGGACTGGCTGCAATACGAATTAAAGAGAGGAAAGATTCAAAGAAGGGGGAGCAGCGGGCAGCAGTATCTATGACTCCCTTATGGTACCAAAATGACTCGTCACTCTGCGAAATTTATTTGAAAACTAGTGGTAATCGTCATTGGAGTAACTCAGACAACGTTAAGGTGGACAAGTTGCAGCATTTCGCTTCTGATTGGACATTCCGCAGTACGAATTAAAGAGAGGAGAGATTCAAAGGAAGGGGAGCATCTAGCTGCAGTAACTATGACTCTCTTAAAGTAGCCAAATGCCTCGTCATCCAGCGAAGCACATTTGCTAACTCGAGCAACTCGTAGTTGGAATAACTGTGACGACGTTAAGGTGGACATGCAGTGGCATATCGGTTCTGTAGGACTGGCCATAGCAAGAATGATAAAGGCCTAAAGAAATGGGAGCAGCCGGCGGGAGTAACTATGACTCTGTTAAGGTAGCCAAATGCCTCGTCACTCTGCGAAATTTATTTGAAAAATTGAGGATATCGTCGTTGGAGTAACTCAGACAACGTTAAGGTGGACATGCTGTACCATTTCGCTTCTGCAGGTCTGGCCGCAATACGAAATAAAGAGAGGAAACATTCAAAGAAGGGGGAGCAGCGAGCAGCAGTAACTATGACTCTCTTAAGGTAGCCAAATGCCTTGTCACTCCGCGAAATTTATTTGAAAACTCGTGGATATCGTCGTTTTAGTAACTCAGACAACGTTAAGGTGGACAAGTTGCAGCATTTCGCTTCTGATTGGATATTCTGCAGTACGAATTAAAGGGAGGAAATATTCAAAGGAAGGGGAGCATCTGGCTGCGGTAACTCTGACTCTCTTAAGGTAGGCAAATGCCTCGTCATCCGGCGAAGTACATTTGCTAACTCGAGCAACTCGTAGTGGGAATAACTGTGACGACGTTAAGGTGGACATACAGTGGCATATTGGTTCTGTAGGACTGGCCATAGAAGGAATGATAAAGGCCTAAAGAAACGATAGCAGCCGGCAGGAGTAACTATGACTCTCTTAAGGTAGCCAAGTGCCTCGTCACACTGCGAAATTAATTTGAAAAGTCGAGGATATCGTTGTTGGAGTAACTCAGACAACGTTAAGGTAGACATGCTGTACCATTTCGCTTCTGCAGGACAGGCCGCAATACGAATTAAAGAGAGGAAAGATTCAAAGAAGGAGGAGCAGCGGGCAGCAGTAACTATGACTCTCTTAAGGTAGCCAAATGCCTCGTCACTCTGCGAAATTTATTTTAAAACTCGTTGATATCGTCGTTGGAGTAACTCAGACAACGTTAAGGTGGATATGTTGCGGCATTTCGCTTCTGTTTGGACATTCCGCAGTACGAATTAAAGAGAGGAAAGATTCGAAGGAAGAAGAGCATCTGGCTGCAGTAACTATGACTCTCTTAAGGTAGCCAAATGCCTCATCATCCGGCGAAGTACATATGCTAACTCGAGAAACTCGTAGTGATAGTACGTGTGACGACGTTGAGGTGGACATACAGTGGCATATCGGTTCAGTAGGACTGGCCATAGCAAGAATGATAAAGGCCTAAAGAAATGGGAGCAGCCGGCAGGAGTAACTATGACTCTCTTAAGGTAGCCAAATGCGTCGTCACTCTGCGAAGTTTATTTGAAAACTCGAGGATCTCACCGTTGGAGAAACTCAGACAACGTTAAGGTAGACATGCTGTACCATTTCGCTTCTGCAGGACAGGCCGCAATACGAATTAAAGAGAGGAAAGATTCAAAGAAGGAGGAGCAGCGGGCAGCAGTAACTATGACTCTCTTAAGGTAGCCAAATGCCTCGGCACTTTGCGAAATTAATTTGAAAACTCGAGGATATCGTCGTTGGGGTAACTCAAACAACGTTAAGGTGGACAAGTTGGAGGATTTTGCTTCTACTTGGACATTCCGCAGTACGAATTAAAGAGAGGAAAGATTCAAAGGAATGGGAACATCTGGCTGCAGTAACTATGACGCTCTTAAGGTAGCCAAATGACTCGTCATCCGGCGAAGTACATTTGCTAACTCGAGATACTCGTAGCGGAAACAACCGTGACGACGTTGAGGTGGACATGCAGTTGCATATCGGTTCTGTAGGACTGGCCATAGCAAGGATGATAAAGGCCTAAAGAAATGGGAGCAGCCGGCAGGAGTAACTATGACTCTCTTAAGGTAGCCAAATGCCTCGCCACTCTGCGAAATTTATTTGAAAACTCGAGGATCTCATCGTTGGAGTAACTCAGACAACGTTAAGGTAGACATGCTGTACCATTTCGCTTCTGCAGGACTGGCCGCAATACGAATTAAAGAGAGGAAAGATTCAAAGAAGGGGCAGCAGCGGGCAGCAGTAACTATGACTCTCTTAAGGTAGCCAAATGCCTCGTCACTCAGCGAAATTTATTTGAAAACTCGTTGGTATCGTCGTTGGAGTAACTCAGAC